>NC_135508.1:22297500-23032500 GCF_051989575.1 Stigmatopora nigra | reverse complement strand
TTTTTCAACTAAATTACCTTAAAAAAAATTCAAGAAGAAGAACTATTTCTCTTAGTTCTTCTTTATCCAAAGTCTCTTCCCAAGTTATATGTGTTATGGTAGTTAATTAAAAAAAGACAACTTAAACACCCACTCACAGAAAATTTACATTCAAAACACCCATTGATGGTGATAGATGTCCAATCCATTTGAACTGGGAAGGGTGGCAGAGCATGTGTTGGTGAAAGGTCGTGGTAAAAAGATACTTTATTAATCAGTAGGAGGGAAAAGCTCAACAGGTTGTGGTAGTTTATTCAAAAGACAAAGATCTTATTATATCATAATTAATACTTTTTGGCCTACTTTTTCTTTCCGTTTGAACCATTTAGGTTTGAATAACCAATGGGCTTCTGATGGATTTTTGGAGACATACGAACTATATGGTTTAAAATTAAAAAAAATGTAATGAAGGTTTTCATGTCGCTAGTGCGTCATGATGATATTTCTACTCAGTTTGTGTTCAAAGTATTTACTAACTAGTGCATGTGTTGTATTATGACAGCAACGATGAAAATGTGGTTAATAGAGAACATTTTGACAAATCAAATCCTTTGAGGTAACATCTCTACATAAATATCCTACACTAAGATGTGGCCACTTGATGTTTACATTCAGGTGTGGTTTATAGTTTGGGTATTACGGTATTTAAAACCCAATTTAAATACTAAGCATTAATGGCAATAGACCCTTAATTCCTTTGGCTTGGTACTCCCAGAACAAATGTATTGGCCATCAATTGCCATCAATATAAAGACTAATATCATCTTTTGGAGTGGGTGGCCACGCTTCGTTTAAATTCCCTCCCTATACACGGCTTCCATTACACTACAAAACATGATTGTGTATTGCGGAGGAGGCAAAAGTATCCTGCGATGCAAGCATTAATCAGAAGACGCATTTCAAACTACACAAATGAATTTCATAATAATAATAGAAAATCATACATCCTCAAAAAGCTGCTTTAATAACACTCCTGTGAAGCTAACTCAGGTGTGCGTGTGCATTTGTGAATAGGAAACAGAATGAGCACCGATTAGTCATAGCTCGGCTTTTAAGCCACAAAAGGGCAGGTGTTAACCTGACGCACACACACACAAACGCAGTCACACTCTGAAAGCAAACCACCATAGTGGTCCTCTCTCACACTATCAGATGCTTTTTTTTTCACAATAGCGCTTTTAGCTTTGATTACTGGACATTATTTTATCATGGGTTTACCCCTTCTTTTTCTTCTCCCTAACACAGCACCCCAAGCCCCACTTTGCCCAGCCACTTAACTGCTTAGAGTTGCTTCGCTGAGTGATCGAGCTGGCATGGGTGCATTGGGATTCGAACACAAGGCCTTATTTCTCCTCTTAGTGTTCCCCCTTTCCCTCTCTCTCTCTCTCTTTGGCAAAGGCCCTTTCCTGCTTATAGACTACTTATGAAAAGAAGTAGAGAAAGCGGGACGAGAAGACGATGAAGCATGCTGTTGTTGTCGAGGAGGTCTTTCTTTTCAGCCGGGGTATGCTCTTTCATTAGCCTTTAGACGTACAGGTGCAGACGGAAAAAAGTCCCTCCCTTCCTGCGTGCGGCCTCCACGGCCTTGGCCCGCCACCGCGTTCTGTCTCTCTATTAGATCAGGTGCTGTGAACGCTGAAATTGTGCAACAAGACGCAGCTTTGTACCCTGCCTGAAGGAAGTGGTCGACTCTTTTTGCACCCCACTCACAATGAGGAGCTGAGTAGATAAGTGTGCAGTGTGAAGTGTTTTCTATGATTGCGCATGCACTTCTTCAGAATTTTGGATGGTTGCGTGTCCATTTGTTGGGAAGTTTTAAAAAATAAATGTTTTTTTCACATCTAGTTTCGGGATATACGTGAAAAACCCACTAAAAAAGAATACTTCCTTATGATTTTATATGAACCCTGTTTTCATACAATTTTTACCATGTGAAAAAATAAAGTAGTGAATCACATCATATGTGGGCCTTGACAACAATCATAGTTTTCCCAGAAAATATGAGTGGAGTGAATTTCTGTCCTTAGTTTTTTCATTATTCATACATTGCTGGAGCCTAACCCAGTGAACTTTGGGCAAAAGGCAGACTACACCCTAGACTGGTCGCCAGTCAATCATAGGGCACACTGAGAAACCTACAATCATACTCACAATCACACCACCACCAGCAGTAATTGATATATATATATATATATATATATATATATATATATATATATATATATATATATATATATATATATATATATATATATATATATATATATATATATATATATATATATATATATATATATATATATATATATATATATATATATATATATATATATATATATATATATATATATATATATATATATATATATATATATATATATATATATATATATATATATATATAATATATATAATATATATATTTATTTATTTATTTAGATTTGCGCAGACTCTTTAATGTTTCACTTCATGCAATCCTTTATATAAACAGAAAAAGTAATTATGATGTTTTTTTTGGTCTTTACTTATTTACAAAAATAAGTTTAAGTGCGATTAGCTGGCAAGCTCGTGCGCATAGTTAGCTGGAGTAGGATCCAACACCCCCACCAAGATCAAGATAAGTGGCTTGCAAGATGAACGAATGAATGGACGAATTAATGATTCTATCTTTTTAATCAAAAGTAACAATTTATTAAGGAGCCTTCTTTTGTGTGAGAAAACTAACATTGGTACAGATTTGCAACCAATAACTAAACTAAGTATATGGTTCTGAACATATCTGTAATATAAGTTAATAAAATGACTGATAATTCTAAACTAATCCACTAGTAAAAAGGATAAAATGAGTATAAGAGAAGGTTCTTCTCTGAGCACGTAAGGTACACATGCGTAAATCGCTAAAATTGTCATCTATTTCCACTCCTGTATTCCAACTGCTCCTGCTCATACTGATCAGTCATCAGGAAAGGGCGCCTACCGCTTTCATGTTTGTGTAACCATAGCTACGTACATTTAAATTGGTAAGCACATCTGAGTTCTTCTCCTCGTTCTCTTCCTGTCCCTTTTTCTCAATTCCAACTCATTAAATTTGTATGTTCACAAAGTCATGGTGAGTGGATCCAAAAAAAAACAGCAAGGCAGGCCTTCACCTGATTTTCATAATCTCTTTGAAAAGGGACCGCTTCTAATGAATGTTCAAACTTGTCCTTTTTACCTGGTTGTCTTTTAAGCGAGACCCTTTGTACAATGTGTATAGAACTGGCAAAATCTCATGCATGAAAAAGAGTGGGAGGGTAGGTAGGAGAGCGAGACTGTTGCGTTTAAGGCTGAATGGAAAGTGTACGGCACAAACTACCACGTGTAACTTAAAATACTACTGTGAAATGAAAGGCGGAATAGTGGCTGAGGAAGAAAGATAAAAGCGCAAGGTGAAATGCACTTCTCATCCCTACAGGGTGTGTTGTACATTCTCAATTACGTTTTGTGTGATGTGTTAGTGTAAGAGGGCTTTGCTCAACATTGTGACAGCGCTATGTAAATGTCTCACTGGGGCACTAACTTCAGAAACAAGGTCACCCTTTGTCTTGCCTCAAATTAATGACACATTCATTCATTTTTAGAGAGAGAGCGTTACAAGGAGAAGATGACCAAAAATGACCCACAGGCACCAGCTGTCAATTAGAGGAGTTTGCGTCACACCTCTTAATGCCAGGCGGAGTCCATGTTGGGTTAGGAAGCAGCACGGTTTCATTTTAGTAATCACACAAGACAGAGCATGAACAGCAAAAGGAGGGGTATATAAGTGAGTCTTTCGCTCTTGGGTGAAGAGTAAGAGAGCAGATGCCCACCGAGGCTACACTGGTCCCCCTGATTGCCAAAGGAGCCATTTTAACAACCTAAGAGTGTTTTCTTAATGGGTCACACGTGAACAGTTATGAGACACTACAAGTGATTCTTCACAGGCAAATATTGAAAACTGAAATGTAGCAATATGGGATTAAATGTGTTTCATACTGATGTAATTATAACAACAACAATTTTAATAGGAAAGCTATTGCTTTTAGATTTGCTAACTTTTTTTGAATGCTTTTTGGGTGAAAAATGCAAACCTTATTTGAGTTTTTCCTCATATATGTCAATTTTCCTACCTATTATGTTGTTATTAAAGGCACACGAGTAGCCATAAGCACAATAGTCTTTTGTTTTTTTTGTTACAAAAAGCATTACAATTTCATATTTTATTGTATATCAAAATTTATATTTTTAAACATTAAAGAACCACATATGTAAAGTGGCGTTTTTCCTTAGTCCTAATATGGTATAAAAAAAAACTGATCATCAAAATAAACTACGAACACCCGACTCACTCCCTCAATGTTTCACTGACTAACTCTGCATGCAACAATAAGTCCTGACATAAAAAGGTAAAAATAAGCAAATCAAAGCATATACATCTTTACACATTTCTTTCTGCTCCATCTACGAATCCCGGAGGAGCAGAACCGTTATTTAATGTCCTACCCAAGAAGAATAACAAATCCAACAAGATTTTGAGACTTCCTTCCGCGCCATTGTACCTGAAACAGCAAAAAGCACTGCTTCCTCATATAATAAAATGTCTCATCTTATCTCATGAACTGCTTCATCCTCACTAAGGTCACGGGGGGGTGCTTGGGCCTATCTCAGCTGAAATCCAGTCAGAGGCGGGGGACACCCTGATTTGTTGGCCAGCCAATCACAGGCTATAAGGAGACAAACAACCATTTACGCTCACACTCATACTTAGGCAATTTAGAGTGTCCAATTAGCTTACCATGCATGTCTTTGAGAGGTGGGAGGAAAACAGAGTACCCATAGAAAACCCACACAGGCCCAGGGAGAACATGCAAACTCCACACAGGTGGACCAACCTGGACTTGAACCCAGGACCCCCCACTGTGAGTATACAGGGTATTTAAAAAATAGACTACTTGGTAGGGAGAAAGAAACACAAAAGCATTTCACTGTGGATGATTGTAGGTTTTCTTTCATTCATTCAATGCTTACTTGCCACTGATAAGCTTTTGAGCGAGTGAAAGAGAAATGAAAGCATCTGAATTTGCACCTGATCCTGATGGGATCTCATTTGCGACCACAGCATCTTCTCCACTCCAGTTGTGATAAGACGGTTCTATGACATAAACAGAGGAGATGACAGACAAGAATCTCTCCATTCCCCTCACCCCACAGCACCAGAAATCAAACCAAATCAATAAACGTCATCTTCTTAGATGAACCTGAGCCATCAGTAGGGAGAAAGACTACTTTTACTGGGCCCAAGGGGGGAAGAACCCACTCCCCTATCTTTCCTCCCCCTCCTTGTCCTTACAACCCCCTCCTCATCTTTCTTTCACCCCCCAGCAACCCCCCCTCAATCTCTTTGTTGTATGTCACCCTCAGTTGTGATGCGCACAGCGAGAAAATAAAAGAGACCAGCTGTTTTTCAGCTTGTCGAAATACTCTGAAAACGCTCGCAATTTAGAAGCCGTGGTAAAAGTGACTTCAGGAGCTATGGAAGGTGAATTTGTTTCTGCTGATATCAAGTATGCGGCGCTTTAGGCCATCCTTTTGAGCTTTTTTTTATTGTGTTTCAGTACAATGAAAAAGAAAAAAAAACGCTGGAGTAAGAAGTTAACTCGGTGAGGCAAAGCGCTGAGCTTAACTAAATTGAGCTAAGCTGAACCGGGCAAGAGTGGTCGACAGGAGGGGCCGAGTAGGACACTTGATGTGCTGTTTGATTATGTTTTTTGGCCTTCCATCATATGACCCCTCCTTAGCTCAATGCCCCCCCCTTCTTATATTTCATCCTCCCCCACTTTCTTCATGTCCCTGCTGAATTGCAAAATGCCCAGGAAGCAGAAAAGCAGAGTGCATGGGGTAACTCGGAGTGCTGGTGAATGTCTAGGGGGGCGGGGGGACGCTTTTTCGAGGCCTTGTCACTCACCATGATTGGTCGGCGGCTCTGCAGTCTCAGGGAGGCCTGACAGTGGCTGCTGGTCCTTTCGCCTCGTGTCCACCGCTGGTTCACCAGCTCGCCCCGAAACTCATTTTCTAATGTGAAGAAGAAAAACATATGAGCTATTTTATATGATCAGTACCCTTGATTGTAGTATGGGGTGTGGTTTCAGGAATAGAAGGTTAAGGGGTAGGGCGAGGGTACTCAAGCTTGGAGTACACACTACTTTATATCTAGGGAACAACACACACTTGCACAGGCACACTTAAATGGCAAAAAGCCCCAGCTGGGGTCCCTGTCAGTCTACTAATAGAATCAATCAAATTTGTGCATTTTATCGAGCTTTTCAAGAAACATGGATAAGAGAATGGGGGAAGGATGCATGGGATGAATGGTCAGTAAATAATGAATCAGTCATAAATCAAGCTTCTTTTTTTTACTCCCCTTTTTTTTCATTAAGGTAATAGCTTTTCACTTCATTGCCCAGATTACCCGAGAAAAAGTTTCAGTCTATTCCAATTCCCCATTTGATTCTTGTTATTGTAATAGATGTTGCCTTGGTATGTTTCAACAGTGAAGTATAGAGTAGAAATACATTAAATGAATAAGAAAGCACTCATGAATAAAGTATGCAATGATAAATTAATCTACACTGTGTTTTTTTTGTTTGTTAAAACACCCACTTTGGAACAACGCAACACACATTTGAAAATGGAGTGCGTAGACTCAATGAACATTTTAGTCAGTCTTACAGTTTGCTCCACAGTACCTAATGCTGGAGTCCAAAGAGCAAAACCAAAAGTGAAGATGAGATGAACTGAGACATTCTACACCGCACCCTCTGTGTTCACATCCCTACTTTGCCCATTAAATGCAAAACTCGCCAACGCCCAGCCAGCACTTTGCAAAATGCTTGTTTATCAACTTTTGCGCCCTCCCTCACGACATGAAAGTGATGACAACAGCAATACTGTTAGTCTGCATCTGTGTCTCAGCTGTCTCCATACATTTACAGGAACCTCGTTGAAGATGCTTCAATCTCCTTTTCCTAGCCCCCTTTTTCCCCTTCCATCTTTGAAAGGAAAGTCAAGTGAGCATCTGTCCTGTATTGTTAGTTAGGATGTCAAGGAGGCACGAGTACTTCCAAAAAAGCCAAATGGATCATAGCGTGTTTTTTTAGGATACTTTTCTGCCTTGGGGTAGAAGTCGCTGTTGTCCGTGTTGAGTAATGAACAGATGTTTCTTCTGGAGATAACTACTACTGGGCTTTTTAGATATGATAGATATGTATATTCTTTGATCCTATGCTGCATATTCCCCAGCTTTCAAAGCCAGCAGCTCATTATTTCACAGTAGAACTCAGAGGTGCATGAGTCTATAAGTTGCTCACAGGGGTAGGTTTGTTAAATGTGAAGCAAAATGATGTGGGAGTATTCGAGGGACCTTTTAATGCACAGTGACTCAGATTAAAACACATCCTAAAAGATGAGATTCTTTTTTTAGAACTTGTATTTGTTGGTGCTATTTTTTCCCCCACATAAACGTATTACTTTATAAGGTACCATGCTGTAAGCTAAAGAAAAAAACAAATGGCTTTACTTATTGTATGTTTGTATTACTATTGTTTATTATTGTATTTATTTACATATTATTTTTTAATTAATAAATTTAACATGACCAGCCAATAAAGGATTAGCACATTTGCTCTCTGTCTAACTTTATATGGAATATTTACAGTATTTATTGTGATAATAATTACAAGATGTATATCAAAAGCACCCATTAATGGCAGGGGACATGCACTTGTCATGAACTGGCATTCCAAACACATAGGATAGAGATATTTTGTTTACTTTTAGTTGTTTGCAAATGAATGGTATACATCATAATGCAGTGTTCTCGTTACCTCTGCGTCCTGCGTCTGATACGCACAGCTTTTCTTCCAGACGCACAATTTCAAGTAATGTGCTTTTTTCGGACGCAAAGAAATTTTTATCAAAAAAAAAAACCAAAACACATATATATCCGATAGCAAACAAATTTATTCCACATAATCTTTGCGAAATAATTCTCGCGTGAACGAGACTAGCAGACACTAGCAGACGAAGGAGAGGAAGCGATCGCAAGAGTTTCGTAATAGTGTAAGAAAGATAAAAAATGTTTCAGAAAAAGCAAAACAGTCTGGATAGTTATTTCGCAGTTAAAAATACAACTAGTAAGAAAAGAACTGCAGAAGATTCGATCGATGATCATGAAGCAAAACGGGGTAAGCAAGGAAAAATACGCACATTTCAAAAGACTTGGTTGCAGCTGTTCGCGTGGTTACGATATGACGAGGAAAATAATTTCATGTACTGTGCTGTTTGTACGGATAACAAGCAGGTAAATGGATTGATTGCGGCAGCTAAATGCACGAATTTTCAAAAATGCACCCTGGATAGACACATAGTTTTGCCCGGACACAAGTTGGCACTGGAAATTCCCACATTGCGAAATAACAAGAAAAAAATCGAACAAAAGGCATCAGCAACAAAAGACAAAGTAGTTACAGCTTTATTGAAAGTTGTACATTGGATGTCCATGGAAGATATACCGTTCAGCGAGTTTAGCAGCATAATAAACCTGATGCATGAGCTTGGTGTCGCTGACTTGGATATTTTGAAAAAACACAAAATTAATTACGAATCTTACTTTACGTTGTGAGAGAGGTTTTTCTGTGCAGAACAGAATCCTCACAAAGAAAAGAAACAGGCTGCAAGTGAAAACTCAGCACAAATTGATGGTAGTGCAGCTGGCTAAAAGTGTGAACCATCAAAAGGCCCTGGAAAAGTGGAAAGGCTGCAAAGAGAGGAGGATCTACGAGCTGAAAGACTAGTACAATGATAAATAAACCCTAACCCTAAACCATATAATAAATAAATTAAATCTGAATGTTTATATATCGTTGTTTATGTTTTATTTGCATCCGTAGTATGTTGGGACTCGTGACAAGTTTCCTGGGACGCACAGTTTTCAGACAAGCGAATCCCTGGGACTCGCAGTGTGCCAATTGTAAAATTATCACTGATAATGAGTTATATTGTGATATATTTTATGACACTGAGAGACAATATCTTATTAAATACTTTCATGCTGTAGTATAGTTTTACACCATCTAAAATATATAACCACAAAATCAATAACCAACCAAAATTGGCCACCATGATCTTTGTACAGGTTCATTTTTTTATTATTTTTTATTTATTTATACAACGAATGACAAAGTTGAAGCTAGGGTAATGCCATTACTCTCAGCTTACTATCTTCGGACAATGGAATAAAGAACCCTAAATCCATAGTTAGATTTAATACCAGAGGGGGCCGACTGTAACAGTATTAAGTGTGCATACGGGGGGCCAGACCAGCTGTACACTACTGCTCCTGTAAAGACGGATTTAGTCACAATACAATGTGATTAGACAGCCAACGAACTAGAAAGTGAATCACAAATCAAAAGTCCGAGCTGAGGATCAAGTCAAAATTACAGGCAGAAATGTTAGATAGTGTGTAAAGACTGAAGTTAAAAGGCTGCTATTAGGACAAATGCTTTTCCCAGCAGTTATGGGACAAGAGGGGAAGCAATGTACATAGTAGAGAGTAAAGTAGCAGCTTTTGGAAAAACTCCCCTGAGGGCAACCCTGACCTCAGCATCTGAGGAACAAGAAAAGTGTCACTGCTGCATATAAATAGAACTATGGCACTGGCACTGCATTCTTTTTGTGCCCCGCCCCCTATGAAAGGTACATTTTGCATTGTTTTAATAAATTCATTTTGCCCCTCCACCCCCCTCCCCTTCTCCAAAAGCATGAAATTCATTATTTCCAAGCCTGTCATTTGAAATGCCTACTCTCCATTGAAAGCCTGCAGGACCCTGACCTTTGCCTGTATAGCTTAGATTTCTGATAGGCTTTGAATGACGAGGGTGCAATTTGGCCCCAGCTGCTCCTCCAACATGTTTATTACACTTTCTCCTCCGGCACCTGCTGTCCACACCATAGGCTATTCAGTCTCTAATAAATAGAAAGGTTTACCATGAAGGTAACTAAAAACACAGAGGTGAGCTCATGCTCCAGCTGCATTCAAGCTTTATAGTGTCCAGTGACAACATAAGGCACCAATAACCTAATTCTGTAATCCTTTAAAAGTAGGCTACAAAAAATGAGAGGAAAACACAACTAAACTAAACTTTAAAAAAAGTGTGCGTCAAAAGTGTAAAACTTTTTTTCATTTAGGAGCATCATGAAGCCAATACCGATAAAATATACCCAAAGTATACTGTTATTCCTCCTCATCATCATCATCCTTCATCTCTTTCCTCCATCTTAGGACGCAGGTGCATTGACAGACCGATTTCCACACACACATATACTACGTCCCCATGTAAGCAAAGCAAAGAGGAGGAAAAACCATAGCACTTAAAAGGGATCTAACTAGATACTCGTTTGTAAAAAAAAACACGCATGAAAAATCACGATTCATTGCGCAGCGCGTCTTCTCAACAGTAGTGGATATTTCTAGACTCGACTTTTGAAAGAGGACGAATGTGCACACCAATGAAGACGGCTGACATTTGAAAAGAGCATCGTTGTTTTGTGTTTTTTTTCCTTGCTGCAGAGGATCAAATGGCCAACCCCTCCCTCTTTGACGCTCCGTCGTTCTCTCCATCTCCCGAGCATTTAATGCCAAACTCCGCGCATCAGATTGCACAAATTGCGCATCAAGCACCGCAAAATAAATGGCTTGTACACACACGCAGCAAACTCAAACGTAAAAAAATAAAAATAAAAGCTAAAGGTAGAGGATATGGGGCATCTTAAGTGGGGGATATCGTTCAATAAAACGGCATTAGTGGAGGACAAGTATCCTCCAATTTCATAAGCGCGCACACACACTCGCTCGTTTTGACGCTGACACACACGAACCACGCTGACGAACTATATCACTACAAATAAATAAACGCACCATAGTTGTGATATTCTACTCGCACATATCCACGTAGTTTAGCAGGTGAGCAAGTTTGAATTAATGACCGAAATATTCACTAATTGATTAATTAAGTGAGCAAAAGTATACACGCGCAAAAAAAACATCAAAGCAGTTTTTTTTACCTGGAATCAATAATAAAGCCTCGTCGAGTCCTTAATAGTTGCAGGTGAAGATGTTCGATAATAATAATAATATCCGAGTGGTAGTTTTAAAAAAGGGTTTTGTATCCCGGTCCAAAGGTCCAGATGTGGTAAGTAAAGCGGGTGATGAAGCGAGTGGCCTCGGTCACGCGCAGCACCGGCTCACGGCTCCGGATCGAGGCGTGAGGGATGTTACTTGTTTGTAAGCAAAAACATGGCTTCATTTGCCTTTGTCAGCGAGGAAAAAAAAAACCTAATATTGACTTACCTTTCCCTCATGAGCCATTGTATCTCCCCCTCCCCTCCGCCACCCCCTTCTCCTCCCTCCGCCCTTTGCCATGACATCACGGAAGCCGTAGTAAAACCTCGGCCATCACATGGGCAGGGCTTGAGGACTACCCCCCATCATCCTTCTCTACGCCACACACACGCACGTACGCACCCCCACACACCCCTCACTACGCACTCACTTGCACTTGACCACGCCCCCTCTCGCTGAACACGCACACACTCGCCCGCTGCCAAACATGAATTTTCTGGAGCCAATAAAAAGAGGAAAACTGGATTTTAATCCAGCGCACATAGTTAAAGCCACTAAAGCACTCAGCTTTTACAAATAATATCAGAGCAAGCCTCTTACTTAATCATACCTATATGTAATTTAACCTTATCCTCCCTATCGACACCTGAAAGTGGTACGGTCCAATATTTCATTTGATGGTGTTTGTTTTACTTCTAGGATTCAGCAGTGATGGAGTTACTGACTACAATTGTCTTATTCCCTGATTTAACGGAAGAGGTTTAACTCAATGGCTACCAATGACTGTGACGAATCAACCAGACTGTAAAAATGAACTGTTTACTACTGCTATTTTACTTTCCTACTGATAATTTAATGTTACAAACTGCTGTAAAACGACCTGTTTCAAGATTGACCACACATATAACCACTTAAAAACAAGGTAAAGTGTCATCATATTGCCTACTTTTATAACTGCTGTAATCCTTAATAGAGAAAATGAAAACTATTTTCGATCACTTCTTTAATCAGAATGAAGTACCATTTTTAATATAAATAAATACATTTAAAAACATAACAATGTGACTCAAAAATTAACTACATTAAAGTGAATAAAAGAACATATAAAGTCTGGTTGTGACCAAAATTCTCTAACACTGATTCAGTTGAAAATCCTAGGGTTTAAATGTCCTTTTATTATTTCACAAATGAACTCATTGGTTGCCGTTGACAAGGATAGAAATCCAATCCCTTATGATCCAGTCGAAATACATTAGATACTTATCACCGTCATTCATGCTCTTTTAATGCCAGCTGTCCCAGTTTAAATGTATTAGACGTCTATTGCTGTCAATGGTGGCAAATGAGTAAGGGCCACGTGGTCATTAGAGTTTGAAGCAGTAAGATCTCTCACAGATTTGTCAATAGGTTGACTGAGAAAATAACTCAGGCAGCAAAGATACCCTCCTAATAGTGTTACTTGGAGTCATTCCCAAATGTTGTTGTTTTTTTCTTTGCTGTTTTGGAACCATTAGTGGAAATGACAACCATTCATTACAAGCCATTTGAGAATAGTCCCCACAAATGCCATTCTTTATCTGCTGTCTCCACGCCACGCACGCAGGGAATATTCAAAAAGCCCAACCTTCAGCTTTCAGAAATTCT
Source organism: Stigmatopora nigra (assembly GCF_051989575.1). Taxonomy (NCBI): domain Eukaryota; kingdom Metazoa; phylum Chordata; class Actinopteri; order Syngnathiformes; family Syngnathidae; genus Stigmatopora; species Stigmatopora nigra. Next base: position 23,019,617 of record NC_135508.1, on the reverse strand, counting down.
ATTAAATTCTTATCTCCTTGCAGCAGGCTCTTTTTGTGCAATCCCATTGTTATGCATTGGAGCTGAAATCAATCACCGGGCGTGCACGTCGCATCAGTATGATTTCAGACTAGAGGAGGAGAGAGGGCTCACACAACAGGAGCGACAATCGAATAAACAAGGCGGGCGGAGGGGCTGACGGTGGGGGTGTTACAAAATATCTTAGACCTCTATCCGGTATAGAGGGGAAGAAGGGATGTGCAAAGTTAGGCCTAAGTCATGAATTAAAAAGAGAAAGTAGGACCCGTAAATGAACGTCTGCTCTTTGTTACTGTGGAGAGCTCCAAAGTTTCTGCATCAGGACCCTGGACAGTTCTGAGAGGGGAACAATCCCTAACATGAGTTCATTGTGCCGGCAACAATAGCTTTTGTGTGAGGATATCAATATGCTTGATAAGCAGATACAAGATTAGTCTTGCAGCTAATTTAGAAAGTCTACTCTATTTTTTTTTCAAGAAACGTTGAGAGTGGCCACAAAGCTGATCCTATATTAAGTCTAAAGGTTGCTCTTTATCCTGTTCCAATACTACAATGTCACATTGCTCAACTTGTTCACTAACTTTTCGGCTGCCAGCAATGTTAGATGTCTAATCCACTATGAGTGGGAGATGTGGAAGGAAGATTACTCAAATAATTTTTGTCTACCACCCACAATACTGAAGGTACTGAAATTTGAGCATTCACAGACGTCTTTTCTGGCAAAGATAAAATATCATCATCAGCCACATGTAAGGAGTTCAATAATATGTGTATGTATGTCTGTGTGTTTGTGTTTGTGTGTGCGTATGTGTATGTGTATGTATGTGTGTATGTGTGTGTGTGTGTGTGTGTGTGTGTGTTAAAGTGTGTGTGTGTGTGTGTGTGTGTGTGTGTGTGTGTGTGTGTGTGTGTGTGTGTGTGTGTGTTAAAGTGTGTGTGTTAAAGTGTGTGTGTGGGGTGGGGGTCAATTTCACAGTGCTATTTGGAACCATAATCTGAGACTTTTTTTTAAATCAATGGTCTTGAGTGTATACTTTGAATAGCTGTCCACTACAGTGAGCACTGTCCTTGAAAGGGTTAAACTTAAAATAAGAATCATTATCTTCAATGTAACCTTGCTATGCAATGTTGACTGTGTGAGTGCAGATGGCCCAGAGGCCTCTTTCCGCTTTTGAATGAAGTTGTATGGTGGCGATATTGTGCATAAATATTACATGGGGCAGCAGCTGACTGAGTATTAAGGTTGGGACCCGGGGAGGCCCCTATGGGCCCTCGACAGATGGAACGAGCCGACAGACTAACGCAACAACAAAAAAAGTTTCTAATCAGCCCGCGGCTTGGCATTGTCCCCACGGTACCAAAGCCGCAAGGTTCCCCAGGGGATCAACTCTTCTTTGTCTGGACAAGAGTGCAGAGTAAAGTTTATTTTTGAAAACTTCATGCTATACTTATTGTTTGACACCAAACTTTTGTGTTGACACAGGACATGCAATCTTTATTTTAACCCCCCATAATTTAACACTTCTTTGAATCAAAGTAATTTTTCAAACTTCAAACAATCTATAACCCTAAAAATATTTAAACACAACTGCTTTTAAAAATTAATGTGTGACTTTTGAACACACACGCACGGGCCAAGCTTTATCTGTTTAAGTGAGTAAATGATACGAACCTAGAAAAGTGCGACAAAGCTTCATCTTTGCGGCCATTCCGTCTTCTGTTGGGTGCGCGAGCCCGCAGCAAGCTTCAAGTGCCGCTGACAACTTTCTACAAGTGCGGCACTAACTTGTCTAAACTTTAGTTCAACTTGCGGGGCGGGGGTGGGGCCATGTTGATTGACAGCTGCAGGGAGCCAATAGTGAGAGGCTATGTCTTCTTACTGCCGAGAGCTGGCCCCAGGCCGTACCCCTCTACCCCCCTTCCCACCACCACCACATCATCGTCATCATCACCCCCCCCCTTACCCCACAAGTCTCAGCTTACATTAACAATAGCCCGCAAATGCAACAAAGAGCATCTGCTGTGGCCCACGACTTCTCACGGTCACACTGAACACTGTTAGCAATCTAATTTCAAAGCATTCATAAAAATAACCACGGCCAACGTCTCTTACTTTTATGTTTTTTACTTTGGATATTACGCAAAATTGAAGTACTTTATAGGAGTGGTTCTTGACCTTGTTGGAGTTACCAAACCCCTCCAATTTCATTTGCGCATTCACCGAAAACTACTTTAGTCTAAAATAAAATATGATTTTTTTTTCAAATTCTAAATATTAAATTCCTCGCAGCACTGATTGGCCAAGTAATGTCACATGATCATCTGCAGCCAGTGATCGGGGCATGCTATCGTAAATATACATAATGAGTCTATATGTCTTGATCTCCGCGGCAAAGTATTATAGGATTATATTAGTTGGTACATATTTGAAACGTTGATCACATGCAAAATAATGCAGTAGAATATGTTTTCGCTCGGCAGACCGGTGGTGTGAGTTGTCAGCGTGTCAGCCTCACAGTTCTGGGGTCCTGAGTTCAAATCCAAGGTCGATCCACCTGTGTAGAATTAGCATGTTCTCCTGGGCCTGTGTTGATTTCCTCCGGATACTCTGGTTTACTCCCACATTCCAAAAACATGCATGATAAGCTGCGTGGACACTCAAATTTGCCCCAAGGTGCGGTTGTGAGTGTGTGTGGGTTGTCTGTCTCCAATTCAGGGTGGCCTGAAGTCAGCTGGGATAAGCTCCATCACCCCTGCGATTCTAATGAGGATAACGCACTTCAGAAAATGAGATGAAAATATTAATTTGCATCAAATAAACTTGCATTTCACTTTTAGGATCTTTGAATATAATTTCACATTCTTAAGTGTGTCATTTTTTATTTTTTTTAGTTTAAAAGTTACACTTTGTTTTGCAGTGTGCACTGACGCGAAGGCCTCAAGGAGCTGCATATAGCAGATGTACAGCTAATTTGGCTAAGTTAGAGGAACATTTCACTCTTAACTCCAGGCCTTTTCACTGTGTGTGCATGTGTGTGTGTTTGTGTGTGTGTGTGTGTGTGAGTGTGTGTGTGTGTGGGACAGACAGACAGTTCCTCCCTCCCAATAGCAGATGGTCGGCCAGATAATGAGCTCTCCCATTGCTTGCTCCCATTATCCTCATCCCTGCAAGATGGAAAGGGGGATATGCCACCATCAATGCACAACCTAACACTTTTATTCATTTCATTTCCATTCATTCACTTCAAAATTTTCCTTCTCTTTGTTTAGAAAAGTTGAAATGAAAACTAGGCAGGTGTATTTGCAATGTGCTGTTTGTTTGTCAACCAGAACCCTTAGTTTTATAGTAAAGTAAAACTCAATAAAGTCATCGATCCAAAATTTTTATATATTTATGTAAGTCTATATAAGTGTATGTTTTTTTCATGAGAATAAAAAAAACCTGCATGCTTGAAATACATTTAAAAGTGAAAACAACAATAACATCATAGACTAATCCAAACACTCAGTTGTGAATAACTAAACAAGTTATGTAGTATTAAATAGGGCTAAATAAATTAAAACGAGTATGAAAGATGTGAATAAAACAAACTAAGGAAAACATAACTCTCCCTCTCTTTCACTCACACACACACACACACACACTCACACACACACACACACACACACACACACACACACACACACACATATGATGAGCATGATAATTTAATGAATTACAAAACTCAATTCACCAATCATAAACCAGACTATGGTCTGCTGCTCTTTATAGTGTGCAACCTAAATGTAATTTAAACAAACAAATCTAAACCCCCAAATTTATATTTCCCAACTAACTTTACTGGCATGAAATTAATAGAAAAAACAGTCATAATTATCTCCTTACAAAATGCACTTTCTACATATGCTCATACAGAGGACACCTTAAAACAAAAATAAAATGACCTTTTAATGTGAATGAACTACTACTCTTTTCACTGTAATAACATTGCATTTTTCAAGTGACCTTGCCAGACAGCCTGTATGTAATATTTTTACTAATGACAGTTCTGTCATTAGCCTATTAACTCCCATCTTCACCCCCACCCTTCTGTTGCAGCCGGGCCGGCATAGAGGGCCAATCACACATACTCTGCAAGTTCGACTCTATGCAAACTCATCCAAATGAATACACACATAAACATAAACCCCCTCCCCACCCTCCAGCCTCCGGCTCCACTCCTGTCACCCACTTTATTCTGTGCTCTGTAAAGCAGGCAGCTGAACTCTGACATAGCCTCCAGCTGTCCTGGAGATGGCGATGACAATAAAGTTTAAACAAATACTCGCACCCGTGCACACACTCAAGAAAAAGAACGGTGCAAGCTAACAAACGGCGATTACGGGCACATAGTTATAATATATAAATGCCTATTTTACAGTGTTATGATTTATTTAAGCATTATTTATCTTGCCACTCGATGGTGCAGTGGTTCTTCCGCCCTACTTTTGTGGGGGCTGCGTGACTGAGTTCAATTCCTAATTGGTGGGGTTTAATTAAGAAGGCAAATGGTTCTTTTAAACAAATAAGAAAACACATATAGTATCTGGGGTGGGCCTGCAGATGAGTTGTTTGCATGTCCGCCTCGTACTTCTGGGGTTCAAGAGTTCGATCCAAGGTTTGAAGTTTGCATGTTCTTACCGGGCTTGTGTGGGTTTTCTTCAGGCACTCCGGTGTTTACTGCTTATTTATTAAATACTATAGGACCAACTATGATTAAATATGGTCAGGTAGCATGGTGGGTGACTGGTTAGAACATCACAGTTATAAGTTTGAGGGTTCAAACCCAATCTGTGTGTGTTGTATGCATGGCTCGCTTATGTTTTTTCTCCAGGTACTCTGGTTTCTTACCACATCCCAAAAACATGCAGGTTAGGTTTGTTGGTTGAACACTCTAAATTTCCCCTATGTAGGAGTGTGAGCGTGAATGGTTGTCCGTCGATTCTGTGTGTCTCAATTATATGTTTTTGTGTTTTTGTTTAGCCGTGCATTTTTAGGGGAAAGTTATTTTACTGTGAATTGTGCCATACTTTTCTTTTGAAAACGTCCTTCTTTTCAAAAAGAAAATGACCAAATACTTGCAAGCGTATGCATCCAATTCATTACGTACAGATATTTATATACTATATAGGGTATTGGCGATCGGATAAACGAGCCGCCAACACATTCTTCCTTTCACACCCCCAAACTAACTCTCTGCTTTTTCTAGCATCCGTTCAGCATGATCTTGTCCATATCTGTCGGCTCCCATTAGACACAGAGAATGGATTTGGCTATTGTTTTCAATTTGAACCCCTATCCAAGTGACCAGGTTTGTTAGCTGTATCAACTGTGGTATAAAAATGAGCGCTGCCTCGCTTGGTTGCCTTTTAACATAATAAAGGCTCCAAGTGCCTCTGGCTCTTCATTACTCACTTATTACACTGCGTCACTCTTTGGTGGGAGTTATGAATCCTTAACAGGCATGTGCGCATACATTCAAAGTGAAAGGAGGGGAAAAGCCAAGAGACAAAGTTGGGTCTGGATGCCACTGTGGATGAGCGTCATTTCCCGAGACCGACCCCTCCATGTCGTCTCCCCTTCCTGCTTGCCCCATCGCGACGCAGCTTGGGGGGAAGTTTTGGGGGTTGGGGGGTTAGAGGGTGACAAGTGGAATGGGGTCATCTCTGCCAAAAGGCATCGTGTGGCCCCAATCCGCTTCATCGTCTGCTCTACCTTGATGTTAAGGGGGTGCGGGGGCGTGGCCTGTCAGTGTCTTGGCTTTTCATGCCATGCCATGGATCTCTTTATCTGCATGGCCACAACCTGGAGCAACATAGTAGAATCTTGGGGCCCCTTCTTTTCCACTCCACAGTCCAGACGGGTGTCCAAGCGCCCACCCACCCGCTGCGTTCACAGAGCACCCCCCTACCACGATCTCGCCATCATGCAAAGTCACCGAGTCCAATTCTTTTTGGGGCTTTAGTCTGATGATTTCTCAATTTTGCACCTTCTCTTCACTTTTTGTGCCCTAAACACTCTCATCTGAACTTATGCTTTCCCCAAATGCCCCTTCTCGTTCTGCACTAACAGCAGCCGGCTGGCCAAATGTGAACCCAGAGCGCTGGTAAATACAAGCAGCACTTCACAAACAAGGGCTGATTACAATGACAAAGACTGCCACACTTTTGGGAGGAGCTTGCAGCAATTTGGAGGTTGTGGGGGCCATTGAGCGAGCGGCATACTTAATGGGCTTTGTGTGCCAGAAGAAAAGGGTCTGAGCTTTTGGGCCCAGCTGTCACTATGGAAAATATCAGACTGACACAGCACCCGATGCTCTTTGGCTTGCACTTTTCTTCCTTCAAAAACCTTCCCTCCGCCCCTCTCGTCTCTTTTTTCTCTAGTTAGTGAGCACAAAAAAAGTGAAAGCTGTTGGGAAGAAACAACGGGAAAAAAAAACACAAATGAGACCTCTCTCTCTCTCTCTCTTGATCTAGCACACAAGGCGGGGAGGCAAGTGTACATCCCTGGTCTCACACTCACACACACACACACATGCATGTTCACACACATAATGCATAGAAGACTGACTTGGCAGCAATTATTCAAACCCTTAACCCAGAGGGTTGAATGACATTATTACATTTCACTACTTAATTATCTGTGTGGATATAGTTTCTAAGCATTAACCAGCGTGCATGCTTAATAGGGAAGATATAATCATGCCGCATCATAAACTACGGGTCAATTTAAAGTTGAATTAAGTGAAAGATAAATAAATAAATAAATAGCTGCTGCATACTTATAGTAGAAAAAAATAAATGGTGTAAGTGGATTTTAACAACAGCTCTGATTACAGGTGACTGGCGAGCTGAAAGCATCCCAAATATAAAATGGCTTTTCCACTATGCCAAAGCACTGTTTATTTTTCAAGGCATAATTGGTTGGGCTTAAAAAGCAAAGGATGAGAGCTACACTCAAGCTACTCAGTGTTCACAGGCTCTGATTTCTTGTTTGCAAAGAAGCACTCACACTCCAGATCTAGTAGTATTACACCACCTCCATGACTTTGCTGCACTGTAACACACGGCATAATATGTGCACACACACACCCACGTAGACACGGTAAGCTTGTGCACGGCCGATAGTCAACCACACGCACATTTGCAGAGGTTTGAATTGTAGAAACACAGCACAAAGCCAGAGTTGGATGTTGTTTCACCTAATCTCTTTGATACCACTGTGGTGCTGCTAAGCCCCAGAAAATCAGCTTAGCAGATGTCCTAAAGTGTAGGTGGCTTGTTTCGGGGGCCTTGTGGAGAAAACGTTTACAAGAAGAAGGGAAAAAAAGGTGGCGGTGGTGGGGGCAGGGCCGCTGATTTGAAGTGAAGCTTCAATTCATTCACCCCTTATCATTTTTTTTCCTTTTTAACTTCATTTAGAAAGCCACTCAAGTTCCACTAAATTGAATTCAGCCTTCCCAGCACTCAAACATTTCTCTTTTCTCTATGGTGACCAAGGGATAGTTGACTGATAAATATGATTTTAAAATATCTATGCACATCAATATGTGAACCACACTAGTTAATGAATGGATGCATATTATATTTAAAACGACATTAAATATTTTGCACTTTGATCATGTCATTTTCAAAGGATTGGAATCTAATAAAAAAATTTAAAAAGGAAAGGATTGGGATTTAATGTTTTAATTAATAGTATCCTTCCTGGCAAAAGATGTCCAAACCATTTTGATTTGGCGGGCTAGCAGCAACAGTCCCCAGTCAAATTGGATTAGGTGTTTATTGCTGTCAATGGCAGTGAAAAATGATCACTCACTGCCAACTTTTTCAATTCAAATGGATTTTATAACTTTCAATGACAGTGTATGACTCAAGATCTACAAGATATACAATACATTTTTATAGCATATGTATTTATATTTCCACTACTGAAACATAATTTGCAGAACTAAATGCAATGTGACAGATAGTCAAGTAAATCGCAACCGAGTTAACTAAATTCATACCACTGAATGACCAACTTGATTCTTGATTTATTCCCTTAAAACAAAATATGTAAAAGTAATTTCTTACTTTGCAACCTTGTTTTGTGCAGCACGCCTGATTTGCAAAACAAAGGATTCATGATTCAGTTTTTTTTGTTTAGTTTTTTTGCCTTTTTGAAAGTACTACTGTATTGCTAAGACTTTTATATGGCTATACTGTTAGAATAGATTTGTTTAAACTTGGTAAAAAAAACATTCGGGTGTATTTTCACCTCCACAATACATTATTGAAGTAAAGGATGAGGACTCAACAATCTTCAAAATCAGGTGACTGCAAAATAATTATTTGAGTGGGACAGCCCCAATTAGAAAAAGAAATGAAGAGGATAAAAAGTTAGGTCAAATATAACTGTAGTAGACTTTTTTTTACAGGTTTTTTATTTCTCTTGAATTAACAAAAAACACACAAAATGCATCTCTCTCACAGTGCACAAGGAGTCAGAAAACCATTCATTCTCACACCTAGGGGCAATTTAGAGTGTCCAATCAGCTTACCATCCTTTTTGGAATGTGGGAGCAAAAGGGGATACCCGGAGGAAACCCCTTGTAGCCCCTGGGAGAATATGCAAACTCCATACAGGTGGACATCACCTGGATTTGAACCCAGATGTGAAGCCAACATGCTAACCACTTTCCACCAGACCGCCATCACAAAATTCATAACAAATTCAAATAAGAATTAATGGGCTAAGCTGTTTGCATGGTGAATGAATGAATTATGAATAGAACATAGAACAATGTTGAAAATCAAATGATAACAAAAAGAAATTAATCATTTTAGAAATTCTAATTGAACCCAGCCTAACTCTCGTTCCTAAAAGAAAATTGCTTCGTCACGGGTTGAGGGTGACGTCACTGAGCAGACCAGCATTAATTGTTTATTATTAATTATTAAATATATGCAAGATCGAGTTTGCATGTTGTCCTCACTGTTCTGAAATCCAGGGTTCCATTCCAGGTTCGGGGTGCACTCTGAATTGGTGGATAGCCGAGTGCAGGGCACAAGGAGAAGCGCAGGAAGAACATGCAAACACCACACAGGTAGACCAATGGATTTGAACCCAGGTTCCTTACTATGAGGCCAACCAGCATGGATTTGAACCCAGGTTCCTCACTGTGATGGCGACTCACCAACCACTCGTGCTGCCGGGCCGCACTCTTTATAAATGTATCACTAAAATAATACTACTACTTCTTTTTCAGGTTCAATTCATCAAGCATCAGTGTAATACACCTGTGAAGTCGGAATATCTGATACAGCTATTGGATTGCATACCATACTGTGCGAAACATCATAATGTGATGGCTGGTCAGTGTGTTGAATTTCAACATATTCATAAGTGCTCCATACAATAGCTGAGCAAGTAAGACATCTGTATGCAAATATCATGGTTGGTTGGGGGGTTGAGAGTGGGTGACTGATGTTATGATAGTGAAGGCAATCTAAAGGAGGTCAGGCTGAAGGAGTGCATGTGTCAAGAGTGACTGCGTATATGTAGGGTAACCATAGCAACCAAGTAATGCAAGTCAAGATAGCTGCTGTTATCATGTGTCCTTTTCTCCAGCCTCCTGTTTGTTTCACTCAGTTACAAAGATGGTGGCAACTTCAAGAGAAACTCACAAAAATCACGACTGGCTACCACTGAATCCATTAAGTTAATGTTGAATGGACCTTGCTTGAAATAGTTGGTCAGGGTTGGAGTTTTCCAGGTCTATGCCTATAGCAGTTATTTTGCACAGCAGCTCCATTATTCTGTGATCTTAAAACGGTAGTATTGAAAATGTTGGATGTGATTGTATTTATACAATATACATTTTGCCTATTTTTCTTAATTAAAAAGATGAAAAAAAAAATTTCACACTCTGTAGCATATTCATTTTAACAATTATATTATTTAATGAGTTATCCAGGAAGGAGTACGTAGTGCCATCTCTGTTCAAAGGTCAAAGTTGCCCTAACAAAGTCATCTTAGCAAACTGCACTCGGAGCAATTTTATGCTGCATATCGGGGAAATTTAAGACATGCCTTGCCGCTGTGTTTGCCTATCAAAGCCAGACACCAGGTGTTTGTATTGACTGCTTATTTATGAAATATGATATGACCATCAAGGAATGCATGTAATCAGGTAGCATGATGGGTGACTGATTAGCACATATGCCTCACAGTATTGAGATTGAGGGTTTGATCCCAATCTCCTCCATGTGTGCAATCTGCATCTCCCCTGGCTTGCATGGATTTTTTCCAGGTACTCGGGTTTCTAACTACATCCCAAAAACATGCATGGTAGGCTGTTTGAACACTCTAAATAGCGCTTAGGTATGTTTTGACCATGAATGGTTGTCCATATCCTTGTGCCCTGCAATTGGCTGGCCACCGATTGGAGGTATCCCTCACCGGGTGCTTATAGTTAGCTGGGATAGGCTTCAGCAAACCTCTGCGACCCTTATGAGGATAAGCGGTTCGGGAAATGCATGAATAATTATGTGACTGAATGAATGATTTTCAGGCGGCTTAACGAGTGGTTAGCGCACATCTAAAAGCCACTGCGTTGGTAACCAAGATATCCTTCAATAGACAGATGGAGGAGGGGCGGAACAGGGGACATGAGGACACTGACTTGACCTGGGAGACATGGAAGGTGGGGTGGAAGGGGAAATTGGCAGCGAGCTTCAGGCATACTTTACCACCTACACTACCTCAGGGACCCACAAACCGGTGTCACAGCTTGGCAGACTCTGCCTTTCATGACAGGATCTTTGAGGAGACCCACTTCTTCTGACCTACGGCATTCGAGAATGATCAGATTGGGTGTAGGATCTTCCGTGGGTACGAGTGAGCATATATAGTGCCTGTTGCCAAACCTTAGAGCAACGAAACATGTGGCCCTGGATGGACGGCATGGACCATAACAGAGTTACGCTTTGATAGGGATAGGCCAGCTACGAAATTCACTGAAATGTGGGACCATGGGCGACTGAGGATGGGTAGTGGGTGGAGGAGTTGGGTTTAGTGCAAAGACACTACATGGTGTGACAAATACTGTTGTGTCTTTAGATATGGAGACACACAAAAAAACCACTGGCACAGCATTGCCAGTAGTATCCTTTTTCTACCAAGGTGACAACGACCAGACAGGACGAGTGAGCTCATTTGAGAAACTGGGAACTGAGGGCATTGGGGATGAAAAAAGTAGATTCCTAGACCTTACCCCCAATCTCCCAATCCATAGCAGCAATGAAACAGGCCTGTGGTGGAATGGATGGAAGCTCCTCCTGGGACTTCTCAGACAGAAACTGGTGGGACAAGACATTGGGATGAAAAGATCATATTGGGGACAATTGTAAGCATCTGGGTCCCCGCGCAAGGCTTCTTTGAACTTACCACCAATATCCCACTCTATAGCAGCATTGAAACTGGTGGGGCAAGGAATCGGGCTTGGTATTTTGGGAACCTTGGATATGTGGCAGAGTGAAGTTAAAATGACAGAAAACTTTGGCCCACCTGGCTTGCTGTGGATTCAGTCTCTTGGCTGACTTGAGGTAATCAAGGTTCTTATTATCAATCAAGACTAAAAAGCTTTGTGGAGTTTTTTTTCAGATGGTGTCGCCATTCCTCTAGAGCATGTTTTACTGCCAACAACTCGATTCAAAAGTTGTGCTCAGCAGGTGACAGCTTGCGCGAGAAGTCGCATGGATGTACTTTACCATCAACCAGATGTCGTTGGGACAGTACAGCACACCATGCTGATCTCTGTTTGGGATGGGCCAGAATGGGGCCTGTAGTGAAGTGTTTTTTTTTTCATTAAGAAAAGGGAAAATCAGCAGTGTCAGATCAGTTGAAATGTACAGACGGGGAGGTGAAGGCAGTAAGAGGAGCGGCTATCCGACCGCAGTTCCAAATGAACCTCCGGTAGAAGTTGGCAAATCTGAGAAAATGCAGTCACTGTTTTCTATCTACTGGGCGAGGCTAATTACTTACCACAGTGACCTTTATTGGATCCAGGCGGAGCTCCACCTTGCCTAGAACGTAACCCAGGAATGTGGTCTTCGATCAGTGGAACATGCACTTCTCGGCCATCACAAACAAGCAGTTCTCAAGCAGCCTCTGTAGTGCCAGCTGGACCCGGTCCTAGTGCTTGAAGGCAGTTATAGAGAAAATCTAAATATCATCAAGCTACACAGCCAAAAATGTATTTATCATCTCTCCCAGGACGTTACGTAGATCAAGTTCGGTAAAAATCGTAGCCTTGTGGTGAATACTGAAACAAGAAGTGTTAGAAGATACTTGTTCTTAACGGTAATCTGGTTCAGAACATGATAATCAACACAGGGTTTCAACCACCATCCTTTTTACCCTGAACTGGCTGGGGAGGAGGACGGGCGAAGAGGACCAGTGCCCAGGGCCTCCGATATGTATTTTTCCATAGCTTCCCTCTCTGGTTGTGATATGTGGAACATGCAGCCCTTAGGAAGCATTGTACAAGGAATGAAGTCAATTGCACAGCCAATGGTTTGGTGCAGAGGTAGCAAGATCGTTGCATGGTCTTTGATGAAGATCAGCCAAAGACAATGGTAGCAGTCAAGAACAGCGGATAAATCCGGCTGCTCCTGATCCTGGATGGAGGATGCTGGCACCAGGGCGCTAATGCAGCAGTGACAATATTGGCTCCAGATAATGACCTTGGGATGGGTCCAGTCAATGGAAGGGTTGTCTAATCGCAACTCAGAGTGCTGTGCGGACAAGAAAAAACTGAATAGTTGTTCCTCTTACGGTGGTTACAAGACTGCAGGGTGGTGTATTCAGACATGTAGGGAGTGGTCACATCCTCACTTCCAACTGGGTGATGAGTTCACTGTCTAGAAAATTCTCATCAGCTCCACAGTGTACCGAGGTAGTGACAGTACGTGACTGACCTTACCAGGACAGCATCGCAAGGAGTTGGTATCGACGTGAAGGGGAATTACTCATGAAAATGACCAGCAGTCCCTCCTCTGCAAGTGAGCCCCCCAGTTTCTCGGATGCACAGGGCAGCTGAGCACAACACTTCTTGCTGAAGGAGAAACCATACGAATTGATAGGGCGATGCGGTAGAGCGTCCAGTAGTTATTTAAAGGTGACTGATGTTGATAGCCTACAGCTGTGGCTGCTCACCCCGTTTGCCTCCAACCTGTAATCAGATAAGACCTTCCTTCACCTGTCCAAGGTAGATCAGACCTCAGGAGGAAGGTGCAGATTCCCTAACATACCGCCTTTATTAAGCGACATAAACGGACAAAGATGTTAGTAAAGACATACACACATTATTTTCCTTATTTTTCATTCAAAGATTACTTAATGCCTCAACATGCCACTTGTTTTTATTCGTCTACTTCTTTTCATGAGATTGTCTATACTTTCATATATTCCTGTAGTTCACCAAAACTATTTTCACACCTCATTTAATCAGCTCACATTTATACCTTAATGGCTTTCTGCTCATCTTGAATTTTCTGCAACCCTTTTCACAAGCAGCTTCAAATCTCATCTTGTCACTTTGCATTTTCTTTGCACCCCCTGTTCTCCACTTGTTAGTCAGCCCTGAGGTCAATGGGCTCGATCCAAAGGCGATGGAGAAGCCTCCTCATCTCCACAGCTTTCCTGGTCATCTTCCAGTTTAAACAGAAGGTTGTTCTTGGGGGAGAGAGTGGGTCGCACAGAGAGGCCAGTTGCTCGCATGAGTGCTGAATGATTCATGTTGCCCTGTAATAAAGCCTTCTCACTTTTTTTTGGTGTGTAATGGAGTTTCAGGGACTGGCATATCATTTTCTCCTAATAGCACTTTTTAATGCCATGACCCTACTCTCCGCATCCACCACCTCATGAACCCCTACTGTGGAAACTGCACATTACCAGGCACGTACACACACCCAGGCAGCGATTACTAGCAGCTGCAGGAGTTTCTGAACAGCAAAAGTGGCCAATTTTCTTTGCCTTCCATTTAAACAACAAACAGGGTGTCATGTTAAAATTGGCTATGGAGAGAGGGAAGGGAAATTGGCCTGATAAGAGGTATTGGGGGTAGTGCTGAGGATGGAGAAGTGCACAAAGGGCAGCCAGTTTGATGTCCTTGAGGAAAACTATGAGAGGGACAACAGTGACAACAAAAAAAAAGCAAAAGCAAAACAATGAATGATCGGCTGCTTTTTTCTCTCTCCTCTAGCAACACAAATTAGGTAAATTAGTGTATAGAACGTGTGTATATTTACATTGAGCTTTTAACCCCAATCAAAAACTTTATGGTCCACGTAATGATTGCTGTGACTATTTGTGTGCTTGTATGTGTGTGTGTATATCGGGACAGTTTTTACTAGAGCAGATTGTGGACTGTGTGCACAGACCAGACCTGAGATTACTGAACAGATTGCACAGCTGGCAGGCAGCCCTCTCTTCACACACAAACAGACGCTCACCCCGCCGTGCACATACACACACACTATTCACAAATATACACACAAAATGCAATGAAAAAGCAAATATTGACTAAGTATTGATCTTGGGTGTATTAGTCTGTATTGACATGGAACCAATGCCAAAATAGCATTCTTCTCCATGTGTTAAATTATAAGTTGTGAACTTCTCTATAATTAAATAGTTTTATCAATATACATTTGACAGTTCACACCGCTATTAAAAGATGTATCTCTAATGCTTGTAATATGAATTCCCAATTTAAATAAAAATGGGAAGGTTCTAGTCTAAAATATTTGTTTCCTCGTTTGAATTTAATCTATCTTTATTGTGGATGTCAAATGATATTTTTTGGAAATTTGCAGGGAAAAATATTGTACATAAACAAACATTTGCTGATATTTTGGAAACATTTTTTTCCCTGTGGCGGCCCGGTTGCACGTTCTCCCCTGGCCTGCATGGGTTTCCTCCGGGTACTACGGTTTCCTCCCACATTCCAAAAACATGCATGGTAGGCTGACTGGACACTCTAAATTGCCCCTAGGTATATAGGTGTGAGTGTGCATGGTTGTCCGTCTCCTTGAGCCCTGCGATCGGATTGGCTCCTGGGAGCACTTTAGAGTGTCCAATTAGCCGTGCATGTTTTTGGAATGTGGGAATAAACCGGAGTACCCGGAGGACACCCACTCGGGCCTGGGGAGAACATTCAAACTCCACACAGGTGGACCGACCTGGAATTGAACCCAGGACCCCAGAGCTGTGAGCCTGGCTTCATTGTTGAATAATTATTAATAACAAAAGTTCTGTATCTATATTCCTACCTAGAGAGTTTTCCAACCAGCATGAAAAACTTTTCCATGCAATTTCTCATGGAAACTATATTTTCTAGTTTAACTTTGTCACTTCTAGTGATGATGATAAATGTCCAATTGTGTGTTTTCCATCCTTCTGCTATGAATTTGAATGAGTTTATCATTAGTAGAGGTCAAATTCAATTCAAATGGCAGCCTGGCAGTGAATGAATGAAGGTTGCCACCCTCCCACTTTAAATGGATTGAATGTCTGTCACTGTCAATGCAATTAATGAGTTATTATGACTTTCATGTTAAGGTACCTTGTAGTGTCGATCCTCTGAAAGAAAATGGACTCAATTTGTGGTAACTCGAAAATGTTAAAACGGCAACTAGTTAGAATGGGGATGCCAGTCCGCTTGTTGGCAGCTGTGCTCTTGAGCAGTGCAGTCTGTCACATAAACGATTCTGCTTTGTGTAACAAAACAATGGAGTAACTACCAAAACAGATGGATTAAAAAACTATAAAATAGAAAGAAAAAAAACTATGCTTTATATGAGCCCATGTCTTCAAAAGTGTGGATTTAAAATTCTTTTACACCAAGTGGGATGGCAATATGTAAATTTTATGCCTGTGTGCATAAGTGGTTATAAGAATGTGATTGTTACAAATAAATAGATTAATTAAATAGATTAAAAACAAACAGCTATACATTTCTAATGGTTTTATAATTTGTGAATTTATGTCAAACTACACATAGTTTTAGAATTAGAAGACCACAAATGCACCATCAGTCATTATGTGGCATTCGTCTCTAAACACCAGACAGGGTGTGACAATGAGCTGACTAGACACTTGACTCGTGCAAGGCTGTGCTAAACTCCAGCTAAACTTTCCTGTCAGTCTATTTCAGTAAAGAAGAAGAGTTGGCTTTAACTTTTCCTATCCTTGGAACACCTGTTCTTTCAATGCCAGGGTGCAGAAGCAGCAGTGCCTATGTGCATTTTGCTCTTTGTTTCCCCCACAGGGGCTGAAAGCGGGGACACTTTCCTATGTATTGAACAAATAAATAGCACAGAGTGGGAAAGACAAAGACAGAGCGGGAGCACCTGCCAAGGGATTTGTGTCTCTTAATAAGGCCTCTGACAACCCCCTAGTTGCATTCAAATATATGTGTGTGCCCATTGTTAACTTTTATGATTTCAAATATAATAAAGATGTAAATAACAATTATGTATTCAATGAATTGATTTATTCAGTGATTCACACAAATGAAAAAAAACATACATGTCTGCAGAGTTTGTGTATTTGTCTGCCTTCATCTCAATTGAACACCAATTTAGTTGTTTTAGAGTTAAATCACCAGTATGTTGATTTAAAATTTAGACTAGGCCTGAAAATACATTAAGAATGGATTTTTTAAATCCCCCTGTTCCTTTCAATAGGCTGTTGAAAATCCAGATTCACTATTTTTAACTCTATTACTATATTATTTGCATTGGAACGTTTAAAATTGCCTTTACATGAGTTTTACAGACTGGTGTAAAATTGAATAAAACAAAAAGGAGAAATACAGTCTTTTACTTTTCATTGTGCTGTGACTTTTACTACCATTGCTGTCTTCTGTCAAGGCACCAGTTGAAAATTAAATTTGTTAATTCCCGCTCAGTTGTGTTTGACTGCTTGGACATTTTAACACATCAAGGTAGTTCCATTTTATGGACAAATCAGGACTGACGATCATAAAAGTGTGACAGCACTCACGTGAGGCACATAAATTGAGACATTTCTGTGACATGTTCTTTATAGGAGCCCGGGGTGGTAAGGCCATATATATGGCTTTCTTCATCCATTTCATCCAAAAGGAGGAGGGAGGAATTGAATAATGAAGATTAAAGCTGGAAAGCCATGGACAATATATATTTTTAAAACAACAGGATGCTTTGCAATTTTTGTTGAGGACCAATTAGAAATGAGAGGGAAAAAACGGATGTTTTGTTAGATGGATAGTGCACCTGCGCTGCAATGTTGAAGCACTCTTAGATAGTTGTCCCTTTCTCATAATGAAATGCAAGTGTCTCAAAATGAGAAGACTTTCATCAGAGGTTTTTCCTCATATGCGATTTCATTGCAAATATTTCATTGCCTAATAAACTATTGTCATGACAAACAAAAATCAACACTGGCTGCACTTCTATTTGCCTCACACAATCCTCTTGACGTCCTTTTCTCACCATGTGTTAACATAATTTGCACCTCACTGCAGAAGAGGTGCTAGAACATGATTTTAAACTCATTTGTTGAAGTGTTGACATCATGGCCTAAATAGAAGAAAAAGCCCTTTAAAAATAATATAAAACAAAGAAAATATTTTGACTTGTGTTACACATAATCTGCCATAATTAGCAAAATGACAAATATAGTTCGTGCCTAAAAGGAAGACTGTAACCACATATTTCAGGAGGTTGAGACGGTGGATATTTTTTAATGTTATATTGTCAATTACTATTGTGATCACCTGGCCACCATTTTAGGGAATCCCCTACCCCGTGCCTAAAGTGAATTGGGATGGGCTCCAGTGCCCCCGCAACCGATTGAAGGAATGAATGCCAATTATAACCCAATGAATTGTCTGTGTAAAATACAATCAAACATACAAATTAACGAATTTCAATATTTTGCCAAAGTGTTGCCAAATCATTCCACAATTCAGTCACGATCAAGTGAATCGAAAACATTACTGAGTCAATAAACAAAGGACGTAGATTTGTGTCTGTATCATTCATATTGGGGTACCCGAAGAAAACCCAAGCAAGCTCAGAAAATGCATGTAAAGTCCAGACAGTAAGGACTAACCGGGGATCAAACCCTCAACCCCAGCGCTGTGATGCCGACGCTCACTCCATTACTTCTTTTTTTTATTTTTTTTATTTAAAAAATACAGTTGAGACTGCAAAAAAATGCTTTTGAGTGATAATTTCTATTTGATTGTGATATGAAGTTATGCTTTTTTTAAATGAAATTAATGAGTTGTGATTTCTTGCCCTATTTTCAAACAAAGAAAAAGAAGTCAAGTGATTTTTTAAATTGACAATATTTAGATTCAGAAATATATTTTTTTTGTGCTGCATGAAACAGGATTTTTTTCTAATGCATTATTAGGCATTAATGACACAACAGTGGAAATCTACCACAGTCCATGGCAGCAAAAGAGTTCATGATGGCCCTGCTGATGTCTGCAATTATGATTATCCTTATTTCATAGAGATTTGTGATTTTTGCATACAAATAGGCTTCTCTGGTTTCCATCCATCCCTGCCCATCTAACCATGTAGTCAAAAGTCAAACAACCTTGTAAATCTTTAGCTATTTGCCCTTCCTGCATGAAATGGTTGCCCCGCCCCCTACAGGGTTTCCCTGCCACTAAACTTTTTATATGCAGACTGATTTGGCATTCTAATTGATGTTTTACATGTGACGTGATATTTTTCATTCCATCGGCGGCTACCTCAACCATTTTAGTTGTCAAAATTATCACTTGTAAAAACTAAACCCTTAAACGTCTGCAGTTAAACTAACAACTACCGTTAAAAGAACTATAATCAATCAATCATTTCTGTATTGCTTATATGTTATTGTACTTGAAATATTTACATACTATGTAACTGTTGTTTTATATCAAATTACTAAATTACATATGTGTAACTGTCTGAATGTGACAGATTGAGTTGATTTATTAATAGAGGGACATACATATTAATGAACATATATATCTTCATGTTAATGAACATGTCATCTCATTTTCTCTCATCTCTTTATCCTCATTACGGTTTCTGGGGGTGCTGGAGCCAATCCCAGCTGTCTCCGGGCCATAGGCTGAGGACACCCTGAATTGGTGGCCAGCCGATTGCAGCGGAAAAGGAGGTAAAGTACCCTTCAGGTTCAGTTTCATACCCAGGGGCAATTTAGTGTGCCCAACCTAAAAATGTAATGTGGATGGAAACCAGAGTACCCAGAGGAAACCCACGCAGGCGCGCGGGAGCTAACATGCAAACTCCAAAAATTTGGACGTGACCTGAATTTGACCCCAGGACCTCCAGAGCTGTGAGGCCAGCACACTAACCACTCGCTCCACCGGGTCGCTCTTTAATGAACATATATATATGTAAGTATTTTTTTTCATTAATTTCCACACTCGCAGTACTTTCACTTCCAGTAGCTCCGTGGTTAGCACATTTCTCAGCCAAGATGACAATGTGGGTTGAAGTCAAGATGTGAGAATGGGGACAGCAGGAAAAGGTTTGGGTTTGACACCACCACCATTGCTGGTTTCTTTACAATTCAAGTCAAAATCTGTCTCAAAAAATCTATGAAAAAAATGTGTAAACCTGAGGATTATCTATTATATATATATTTTTGATCTGCTGTTTGTTGCTACTTTTTTAAGGTAAGAATCTGGGAACCTCAAATGGAACATTTAAATATAGTGGTGTTTTTTTTCTTCTCTTGCTCAATTCTACAATTTTTACTGCCATTTAGTGCTACTCCTCCCTCCCAAAATCCCTATCATCGAATGCGAATGTCACTACAATATTCCATTATACCACTTAAATTACTACCAGTATAAAACTAAACAGCTATCCGATGGTACAGTGGTTCGTTCGCCTAACTTTGAAGCGGGCAGTCTGAGTTCGATCCCCACTTGGTGGAACTGGTGACCAGTCTTATGTGTAGTCTACCATTTGATCAATGACAATTTGGTAAGGCTTCAGAAACCCCCGCAAAGATTTCGAGAATGGGCGGTATGGAAGATGAATGAATGAATGAATGAACGAATGAAGAAAACTAAAAACATATTCCCACCATTAATACTATTATTGCTACAACTGTTAATGAATATGACC
Organism: Stigmatopora nigra; assembly: GCF_051989575.1. Taxonomy (NCBI): domain Eukaryota; kingdom Metazoa; phylum Chordata; class Actinopteri; order Syngnathiformes; family Syngnathidae; genus Stigmatopora; species Stigmatopora nigra. The sequence goes on along the minus strand of NC_135508.1, from coordinate 22,999,367 downwards.
ACCTATACCACTATTTCAATGATTAGATTATATAAATATATCCATTCGTGAAACCGTTAAAGCCTATTTTATGTTATTTTTTCAATGCCTCTTTCACTGGAGAATTATTTTGATCACTCCAAGGACAGTACTATGTGACAGTATTTACACTAACATACTATTACTTCCAGCTATTAGAACTAATAATACCATATATACAAGACACAAGGGCTCCATAACTGTAACATAAAACTACTCTTGCCACTTTCACCACAACATTAATATATAAAATACTATTACTTTTCCCATCGTCACCAGTAGTAAACTGTGGTTACAACCAATGCTGCCCTAATAACTAGTATCAGTAATACAACTCATTGGCATCTTTAATTCCAGCAATGAGTGTATAAAATCTTTAAATACACAGCAGGCCGCAACTCTCAGATTAATAATGTAATTTTCTATCTAAATTCCTATTTATCTGAAGCAAAAAGTTCCCCTGAGTTTGTTGTTTTATTCATAAGCATCAGTCAGGAGAAGGAAGCAAATCATTTAACAGAATGCATGTCTGTTTGCATGGGTGTATTTGAACACCCAATACAAAAACATGCGAATGGCACAGTGTGTGTCTGAGATTAGCGCAAATATGTGCATTTCTATGTATCTATAGGATTCATTTTTCTTTCTTCATGTTTGAATAGGTAATGTTTATGATATCTATATGCCTTTCTGAGATTGAAGGGGGAATTTGCATCTGTTTATGTGTGAATGCATGTATGTTTGTGCATTCAAGTGATTATCTGAGAGGGGAGCTCGGTGTGAGCATGAATGTTAATGTGTGTGTTTGTGAGTGACAACTGCTTGGGTAATGAATGTATAAGTCGAGAAGTGTGTGATTGTGCGTAAGTGGCGAGAGCTTGTAGATGATTTGAGGGCGTGTATATGGATCGTGCGCGCGCGTGTAGCTATACATTGTGTGCTATTATCAACATGCGTAGCTACTTGGTATTCCACACAGCTCATCTCTTGCCTGTCAAGTATGTGCATGGGGATCACAACTGGAAAGATTGAAAGTTTAAAAATCTGAAAGGCCCGCATACTAATGATAAAATGTACTTCTTTTCTATTTCAAGCCAATAGCCTCGTCTTCGTTGCCAACTATTGGTCCTCACTGTGTGGAATGCATGTTCTCCCCAGGTTTTCTCCGGGTACTCCTGTTTCTTCCCACATCCGAAAAACATGCAGAGTAGGCTGGTTGAACATTATAAATTTCCCTGGAGGAATGAATGTGAGCGTAAATTGATGTCCGTCTCATTGTGCCCTGCGATTCGCTGGCCACCAATCCAGGTTGTCCCCTGTTAGCTGGAATAGGCTCTAACCCCCACGACCCAAGTAAAGATGGTTCAGAAAATGAATGAATGAATATTACACTGGACAGCATTTGTCAGCTTCTCTAGGCTTTAACTCTTGCCAATGGCGACAAGTGGTTTCAAATTGGATGAATGGATGGGTGGATGGATCTGTAGTATAACCCAGCGTCAGTGGAGGTGATAAATATGTGGGGGTTTGTGTAGGGACTGTGAACAAATCAAGTGTCTATTATACTAATGCATGCAGAAGTGCAAACACACAAACAGACCTTTATAGGATAAAGTATGCAAGGAACACATAAAAAATCCAACTTGGATTGAGCTCATAAAATATTGCACCCATAATTACGTATAGAGAGGAAAAAATATGCATACACAACATAGAATTCCAAATACTTACGGCTTCTTCACACATGCTGTACAAACATCAATATAATGGGAAAATTGGTAATAGGAATCCTAATTATTGTATGATACAAGCATGCTAGTGACATTGCTTTACACATAATAAGAGCAAACATACCCTGCATTCCATTTCATACAAATTGGCAAGAAAGGTAGGGAGGCAATTGGCAAAGATATGTTTAGAACTTGAAAATGAGCAGGACATTTTGAAAATGTTGCTTGATGAAATCAAATTAAGTACCCAAGAATGTTTGTAAATAGAATAACTTACGAAAACATTTTTTAATCGAATTAATTTTAGGCAATGAATTGTTCTTAGGTATTAGTGTAATTGTGAATGTTTTTTCTCCTAAATATCTGCAAAAGACTTAATATGCTTTATCACCAAATATGACCCTTGTGACGGTAAGCACCTTAAACAGGTTGCAAATCAGTCTTAGGGCACATTGAAGTCAGGTGTAAAAGACCACTGCACCATGGGGTCAATTACTATGGTCGTATTTGAAGTTTCACCAGTTTTATGTTTTCACTTTTTTTTGTAAAACTTTATTCAAAACATTTTGTGTGGCGCTCCATATTCTCTTACACATACGACGTTCACCTGAGCCTCTTTCTGGAGCCAGGCCTGGAGGTGGCGCACTGGTGGTTGGGCCTGGCCCTGACAGGCACAACCCGAAGAGGAAATGTGGGTTCACCCTTTCCTTGGGATCACAACCTGTGGGAGGGAGAACGTCAAGATCATGGTGCCCCTTATCCCTAGCTGCAGAAGCTGGCTCATGAGACGTGGGTCGTCACCAACCTGGTCAGGAAAGAGCCTGGGTCTGTGTGGACGATTCAGAAGTTTCAACAAGATTCAGTCAGACTATAGCATGCTCGTATATCACTTCAGGAAGGTTGTACACTCTTCCACTTTGGAGTCGCCCACGGTGAGTGGCGACGAGCAGTTGTTAGCAAATTCATTGCCCCGTGACTTGGTGTCGGTACACTGGAGTTCACATCGGTAGACAACAGGGTAGCCTCCCTTTGTTTTTGCTTGGGTTGATGAGAGCTGACTGTTGTTTGTGCTTACGCACTAAAAGCCAGCTCTGTGTACACACTGTTTTTTGAAACCTTGGAGGTGGTGCTATAGAGTACTCTTTCTCTGGAATCCTTTGTTCTGCTGGTGGACTTCACTGCTTACATGGGTGAGATCTGAAGGGGGCCGCTCTGATCAAAACCTGATCAGTGTTCTATTTTTGGACTTCTGCGCTTGTTAAGGATTGTCAATAATAACCACCATATTGAGGCATATGGGTGTCCATGGATTTATAGATGGATGGATGGGTGGACATTTTGAGAAAACTTTTGGCCAATGTCAATTCATCAGAGAAGTTATAATAAAGTTTGTTGCACTTTTTAGAGGTATTCAAACTTGGTTGTCTTCAGTAAAAATGAACTCCACTTTCCAAAAAAATGATTGGCCATAGTTAATTACTAATTTAAATTAGGGTAATTACTTTTATTACACAGTGTCTCCTAGCTCTGAATAATTTGCAGTATTCATAATATGTTTAATGGAGTGCATATGGCACTTTTATCTCCACTATCAGAGTGCCCAACATGCTTTCCATTGTATAGGTTCACCCATTAACACACAAGTATCTGGTGAAATGTAAGAATTTAAGAAGGTACAAACTTCCAATCTATCTGTCACTTCCAGTCTAGCAACGAGCATAATGTAGTACAGTTGATGGATAACCAGATGTTGAAGGATTAGTGCATGTGACATCAGGTTGGACAAGCTAGAGATGCAGAATCACCATGTTCACCCCAAGAAAATCTCTTCATATATAATTCACATGGTTATCATCAATGATAAAGCAGTTGAAAAATAATCAACTCAAATGAGAATTCTGCAGACTTCTCTGTTGACTAGCTGCAGGCTCAACAGCATTTATTCACTGTTGCCTCATACCCTCAAGGTTTCGGAGTGGCTCAAGAGATCACAAGAAAATCATAGGCATTTTTGCAAGTTGCCAAATGTCAGTCACGCTGAGGTTGAAATCACTTCACTCTGAAGCCAGAAATGACTGAGTAAATTGACTGAGAAGATGAAAGAAAACGATTGTGCCATCTGCATTATTTCTCCAATGGTGGCAACAATCTGGAGTTAATGTTTACAATCCAATAGTGGAGCTTGATATGCTCTTTTTCAGGGAACTGTAAGAACATGTTAATGTTTTTCTTCAGTCCTCACTCACTTTGCTCGCCCTGGAAGCACAATGGGTTACAATCCGCCTGGCTTGCAATGAGTCACTACCATCCTGTCCTGTCATGGCCTCCACCGTTATGACCACAGTCCTGGCCTCCACCATCAGATCCTCAGCCCTGGCTTCTTCCATCACTGCCGTCCTGGCCATCATGGCCACAGTCCTGGCCTCTACAAACCTGGCTGTCAGGCCGCAGTCCTGGCCTCTGCCATCCTGACCGTCCATGTCACTGGGGTCCGCCTCACAGGCATCGCCAGCGTTCTGGCGGTGGGTACGACACCGTCGAGGAGGGGTCAACGCCGTCAAGCAGGCGTTGGCGCTGTCAAGTGCGGAGCAGGCACCGCCATTAGTGAGCAGGGAGTAGCAACTGATGCTGTCGAACAGAGTGCCAGCTCGAGAGGGCAGGCATCGATAACACCCCCACTCTTCTTCCCTTACGCAGTGCCTAGATGGCCAGAGGAAGATCTGGGAAAAACGTGTGAAAAAAGTGAATAAAATCAAACCTTAATGGGGTAGATGCAGGGAGATGATGAGCAATGGACATGGGGAGAGCAAACGTGAACATGGGTTGACGCAAGCGACGATCCGTCAAGGACTAAAAAATGCACAGGGTTCAAAAAGACAAACATGGGTTGACAAGACAATCAGAAACACCTGGCCGGGGTCACAGGAGATACACCAGGAGCAAGGAAACGATGGGTGAATTCAATGGGCAATCACGAAGACAGGTTGCACAGGGGGGAAAAAAACGACAATACCTGACCAACCCAATGAGTAACAATTTGGTACACCATATTAAATAGAAGCCTACAAATTGTACTTCCCCACTCCACACCTAAATAAAAAGTCTGTATAAATGACTGACTTATTGTGTCACTCACGTTTTTACAGGCCTGACATGGTAGTAAATTAAGCAACAGATGCAGCATTGTCGTAGCAGAGCATGGCACTGTGATATGACATCACACCCCTGCTAAGAGTGTGGCACAAGCACACCCAGTCAAGTGCCAAGCTGAAGAAGCAACATGGCACTAAGTTAAAAGTGTGCCAAAGCACTGGGTGAGGTCAAGATTTCCGTCATTGTTTGAACAGACAAAAACATTGTTTCGACACTTTCTTCAAAAACTTAAAAGACAAATAAAAGTTGTCTTACTTGATACTTTTCTTAGTTTTGTTTTGAAGTCATCAATAAATTAACTCATCAAACACCTAGTGGATAAACTGCACACAATTTGGTCCGTCTAAAGGTTAGATTATAGTCAGACTGATTCAAAGACATAACTACTACCTTCCTCAAAATTTGAGAAGTTTAATGAAGCTGTTGTGGTCATATTTTGGACATATGTCCTAAGCAGGACTGTGTGACACAGTCGTATAACTCACCATCTTAAAGTCTCTCTTTGTCCCTTCTGCTTCCCTCTCATCCCCTCACAAAGGCTCATTATCTGGGGCAGCTGGTTTGGGAGCCGTCTGGCTCGAGAGGAAGCTAAAAGTGGAGTCTAATTCACTTATTGATTCCTGTACTGTGTTGCATGAAACTTCATGGCTTTAATCATTGGGGGGCTTTGGGCTACATGCATGGGGTGAAAACAAGCGTAGCAGAACACCAACTTTTTGCAGGTGTGCCAAATGACTTCGACATGAATTTATTCACTGCCACAATAAAAAAGATTCAGCCATTTGAACTGGTAAAGTGATTGAGTATTTTTCAGTGGCACTGACGGTTATGGACCTCCAATCCATTTTGACTGGGAGAAACGTCCAGAAAATAATCATGCCAGCAAGTCGAAATGGATTGGACTTCCTTCGCTATCAATGGTAGCCAATGGGTTGATATTGAACGTTACTAAACCACATACAAAAATAACTTTAGAAAATGTTCTAAAAATCAATGTCTAATATGCCACATATTTTAAATCTAAATCTAATAGGTTTTTGTATCATGCGCAATTTGTTGAGCATCAGTCAAGGCATTAAGATGGTTTAAACAGTGGTGTGTCGTCAAGGCCTTCAAGGGCTTCTCTGCTGGCCTAAGAAATATCTGAATCACAGACTGATGTTAATTATATTTTGCCCATGAATACTTATTAAATAATTCTAAATTTTCTTTCAGCTTACTTTCCTTGCTTTCCCCCTGGTTGCACTGCTCCCAGATGTGTATTTTCATATTGAAGCATTTAACCAACCATTAACCAAACATTTCAGCCATTATTTGTTGCCAGGGTCAGAAATCTGCCTCAAGGCCTTCACACATTCACAATCAGTTAGTTCTGCAGGCTCTGCTGCATTAAACAAGCGTTGATAAGACTGTTTGATTTAACCAATCAGAATTTGATTTGGTGACACCAAGGCCTTCTCGCAGGCGTTGAGATACGTCATCGCTTTTACCAACTATGATTGGCTAGTGATAGAGTAGGCAGGCCAAAGCCAGAGTGAGCAAGCCGGAGCTCGCAAACTCCACCCACAATGGCCGACGGAGGAAAACAAATGGATTTGGTTGCAGATTTGCTGACAAAGCCATTTTCCAGACATACTTTTTCAGAAAAAAATGGACATCATTAAGAAAGGGTGGTCAACTCCGAAGCTAGCAAGCCTGTTACAACCGGGAAAGGGGTTTGTCCGCCACTTTCAGTTCGCTAACTTCGAGCGCTACCCCTGGCTCACGGGCTCCGAAAAACACTGCAAATTGTATTGCTGGGAGTGCTTGTTATTTGCCACCAATCAACAGGGTGTTTGGAGCAACACTGGATTTGCAAATTTGACTTTTTTTAACCAAAGCAGCAACGAGACACCAACGCACTGCCAAACACTTACAAGCAACGGTGCTCTCCAAAACTTTTGGGCAGACCCGAGTGGAGTTACAATTCAGCGAGCAAGTGTGCAGGGAGACGGAACTCCACAATGAAAAGGTAAAGAAAAACCAAGGCCTAGTGAGAAATGCAAGGCACGCCAATGGGTTTGTATATATTTTTTACACCAATCATTCAAGCTAATGAAAATTTGGGACTGATTTTTTTTCCAAATTAATGCATTCATGTTACTCTCAAAAATGCACTGCTCATGCAAACTTGTAGTAATAATCACAAACCAATCAGTACTATTTTCGTGAATATGAATCACAATATGACTTTCATACTTGCTCCTGAGTTTTCTGTTTTCTATTACAAAATATTGTTGTAGGACACTGGATTATAAATTGAAATAATACCAGAGTTAAAACCAAAGAGAAGAATAAACGAGCTACCCTGCATGATGATTACACCTCCATTCATATTTCTCTCAGTCAGAAAAGAACGACAGCCAAACAAGGAGAGAACAAGCCGAAACACAAACAAACACGCTGTTCAGTTCCTCGATCAGAAGCGCAGCTGGAAAAATCACCAGAGTACGTCAGCACAACATAACACGGCCATGTGATTTTAAATAATGTCGCACTTCACGTTCAAAAAATATGTTGTCTGATTGCGGTGTCGATATCAGGGAGGAACCAAAATCTAAATCTCTGATGTTATTTGCTTTTATTTGATCCGTTAATTTACAGTGAGAAAACATACATGCTGTTCACAATCTTTGGAGTTTAGCCTTGTTCCATCTGGCGTCCAGATGGAATTTTTTATTTCTGTTTGCACATTTTTGAACTTTTCTATGTGCACAGGATGCATATGAAGTGCTTATATTCAAATGTACAACTACCAAATTTCCCTGACTATACGTCACACTTATCAAAATAGTTTGACTAGCCCTAAGACTAATACTCAAATGTGATTTAAAGTAGGCCACCTTGTGGTATAGAGGTTCATTTGCCTGGCTCAATTCCCACTGGTGGCAAAATGATTGTGGGTGTGTATATTTGTTTGTTTCTCTGTGTGCCCTATGATTGACTGGCGACCCGTCTAGGGTGTAGACTGCCTGGGTTAGGCTCCAGCAACCCCATAACGATGGTCAAGGATGGTCAGTATGGACGATGAATGTGACTTAAAGTGTTTTTTTCTCTCTCTCTCTCTCTGACCACCGACTGCCTGTTGTGTTTTTTATAGGCTATAGTTATCTGAAAAACTATTATGTTAAAAGATGCCTCTCTAGACTGCTGTTCTACATTTTACCATTGTTACATTAATGTATTTTTTTCGTAGTTTTTGATAAAATTAAAAAATGCCCTTTCAAAAATGGGACTTACACTCCAGTGTGAATTAGATGCATTTTTCTTCTCTTTATTCTGTATTTTTCAACTCTTACAACTAAAACTCAGCTCCGACTTATAGTCCGAAAAATACATGACTCTTAATTAACTCCTGAACAATTTTCAATTAAAACCACAAATTGACATCTAGATGTGAAGTCAAAGAAAACAGAATTCAAAAAGAGATGAAAATTGATGCGATTTTGTTATCCAGCTTGAGCCACACTCACTCTACTTTGATGACTTTTGCATAATTTAGATCATCCTCAGAGCTTACAGGCACACAAATCATACATTTGTGTTTTAAAAAATGTTTTACCTGAGATCCCTTATATATTGAAACAATAGTCATATAAAAAAAACAATAAAGATAATATGAACTCACCAAAAGATTCTCTCGACCTGTTATGCTATTAATTAAATATATTAATGCCAAAGAATGAAAGTTTTTTAAGAATGAGGATGGTTTACATTTAATGCTCTTTTCAGTATACTACTTAAAACTTTCTTTCATTAATTTTCCGTACCTCACGGGGATCACAGGGATTCTAAAACCTATACAAGCCAACTGTGGGCAGCACGTGCTGTACACCCTCAATTGGTAGCCAGCCAATCAAAGTACAATGGCGGCGGATTGGTTGGTTTGAGCGTCGGCCTCGCAGGCCTGGAGTCCTGGGTTCAAATCCAGGTTAGTCCACCTGTTCGCATGTTCTCCCTGGGCTTGCGTGGGTTTTCTCTGGTTGCTCTGGTTTCCTCCCAGACTACAAAAAACATGCATGTTAGGCTGATTGGAAACTCTAAATTGCCCCTAGGTATGAGTGTGAGCATGAATGTTTGTTTGTCTCCTTGTGCCCTGTGATTGGCTGGTCACCGATTCAGGGTGTCCTACCGCCTCTGGCCTGAAGTCAGCTGGGATAGGCTCCAGCACCCCCTGTGACTCTATTGAGGATGAAGCAGTACAGAAAATGAATGAATGTTGTAATGTTGTAAAATTCATTTTCTGAACTCTATGACCTTTGACCCTAATAATCTAAAGCATCCTCTCCTACCTAAAGCAACCTAACCTGAGCATCTCTTTCATTTCATATTATGAACATATCATGGAAATTTCATAATAATCCCTTAATTCGGAACTGAATATGTAACCTCCACCTTCCAAAAGGAAGAGAGGTTAAAAAATAGATGAATTCTGAAACATTCACATATGATTTTTTAAACCACCCGTGTCAAAGTGGCGGCCTGCGGGCCAAATGTGGCCCGCCGCATCATTTTATGTGGTCCGAAAAAGTAAATGATGAGTGCCAACTTTCTGTTTTATGATGAAATTCAAATGAATATTGTAGATTATTTCCTGTGTTTCCTCATTTTAAATCAATAATTGCAAACAATTTGTACTAATTTGATTGTCCAAAATGATCTCTCGATTAGCACGATCGAGAAAGCTGTCAATTTATTAATCAATTAATTTTGGCAGCTTAGTTGGAAGACAAAACTGCCCTCCAGATGTAATTGAAACTACCACATGGCCCGCGACAAAAAAATGAGTTTGAGACCCCTGGTATTAACCAATATCTTAAAAGCTATCATGTATGACTTTATTTGAGAAACAGAGACTGACTTTAGAATGTTAACTGGTGGACAGACACCTATGTTTGCTGTGTGAGTGACCGTTTCGGGCAGTGGTCCCCAGAAAGGAATGCAGTCGGTGTGGTTTTTCATTTCCACCAATCTGGAATCCTAGAAGTGCAATCAGTGAATTGTAGTTAGGTGCTTCTTTTTTTCAGCAGAAACCTCATTGGTTAAACTGCTTGTGTTGGATCAGTTTGAACAAAAACCTGTCGAGGACCAGTTTGGAGAGTTCCAATTTAGGGGGTTGGTTCATTTGCCATACTTTTAACATTTAACAGTAAACATTATTGAATATTTGGCACGACCTTTCTCTTGCATTAGTTTATTCTGGTAATGATTGATCACTATGAGAAACACTGCTAAAGACATGTACAAAAATACAACTTTGCGAAGCTTTTTTTTGTGTCTTGCCCATGTCATGTATTTTGTATAAAGTGAGATGACTTCTGCCTTGTCTGTGCCCTACTTAAAACTATCCTGACATAGTGCTAGCTAGTGGCTTCCAACGGAAGAGCTGGTATAAAAGGGTCGACACAACAAACTGCCCACCTTTCAATGCGAAAGTATTTTAGGAGCCGCGCAGTGGACACACCACCGGCTCTCATTGATTTCTATGCATTTACAGACTGAGATTGGACCACTGAAAGGAAACTGCCAGTATGAAAGACTTGTTAGAGAAAAGATTATCTCACTGTGACTTACAGTCTTTCATACATGCAGAGCTGAGCTGAGAACTTTTTTTTAATACACCTCAATGTCAATACAAATGCACACTTTGTACGCCTTTTTTGTCTCTTTCTGTTTATCCTTTTCTGTAACTAAATTTCTTTCTGTTGACCAGAAAAAAAACACTTCTTCACATGCTCACACACGTGCACACACACCGTCCACATTAGATTCACTTGTCTGAAAGTTTAAATGCAAATCTGCAAAAGTGCTATTCTTGAAAGTGATAGACCCACGGTAGCTTGCCTTGTATGTTATTTTATGATTTCCTTTTATTATGTCGCACCTATTCAGCTCAGTGATGAGGATGGATGGGATAAAGTCACATTATTTTGTTGCTATGGATACTACAAACACGCTACATAGAAAATTCTCTGCAGAATAATAAGTGGCCAATCGAGTTTCTTTACTGTCCAACAAAAGGTTTTTTTTTCCTGTAAGACACATACACTATTTTTTTTCCGTAGGGTGGGGAAGATAAGAATAAGGAAAAAAACTAAGGAAAAGACACAAGAGGCACAGACTTGAAAAGAGCATACAAATGTTGTATAGTGACAGGTTTCTCCAGGCTCATTGAGATGAAATCTCAAGAGCAGAGGAGGACGAGAAAGAAAGAAAAAAGACTCGAGGCTACTGTACCTCTGTAAATGAAGAACAGAATGAGAAAGCAAAGTATACATTTCAAGTCACCAGTGGCATTTGTTAAGAGGCAGCCTGGCGTTTAGTAGGGCAGACTGAAGCTAAATGTTTTGAAAAGCTCTTCAGCGTGTACATGCATGTGCGCTTTTCGATTAATTGACAAACACTCGTCTAATACCTCTTCCTAATTTCTTCCTCCTGCTCTGAGCCTCACAGAACATAACCCCTGTGTGCAATGATGTCATTATGATACCATCTGTTTGCGGCAATGGTAGACGCAGCACACACTTGAGCACGGTGATGGCGGATCGGATAACAAGAAGAGGCAGAGAACCTATGGCATTTGCAAAGTGCACACTGAGTGTTCGCCGTGCACTCTGGACCAAGGCAGTTCCGGCATATGTTAAATGTGGAGTAAGAGGTGATTGTTACGCGCAGGAAGCTTTGCCTCGCTGGATCAAAAGCCGGCTTGAGATTGAGCAGTTGCCTTTGCTGTTCAAAGGCTTCGCACAGCCTTAAGTCAACAACTACTACAGCTGTCAAGGTCATAAGAGATGCGTGATGCGAATGTCTGCCAATGAGCCCCCCACCCGTTCCCCCGCCCCAGCCCATCTAGATAAGGACAGAGCTACACTCTAACACTACCTTTACATGTTTGTCATCTCTTATGGCAGGCGGAGGAGGAAACTATAACCTGACACTTGAGGGATGGAAAATACATCCAGTTTGAGCAACAGTAATATTACCACACAATCACACTGTGATCACACGTTTAGATCAATTGTCTCATCTCATCTCATTTTCTGAACTGCTTTATTCCCATTAGGGTTGCGGGGGTGCTGGAGCCAACCCTAGCTTGGCGGGGGACAACACCCTGAATCGGTGGCCAGGAGATTGCAGGGCACAAGGAGACAAAAGACAACCGTGCACACTCAAACCCATACCTAGGGGCAATTTAGTGTGTCCAATAAATCAACTGTTATATTAGTAAATATACTGGTGAGTATAATGAACGTTTGCTCAGACAAGAATGTGAACTTGAGAATATTGTCATTAATGGCGGGCAGGTTTTCAAGACGGGCGGCCCACTGGAGTCATTGGTTAGCGCGTCGACGTCAAAGCTCTGGGGTCCTGGGTTCAAATCCAGGTCAGTTCACCTGTGTGGAATTTGCATGTTCTTCCCGGGCCTGCGTGGGTTTCCTCCCACATTCCAAAACATGCATGGTAGGCTGCTTGGACACTAGGTATGGGTGTGTGTTTGTGTGCATGGTTGTCCGTCTCCTTGTGCCCTGCGATCGGATGGCCAGAGATTCAGGGTGTCCTTCGCCTCTGGCTCGGAGACAGCTGGGATTGGCTCAAGCATTCCCCGTGACCCTAATGAGGATAAAGCGGTTCAGAAAATGAGATGAGATGAGGTTTTCAAGACATTGAATTTATCACAATTAGACTGGTCTCGTTTCAAATAAATAGTATTGTGGTTAGTGTTTCAAAGTAGGATTAGTGTTCAAAAGAATGGACTTCCAACAAGAGCTAGGGTCTGAATAAAGGTTTTTGAATTGCAGTTAGGGTTCAAAAGAACGGTTTCAAACAAGGGAAAGGGTTCCCAACAAGGATTACGAACGAAAATTAGCGTTTCATATTAAGGTTTCAACAAAAATTAGTATTTCAAACGAGGTTTACTGGGCGGCCCGGTGGCACGAGTGGTTAGCACTTCGGCCTCACAGTGGGAAACCTGGGTTCAAATCCAGGTCGGTCCAGCTGTGTGTAGTTTGCATGAAATGGGTTTTCTCCAGGTACTCTGGTTTCCTCCCGCATTCCAAAAACGTGCATGGTAGACTGATAGGACACTCTAAATTGCCCCAGGTATGAGTGTGAGCGTAAAGGGTTGTTTGTCTCCTTGTGCCTTGTGATTGGCTGGCCGCCAATTCAGGGAGTTCCCCGCCTCTGACCTGATGTCAGAAGGGAAAGGCTCCAGCACCCCCGAAACCCAAGTGAGGATAAAGTGGTTCAGAAAATGAGATGAGATGAGAAACTAGGTTTAGTGTTTCAAATCTGGCTTCATCTTGGATTAAGATTTCAAACTAGGATTAGGGTTACATTTACAGCACATTGTTCATAGTATTTTTTTTAAATGTACTCCTAAATAATCTGTTTACAGATACTGACACAAATGGGTCAATGAATGTATTTGCATTGGCAGCTGTGCTCGTATCAAAGTGTATATTTAAGAGCTCAGTGTAACTGATTAATTCTGTTCCTCTGATTGAAAATATGTCAACGTGAAAATTCATTTAAAGCAGATTTTTATTAAATTTCTACATTTCTAATGTCGAAAAGTCAAAGAACAAAAAAAATCTTTCTCACTCTGAAAGCTTTGGTTATAAATGTGCGCGTGTTTAATTTAGCAGATCAATAAAAAATATTCTGTAGATATTTGTAGTCCGACCCATGACCGTATTTGATGAAGCATTTTAACCTGTGTATTAAATGTAGAAAAACAGCAGGTACAAGAGAAAGCGCATGGGCAGACGCTGTGCCGTGCATGCATGAGCAGGCAGAACCAATGTAGCAAATGAATTTGGAGGGCCATAATGAGAGATGGCACTGGGCTCCGGCCTGATTTCACAGCCACATCATTAGGGCGACGCGGTCCCGGCCCTTGAATGAACACACACACAACAAAGCACAGCAGCCCTTGCAAAGACGAACAAGGTCAAACACGATGCTTGCAGCCTAATGAGAGTTGACATATTGAGAAGGAGATGTTCCAGACTTAAAACTTAAATTTGTGAGGGGGGGTTGAGTGTCTGAATCAATTCAGAATCATAGGCAAATCCTAACATGACAAATATCACATATGTTCACACTGTCGCACATCACCCTCTACATGACCTTCATGTTACTGCCTAGCAGCCAGGTGTTGAGGTTTTGGGGCTATGTTGACAAGGGTGTTATAGAGTTATTAACAGAATCTCCAGCCATCATATACAACTCTGATTGTTGTTAGAATTTGTTGTTAGTGTGTATGGAAAAACAATGGAAGTGATAGTGGCCACTTTATGCTCAAGGATTTGAAAGAAACACATGACCAAGGCCAGGGCAAGTGCAGAAGTAGCTTGACCAATTATTACAAGCACAATGTACAAAAATACAGAAAAAATATTAACAATTTCATTTTCAGAATCATTGCCTACATTTTTCATGTCGGTCAGCAATCAGATTAAAATCATACATGAGAAAGATTACTATGATGCTGATGCCTCACATTTTTGGTTATTTTGAGTGGCAAGTTTGACCAAATGCAGTGTTACCTCTAGTTATGAATGCTTCTATATACTGAATATTCAGGTTATGAAAAGCCCCAAAAATTCGCCCCAAGATGTAAAAAAAAGTTTGAAAAGATCAAATGAAATCAAACATCCCCCCTAACGTAAATAAACTGCATTTTTAAAAATTGTCTTTGTTATTGGCCACAGTTGTTTTCCCATAGGCTATTTCGCAACACCTCGCTGGCCTCCCATTGGCTACAAGAATGCTGTGTCTCCATGATGCCGTAACCAAGGTTAAAATGTTTGACAGTTATTTCTTTTGTATACAATATTAGCTTTTATTGAACTTCTTGTCACCCATTATTGCCTCTTTTCACTTTATCAAATGATTATTTCCGCTGAAGCGAACATACATAATCAAGTGGTACAATACAAGATTGGTTAGCAAATCTGGCTCACAGTTATGAGATCGTGGGTTAAATCCCAATCACTGTGTGGAATTTGCATTTTATACCTGTCCGATCATTCTTTTTTTACTCTGTGAACGTTGGATTTCTCCCACATCCCAAATAAATACATGGTAGGCTGGATGACCACTCGAAAATTGCCCCTGCAATTCATGGTGTTGCCCACCTACTGCACATAGAGGGCCTGGATAGGTTCTATCCCCCCTGTGACCTTTGTCTTGAAAAAGGTATGGTAAATGAATGAATGAATGCACATTATCAGGGTATTGTCCTGTAAGTTAAGTGTTTGTTGTATCACCTCTTGCTCTGCTGGTAAAGGGACATGTATGGCCGTTCTACTTCCGTGATTTAAGAAATATCACAACTGTTGATTTGAGTATTTTCCATGATATATGATTAACAATTAATTACAATATTGACACTGGCTTCAGTGCAGGAAAGCATGGGATCGATTACCCTTGATGGCGGTATGATTGGCGACCAATCTAGGATGTTGTCAGCCTTTCGCCCAAAGCTGGCATATAAACTCCTGCCACCCTTGTTAGGATGTAGGGAAGATAAATGAATGAAATCATTTTAGAATTTTGTCAATATATCGTCATACTCCCTCAGCTCTAGTAAATCCCTCTCCCTGAATAAAAGATTATATGAACTGCAATTTCTGAGGATGTACTGCTACATTCTCCCGGAGGAGAAATGTTTATTTTTATGCAAGTTTGGGAAAAGGATTCCTATTTAAGAGGGTCTGATCTTTGATTCTGTCTAATGGTGAAAGTTAGTTTAAATCTCTCTATACAGTCGTGTACACGCATCCACAAATTTGTATAAAACAGACAGTGACTTGGAGTGAGTCCAGATGGCTAACCTTAAAGACAGCAGTCTACAGCTGTGCCCTCTCCCACAACTCATTTGATGACTAGTAACATGGGATAGATCTGACATTTGTGATGACAGCCTGGAGCTTGGCAAAGAAGCGAGGATGGTTGGTAATCGCAGCGGTGACACCATTATGGCGACGTTTAGAGACCTCCTCTAAAGATAAAAAAAGATGAGTAAAAGCTCACATCATCGTTTCTTCTCAGCAGATAATTGTCATTGGAAACCTGCTTCCATCATAGTCACTGAAATTGTGCTGGTAAGAGTGGCATCGCATACTTTTTGGGCAACACAGTGACTCATTC
Organism: Stigmatopora nigra; assembly: GCF_051989575.1. Classification (NCBI taxonomy): domain Eukaryota; kingdom Metazoa; phylum Chordata; class Actinopteri; order Syngnathiformes; family Syngnathidae; genus Stigmatopora; species Stigmatopora nigra. The sequence continues at coordinate 22,983,273 of NC_135508.1, read as the reverse complement.
TGAATGGAGTCTCACTATGATTTGATCACACCGCACTTTAAAAAAAGGAGTATTTTTGAAAATATTTTTGTCAATGAGAGCTTCAATTGTGTTCAAAGCGTTGTTTGTTTTTCTAGCTGCATTTGAAATTCTAAAATGGTACAACCAGCAATGTCCTTATGTCTGTCTTTTAGCTCAGATCTTCTGTGGGATATCAGATGTCTTTGTTCTATGTCATCAGTAGATTGAGGAAAAATAACATGAAAAAATGTGTTTGAGTGTCTTTTCTACTCTGTTAATCAATGTATTACGTTATGTCCACTTCTTAAAATGAAAACGTAAATCAAAACATGTTCAGGAGGTGACATTTTAAACACTGTCAAGGACAGTGGTCACTAAAGTGGACAGCTATGCAAAAATTGGCACAATTCCGCCTTTAGAACATAAGTGGCTATTTTTGGTAATTAATAAAAAATAAAATAAAATATTCTTATTTAGGCGGCCTTATGGCCGGGTGGTCAGTCCGTCGGCCTCACAGTCCTGGGGTTAAGGATGTAATCCCAGGTACAGACCTCACTATGTGGAGTTTGCATGTTCTCCCCGAACTTGCGTGGGTTTTCTCCAGGTACTCTGGTTTCCTCCCACTTCCTAAAACATGCTTGATAGGCTGGTTGAACATTAGTAGGAATGGTTGTCCATCTCCTTGTGACCTGTGATTGTCTGGCCACCAATTCAGGTGGTCCCGCACCTGGTAGCCAAAGTCAGCTGGTATAGGCTCCAGCACCCCACACGAGCACAAGCAGTACAGAAAATGAATGAATATTCACATTCATTGTGTTTTCTGACACTTAATTTTTTTATGATCATATACATTTATAACTGACATCAATGTTAATTGAAACTAAGTTCATGAAATTACAACAAACAAAAATACCCTGACACTGCCGCAGGTAATTCATTAAATTTGTTGATTTTTTCATGGAATTTAACTAGCCGCTTGATGGTGTAGTGCTTTCGGTGCGGGCAGTGTGGTATCGAATCCTACTCAGTGGGAGTTTCAATGTGTGTCATACAACTAACTAGCAACCAGTCTTGAGCGTAGTTTGCTTTTTGGTTGATGTCAACTGGGATAGGCTCCAGTACACCGTAGCCTTGACAAGGATAAGCAGTGCTAAAAATGGATGGTATTAAACTCAACCCCTGCCATTGACAGCGATTAGTTTCCATTTGCTATCTCCAGTCAAAATTGACTGGATGTCTAACACCATCTATGGCAGGCAATTAATTAAATATAGTACCTTTTACTCCTTAAGGGTTACAAAAAATAATCATAAAGCAAGCATGAAAGGGTTAAGCCATCCAGCTTTTTGTTTCTAATTGGGTCAGAAACTACAGTCATAACTTATCAAATCTCTGCATTATGCACACATTTATCCAAGTATGTGTGAGCACATGATTTCTCTGATGGATTTGCCCCGAAAATCAAGTTACTAATCACATCACTGAAAGCAATAATGAGAGTGGTACGGTACTCAACAAACTAACAAAGCCATTAAATAGTGTGCTTTTCTCCAAATCCAAAAGCATACATTCATTAAACAGTAATTCAGAGCAGAAAATGAGATTGATGTCTTTGGTGGCTAAAAAATGATTGGAAAGGAAAGGCATGATGGAAAAAAAAACAGAAGTAGAATTTTGTCCGTGACATGAAATGATAGTTGATAATTGGTTTGGAGATTAGATAGAGAATTAGACTTCAGTCTATTCTAAACCTTGTGACTTTATGGAACTCTATCAAGCAAAACGGTAAAAAATGCATCAAGAAAATTCTGGGAAAATAGGACAGCAATACGTAAACCACTTTTAATCCAATCAACACTTCATTAGTTCCAGTTAGCTATGGATGACAAAGGTGTCTTCTTAAAGCCACAGCACTGTAAATAATCTTTCTAAATCTTATCTTTGTGAAAAACAGGAAGAACAGAAATGATATTTTTCATGAAAGTAACAGGCGGTGTGTTGGATGAGTGGTTCTAAAATCTAAAATCTTTGGTACAATCCCAGGTTTGGACCTTCCGGTGTGCCGCTTGCATGTTCTCCCCAAGATATAGTAAGTTTTTTCTACGGACTCTAAATTGCCCCTTGGTACGAGTGTAAGCATGTATGGTTGTCCTTGTGACCTGTGATATGGTGCCAATAAATGGCTGGCACCCGCCACGATCCTTGTGAAGATAAATGGTATGGAAGATGAATCAATGGATGGTGGATGGATGAATGGATGGATGGACGGATGAATGGATGGAAGGATGGATGGATGGGAGGGCACGTGGATCAACGGATGAATGAACGAATGAAACTAAGCAAACGAGCGAAAGAATGAATGAGTAAATGAACGAATGAATGGATGGAAGGATGGATGGATGGGAGGGCACGTGGATCAACGGATGAATGAACGAATGAAACTAAGCAAACGAGCGAAAGAATGAATGAGTAAATGAACGAATGAACAAACGTAAAAAAGAATGAACGAACAAACGAATGGATAACAATCTCCCAAATCTCTTTGTGAATATGTATTCATACATCTTTGGAAAGTCAGCAAACCTCTTATCTAATTTTCTAACAATATTGATTTCAAAAAAATGTAGGATGACCTAGCTCAAATGAAAGTAGAATCTTACTGAGTTTAATATGTAGACCTACACTATTAAAAAAAAATCATTACATTTATGATAAAATATTGGAAGGTGGGGTTGCCAGAAATGTATATCCTTTACAAACCAGAAATTGTTCATAATAAGTTAACAGGAATCTACCATTTAAAGGATGTTATTTTATTTCATATAGTATTACTATTAAGTGGCCCCTTTGGCCTCACAGTTCTGAGATCGAAGGTTCAACCCCAGTTTCGGATCTTCCTGTGTGGAGTTTGCATGTTCTCCCAGGGCTTGCATGGGATTTCCGGTTTCCCCCAGAACCCCAAAACCAGCAGACTTCGGAACAGAGGCAGGACATGAACTGGTGGCCAGCCAATTGCGGCGCACAAGAAGACAAACAACCATGAACGCCCACACTCATACTTAAGGGCAATTTAGAGTGTCCAATCAGCCTACCATGCATGTCTTTGAAATGTGGGAGGAAAACGGAGTACCTGGAGAAAACCCACGCAGGCCCGGGGAGGACATGCAAACTTCACACAGGTGGACCGACCTGGATTTGAACCCGGGTCCCCCACTGTGAGGCTGACACGCTAACCACTCACCCGCCGGGCCCCAGGATGTAACAGTATGATTTTATTTTACTGCTGTGATTTTCAGTTTTAAAGGAAGTCTACTATAAAATGTACATTACCAAAACACTATACAGTGGTACCTCTATATACAAGCAGCTCTACCTACGAGATGCTCGAGATACGAGGAAAATTTCGAGCAAATAATTCGCTCTAGATACGAGAAAATTTTAGAGTAGCGAGAGAGCCAGGTGACCATGACATGAGAGGCTGTTTATCATTGTAGCGCACTGTCATTTTTTGTCGCATCTCTTTTGTGTATAACAGATATCTACGAGCACTGAACGATTTCTTCATGAGTTTCTCCTACACATTGACCAGAAAACGCACAACGCGCGGGCCTAAAGAAGGCTTTTTGGGTAATGAAGTATACTCGTGCACACAACACCGATAGCCAATGGCATTCTTTCTCAGAATAAAACTTCATTACCCACAATCAATACGTGGGTAGGCTGAGCTGTTGTATTTCCTGTTATCCCTTCCTTACCCGGTTAGCTCCCGTGATCGCTCATTCAAGACCACTTCGCGTTGCCAAGTGGTCGTGCGTTATCCTGTTGTGAGGAAATTTGTGTGCATCATTTTTGAAATATTTTGAAGGGAATACAACAGCAAACAGCCCATCAATAGCGAACGAGAGGGTGGAGGCGTGGCAAACAGCTAACCCGGAAAACAAAGGTTAAGAAAATTTAAACAAAATTAGAATTCAGTTTTGTGTAAAGTTACATCAAACGTATGTTTGAGTGTGAACTTTGTGGGTTTTCTCCGGGTAGTCCGGTTTTCTCCCACATTCCAAAGACATGCATGGTAGGCTGATTGGACACTCTAAATTGCCCCTAGGTGTGAGCATGAATGTTTTTTTGTCTCCTTGTGCGCTGCGAATGGCTGGTCACCAAGGGTGTCTCCCCGCAGCTAGGCCCGCCCGGCATCCGCGCTTTTGTTTTCTTTCCCTTCACTGCCTCCTTCGTACTCTGAGTGGGCTGACTGTCCATAGAGATCCCGGAGGTCTCAAAATGTCCTCGTGGATATCGTAGGTCTGTTGGTAGTCTGTTGCGATGGATATATCTCGTCTTTCCGAGAGCGACTGTGGAAAAAGTTTGCCGCGCAGATATTCGTAAATAACTAACGACACCAAAGTGGAGATCATTGAGCCGCCATCTTGGAACCAATCAAGGCCAAGATAACATGTAATTAGAGAAGGAATTAAGGAATAAAGGGAAATAAGTAACAACTCTGAGAATAATCTTCAGTATTAGTGTCAGAAGAATGAATGTCGCCCTCATCACTGTACATAATCTCCATTTACAATTTGATAGAAAAATGAGTTTTAAACGAAGTCGCAATGGCTTTATGGCTAAGGGGTGTGTTTATTTTTGAATAAGGGCAAAGACAGCATGTCCAAGCTTACTTTTTCCTCAGATGGGACTTTTTGGTGAGCCGAAGCTTAGTCTTTATTGTAAATTCACGCTGGCATTACTCTGACATTGCGCTTGACATTCAGGCAGCATAGCAACATGACAACATGCCCCTACAGCCTGGTGTGAGAATATAGATATGTTTTGAAAAGGTTGACAAGAGGAAGGCAGAGAGACAGAGGGAGAGAGAGGGAGAGAGAGGGAGAGAGGGAGGGAGAGAGAGGAGAGAGAGAGAGAGAGAGAGAGAGAGAGAGAGAGAGAGAGAGAGAGAGAGAGAGAGAGAGAGAGAGAGAGAGAGAGAGAGAGAGAGAGAGAGAGAGAGAGAGAGAGAGAGAGAGAGAGAGAGATCAAGCTCGAATGAAAATATGGGGAGAGAGAGAGAAAAAAATAAAGATTGTGTCTCCTTTACAGCCCCACTATACAATCACATTTAAAGGTTGAAGTACTGACTAGAAATGTACTTTTCCTGTAGAAATCGACATGAAGAGAGAAAAGCAAACAAGCACCCATGATCATAAAGGTTATGTAAATTGAGATTCTTTTTAGCCCCAAAACCAAGAATCCAATTCATTATTCATTTTGATTAAAGATGAATTTCATATGAGTCTATAGTACCTTCTTTGATTCGGGCTTCTACCTCTATTTGTAGTGCTACAACCAAGAAAGCGACTTTGATGAATATAAAGAGAGCAGATCCTGTCCATCCTTACTAAATCAATACATCTCTTGATTTGAACAACCCTTTTCAGCATTCAGTTGCTTGGAAGAAAATCCTCTCCGGATGAAAAATAACAATTTTGATCAACTCACAAAGCACATTAATGGTCAAGGGAAACTCTACCTTCTTAGTATTAATGTCATTCAATTTTGTCACTTTGAATAGAAATAGCAGTTCTTTGAATGCCATTATTCAAAATTTACTAACACAGAGAAAATAGTAATAGTCGTCTAGTTCAGAGGATTTCAAGCTATTTAACCTCCGAAGACCCAGACTCTTGCAAGGCATGATTTTATTTTCTCTTTGATATTTAGGCTAATTGGGACTTGAAGAGTGTGCAAACAAATAATTATCTTTTTATAGGATGTAGTTTCTGAGAAAAATGATGTCCACATGATAAGTGAACGCCAGGCCCCTTGTAGTCCAAATTTTAACTTTGTAGTCTTGTGACAACCAAAAATGTGATGTCTACAAATATGGACACCAGGTCCAAGGAGGTCAAATACAATTTTTTAAAGAACTGACAAAATAATGTGTATCTGTATTTCATATTTTACAAAGGTATACACGGAAAATGATTAAAAATTGGAGAAAAAACTCTTTTTTTTGGGTGGACAGTTTGACATTATTTCCAGCAATCATTGATCATTTTCAAAGAAAGCATTTTTCGATTTGATCTTCTGATACAAAGTTGGACAAGGTTAGAGGGTTTTTTTCCCCATATGTTCTTTCAATATCAAAGTTTTATGTAAAACATTGGACACATATTTGCCTTTCTCTTGACTCATAAGATTTGAAAAAGCAGCACCAAGTAAGCTCAATTGTCTTACATGCCTGGTGGTCATTTCACAATGTTTATAAAGAACAACCCAGGTGAATGACGGACCTGAACTAAAATTGGGACAAAAACAGCACTCAAGGGTTTTAGGGTTCCTATTTCCCAGCTAACTATGAGGGGGCACCCTGAATTAGTGGTCAGCCAAACGCATTATTGAATAATTTATCAAAACATAATGAATCACCTGTTATCCAACTTCAACTTTACTTTAAATGAAAAAAAAAGCATATCTGTGCCATTTATCAGGGCCTGGAAAAAAATAAATCATCTACTCCAGCCAAAGTTTATGAATCACACAACATGTATTAGACACCACAATAAGTATTCAAAAGTAGGCCAGAGTAATTTATGTACAAATTACTCTGATATGCTATGTTTTAGGCCATATATACCATATACTCTTTCGTATAATCAAATAAGAGAACAAACTCCTTTTTCAAGTGGACAGTTTGACATTATTTCCAACAGTACATGGCAGTCATTGATCATTTTTGAGGAAACCATTGTGATTTCCCTTGACCCTGTTGTCCGAGAAAAGTCGAAGCAACCTAAATGTAAATCCATTTCTGGCTTTCCTGATTCAACTCTAAGATACAAAAAAAGGAAAAATTAAAGTGAGAGCAAGAGAGAAAGAGAGAGGGAGAGAGAGAGAGATTTAACTCTAAGATACAAAAAGGGAGAAAAAGCAAGAATGAAAGAGAGGGTGAAAGAGGGGGAGGGAGGAGAGAAGAGCAGTAAGCCACTCTAGACTTTATTACTGGAATGATGCAATTAAGCATGGTAGCAGTAGTACAGATGTGGTTCGGCTGATTGTAATAGAGAATCAGATTTGTCTTTCCGGACAATTCTCTACAGTTCACAAAAGAAGGACAATTAGTTGTGAACATAGATCAAAAGTAGAATATAGAAAAGTGTCACATCGTACACCTCTAATTACTTTAACTTTTGGGGAAACAGAAACAAGAAGGGTGAAGGAAAAGAAGAAGGCCAAGGTCTGCTGCACATAATCTAGAAAAGAATGATTGACATAGAGAGGGTTAAAAGAGCTGATCTAGATGCAGAGTACAACACTTAGAAGAGTTCCCCTAAGTGCAATCGCAACAACCCTATTTATTCATTGTGGAGGTTGTAAAGCTAAATAAATAATCAAGGTGAAGCCACAATAAAAACATGGCCAGAGGCCTGGAAGAGATCACTCTATGGTCTTTTTTTTATTAATTTTTTTATTAATTTATTTATTTATTGCCAATTTATTTATGTCTAAAATGTATTTTCCTGAATTCTCACTTTCTTGCTAATGTGAGAGTGAAATTTTCCCAATACAAGATGAATAAAGTTATCTTATCTAATCTATCAGGAATGGAAAGGGTTGCAACTATCATTTGAAATTTTAAATATTAAAAAAACATCATTTAACAATGTATTTCCATTCAAGTAAAATCCTAAACAAGTAGTAATAGTATTAGCTACTTCAAAATAATTATGGCAGACAGAATAGATTCTAAAAAGAAAACTAAATCAGGGATCGGGAAACTTTTTGACAAAGAGAGCCATAAACAATTCATATTTTCTAATGTTATTCCTTGAGAGCCATACCCAGAGTTTAAAAGTCAAAATACATGTAAATGAGTGCCTTTGTTTTTAGTAAGTTCACCACTTTTAAAGTCTGATTACTTTTGACAACATTCTTTTGCAGTTGGTAATCAGTGAGAGTATGCATTCCAAAAGAGTCTAATGTAAAAAAAAAAAAAAAAATACAAAGATTTAAGCAGCTCCAGGCGTAGTATCTCAGCTCTGTCACCAGCGATTTCCATATTCTAGCTCACAGGTTCACGGAGAGCCAGATGCACCCATCAAAAGAGCCACATATGGCTCCCAAGCCATAGGTTCCCTACCCCTGGTCTAAATTGTGTTCTTGTGCTTAAGACCTCAACCTCTTTTAAGCAGCAAGAGGTCTATCATTGTGTCCCTAGGTGGGACCCAGAAGCAAACTTCCGATCCAATTACAGAAGTCAATCACCGTGATAAAAGTAAGATAAGGCTCAGATTAGGATTCGGCCATATGGCATGTTGGGGTAACTGTGGTTAGCACTGCGGGCTGAAGTTGAGCATACACAGACACACACACACACACACACACACACACACACACACACATTCGCATGCAGAGGGAAATGCACCACCCACCCACTTCACCAGACTTACAGGAACTCTAGCTACATGACGAGAACGATATTACCCCATACCATGACTCCAATATGTCCGTGCATTGATGCCATCGGAAGGCAATTTAGCTGACATATGGTTAAAGTCCTTTTTAATGATCTGAATAACAAATGCTATCAAGTAGAGGATGCTCAATCTATTTACAGTAACACATCTCATAACTTCTTTTTATAAGTCTTCCAAAGCGATTTTACTATTGTAACCAATCATGTTGATTAGAGGGCCCATGCATTCATCCTACTTTAAACAAGGCACCAAAATCTCAAACACAGGTGTTGACTAAAGATACAAAAGATAATTTAATACACAGCTTCCACCTATCCATCCACCCATCTATCCATCCATCCACCCATCCTTCCATCCACCCATCTATTCATCCTTCCATCCATCCTTCCATCCACCCACCCATCTATTCATCCTTCCATCCATCCTTCCATCCACCCACCCATCCATCCACCTATCCGTTCACTCATCCATAAACCCATCCTTCCACTCATCCATCCATCCACCCATCCACCCATCCACCCATCCAACCATCCATCCATCCACCCATCCATCCATCCATCCATCCATCCATCCATACATCCATACATCCATACATCCATCCATCCACCCATCCACCCATCCACCCATCGAACTACTGAAACTAAGTTATGATCAAATTCAGCCCTTTATCAGTTTGTCACCCATGTATTTTTAATAGAAGAAAATGTACCAGTTATTTTCTGAAGATGAGGTAAAATGAGGAGCGACAATCTCGACTATAATTCCAGACCACAGATTACTTGTTGTTATCATTGTGTACTGGTTTCATACCAATTCCACAACACACAATCAAGTCAAGGAGTAATTGAGAAAATTTGGTGATAAAGTGATAATATATGTAAGTTACCTATCTAAAATTAGAAGAGCAGGTCGACTGTCGCTGCTAGTAAAACTGCGGACAGTTATGTAGCAGCATTAGCTGGTCATCGAATGATTAGATAAACTAAGAGACAATCCGAGAATTGTTAACAAGCATAAAGCTTCTGTCAATTTAACAATTGCTTTACGACAATTATTTCTAGTATTTTTTTTAGAAATAAATCTTCAGCTGGAACCTTTGGACCAGAACAAATCAGCACCCTTTGTATGATAGTTCCATTTGTCTGTCCTCCGACCATTTGAAAAAGATGGCCCTGCATTTAAATTACACAGGGCAGTTTACTGGAAGAGTCCACTGGGGAAATCGAAGTAGGGAATCGAGGGGGAGGGAAGCATTGGGGTTGAGTGTATGTCTGAGTTATGGGAAATGGCAGAGGATGCACAGCAATGTGTGTAGCTAGATTGAGATGGTGGGAAGACCTGGACTTGCAGTGAGAGAATGACTGTTTAGATTAGAAGAGGAGGAGAATAAGTAGATGTCAGAAAGAAGCTAGAGGTTGAATTGTGAGTACTCAGTGGGGGACATTAATTGAGTTGAGATAGGCAGATACATTTTTCAAAAAACAACAACTAATTATTCAGCATGTAAAGTAAATATGGAATAATCTTCCGATGCAAAGTTGAAAGAACAAACCGCCAAGGGTTATAAGTTTTTTCCATACGTTCATTTAATATTGAAGTTTTATGCAAAACGTTGGACACCTATTTGTCTTTCATCCCTCCAGACATTGTTTCTTTTTCCATTGTTGTTTCTCTTGAGTTATAAGATTTGAAAAAGCAGTGCCAAGTAAGCTCCTTTGTCATACATGTCTAGTGGACATTTCAGAATGCATTTAAAGAACAAACCCCGTGAGTGATGGACTTGGACTAAAATTGGGACAAAAACAGCACTCAGCAGATACACAGCAGCCAAAAATTTAGGATACAGTTTCATGGCCATTAAAAATCTATTTTAATCCTGAGTATAATAATATAACATATTAGAATCCATAGGTTGCTTTTGAATGATTTATTCAGTCATTCGTTCATGTTCTGTACGGCTTATCCGCTCAAGGGTCACGGTAACGGGGGGTACTGGAGCCTATCCCACCAAACTATGGCCAACAGGCAGGGGACACCCAGAATTAGTGGCCAGCCAAAAGCAGTACTGAATAATTTATCGAACCATAATAAATCACCTGTTATCCAACTTCAACTTTACTTTAAATGAAAAAAAGCATATCCCTGCCATTCATCGGAGCATGGGAACAGAAGAAATAGATTATCTACTCCAGCAAAAGTTTGTAAAGCAAAGAAAGCATCCATCATTCCCCACAAAGAAGCATTCAAAAGAAGGCTAGACTAATTTACGTACAAATTACACTCACAGGGTAGACTCTAGGCCATATATACGACGGGCAAGGTTAAGATATTTCAATTATTGACATCTTGGAAATTATTTAGTCCATGTATAATGTTAAACATCTGACTTCATGGCCCCTCTAATTTTGAATAAATTTACCAAATAAGTACAATGTAAAGATTTACATTCCATTTCCATTTCCCTGGACATCTTTTGGGATCGTATATCACTCCTTGAAGTTGTATAGGTTTATTGTTCTCTCAATTACTGTGTCTATCAATAGACATCAAAGTCTTTAACATCAGTCACCTTTTTGTCTTTTTTTCCACGCTGAAGAATATTTTGTGTTCTATTGAAATGGCTTAGAAGCACTTTAGACTATTTGTATCCAAATGGACATCTAAAAGACACAATTTCAATCAACCCTGCGTATCCCTAACCTTCAATTATGTTCACATTAGCTCCTACATCTACTAATTCAAAATGGACTATTTTCAGGTAGTAGTTATTACTAACCCAGAGTGTGTGGAAGAAATGCAAGAGTATTATCTCCCATGACAAGTTATTTAATGAGCTCATTTTACAATTGTACACAAAATGAGATGAGAGACAGGAGATTTACTCTCTATGCAGGTCATTTGTGTTTATTTGTGTGTACCTGTCCACATATTCGATTTTTTTTTTTTATGTTTTAAATTGGAAATCAAATATTTCTTCCATGTTATATTTTAGAAAAAAAAAACTGGTGTGCGTTTAAACTTTGCAGATCTTGAAAGAAAGTTTTAAAAATCTTTTCTTCTTGTGCTAGTGACTGTTTGCTCCCTTTCCCTGTCTTGGCGAGACCTCCTCACTACAAACCAATGCAAAGACACAAACAGGCCATTATACAAGACATGACTTCCCTCCCTTTCTCTTCCTGCTGCTTCCTGCGCCTCTGAATAAAAGGACGTGCAGAAGAGACTGAAGTGTAAAGAGTCCTCTGTCCCTGCCGCTTCTCTCAGACAGGAGTGACACTACAGCCGACAACAACAACTACAACAGCAGTGAAAGGGGGTACTGCAGAATTATTCATGAGAGTTGAAGAGCACAACGGCAAGAGAGCTTAGTCTGTCTGCAAAAGTACTCCCTCTATGCTTTAAAAGCCATCCCGTTCATGAGTTAGAACACAAAACTTACCCACCTGTTCTGAAAAAAGACAGCCATGAAAATGGCTATTCTCTACCTTGGTTGAAAAGTTTGCTATTTATCACAAGGGGTTCTCTGTTGCCAAATAAAAGATCTGTTTAACAACATCTTTGACATTCGCAACTCTACTCCTCTAACTGCAACTAGAGGCAAACACCTGCTGCTTTGCCCGTTTTGTCAAGTTTGTCATTGGAAAACTACTGGATAAACATGGCTTTTATCCATTGAAAGTTTGATTATCATAAAATAAACATTGCAAAGAGTTTAAAAAAAAAATCATGAAATCATTACCCCCCCCCCCCCCCCCCAAAGTTAACAAAAAACAACCATTCATTTTTTCACAAGTATACAAAAAGGGAATCCCCAACTTAGGCCCATCAATACAAATATTTTATTTTTGCTCTTCCTACTGAGCTCCAATTGGGCATAGAATTTGTATGTATTTTTAATATTTCGAGCATATATTGGTTTCTATGTGGGGATACGAAATGTAATTGGTCTATTTTAAGGCATAATGCATTAGGAGTTATTGAAATTATGTATGGAAGAGTCAGTGTTTTAAAAACTGACTTTTTCTACTATATTCCAAATGAACAAAAGTTTCAATTCGGCATATTTAATGGCTTGTTGAAATAAGATAAAAGTCAAATAAATGAGAAAAACAAAAATGGCCACTGATCAATCAATCAAACCAGTTGTTGACAAGTTTTAATGACACTGTTTCAGCTAAAATGATAGAAAATAAATACAACACATTAAAGTACAGTAATACCTTGAAATAAAAGCTTAATGTGTTCTCGAACAGAGCTCATATGTCAATGTACCCGTATCTCAAATCAATTTTCATATATAAGTGAACAAAAAACAAATTAATTTGTTCCCATCACCTGAAAAAAACAGCAACAATGGATATTACAAAGGAAAAACATTTTTAGTTGTTCTGATTCACCACCTATTTAGAAAGTAATAAATACCTATTTAGTGCGCAGCTTGGAAATGATGGTTATCCCTTCATTCATTGCACTGGATTTGGCCCCATTGTTTTCCACAGCCCAATTTTACACAGATGAATGCAATAAATGCAACCTGTAAAGCCAGTGCTTGTAGATCTCTTTAAGCGAGGGAGATGAGGCGAGAAAGATGCTGTTCTCGTAAGCAGCTTCTCGCATACTCAGCTACCCGGTCAGCTGCATAGGGAAAGATTTCGTATGCTCGTATCTCAAATTTGTCTCGTATCTCAAGGCAAAATTTCATCCTGAATGTTCCTTGTATCTCAAATTTCTCGTATGTTGGGACACTTGTATGTCAAGGAATTACTGTAGTTGATCTACCGTAGTAATAGTAGTTAGCTGGAATTTATAAAGAACTGTTTCTCGGCTAGAGCGGCCCAGCGGATGGGTGGTTAGCGCATCGGCCTCACAGTTCTGGGATCCTGAGTACAATTCCAGGTTGGTCCAACTGTCTGGAGTTTGCATGTTCTCCTGGGCACTGCATGGGTTTTCTCCGGCTACTCTGGTATCCTACCACAAGGCTAATTGGACACTCTAAATTGCCCCTCGGTAGGAGTGTGAGTCTGTCTTCTAGTGCCCTGCTATTGGCTGTCCACCAATTCAGGGTGTACCCCGCCTCTGGCCCAAAGTCAGCTGGGATAGGCTCCAGCACCCCCGCGACCCTAAAGAAGATAAAGCAGTTCAGAAAATGAGATGAGAGATGAACCAGATAAACTAATCATAGCTGCCTTTAGATAAATTCTGTTGTGAATTTAAGCAGTACGCTCGACTATTATATAGTGTGCTCATACCCTTTATACAAGCTGTTAAACTGCGAGCAGCTAAATTGCCTTTCATTGTTCAACAACCATGACAATGACAAAAAACTATTCTATCCTAATGCATATTTTTCCGAGATTAAATGTTACATCGTTTAATGGCATATTTTGTCCATAAAAATGTAAACAAAACTGATAATTTCCAGCACATCAAGAAAGGGAGCGTTCAATGGCCCCCATGTGCAAACAGAACAATATGCAGTATCAGATTTTATTTTCAAATCTGAAAATATATAAAATGCACATTTGAAAATTCATCTACTTTTTATTTAGGGGAAACATACATGCTGGATTCTGTCATAAAATAGAACAAACACCCCTGTGATGATTACAGAGTTCAGCATCTTATTATTAATCCAATTTTACATGGCCACATACACTATATTTCACATATGTATAATTACAAATTGTTTAATTATCAGAGAAAAGTTTAACCTGTCAGTGACTTTGCCAACGCTCTTAAGAACAGAAAGCTCAGACACAGTTCAGAGGCTGCAAAGTTCAATAACGTGCCCACAACGGTGCACCCTGATGGGAACACCCCACCCGTAGAACTCCCTGAAGGCCTTTTAAGGGCTAGCACTAATAAATGTGGGTCACAACAAGCATTGTGTGTGTGTGAAAAGTGTGTGCGAGTGTGTACGGGTGCTCAAGACAGTCAAGTCTGGGACAGCATTCAGATAATGTTGAAAAAGGACTTATTTCACAAATGCAGTAGAGCATGAAAAGTAACCCCCCATCCCTACACAAACAATGATGCCAACAAAATAAGGAAAAAATGCATGCAGGTAACCCAGTTAATCCAAAAAGTATAGCAAACAGTAAATAAATCATGTCAACAATAAGGGGAGCTGTGTTCAACAAATATACTGCATAGTATAGAAGAAAAACATTTAGTGTATTGCTTTACACTAGTGGTGTCCCACTGAGCTACTCTCAGTTTCCTTCCACTTCCCCATGATGCTGTGGTTTCTAAATCCTGCTTTACTAAACCCTCTGACTGGACCATGAATACTTCATGGATTTCCTGAAAACACAAAGCCCTGTGGAACTAGCAGACAAAGTGCGTGGGTTCCTCTGCAGGTCACTGTGCCGAAGTGTCTCTGCTCTATATTTACTGAAAACCAACCTATGTGTTTGTATCTTTGAATAAATGTTCAAAGAGATCATAGTGCAAATGTATGTGAAAACAATATGCGTCTTTGCATTTGCGTTTGTGTACATGCGCATATATTTATGTTGTTTTGAAAAGGAGTGTGCATCTAAATGCATGTGGGGGAGGATGCATGTGCTACATGTGTACTATGTATACATGCAAGCCTTGACTATTGTATGTTTTATTGTGTTTGCAATAGCCCGGTGATTCAGGTGTGTGAGGGGAAGTGGAAAAAAAAAATGTTCATACTGTGTCACATGTTCATTTGCATTGACCAATGCTCAGCTTGCATGAAGAATGTATTCAGTGTACCAGAAGGATCATGATGTCTCACACTGTGAAAAAAATGGGGGAAGGGTGTATGCATGTACATATGAGGGAAACAAAGATGACCAAACTGTGACAGACAATATGTGATTCACATTATCTATCTCCTTATTTTGAGGGGAGTTCTGCGAACATTTTAACAGGGATGCATACAATGGGGCCATCATAATTACAGTAATTGATGACAAGTAGACTATAATATTAACCGGCCACTATTTAGATATTCCATTCATCATTTAGAGACAATGTTGAACAAAATAAATTTCCAGATACTAAGTTGTTGAGGTCTTAACTCATTGGCGGTCATTGACAGCAACACCCGTTAATCCAATTTGTGTGTGTGTGTGTGTGTGTGTGTGTGTGTGTGTGTGTGTGTGTGTGTGTGTGTGTGTGTGTGTGTGTGTGTGTGTGTGTGTGTGTGTGTGTGTGTGTGTGTGTGTGTGTGTGTGTGTGTGTGTGTGTGTGTGTGTGTGTGTGTGTGTGTGTGTGTGTGTGTGTGTGTGTGTGTGTGTGTGTGTGTGGGAGTGTGATAGTGTACCTAATCATACGACCTTTGACAGCCCTTCCCAGTTGAGATGGTTGAACATCTGTCATGTTCAATGTCAGTAAAGTTGATTTTGGTATTTTTGCCTTATATGTTTTACCTGGGTTATCTTTATGTTTGTGTGATAACTCCCAATGGCAGCCAATGACATAATAGTAAAAGTTGTTCAGTAATTTATTTTTATGGAATTATAAAAGTTAAAAAAATAGAGAAAACAAACATCCTGAATTTTTACTTTTTCAATGGATAGAGTAAATATACTGTATATATTCCTTATAGTTTTACAATACAACAAAAAAGTTTAATTCCTGTTTAAATTTTCAAATCAAAAAATAACACAAAAAAATATTAATTTGTTTGTCTTAATTTTAATTTAATCTTTGAAATTAGATCTAAATTGAAAAAAACCAGTAAAAAATGTTCTCTATTTTTATTTCTAGAATATACTGTATATGGTTTCTTTTTTTACAATCTAATAACATTTTATTAATTGTTTTTATTCCAATTTAAATTTTCTAATACAAAAATGAACTGTTTGTATAAGTTTTAAAATAAAATTATATTCAAAAATGGAAAAAAATATGTCTTTTTGATTTTAAAAATGGAAGTAAAATAACTGCAAATATTCTGCTTTTCTGTTGTCCATAAAGTAGTTAATTATCTATCAAAATGAGATACGTGGCTGTTACTAGAAAATAATCAAAATAATTGTTTGAGGCAGCCATTGTAGAGAATACCAAAGGTTGATTCAATAAACAGTTCATTCTGAGACTGGAATAGTGTCAATACACTTCGAGTTACAGGCACCAGTGAATGTCTCCCTTTTGTAGAACTTGACATATGGTGCACACATTTTCTCTATCAATTTCAGATCCAACTGCTCACGCCAGCAAATTGCCCCTCCTCCCTTCATACTCATGCTCATCAGCCCCCCTTTTTCTTTCCACATCTCCCCATCTCTTCCAATTCTTTCCTCTTTCTGAAAGTCATCTACTCGCTAAGCAGTAAGCAACATCGAGGCCGCTTGCAAAAATGAGAGTATACAAATGATTTGTGGCACCGGCGTGCCACTGGCGCCAGCCTGTGTGACTGTGAGGAGGTGGTTGTTGGGGGACGCTAATGTCACTTTCACCTTGTGTTTCTCTCGCAGGCCCATGATGATCATTTTTTTTCCCGATTTCATCGTAAATGTGTTTCAGGCAACGGCCACCAAGGGAGAGAGAGAGAGAGCTCAAGAGAGCATGAGTAAGAAATGATGTTTGAGAACCATGCAGTCCGCACTGTTGTCGTGTGGAAGTGGAAAGGGGGGGTTGTGCGGGTAAACAGGATAGCTACCGGAGGAGGGTATACATAAGGGGAGATGGAGCAAAAAGAAGAGAGGTGGGGGTGCATCTGCACAGTGACCTTTCTCTGATTCAATCCCGCTGATGAATCCTAATGAAGGGTTTAATAAAATCACGGTTTACAATCTATCTCAGCATCAAAGCGTGCAATCCAATTCAAAACACATAGCCGTCTACATTTCCAATATCGCCGCAAACAAATCCAATCCTTAGCCGTAAAATAAGTGAGCAACGAATCAATGTGTGAAGGGGGAGAGCAAAGGGTGAAAAATTGGCCATGCTGGAGAGTGAGTGGCTAGCACATTCGTTCCAGCTGTGGTCTAATGTCACAACTTGTCATATTCATTTGGCCTTCTAATGAGGCTAAAGTCAACAAGGTGCAGCAGACGAATGAAATGGCTGCTGATAATAACTATTAATGAGCAAATAGTGTAGCCGAGCACCAAGAGCAGGTTATGGGAAATCATTTGACACTTAATCATATGCAAGCTAAAAATCAGTTTCCAAAATGATGTTCAATGTTATGGCAAAAAAAAATAAAAGTTCACCGTCAACCGACCCTATTTTTTTCAGTTTCTTTTGTCCTTAAGGGTAAGGATCTGTTCTGGACATATTACATTAAACCATTCAGATGCATAGTCAACTATTTCATCACATCTCATTTTCTGAACCGCTTTATCCTCACTAGGGTTGTGGGGGCTGCTTGACCCTATCCCAGCTGACTTTGGGCCATAGGCGGGGGGGACACTGAGATGGTGACCAGGCAATCGCAGAGCACGAGGAGACGGACAACCATTCACGCTCACAATCATAAGGGAATGTTTCCCTTATGGGTAATTTCGAGTGTCCAATCAGCCTACCATGCATGTGTTTGGAATGTGGGAGGAAACCGGAGTACCTGGAAAAAACCCACGCAGGCCTAGGGAAAAAAACAAGCAAACTCCACACTAGTAGACCGACCTGGATTTGAACCCAGGTCTCCAACTGTGAGCCCGACGTGCCAACCACTTGCTCCGCCGGGCCTCCTAGTGGGGTCCAGACAATACTGAAATCGATTGTGTGTAGACCACACATGAACAAACTACGGCCCGTTAGGCTTTTTAATCCGGCCCGCCGACGTTGTCCAATTTTTTCCCAAAGATGGCGCGGTCACGCGGAAGCCAGTGGCAGTTGCTCTGTCCACTCTTATTTGTTTTTCGTGTTTTACAACACTTAAATTACATTTTAATATTTCTTAATACATTCCTTTTTACTTTACTTAGTACTTTATACTTTTTATTTTAATGATGAGTGATGCGTATGTTAATACTTTAGTCCTTTTTTTCTGTTCATGTTTCATATATACTGTTAACGGATGCAGTTTTTTTTATATATATGTATTGTATCTTGTGCTGACCCGGCCAGTCTGTCAATTTTTTAAAGTCACCTAACCCTAACCCGAAAAGTTTGCCCACCCCTGGTGTAGACTGTAGGAAGCAAACGTGTGACTAAATTATTTGAAACAGTGACATCTGCTGATAGCACATAGTACTGCAATCACATTGGTTGGATGCGTGGAAGGGTGGATGGGTGGGTGGATGGGTGGAAGGGTGCGTGGGTGTTTGGGTGGTTGGATGGATGGATGGATGAATAGTGCCTACTTTTCGGTATAAGGGAGACCGCTGGTCTAAAACATTTTGGGTGAATTTTATCATGAGATATGTGTGGCGTATTTCATTCATGAAAATGTGCATCAAATCCTCTGATTCATTAAACATGTCACAGACTCATTCATTCTTAATAGCATTTGTGGTGTTTCATTTTTTTGTAATTTGAAAATCTTTTCAACTTGTACACAACCCTATTATATTTATTTTTAAATGGATTCATTCATTTTCCATATGGTGTATCCTTACCCAGGTAGACTTGTCAGTAAACAATACTTTTTCACATTTGGCAAGATAAAATGTATATTTAGAAAGTGCATTTTATATTTCGTCGGGTTTTCTGTGTGACAATGAAATTGATTTGATGAACTGAGAACCTTGTGTGAGAGTAATATGCAAAAAGAGAAAAATCACAACGCTCATGCATTGCCTACGTCCACACCTACATGCATGAATAAATACTTTACAGCATATCCACCCTGTGTAGCATAAAGCAAATAATTGCTCACAGTGTGACACTGTATACCACTGGTGTTATGCACCAAATATACATCTTTACCTCTCTGACATTATAATTACTATCCTCCTTATGCCCGTTCTACATGCTCAGTTTAACTTTGTGAGGAAATGTGGCCAATGGTAATGGGCTCTATGAGTGTGTGCCCAGTAACCTGAGTTATGAGAGGGAATGGAGTGAGTGGTATTTGACCATGAGCATTGTGTTTTATGAGATGAGCAGACTTTAATGACTCTGTCACTAGTAAATGGGCTCTGATTTGTAGCGCAGCTGTCGCCCTGCTCTGTGATCAACGGAGCCTTCTGGAGAAGCAAGAGCAGATTTTCATACTAAACCGTGAACAGTGCATGCCGACTGGGATCCTGGCAAAAATTGTCTCATTAACGTGTGCCATTGATACAGAAAATAATTGCAATTTGACGTCTAATCAGTGAGAAATCACAGATGTTCAGATGCAGGTGCCAGTCAGATCTTATATTTAGTAATATCCAATCAAAGTACGCATTCCTCTGAGATACCACTTTTCCATTATTTTTCATTTGTTATGTGGCTTGGGTCCCATTCATGTGAATGTCATGGAGAGAGTTGAGTAATTCATTAGCTACTGAAACTGTACAGATGTATCATGAAGTCCAAATTAAATACCTTTCCATGGTAATAATTTCAAATTGAATGCAAATACTAAATTGAAGATGGGATTGTTTTATTCAGTTAGATATTAGTGGTTTTATTTTACTACTAAATACATTGAAAAAAATATGCATTATTTCAGTATACTTTACAAAACGCCACCTGATAATGTAGTGGTTCACTCGCCGGACTTTTGTGCGGGTAAGCATGGGATTGGTTCCTGCTCAAAGGTGGTATGATTGTGAGTGCAAATGTTTTTTTTTTGTCTCCCTGTGTGTACTACGGCTGACTGGCGACCAGTCTAGGGAGTAATTTGCCTTTCGCCCAAAGTCATCTGGATTAGGCTCCAGCCTATATATATATATATATATATATATATATATTAACTGGAGTGGCGGGCCGTCAGGGCCTTCAGGGTTTGCTTTTCCTCCTGGTTGCACTGCTTCCAGATGTGTTATCATATTGAAGCATTTAACCAATCACATTTCAGCCATTATTTGTTGCCAGGGTCGGAAATCTGCCTATAGGCCTTCACAATCAGTTCTGCAGGCTCTGCTGCATTAAACAAACGTTGATATGACTGTTGCTTTAACCAATCAGATTTTGAGTTGGCAACACCACACAATGCCTTCTCGCAGGCGTAAGGATACGTCATCGCCTTCACTAACTATGATTGGCTAGTGAAAGAGTGGATTAGCCAGAGCTAGCAAACTGTATCTGGAGCGAGCTGCACAAGCAAATATATTGTTGAGTTGATTTAAAACTATTTTCAAGATGGACTTTTCAAGAAAAAAAGCTGGACATCATTAAGAAAGGTCGGACAACGCCAAAGCAAGCAAGTCTGTCACAACCGGGACATTTTCAGCACGAAATCGAATAAAAACTATAAGAAATACGACAGGACAGGCTCGACTTTCAGCATTAGCTTTGGTGGCGATAGAAAAGAAGGAAGAAAGGAGGATGGATACTGTGTACAGTTAAGAGGGATATATGGCTGTATTCCTAAATAATATTTCAATTCTATGAGGTTATTATTGATTATTGTTTATGTTTTGCAGCTGTAGCTACAATAGAGGTGTTATAGCCATAAAATAGTTTCAGAGGGTTGGATTGATTTGCTGAAGGCATCGCTATATATATATATATATATATATATATATATATATATATATATATATATATATATATATATATATATATATATATATATATATATATATATATATATATATATATATATATATATATATATATATATATATATATATATATATATATATATATATATATATATATATATATATATATATATATATATATATATATATATATATATATATATATATATATATATATATATATATATATGTTACAATAGGCTTATAATAGTGATAGTAATACCAAGTGGGGGCCTACCTTTTTCAGAGATAAGGTCAACCCTCATTGACCTGGTCACAGTGAAAAAGTGTGAGATGTGTTGAAAGCATATCACAGCAGCCAAAAGTCACAAAATTCAAATTATTTCCTTGTCACTCAAAATACATTGTATCTAAATGTAATGCGATATGTGGTATACTACAAAAAATCCAAGGGAAATTGAAGAAGAAAAAAAATCCTGAACTTCACCTATAAATACTGTCAGTTGATATTTGTTGCCGACTTGAGAATGTCAAGACTAGTGGAGAATTGGTGGTGATTTTCCTAGACAAACGCACAGTAGAGAGCACCTGGAATTCAAATATACTGAGTATAGACTCACGACATAAAAATATAAATTTGCTTGCATTTGAATGAGAAACAAAGATCCGAAAGTTGCTGTGCATTTATTTGACTCATGTAAATTGTATTGCAGATTTATTTGTACTTGAAATTGATATTGGTATTTTGGTAACCTTGCTTTCTGATTTTTCTGTTTTAGAAGACTAACGCGAGTAAAAAAAAATGGTTTAAGGCGAAACCCACCATTTAACAGTGAACGGTGGTTTTCTCGGATAATTTGATGGGGGTAAAAAGAAAGTCTGCCATCGTGTGGACAGATGTTTTAAACGCAGACTATGCCTGAAGAAAAAAAAACAGAAGTACTACTACTACGCAGAGAGACACTTTCACCAAATGCCCCAAAATGCAGAAGAATAACTTTGATTTGTGGTTTTTGACTTATTTAAACACCACATTGACTTTAGTAATTCCTTTGGTACTTGACAGGCTTTTATCACTGTGTCTCAGCTCTAAAATTCAATTGACTCATGTGATTCTCCAACTATGAATGACTTTGAATTTGTGATTCGGGGATAGGGTTTTTTCTGAAACGTTTGCTTATCAAAGTTTTCAACCCTTATCTGATTGTTAAAATAACACATTGGCAAGTTGGAAGTCGGGGAAGCGTCTCTCTGTTGTCTGGCCGTTTATAACGTCATCCGGGCCCCGCCACAACATGGTCTCCCATTGGCTACTTTCACTGCACCTGTTCCCCATGCTCACCAACCGCTCGTCTGGCTTCAGTGTGCGCCAAGATGGCGGCTTCCACCGCCTTGTATCTTCCACTTCGTCGTGTTTATAACTAAACAGCGTTTCCATCGTCCGTACAAGCTCAATAGAAAACAAAGGGAAACCGAGTCATCTTAAATGGATGACGGAAGTGTTTTTCTCACCATTGCCTGGTGTAGGGGGCCGGTGTCAATGTGGGCTTAAGGAGGGGACGCCTTAACAGAGTATGGCCACCGAGAACAGGATCAATTTTTGGAGGAGAAACGCAAAGGTTCCCGGAAGGTAAGACTTTCTCTCCGTACACGTCCGTTTCTAATGTTTTACACGTCGTGTACAGGACCTCTGTGGATCGTGTAGCTTGTAGCAGTCCGCTACGGAGTGCAACATAACACCAGCCTGAAGTGTAACGCGTTCTGCGTGTGGTATTAATGCTTTATAATTGGTTGCGGAAGAACCGCGAGCTGCTAAGCTGTGGAAATCAATTCCCTCACCTTGAGGCTTTACCCCTTATGTCATCGCATTACTCGTATTTATCTGAATTAGCCGATATAGCCCCTAGCATTCATTGAACTGTCCCATTCGCTTTCACTTGCGCGCTTTCTGCCACTAACCAGTGAATTTTCCGGCCATATGGATATAACATTAATGTTCATACGGATTGACGCGTTCCCCAAGCACTGGCTAACTAGGACTAACCGGTTCCTTTTGGCTAAATATTAGCCAACCACCACTATCACATTTATGCTGATCTTGAAAATTGTTGTAGTCTCATCTCATTCTCTGAACCGCTTTATCCTCAGTAGGGTCGCTGGGGGTGCTGGAGCCTATGCTAACTGACTTCAGGTCAATGACAGGGCGCAAGGGGACAAAACAACAAATATAAATGTAGGATGACCTAGCTCAAATGAAAGTAGAATCTTAGTGAGTTTAATATGTAGACCTAGACTATTTAAAAAAAACATTACATTTATGATAAAATATTGGGAGGTGGGGGTTGCCAGAATTGTATATCCTTTACAAACTGGAAAATGTTCATTATAAACATTATTAACAATAATCTACCATTAAAATGATGTCATTTTATTTAATATATTACTATTACCACTATTAAGTGGCCCATTTGGCCTCACAGTTCTGAGATCGAGGGTTCAACCCCAGGTTTGGATCTTCCTGTGTGGAGTTTGCATGTTCTCCCAGGGCTTGCGTGGGGTTTCCAGAACCCCCCCCCCCCCCCCCCCCACCCCAAAACCAGCTGACTTTGGACCAGAGGCAGGACATGAATTGGTGTCCAACCAATCGCGGGGCACAAGAAGACATACAACCATAAACGCCCACACTCATACTTAAGGGCAATTTAGAGTGTCCTATCAGCCTACCATGCGTGTCTTTGGAATGTGGGAGGAAACTGGAGTACCTGGAGAAAACCCACGCAGGCCCAGGGAGATCATGGACCTGACCTGGATTTGAGCCAAGGCCCCCGCTGTGACGCCGACCCGCTAACCAATCAGCTGCGGGGCTGCCCCTTGTCGTAGTCTCCCACTACTTTTCTTCTGATGACATATTGGTTTGGCTCAAGTAAAAAAACATGTTTTAAGGAGATAAGCCATATCTTTATAGGTGACCTGTCATTTACTGAGAGAGGCACAATGTAATAAGAGGGTGTTACTTGCATTTGTCTTTGACTGAGACTTACACACACATACACACTGTTTCATAAACACTGAAGTGGTTGGAATTAATGGAAACCCAAACATACAAACTCAATAGCTATTACTCCTTGTGCCTTTACGTAAATAAACAACTCCAGCAGACTCTGTTGTTGTCAGATTGAGTGTCAGCGTCGATCTCAGAGGCCAGGCTTTGATTTTGCTTTAAATCTTACCTCATCTCATTTTATGAACCGCTTTATCCTCATTAGGGTTGTGGGGGGTGCTGTAGCCAATCCCTCCGCCTGTCTCCGGGCCAGAGGCGGCGGACACCTTGAATCGGTGGCCAGCCAATCGCAGTTGCTTTAAATAAAGTTGACATTGTGGCAGAATAAGAACATTTTGTGCCCACCAATGCCACTTATGTATCGTTTTTTATGATTGAGGTAGTGTGTTTAAAGGTTGCATGAAAGTTTAAAAAGTTACTTTCGCAGGTTAGAAGAAATCAAAAGGTGTAATGTATTTGAATTGTTCAATTTTATTTCCCATGTTCCAAGACTGTGTTGCAAGTTTTTTTTCTTGATAGTAACAGCTAAATAATACAACAATGAATGGAAAAACAGTGCAACGGGTTAAGTGTCTATCCACTTTCTTTGATTCCTAATGAGATGCGTTCCTTCCTGACTCTCGGACTGAACAGACCAAAAATCTGTAAAGTTGTATAAACGCGTCTGTCGTTCACATGTGGTCTTCTCCAGTGTACAGCCTGTTTATGGAGCACAGCATCCACCTCTTGACCCATGTCTGCGGCGTTTGTAAGTGCTCACTGCAAAATGGACTGCATGTTGTCACGATGTCCGCATGAAAAAACTTCATCTGGCCCCGTCCTTTCTTTTGATTTGGTCTGCAGGCATTTATTTCCCACTTTATATTTCGAATATCAAAAGTGTTTTTTGTTGTTCGTCTTTCTCATTTTAGCTGCAATACCCGTGAATATCAATATTACAATACTCCAACATTTGCATTTGCAGGTATCCCAAAGACACAAAACTGAAGTTAAATAATCCCAAATCTAAGAAGACATCGAGCTTCCATGAGTTTGCTCGGAGCACAAATGATGCTTGGGATATTGACGATGATGAAGAGGATGACGAATATGTTGGTGGCCCAGCCCTGTCTTCTTCCCTGGCTTCAGGAATGCATTCCGCCTTCCCTCAGAAACAGGTGAATGCTTGTTTTTTTGCCAGAGTGGGAAAGAGTGCATATGTAGTCAGTAAATTGTTTTTACAAAGACTTGGTGACTTACTTCACAAACTTGTTTTAAACTTCACGTGAGCATGAAATTTCTTAGTTTATACATAAGGGTGTTGATTTCGCAGGAGTATTCAAACTTCACTAATTGAAGTGTTTTCATCTTTCTCATCATGAGCACTTATACCAGTCAAACGCACGCTTGCATCCAACATTTCCCATTCGACTGTGTTTTTGACACATACACCGATAAAGCACACGTTTGAAATAAAAATTCAAACGGAATTATAAAGGCCAGAGGTTGTATGTACCCCTCATGTAAATTATTTGCCCATACACAGCATAAATATGAATCCTGTCTGATAGTTTATTATTACCAAACATCAACTAATCTTTTTTCCTTTCAAGTTAAACTACAACATTCAACAGATGTCTGTGTGTAAACTTTTGTAATTCAGCGTATTTTTCAGACTATAAATTGTACCTGAGTATAAGTGACACCAGCCAAAGAATACAGATTAGGGGAAAAAAAGTTGCATTTTTGGCAGGGCAATTTTTCATTTTATCAGAAACCAAGGACAAACATACTTTAAAGCAACAATAAAAAAAATGAGAACAACTGACTAATTAGGCATCTGTTAACATAACTGTCACACTTGAGTATTAGTCTCAGTCTCAGCCAAACTATGTAAAAAGCACACTTTTTTTCCCTCCTACATCCCAAGAAAATGCATACAAGACTGGTTGGACACTCTGAATTCCACCTAGCTATGAGTGTGAGCGTGATTGGTTGTCCATCTCCTTGTGCCTTGCGATTGGCTGGCCACCAATTCAGAGTGTCCCCCGCCTAGTGCCCATAGTTAGCTGGAATAGGCTCCAGCACCACCCGTGACTCTTGTGTGGATAAGCGGTTCGGAAAATGAATGAACTAATGAGAAGATATTGTTAGTCAGTTTCATGTCATGGGTTTAAAAGAACAGTAGTCTATAAGTCTCTTCTCTCTATTATCTCTGCTCTGTCAAGAAAACCTCTTCTACTAGTTAGAGTACCCAGTAATTTGTTAGTCATTATCTTTGATGTAATCATTCAATTACAATGATTCAAATTGTAAGATGACCTAATTCCTCTTGTCTTTTGTGAAGCACGATGGTATCACGCAAAGTGGGATTTCGAAAACAACAGAGGATGATACTGAGTGCAAGCTTGTAAACAGCATGGTGGTCAAGTCAAACAGCGAGGTTCAGCTCAGCACACCTTCAGGTGGGAATTGAACCCATTTAATTTTCCACTTTATCATTAGAATAATGTTATCTTTTGTCATGGTCTGAATATGAGTACAGTACCTCAACCACAACATTTGCTTCAGCAGTCTACACTCATGTTCCTCATTTCATAACAAAACAATCTTCGTGGACATTTGTGCATCTGACTTTCCGCAGTTCGCTCCACACTCCAGAAGCAGAAGTCTTTACCTGTCAGGCCTATCATCCCACTGGTGGCTCGCATTTCAGACCAGAATGCATCAGGAGCACCTCCCATGACAGTACGGGAAAAGAGCCGCCTGGACAAATTCAAGCAGCTGCTGGCTAGTGCTAACACTGACCTTGGTAAGACACAAGCTACACAGACCTGATAATGAATTATGGTAGCTGAGAAAATAGTACATACTTATATGTACCAAACTTCCTGATTGGTTTCAGAGGAGCTGCGGAAGCACAGCTGGTCAGGCATTCCAAGGGAAGTCCGTCCTGTCACCTGGAGGCTCCTTTCCGTAAGAGTCATTCTAAGTATAGTTGTATTGTACAGTGGATATGTATGGTTCTCAAAACAGATTCACACAAGGGTCTATTTTTTTTCTTAATATTGGTTTTATTTTATTTACTTATGTAATTTAATCTTTTTGAGTTATGGTGTAAACCTGTCGATCGGCAGTTCAATTAGACTAATTCAATATAAACTTGGGATTTTACATATACAGTGGTACCCCTACTTATGAAATTAATTGGTCCCAGCACTTTTTTCGTAATGTGGAAAATAGAGCAGTACTTGATATGGAAATTCCCCAATTTGTTCTAAAACAACCAACTAAACCCTTCATAATGATCGGCCTCAATTTTGTATAAAAGATGTGAGAAACGAGCAAAATGAAAGAAAGTGATAAGAAAATTATTAATGAATGTATTAACATGAATAACAAAGATCCAACAACGTTTCCTATTCGTGCAAGTGTAAGAAGGAAGCTAATGTTAGGCAATAGACTGAGCACACAAACACATTTAAAAGACTTAAAATTATGAATTTAACACTACTTTAAATAGAATTCTAAAGGAGTAACGGTCTCTTCATCTCTTCGTTCAGTATGAAGAGGCCAGGCCAAGGACTCATCGTTTTTAATGATTTATCCTGCTCCAATATCGGAGCAAAGGTCGGTGGGTTATGCCTTTATATATCAGCCGTGGATTGATAAAAGCGCCCACTAAATTAAAAACCTGTTAGAATCACGAACGGCGGTCAAAAAAGAATACCTTGGATCTTAGATTTTTGTATATTGGATCAGTAATTTCCATATTAAAGTGTAGCCTGAAAATATCGTACATTAGAAGCATTCATAAATAGAGGTACCACTGTATTCTTTTCTTTCACCAATTCATTTTCCTTTAGTATCATTTATCACAATGTTTTTCCATCCAACATCTCCTGAATAACAACGTTTTTATTCATTATTTGGGTGATTTGCAAAGCTCCACACATACAATATTCGTACTTTTACTGTCCACCTTTTCAGGGTGACGCCTCATCCACACACATTGACTGATCTCGCCTTTCAGAAAATCACAGGAAACAGACTCTTTTTGCCCCTCACATTGCATAAAAAATATGGCCCTATGCATTTCAAATGGCCAAAATATTGACATCTTAACATTTGTGTGTATGTATGGATCCATGTTTGTACATTTATTTAATAGAGTTGACATAATTTTCAGAGCAGAAAATTGTGAAATCAAGGATCTCAAACGTTGTGTGATGTTTCTGCTTAAAACACGTAAATTTGACAAAACATCCATCCAATCAATGACCGCTAATGCTTTAGCAAGAAAGAGAGCAAAGCATCTACATGCAATTTCTCCAGATATGACATAATCTAGAATTTTTTAAACTGCTTATAAATCTTTGTTCTCCTTTCTTTTCTTCCAAAAAGGGTTACCTGCCGGCCAATGAGGAGCGCAGAGAGCTTGTTCTCAAAAGGAAACGAGAGGAATACTTTGGCTTCATAGTGCAATATTACCACTCCAGAACAGACGAGCACTATAAAGACACATACCGACAGGTACAGTTGACCAGGGCTGCTTTGCAGAACTAAATTATGGTGTAATACTCTTAATGTAATATTAATTATTTCCTTCTGGTAGATTCACATCGACATTCCAAGGACCAACCCTCTGATTCCATTGTTCCAACAGCCTGTAGTGCAAGAGGTAACAGCTAAATACAGCGAGTCCCCGGGTTGCCATTTTCTCAACCTATTACTGTCGAACGCCATAGTTCCTGCTTAGCTAATGCATAGGGATTGCTTGTGTCTGTGTGCCGGAAGTACCTTTTTTTTCTTTTTTGCCCTTTTGTTTTGCACATTATGGTCCCAAAAAGAAAGCTGGACCTTCTAGATTTAACTAAAAGAATAGAAAAGGTAACAGGAGAGCAATGCAGAAGAATATTTGAATATTGTTTTCTATGGCTACATGAACAGAAAAACCTACAAAAATTAATATTAGTTTCACATTTTTCATCACAAATAAAATATGTTTTTTCCCCTGTAATTACGAGCAGTTTAACCGGATTGTTTTACATCATCTTTTTATTAAAAAAAAAATCATTTTTTGATTATATAACTTTATTCATCCCGTATTTGGAAAATTCACTGTCATAGCAGCAAGAGGGTGAGAAACAGAAAAATACATTTTAGACATAAGTAATTGGGTCATAAATAAGTAAATATATCAATAAATAAGAATAAATACATCAGTTTAATTTCGCTGGCTTTTGTTTTTTTTTCCAAGAGGATTGTTCATCTTCATCAAATACCATTTATCTTATTCTGTCAACCAGTCCAACAAGCTAATAGATTGAAGGCAGCCAATTAGCCAATTATAGGAGTGGGCTGCTTACATTCACCGTTAAACGCCCGGTGAAAATAGAGCTGATGGTTAAATTAGAAATTAAATAAAAATCATTTAACATTCCACACAGCTCCACTT
Source organism: Stigmatopora nigra (assembly GCF_051989575.1). Lineage (NCBI taxonomy): Eukaryota > Metazoa > Chordata > Actinopteri > Syngnathiformes > Syngnathidae > Stigmatopora > Stigmatopora nigra. The sequence continues at coordinate 22,953,732 of NC_135508.1, read as the reverse complement.
CTTGGAGGCTCTGCAAATAAACCAATGAAAACCCTAAATCTCCATCCGTCTCTCAGCAATAATATTAAGTACAGCATCTTATTTTTTATTTTAATGTATGTTGACATAAATTCCGACTTTGACCGTAAAATCCGACTCGAGCGGAAATCCGTGTTACGTCTCCCACATAGAAACAGAACTCAGTCTTAAGTCGATGACTCCCTGTATGTCGTCAAGTTTGTCTCGCAACGGCCACAGCTATGGTATACCAAAGCGTTTTATATGAAGTCCAGCTTCTGACACAAACATATTTAGGATATTTCAGATATTAGTTTAATAATCTCTGTTTTTTTGTCCAGGTATTCGAGCGTATTCTCTTCATCTGGGCTATCCGACACCCGGCAAGCGGTTATGTCCAGGGGATCAACGATCTTGTCACACCGTTTTTTGTTGTCTTCCTTTCCGAGTTTGTCAGTAAGTCACCCGTGAGAAATTTTGAAAAAAAAGTTACCCACATTTCCAAAAGATGTGTGTAAAAGATAGATAAAAGACACTCAGCTGTTTCCAATTGACCTATTCTATGGAATGTTCCAAGATTGTTTTTCTGACCATTCTTTAAATTTCCAGTATTTCTAGTCTCTAAAAACTCTTTGGGAATAACATGCTTGCATTGTATTTAATATGAGGGAATATTTGGATAATATTTGTTTGCTCTTTTAGTGGAGGACATGGAGAACTTTGAAGTGGCTGCTCTTTCTCTGGAAATTCAGAGAAACATTGAGGCTGACACCTTTTGGTGTATGAGCAAACTGCTGGATGGAATACAGGTCTGCATGCACTCAATTTCTTAAAATGTGCTTGGTTTGTGACATTTTTTTGTCTTTCAGGACAATTACACCTTTGCCCAGCCGGGAATCCAGAACAAAGTGAAAGCTTTAGAGGAGCTTGTCGTTCGTATCGATGGTAAGAGGTTATATACATATACATATACAAATACATATTTCCCATACATATACATATACATATACATATACATATACATATACATATACGTGTACATGTACACGCATACACATACACACATACACAGATATACACACACTTACACACACACACGGTTACACACATATACATAGAAATTTTACTTGTATCTCAAACCGCTTGTATGACGGTGTACTCGTATGTCAAGGTATTACTGTATTCTTTAGTCACAATGAAAGTTCACTTTGTCTGTTTATGTTTTCAGAGCACATCGACAGCCATTTGAAAAAGTATGAAGTGGAATATCTCCAATTTGCTTTCCGGTGGATGAACAATCTGTTGATGAGAGAGCTGCCATTGCGCTGCACTATCCGCCTATGGGATACATACCAGGTAGTTTCATCTTCATGAATTTGTCATAGATCATCGAGTTGAGAATGTACAAATAAATCCATTTGTTGAAATAATTGGACAGTGACATGTGGGAAGAGTGGATAACATGTTCGCCTCCTTAATTGATGAAATGACTGACTGTTATTGAATGTCTGCTTCAGATGATGATTTTTTACATTGTTTCTCCAATAGGCGGAAGCAGACGGCTTTTCACACTTTCACTTGTATGTTTGCGCTGCTTTCCTCATTGAGTGGCGCAAAGAAATTCTTTCCATGGTTGACTTTCAGGTATGCATCCCAATTTTTTGTGAAATACCTTATTACTTAAAATTCTCAAGACACCAAGACCAATTATTCTGACTGTGAAGTATAACATTGTCATACCTGTCAACCTCAGCCAATTGTTCCCCTTATTAATGATGAAAATTCCCCCGATTAAGCGATATAAAAAAAAAACTGTATGCAACGTGGCATATATTAAATCTAAAAATGAAACCAAGAAATGTGATGAAATTGTAAAAGATCATTGTTTTTAAGTTAAATTGGTTTATACTGAAGTACTAGTCTTAGTTAGTAAACAGGCCTACCCTGGCTAAATTTCATAATGATGCAATTTCTCTCTGAATTCGGAATTGTTGTTTTTTTTCTTTTTCCTAGGGCCTTCTAATACTACTGCAGAACCTTCCTACAATCCACTGGGGGAACGAAGAGGTTGGCCTTCTTCTGGCAGAGGCTTATAGACTGAAGTACATGTTTGCAGATGCACCCAGCCACTACAAGAGATAGGGACAGCAAAAAAAATGCTCCTGAAAGATTATCCCGCAAAAAGGGCCCAATGACATGCTGGTGACGAAGGTCAAACTGGATTTAATGGTGAAAACATGTTTTCCATTTTCCTTTTTTTCCTGTTGCATTTTAACACTGGACTGTTACAGTATAGAACCACATAAACACTCACACCCCTTTCATTTTGCCCCAGTCATGCCATTAACTATTGATTATTTTTCTCGGTATACTTTCAGGACAATTTCATCCTTTTAATCCAAGAGGATATACAGATTATATTTTTACAGATTTTTTTTTATTTATGCGTTTAAGACATACTGCATATGAGCTAACATAGTAGGATGTCTTATACATTAAAAAAAAGATTAACGCTGAAGTGTTTTAGAAGAAAAAGTAATTAGCCTTTGTCACTCCTAACTAGTGTAAAAAAATGGACAAATGATCAATATGATCTGCAATGTACAATCAGCTAATCAAAATGAGAAGTTCATCTACATCTCAAGGTAAGGATTTTTTTTTCGAATTTGAACCTTATTGCATTACAGTATACAAATTAGAAGTACTATAGTGGACTAAAATGGATGTTAAATTTCACATAGATAATTGCATCAGACAGCATTTTTTGGTTATGTGGTGATTACGTATGTTTTTTATGGCCACTAAATGGAATGTAGATCACCAACTTAATGTATTTTGAGCACTTGTTTCGTTTGATTTGATTTTATGATTGATCTGAAACTTTGGTTTTAAATTGTATGTTCTAATAATTATTACTTTGGAGTCATTATAATGTACAATTCATGTCACATTTAGTGTTATTTTAATGTCTCTGAGATTTGTGTTTTGAGTTTGACGTACAAGAAAATCATTAGTTGGGTTTTAGTTTGAGTTAGATTAACAGGGAAATAATTCTTTACATCCGGTAGATTGATCTCACAGCGTGAACTGGTACAACTGTTTCTTTCTTGTCATTTTATGGGTATTACTTTACAATGGAAAACTAAAAAAAAAAATCAGTATTGCAAAAAAAAGTGAATATTTGGGCATTCCGTCTTTTTCATTCTGAGGCTTTTTAAAAAGACTGGAAGGGGGAAAAAAACTTTCAACTCAATTTCACTTAGCTATTTAACAATTATATTCCATAGGTGGTGTTTAACTTGTACATTAAACAAAACAAGTATGCCTACACCAGATATAAGTTTAACTTTCCAAAATGTGTTCCAAAAGTATGTGACATGCGCATGTATATAGACAGTTTCAGAAATTAATGCCTCACAAAATGTCATATACAATACATCAACTCTTGATTTGACATTTTAATACAATTGGACTTCAAGTGATTTAGACAACCTTTTTTGTAGAATACTAATTAATGATTTAATTTATACTTGAAATAAAGTCCAATTTTACCTGACTCAGACACGGCAAGTGGTGTAGTTCTCAGTGTTTGCAACAATACCTTTGTAACGTACTGTAGTAATCCTGTCGTTAAATGGCGTTACAAATATTTCTGTCTTTTTTATTTTTCGGCCTGTTTATTCTGGTATCTTAGAGAATGGGGACAGGTAATTTGTTGTCTCATTCATTGGCATTGCAAAAGATCGTTTGATAATGGCAAATTTTAATTTTGTTTAAAAGTTTTAGACCAGTGTTAACTTAATCTCCATTAAATATTGTGTTATTTCTTCAGCTAAAATGTTGATCTACATTTATGTCAGTCAGTTTTAGGTCAAGCGTGGAAGAGTGCCTGGCTTTTTTTTGGCAGCTGTTGAATACAAATTTTTTTGTGTGTAAATAAATCACTTGTCTTTTCTAATTTCAGTTCACTACAATGATTTATTTCATTCAGGTGCTCATCATACTTTTCTATCTAAATGAATGAATCAGTTTTGATTGAATTGTCTTTATGCTAAATTATGTTCGCTACCAATGAGTGTTATTCATTCAGGTACAATTTCTCCCGCATTGTCTACCATTGAGGTATTGTTCATTCCTTTTTTTTTTGTCTTTATGTTCTGTTATCTCCTGACCAAATCAAAATTTTTTCATGAATGTCTTTCTGTTCAATGAATGCCGAATCTTTATTTGGGGTCAACACACTGGCTGTTTAAGTCGGCAGACATGTACTAATGCCTTAAAGAAATAATTTAATTATTACAGTTCTAAGCTGTAGTGTTACTTGTTTATATTAAACGATTGATCATTTGGCCAACCTTTCTGTCTTTGTGGTCTTTTTTTTTCCTATTAACGGATTGATGAAGAAATGAATTCATAATGAAAACTGACATTTTAACCATATAAGCTAATGAAAACTATGACATTTTAACCATATCTAATGAAGACTGACACATTTTACTGATATTTTATTACAGCTGCTTCATTTTTATATATTACTACTGTATGACTAAACACTTTTAACTCGTTTTTAACTTGTGAATGGAAGGTTCCCCTATAATAATGTGTGAAGTATGAATGTATTTTATGTTTATTATTATTATGTCTTTTGGTTTATATAGTGTAGTCACTGGAATAGAATTTTACACGACCTTGTGGTAACTCCCATCATGACTCCTTTTAGTTAGAGGGGGGTGTTATCTATCACAACACCCCCATTTCTTTGTTCACCTCCCCGCCTTAAGTTTGTCTCTGTAACATGATCCTGTGTTAATAAAACCAGTTTGTCTGTGGGGAGTTGCCAGGAATTCCAAACGGTCATTCGGGAAGATGGACACATCTTCCTGCTCTGGCTATTCTGGCTTCCTCCTTCATATGAAGTGGGTTAAATTCTCATCACGACTGGCTGTGTGTTTCCTCTGCTCCGATATTATTGAATGTATATGGTCTTAAACCTGACATAATGCTTGTACAATGAGCAAAGGCTCTCTGTCTGAGATCCTTGTGGGGTTGTTTACAGACAGCTCCCATACAGTGCCAGCTGAATGGACCTCCAAGGCCAGCGGAGATAAGGAGTCGAGCAGAGTGGAGCTCCAAGGCCAGTGGAGATAAGGAGCAGTGGAAAACCCCAAAGGAGCCACCCTTCAAGACAGTCGTGGACCAGTCACCATCTTATTGTTAATCAGCTAATGAATATTCATTTTTGTATTATAACTGGGCAAACTTGGGTTTAGACATTGTCTCTCTCATCCTCCACTGTGTACAGAGACGCTCAGCTGGCTTATGTTTGGAGTGGGGGCGACCCGTAGCTCTGTATGGATCAATTTGTCAGCTCCTACTCAAACTTCCTCACTCACCTCATATGAAGAGGTAGGTTCCTTACCCGATCTGTTGCATGCAGCATATTCAGTTCAATTGCATTTTCTGGTATCTAGTATTTCTTCACAGGTACAGGAGGCTGCTGCAGCTGCACGTGATCACCCACAGAAGGAATCCACCGTCTCAACCCTCTTCTCAAGGTTCTATCCTGGACGTGGTCGGAGCCCAGGTGGACAGGTCTCTTCAAAGTGACTGCTCGTACATCAAAGGCGGTTCAACTTGAACGTAAGGGACAGAAGTTGTTTCATTATTCCCAAAATTAGACCCGTTGATCCACCTAACCCATAACCACACATTCCACCACAGGATCTTCCAAAGGCAGACTTTGATTCTCTCGGGGACAGGACACATACATCTAAACATGACATCTAGTTCCTGGTCTGGACTGGGCTTATCCCAGTCCAAGGGAGCGAAGTGGGGTACAGGATGTGTTTGCTTATTGATTATTGTTTTAATTTTTCTCTTGTTATTTTTTTTAGTAGCACTCCACATGTTTATGTTATACAGTACTACTCAAGAGGAAACTGACAAGGTGACTCGGGCAATCGTATCCCTTAAATCAAGTGAAGTTGGCATAATCCATGGAAAATTGTCAGTGGACGATTGGTTTAGAATGACTACAGGTATTACAGCAATATCTAACAATTGGCTGTTAATGGCAGAGCAAGCTGCCAGCAAAAGCCAAGATGATTGTCTGGTGTGTATGGGTGCTCGACCTGTACTCCGCATTGTTTCGGCCCCAGTCGACAATGAATGTATTGTGGACCTCCTAAAAAACACCAATCCGACATTTAAGTGTTCTAATTACGATTCGATATTTCCACTTGCCCAAGAGGAAAAAGAAAAACCAATTTTTTACAAATCAGTAGCCCGTCAAGATTTTACCTGTCTCAAATTAAACGGGACTGGAAAATCATTGGGAAGCATTCCGTCTGACTGGTGTGTAGTAAATATGTCTTTTCCCGTACCACACCCCTTATCCCGAGCTGATATCTGGTTATGGTGTGGAAGCGATATATTGTATGATAGATTACCCTCAAATGCTTCTGGTGTGTGTTCTTTGGTGTCTTTGTTGCTTCCGATTTCTGTTTCCCCAGTGGATTTCACAACTGAAATACGATTACCTTCAAACCTGAATTATGTCTTGCATCGCAATAAGAGAGCATCACACACCTGGATGGGTAACTCCGACCCCATCTATATTGACGCCATAGGCGACCCACGTGGCATTCCTGATGAGTATAAACGGGTTGATCACGTTTCAGCCTTATTCGAAGGTATTCTGAATTGGGTCACCCCTAACAAAAATGTTGATCGCATTAAATACGTTCATTACAATGTCCAACGACTTGGCAATTGCACTGTTGAGCCGTTTAAGGCGGTACATAAACAGTTAGCGGCAACATCTCTTATGGCTTTTCAAGATCGTATAGCATTAGACATGATATTGGCTGCAAACAGTGGTGTGTGTGCTATCTTTGGTTATGCCTGTTGCACTTTCATCCCTAATAACACTCCTCCAAATGGACATCTCACCAAAGCCTTAGAAGACCTCCGAACCCTGACTAAGGAGATGGCAGACAATTCAGGTGTGGCCACCTCAACCTGGGACCAAAGCGAGAATCATTTCGGTGCCTGGGAAGGTTTGGTGAGCGGAGTTATCGTATTTCTTTCTGTGTTCACTGCTTTATTTATTCTTTGTGGCTGTTGTATCATCCCCTTAGCTCGTACTCTGATTGTCCGTTTGATCGATAAGGAAGTGAAAGCACTCCCTAAAGGTCAGTATGCTCAGTTGCTCAAAACTGCCCCCTCTGCAGTCCCCCGCTGATCTTGTGTTCATGGATACACTAATGTAGTGCTTCTTCGTTTCTCTTCTTACTAAACTGTGTGTTGTTTGTTGGTGTGGTCTCTTTGGGAGACCAAGAGAGGGAATGAAGACTATGTGTTGGGTTTATTCTGTATTACTATTATACATATATGTGTACTACGTGTACTATTATACATATATATTTTAACCGTGTAATCTAATGAAGACTATGACATATCTTACTCATATATTTTATTACAGCTGGTTCATTTTTATACATTACTACTGTATGATTAAACACTTGTTTTTAACTTGATTACCACGCGAACGGGAGGTTCCCCTTATAATAATGTGTGTACTCTGTATCGATCAATTTGTCAGAAATAAATCATCTGTGGATTAAACCGCTCTACCCAGGTCTGTCTCCCCCGATGCTGAATACGCTCCATTGTTAGACGCGATAAGAGAGATTCAGGAATTGGAGTCAGATGTTAAAACTTAATGTCTAACAATAACTAAAGTACTGTCAGAATGGTCAAATGATCTCATTGCCTGTTATTGAAAACTGGGTTTTACTGGCCGTGAATGCTCAATGCAGTGCTATTGACGTCCAATCCATTTTATTAGGAGAGGCTGCAATGGATTGTACGTTTAGCGCCGTCAATGGCAACCAATGGGTTCAGCCAACTAGACAAGAGCAGTGTTTCCCAAACTTGTTTGAGCTGCTCCACGCTTTGCATTGGAAAACTCTCAAGGGATACCACCATTTGAAATATTTTAATTTAAAGCTATGTCGCCTATATTGATAATAGTCATTTTCATCAACGTGGTAACTGCAGGAATCGCATAAATCTCAAAAATTATTCCAAAATCTATTTTTTCACACTGACCTAAAGTCACCTAAAATTGATGAATGTATCATCTATAATTTAACGTTTATATATTTTTATTTTAACCTGGTAATAGTTCAATTTTAATCTCATTATATTCATATTATTTTCTCTCTCTGAATATTACTTTGTATGATTTATTACATTTCCCCGGGGGACACCTGAACATTGCACACAGCACACGACTGGACTAGAGCACTGTACTCCGTTCTGATTGGATAAGAGTGGCATGACGTAGAGATATCATTTCATATAGTATTGCCCACTCAAACTTTGCATCCAGGTTTGTTGTAGCGTTAGCGTTGCTCTCCCAAATAAAAAAAAACATCTGCTCATTTTGCAATTCATTTCGTATGACAGTTTGTTCTTTCGGCCTATTCATCTGTGAAACTGCACGTAATTTGGGTGTTAAGGTAAGTTGTGCTTTGTTTAATACTGCGCTGTTTATTTCAACGTGTGTACTGTAAGGCTAGCGTTAGCTGCATGCTAGTTATGGCAATGTGCTCACCTTGGTCATTAAACTCGCAGCTTTCTTCGCGAGTTTTCATACTCAATATTTTTCATGTCTTGTGAGTTCAAATAAAATGTGTACTGTTATATGGAAGGCTTTAAAAGCCGGTGGTTGTGGTACGTTTTTCCACGTGCTGCTTTAATCTATTTGTTGTTGTTTTCTGTGCACTCCGTGGAGAAAGCTTTGAATCTCATTATACTTGTATAATGACAATAACATCATTCAATTGAATGAATTCTGTTTCTTAGAGATCGTCCTCGTCTCTGATTATGTTTTTGATCCTGTATTCACAGCAAGAGGATGGATGTAGTCCCACGATTTCCCAGAAGACATCCAGCCACACCAGAAACATAACATCGAGACTGGATGGCATAGATTGACCACGTTCTGTTCAACAACACAGACGCTGGTAAACGGCGATGCAAGGAGTCCAATCTCAGGTAGCATCTGACCATGTTGAGGATCTACTAAAAGCAAATGATGAGCGAAGCTTCTGGCAGCGTTGTCTTTCGACGCACCTCGAAACTCGTCATGCACAGGAAAGAAAAGCACAATATGAAAGCGTATGGGAAGAAAATGTCGCTAGGTGAAACACAGCCCGCATCAGGCAAACGCAGGCGGAAAAGTGCCTATCCTTGCAAAAAATGTGGCAAGCTCTTCCTCCATCATCTTTCTTTGAATGCACACTACGGAGCCTCTTCATGTCGACCGGCAACAGGAAATGACAGCAAATTGACAGGCCACGTTTCCAATGATAAGGTTAAAAGCAGTCTGACGCAGGGCAAGACTGTAAGAGCTGGCCCGGGGAGACCCAAGAAAAAGAAAGATGTTGAGGTTTGCGGGGAGTTTCCTTGCCCCTCCTGCACTCAGATTTTTTCCCTCCAGTCAAAGTTGAAGCAACACGTGGAGCTCCATGACACAGCCACGGTGAGGCGAGAGTGCAGCTTGTGCACGGAAGACATGGACACCTTTGAGCAGCCGGGGTCTCTCAGGCAGCGCTTCTATCACTGCATGCCCTGTCAAGAGGGTTTCACAGCACTGGACTCTTTCCTGCAACACTGTCAGGAGCACCTGCAATCCAATGATGAAAAGGCTGATTGAGTCACAGAAGGTTTAAAAATCTCAGGCCAGAGGCAGTCTTGTAATTTTGGGGTCAGTGGGTGGAAAGAGGTAAAAAAAATCAAAAATGCTAGGTGTTTTTACCAGGTTATGGTCGATAGCACTATAAGGTGCTCTTGAGATTATGCTTAACCTTATTATTCAGTGCTATTTTAGAATTATAGACTATGGTCCAAAGCGCACCAACATAACCCAATCGTGGGATAAACAAACCAAATCTGCTGTAATAATTTGTTGTTTTATTGAATATAACTGTAACTTTAGCATATTGTAACAACACTGAGACCAAAGAAACAGATCAATATCCTTCGGATTTGATCAACCTTTATTTTGGCTGCCATTGATGGTGGATAGTTACCATGACGGACTGAATATGTCATGTTAGATAATGCAGTGTCCAAGTGCACACACAAATTATTGAATTATGTTTGGTAGGAATGTTAAAAAAGATAGTCTTTACCAAACTTTCGTTCTTTATAAATCACCAAAAGACAAAACCACTATGTTGAGAATTCATTTTAGCATTTGTGACTGTGAAGAGAGGATAAGGAGCACATTATAGTGATATTTCAAGCTTTTGTGAAGATAACTTTTACATGGACCGGTGAGATATATATTCATCTTTCAGGTTTTTTCTGATATGTTTGATGCATCTTTATATTTGAATATAGGTATGTGGAAATTCCAGGAAAATGCGTAAGAATTGTTCTGTGATATTTTTATATATCATTTGAGTCACAGCTTTGACAGACATGCCACACTTTGTGTGATATTCCAACCTAACATTGTATGACTTTGCTTTATTCAAAATATCTACAGTTCAAACCGCTGGTGTGTAATTATTATTATTTTTTTACACAATTTTCAAAATTATGTTGCATTTGTTTGTTCTATGCAGCAGTCATTAAAATGTTTTCAGAAGGTGTTACTTGTCTACTAATTTGGTGAATATGAAACAGTTAATTAGATGCTTCAACATTTCAATTCAATTTTGAATGAGTGTTGTACCTCAGCCTTCCTGCAATAGGCCTAGAGATAATAACCGTCGTAAAAAAAAATCAGACTTGAACCAAATCCAAGGAATCAACTTGATTTGCAGGCCCGAGCCCGAAACAAACAACCCGAAATTTCATTTTTCTTTGGGGAGGACTCAGGACTCCTAACTCATAGTCGGGAGGAAGAGGTGATTCATGATAACAGATTCAAGCCTGTCTTTTGTAATGAAATCTAAGTTTAAAAAAAAGACTAAACATTTTGACCTTTAATATGATAATATAGATGTTTGACGTTTTCAACTGTTTAAATGCCTGCTCGGTGTGGAGGTGCTAGTGTTTTTGCTCTCGTAGGAGAGCAAGGCACCACATTGACTAAACTCAGCAAAGCCAATGTAAGCATATCTCACAATCAATTTTACAAATCTCACTCTTACCGATACTAACAAGTATTCCTTGTTTTAGTATCCACACAGTTTTAGTATGCATTTTTAATAACATTTATCCACTTTAAAAGTCAGTGAGAGAGACCACACACAGTTTTAGTATAGTATTTTTTTTTCAGCGAGAGAGAAGCCAGGCCCGACCCAAACTCGAAGTAATGATTGACATTTCAGACTCGGGGTCAACATCTTCCTTCTAAACCCTGACAAATATAAGCAATGTTGAAAATGGAAATGAAATGAACAGGCTACTATGCAGATTAAACCAGTCTTCTAATCATGGACATTAATGTGAAAGACACACAAAACAATTCTTTTAATGTCCAATTTTGAACTGTGGCCAGGAGCTAGTCTCAGTTGATCTGTACCAACAGAATATTAGGCCTTGGGTTTCTTAGAGCAGTGGCGGGCCGTTAGGGCCTTCAAGGCCTTCTTTGCTGGCCTAAGAAATATCTTAATCGTATATTATATTTTGTCCATCAATACTTGTTTTCATATTGAAGCATTTAACCAATCACATTACAGCCATTATTTGTTGCCAAGGTCAGAAATCTGCCTCAAGGCCTTCACAATCAGTATCCTCGTTAAGGTCACGGGGGGTGCTGAAGTCTATCCCAGCTGACTTCGTGCGGGCGGGTACACCATGAATCGGTGGCCTTCCAATCGCAGGGCACAGGGAGACAGACACCCATGCACACTCACATCCATACCTAGGGGCAATTTACAGTGTCCAATCAGCCTACCATGGATGTTTTTGGAATGTGGGAGGAAATTGGAGTACCCGGAGGAATCCCACACAGGCCCAGGTAGAACATGTAAACTCCACACAGGTGAACTGACCTGGATTTGAACCCAGGACCCCAGAGCTTATTATTATAATAAAAAGATTCCAATAGGCTTTGCAAACAAATAAATGTCAATGCAAAAAGAAGAAAACATGAACAATTTAAGGAAATAGACATCACATTAAAGAATAAGAGATAAAAATCTATAATAAAGGCAATTCATGAAATCAATTTTTGCACATTCTGTAATAAACTTTGTTTTTTAGTAAAGCCTTTATGCTCTATTAATTTGAATACTGTGTAGAAATTGGAAAGGAAAGCTAAATTTTAGAATCCTGTGACATAGTATAAGATTGTAATGGGTGTCCAAATCCTAAAGGGGCAGTAGTCCACATTTGAATGTACGGAAAAGAGGAAATTGTGGATCTACATCCGGTTGAACTGCGCACGCTCTTCCGCAGGTTTAAACAAAACGTTTCTCCGTCGACTCGTGAATAACCAACAAAATGAGCAAAGCACACCCTCCCGAGTTGAAAAAGTAAGTTATTCCTCAGATATACTGTACATAAGACATTATTTACCCCCTTTGTCTCGTAAATATACGTTTGTACGCGAGCATTTTGACCGCGCGGCCATCGCGCCAATGAACGTAAAGCGAGACCAAGCTAACAACCCTTAGCAGTGAATACCTTCGTTGAAAATTCATAATATATATTCTCTTGGTTCCTCTGACGGAAACACTAATGTTGACTTTCTTCCTTCAGGTTCATGGACAAGAAGCTTTCGCGTGAGTTTGGGACATTTTTATTGTTTGTTCGTTCACGTTCTATTTCTCATTAAACTAAACGTACATTATCAGTGATGTCATACACACTCTTAATGTGCATCTCTTCCCCATTGGTAAAAAAACGCAATTTTTTTAATTGCATTGTTTTTATAAATGATTCAAAAACTAGTTACATAAAGATACTGGAATGTAATAAACCTTTAAAAACACCTATATCATTTTGATAGGTTTATGAATGTTATACTCAATTTTTATGTTTGTGCGTTTGTTTTAGTCAAATTAAATGGAGGCAGACACGTGCAGGGCATCCTTCGAGGGTTTGACCCCTTTATGAACCTGGTGGTGGACGACTGTCTGGAAATGGGACCAGGAGGACAACAGCATACCATTGGCATGGTGGTAAGTAGGATTGCAGCTAGCAATCATTTTCATAATTGCCCATTCGAGAAATGAATTTAAGGTTTGTGTTTTATAGCCCAAATTACAGGATATGAAAGACTATTAAAATGCTTAAGACAGTTAACAAATGGTAATTCTGGTGATCAGAATTAATTTCAAATGTTCAATGCCAAGACAATAGTCTTTGTCTAACACGCTAACAAGCCATCTTACAAGGTTGAGCTGCACTGGACACTGTCATTGTTGTATAGATTTAGATTCGATTTTGACTTATGGGGAGTACGGCAGCAATTAATTACTGGGAAAAAATTGTCAAAATCATTTGCCAGTAATTTATAAAACATGATCAGTAGATACATTTTTCCATCAAGAAAGGAATGTGCAGCTACCGTTCGAAAAAAAAAACTGCTACTTTGCAATAGTTCAACAGAAAAGAAATGCTACAGATTTTTATAGCCACCACTAGTAGAAGAAAAAGAAACACTTGCATTTCAGGGTGTCTTTTTCCCCATGTCCTTCATTTGAGAAAGTACAATAGGATATCCATTTTTTATTTTTGATCTGACTTCCGGCCACCAAATTGTTCAACACTGCCTTTTGCTTTCAAACTAATTAAACATCTCAGATGATCTGATACGCGATTGGGAATGTCACCTTATGTAATTTGCAGCCATCGTGAGCACGAACAGGGTTGGTTATAAGTCTTTCTCATATCTATGCCTTTTTTTATTTTCTAGGTAATTCGAGGTAACAGCATCATCATGTTAGAAGCCTTGGAGAGAGTATGAGAAAAGCTGCGTGCGCGTCTATGGCTACACTTTTTTTTATATATACTTGGTTTAAGTGCAACAACACAACTGATTTGTGGAAAATGACTTTGTATGAATTTGTGAATGAATAAATAAGTTTCTTTGTAGTCTACATCCTCAGTTTGTTGAATTTACATTTTGCCTGTTGCAGTTTAATGCCTCTTTATTTTTTAGTTTCGTAAGTTTGGTAAAACACTTCTGTCGTCAATATTAATCCTTTCATGATGAATTGTGATTCGGAAGATTTTAGCTAAAACTTATTTTGCAGAGTAGAAATAAACACCAAGGTAAAATGCACATACATTGAACTACACAAATGAATAGAATCATTTTAAATGACAAATAACATTAATAATGTTTTGGGTGTTATTTGCCCCTTTCACACGTGGCATTAAATTCGGTTCTGGATGAATGAATTGGAATGTTTGCCATTGAGCAGACAGTCTATGCCACTAATTTCATATGGAAATGAGGAATAATACAACCGGTCTTATGTAAATTCGGGAAAAATGCTGTCATCTGCCCCACACAGATTTTGCATCTCCATGGACTGAGAGGCTGCCGTGCAAGAAGGAAGCCTTTGCTCCAAAAACGCCACCTTACGGCTCGACGGAAGTTTGCTGCTGATCACATGGACAAGCATAAGACCTGTAGGAACTTTCTGTGGTCAGACAAAACAAAAATCGAGCCGTTTGGCCGCAATGCCGAGCAATATATTTGGAGGAGAAAAGTTGAGGCCTTGAACCCCAAGTACACCATGCCTACCGTCAAGCACGGTTGTGGTAGTATTATGCTGTGGGGCTGTTTGATGCCAATGGAACTGGTGCTTTACAGAGAGTAAATGGGATAATGAAGAAGGAGGATTACCTTCAAATTCCTCAAGATAACCTAAAATCATCAGCCCAAAGATTGGGTCTTGGGCACAGATGTTCCAACAGGACAATGACTAGTCCACCTGTGTGGAATTTTCATGTTCACCCTAGGCCAGCGTGGGTTTGCGCTGGGTACTCCGGTTTCCCCCCCACATTCCAAAAACATCCATGGTCGGCTGATTGGACAATCTACATTTCTCCTTGGTGTGAGTTTGAATGATTGCCTGTCTTTTCATCCTTTGTGATCAACTGGCCTCAGCTTCTGGCCCAAAGTCAGCTGGGATAGGCTCCAAAGTAATTCTGAAAAGGAAATTTTAAAAAAATGCTTTATCCTCATTATTTCATGAATATGATAGATTATTTCTATTTTAGGCCAACGACTTACTAAACCTCCCAGGCATCATAGTAGGTAGGGTTCAATGTTAAGTATGACTGACTAAGACTCTATAGGAGGCTGTCCTCAGCACCCTGCTTTTATTTTGAAAGTCAATTGTCGTCACTGTCGACGCGGTTCCTTACGTCGGGAGCACGCCGCAGGTTCTCACGTTATGTGGAAAATAGCAATGTCGGATGAGGTAGGCAAGGCGTTAAAGTCGGTGGTGCAACGGGTGAACCAGGCGGCCTCCCGACGACCGAAGGTACGTGTCGGGAAGACGGAGTTCTAACGCCTACACCACGTAGTTCGGACAAAGTCGTGCTGTTTTGCAACCATCAGTTATGTAAGGCTTTCAACCTTTGGCTGATCATAAGTGGGGCTCTTGTAAAACCACGCGTGGTCTATGAGGCAGCCTCTTGCATAGAATGTCATTGTAGTTTGGTATTGCCTTGGTATCTATTGGCTATGACAGTAAAATGGCCATAACATCCATCCGCTGATTACCAAACACAAATGTTATGTTATGTTACTCTTGCGTTTTGCCGATTAACAAGTGTTTTTTTTTAGATTACAACTTTATTTCATCCCGTATTCGGGAAATTTCCTTGGTTTTCAGGGAATAAAAGAGAAAAAATATTGTATTATTGTTTTGTTAAATACCCAATAGATTCCACCAATGAGCTCAGTACAGATGCTATGTAAAAAATACACAATACAATTAGATAATGTATGACAGAGAAGTCATTTAATGATGATGTTTATGATTTATGGCTGCATGACGCTCTAGTCTAGTTTATGCTAGCTCACACCCGAGATTGGTTGCCAGCCAATTCAAGGGCACGTTTGAACAAACAGCCATTCCACTCATCTCATTTCCTGAACCGCTTTATCCTCACTAGGGTCGCGGGGGGTGCTGGAGCCTATCCCAGCTAACTATGGGACAGAGGCAGAGGACACCCTGAATTGGTGGCCAGCCAATCGCAGGGCACAAAGAGACGGACAACCATTCACGCTCACACTCATACTTGGGGGCACTTTAGAGTTTAGAGTGTCCAATCAGCCGACCATGCATGTCTTTGGAATGTGGGAGGGTACCAGAGTACCAGGAGAAAACCCACGCATGCCCGTGCTGAACATGCAAACTCCACTTAGGTGGACCGACCTGGATTTGAACCCAGGCCCCCTCACTGTGAGGCCGACGTGCTAACCATTCAAGCCGCAGGGCCACACTTACATTTGTACTTGAGGTAAATTTGGAGGTGGCGATCAAAAATGCGTAATTGTAAAAGAAATGTTTTAAAGACACATTTCTTTCAGCCACTCAACTTTATTTTTTGGATTCATGTTACCTTTTTGTGGGCTCATACTCAATTCGCTCATCTCCATTTGTGTTTGAGATGTGACGGTTGGCAGCTATTCATGTTTTTTTTTTTGGCACTAAGATCCATTATCCATACCTCAAACGATAGCTTACAAAATGAACAAATAGGACTGAGGGATTTACAGTGACTGTGAAAATGCATAGGTTGGTGGACATTACTAATGTAATCTACTGAACAGTACAAAACGATAGGACACCTTTTTAACTTAGACATTACCAGCTGTGCCACCACGACTCGTCGCAGTCAGCAAAACCAAACCACCGGAGATGGTCGTGGAGGCCTACAATCAAGGCCAGCGTGACTTTGGAGAAAATTACGTGAGTACACTGCGTGCAACACCTGCTCCTTCTGAAACTGGGTTTCATGGATAAATAAACTGCAAATTTATGCCAGGTGAATGAACTGGTGGACAAAGCTTCAGATCCAATGGTAAGTTGCATGTTCATTGTCTTTCTTTATTATTTTTTTTAAATAATGATGTTCTCATTCAGATTTTAGAATCATGCCCAGAAATCAAGTGGCATTTTATTGGCCATCTACAGAAGGGTAATGTCAACAAACTTTTGGGTAAGTAAATTTTTACTATACATAGATTAGGTTTAAAAATATCGTATACTAGTTTCAAATTTCTTTCCTTAGGCGTGCCAAATTTGTTCCTGGTGGAGACCATCGACTCGTCGAAACTAGCCGACAAGGTCAATAGTTCATGGCAGCGTATCAGAGGAGTTAGCACGCAGAGGTTAAAGGTCATGCTGCAAATCAACACCAGTGGCGAACAGAGTTAGTATTTATTCCTTAACTGTATCTTTTATGTATTGTCACATGTTAATATTCACTTCAATATGCAAATGTAGGTAAATACGGCCTCCCACCAGAGGAAACGGTCAATACTGTGAAGCACATTGTGTTGGAGTGCACTGCGCTGCATTTCTTAGGACTCATGACCATTGGGCGCTACGGCTACAACCTCACACTGGGCCCCAATCCAGACTTTCAGGTATAAACATTGTTTGGATTTTGAAACTTTTTTTTTTTTTTTTTTTACAATTTGTTAAAAACTTTTTAAGAGGATTTGGCTAGGTACCGTATCTTCACGACCATAAGGCACACTTAAAAGTCTTAAATTTTCTCCAAAATAGACAGTGCGCCTTATAATACAGTGCGCCTTATATATGGAAAAAACAGAAAACCAATAACAAAAAACACCACTGTCGGATATTAAAAAAAACACAAACGCCTGAACTGAAACAACACTGTTAAATATGCAGATGCCATTTTAGTTTACAAAATCTTCCATCATATAGCTCCTCTCCCACTGCAAGATTTTATACAAAAAAAATCCAAAACATCAACAATGGCTGGCTCTAGAGGTGACTGTGTAGTGAGTGCTTCATAGCTGGAAGTCAATAGCAATTACCGTGTTTTCGCGACTATAAGGCGCACTTAAGTCTTACATTTTCTCCAAAATAGACAGTGCGCCTTATAATACAGTGCGCCTTATAATACAGTGCGCCTTATAATGCAGTGCGCCTTATAATACAGTGTGCCTTATAATACAGTGTGCCTTATAATACAGTGTGCCTTATAATACAGTGCGTCTTATAATGCGGTGCGCCTTATAGTCGTGAAAATACGGTAATTGAGTTCTATAGCGTTTTGTTGTTATCTGTGAGATATGTGAGCAGGCACAGCAAAGTGAGTCGGGCTGAACCTTTTTTCCCCAATACATACATATACTCAGAGCTATAATAATAATAATAATAATCATTGGACATAGGCCCTGTTGTCATCATCAACAACATAAAGCCTACTTGTCATCACACCCAGAAACTGCCCATGACGAACTTGGTAGTGCTTCTCCATAAGGTGCGTTTACTTGGCAAAAGACCTATATAAATGATACTTATGGACTAATAGTTTGGCATTAGATTATTTTATTCTCTGAAAAGAAAAAGGTTAAAAGTCCACTTTTTAGACTAATTTATTTTTTTTAGGTGAAATTTGAAATATATTCACCAGCTGATGCACGCTACGCAGACAATGTTGTCTCTTTTTTCCCCTCCTCTCCTTACTCAGTTTTTTGCTCGCTTACCCCTGAACTGTTTGTTCCCTCACAGATGCTTTTGAGTCAGAGACAGAAGATTTGTGAGACGCTAAAGCTTCCTTTGGAGGAGGTGGAGCTCAGCATGGGGATGTCCACAGATTTCGAACATGCGGTAAGTAGCAACAATGACAAACATTTCTAAAATTCAAACATTTGGGGGGACGACAATCTACCGTAAAAGCATGTAGACCAGGGGTGGCCAACCAGTCAGAGACCAAGAGCCACATTTTTTACCGTGTTACCGCAAAGAGCCACATTTTTTACTGTGTTACCGCAAAGAGCCACATCACACAGATTTATTGTAAATGTCACACACCAGCATAGTAATGACATAAATTGACTCCTACAGTACTAACAGCACAGGCCAGTCATTATCAACAATGAACATTGTGTGCACTGTCTCACACAGACAAACTCTCAGTTCAACCAAGTCCACAAACAAAAATATAATAATTTACAATAGCGTTTTTCTTTTTCTATGCATGTTACTTAGTAGGACTTCTGTCATAAAATCAGAGCCTATTTTTGCGCAACGTTCGCTCCTTGTGAGCTGTCATTTATTATGAATGGCTTTTAACTAGCGCGCCCACCACGTGGGTGTACACCTCGCTCTCCTATTGGCTGCTCCCGGCTGAGCACTCTCGCCTTGGTCTGCCTCGCAGGGGGTGTGGCTTTTTCAGCCGACGCTCGATCTTTGGAATACTTTTTGTGTGCGCGACGCCGTTCATTGTCGCTTCTGGTTCACGGGAGCTCTCCCACTCTGTTAAAAACGTTTACTCAAATGACCTTGCTCCTACTGGGAAACTTTGAGGTATTTTCATCCCAAGCATATGTGCATTGGACGAAAATACTGTATTGAACTCAAGCGAAGCGCACACGCAAATAAAAATAAAACACAAATACAAACTTTGATATGGACGTAAGAGCCGCATGAAACCGGGCAAAGAGCCGCATGCGGCTCGCGAGCCGCGGGTTGGCCACCCCTGATGTAGACAGCTAATTCAGAACAATTTAAAAATGTTTTTTAGAAAAGAACATTCAATTACTGAAGCGTGTATATTAAATAGAAAGTTGTTGTGCCAAATTGAATTGACCAATGAGGCATTTTACAACAAATGGTACAAAATTTAGGAACCCTTTTAGTATAAGCATACAGTATCTCAGAAATAACATGTTATGATTTTTCTTAAGATTTTTCCTTCTAAGTAACACATTTGTACTCCCTATTAAAACCCTGAAAATGGAGGGCAAAATTGTGAATCGGGGGCGGCTTATGTAAGCAATTGTAAAATTCAAAGATTTTAAGGCAATTTTGAGGGTGCGACTTATACACGCGGGCGTCTTATATGCGAGTATAAACGGTAGTTTGATATATGTACATTCTTCATAAGTGATATATAACACTATGTGATTACAAAAATACCTCGACATATGAGGAATTTGAGATACGAGTAAAATTTTGAGCAAATATTTACCATTAGAGACAGCTTAATCAGTGCAAAATTAAGGGAAACAATGAATCCAAAGCAAGCTGGTGCAATGAAGGGTAGTGCGAAGAAAAGGGCGTATGATGACATTCAATATTAAGCATGAAATTATTGAAAAACATGAATAGTATACACGTGACTGAGCTGGCTCGTCGATACGTATGGAGAAGCAGGAAGTTTGCCGCGAAAGCCGCGCTGGAATACATGAACCTCTTTGCCTTGGTTATTGCACAAAAAGGTTTAAATTTAGTGTAACGTAAGATTAAAACTTTTTTTAAGTGTCCATGTGTATAGAAATCTAAGTTTATTTAAGTTAAATTTAACGTTTGTTACATTACGAGCTCATCCGTCAAGTGATCCCCCCCATTCACGAACTCCCCATTGTATAAAAAATCTATTTATATATATTATTAAATATTTTAACCACTAGTTATTTGTCACTGCATTTTTTTCAGTTTTTTTTCCGTCACTCAGCTCGAATGGCGGAGTATATATTACTTCTCGTTGGCTGCTCATAAGAACATCAGGGGCACTGGCTCGCAACTCCCTCGTGTAATGTCTCTTGTCGCAACTCCCTCTTTGTAATGTCTCTGCGAGCACTGGGTGGAGCGTTGCATTTTTTCAGTGTCCCCCCCCCCCCCCTACTTTAGCCTGTTAGCTCCCGATGGCTAAGCGATCTCTAATACTACAAGACTACTTCTCATTGGCAAGTGGTCGTGCATTATCCTATTGTGAGGACATTTTTGCGCGTCAATCGTATCTCGAGGTACCACTGTGATATCCTTTTTTTGTGGTTTTTTTTCAGAGGGTGGGAACGAATTAATTTGTATTTACTTCATTTATTATGGGGAACGCTGATTTCAGTAAATCGACATACGAGTTCAGTCCCGGAACGCATTAAGCTTGTATTTCGAAGTACAATTATGTCTAGAATTAGCGAATTCCATTTTATCTTTATCATTTGTGGTGGTATCGCATTGCAGATCGAGGTGGGCTCAACTAACGTACGGGTGGGAAGCATCATCTTCGGCAACAGGGAGTATCCCAACAGCGCAGCCAACACGCCAATTCCCAGTCCTGCTCCCAGCCCTGCCCCCAGCCCAGAAAAAACATCCAAGCAGGTGTCAGAAGAGGCTGCCAAGAAAATGCAGCACCTGACAGTCTGAATCTGATGACATGTTTCTTTGTCAATTTCCATCGAGATGGAACCACTTATTAAAATCAACAGTACTACCCCTCCTCACACACAGGCATTTAATTGGCCAAAATGCTACATATTTTGAAAAATATTTAATTTTCTAATTAAGTGAATTTGCCACGAAAAGGTTAACTGCTTTTAACTATTGTTGATCAATTGTGGTACTTGAAGCGGTACTAAATGTTATAAAGCAACCATACACCTCATAATTTTTTCATAAACTATTTTTTTTCTACATAAGCTAGAGCCATTTGTTCTGTTGACGTGTTGATTTATACAAGTCCAACTCAACTTGTGCTAAACAGTGGTGTGTTACAAATGTTGATTTTTTTAATTTATTTTTTATTTGCTGTGGTGAAGCAAACACATGACAAAACACTCGCATCCGTTAAGTATTTTGTGAATTTTAGTGCTGTTTTCACAACTCAAGATAGGAGAAAATCTAAGGGTGAATGAGATGGAATGTTGGGAAAGCTGTGTTGTGAGGAGATCTGTGCAACATGGTTTTCTTTTCAACATAGCTGTATACTAACGTTGACACAGTCGATCTGATTCCTTTCTTCAGGCATTTGTTACATAATTATTGTGGAAATACAATGTATTGATGAGCACATTTAAACAGTGGTTAGCATTGCTCTGAGACGCCTAAACAGTGCAATAAACTCTCCTTTTAGAACTATCTCCAGTGCCAGTGTTTTTCATATACAGTCAGTTCAATAAATATTTGAACACTTCTATCTTGCAAGTCCTCCCACTTAGTAATCATGGAAGGGCCTGACATTTTCATCATAGATGCATGTCCACTATGACAAAAATCTAGAAAACTAATTTTGTGTTTTTTAAAAGATTTTATTTATGTGATATAGCTGCAAATGCATATTTTATCAACTGTCCATCAGCTAGAATTCTTGACCCCCAAAGACCTGTTAGTCCACCTTTCAAATTCCACCTCCTCACCATGTATTATACCAGTGGTGGGCAAACTATTCTACAAAGGGGCATGGCCGATGCAGGTTTTCATTCCAACCCATAAAGTGCACTCAGTGGATTAGAGTAAGGTGCTTCTTGTTTTTTTGCAGAAATCTCATTGGCTACAGTGTCTGCTGGATAGGATGGAGCAAAAAACAACAAAAACAACAGCCCCCAAAGACCAGTTTGCCCACCTAAGTATTATACTGTAACAAATGCACCGGTTTTCCGGTTGTTAGCTGTATAAAGCCACCTGTTCACCCCATACAATCAGTAAGACATTTGTAAACATGGTCAAGAACATAGAGCTGTCCAAAGTCACTAGGGAAAACAAATGTACACCGCCACAAGGCTGGAAAGGGCTACGGAGAAATTGCTAAGCAGCTTGATGTAAAAAGATCAACTGCTGGATCAATCATTAGAAAATGGAAGAAGCTAAAGATGACTAAGATGGTCAAACTCAATCGGGGCGGAGCTCCATGCAAGCTATTGTGGGGTCTCAATGATCCTAAGAAAGGAGAGAAAGAGTGCTGAGTCTTCCATTTCCAAGGTGCCTATTATTACAGTAAGAAATGCATGGCACAAATTGTTCCCCATGCTTAAACCAGCACGTAAAGGTCCGTCTTAAGTTTCCCTTTGATCATTTGTAAGATACAAAGGAGTCATGAGACCAAAATACCACTTTTTTTGTGTTATCTACTTCAGAACACTTTTACTGTGTTTGGAGAAAGAAGGATGATGAATACCATACAAAGAACACCATCACTACTGTGAAGCATTGGAGTTTTAGTATTATGCTATGGCTGTTTTTTTTTTTTTTTTTTTTTGCACATGGGACAGGACAACTGCACCGTTTTAAGAACAGGATGACCGGGGCCATGTATAGGGAGACAAGGAGTGACCTGTAAGAAGCATATGCACCTGCTGTGGGTGCAAACCAGGTGAAATACTACAGGAAGCATTTGACCTCTGTAATTGCAAACAGAGGCAACTGTACCAAATATAAACATTGTTTTTTTCTCGAGTTTTCAAGTACTTATTTCAAGCTGTATGACACATTATGACTCAAAATTTCTGCATCTTTCTTTTATGATGTTTTCTCTCACCATGACTAACCCAAAAATGTCAAACTCCTCCATGATTTCTTAGTGGGAGAACTTGCAATATAGTGGTAATATATGCCATTCCATCCTGGGATAAGATGAAAGTGTTGTCAGCGTTTACCAGCAACGCAGTCGAGGGGCTCTATTCGTCTACTGTTGTCTTCAGCTCCAGACTACTGAGGAACTGTGTGGATAAGCTTGGAGGAGTGACTCTGCATATTCTCTACCTCGGTCAGTCTGCAGAAGTTCTCTATCTTGTGGAAGACTTCCTTTGTGTGGCTCGTGTCCAATTTGACGTCTTTTTGAGTCTGTATCCATTTTAGCTGCCGCAATCAAGATGGCACCATTCAAGCGGCAGCCGGCGGTAGCTCCGTCCACTCTTGCTCGTTTTGTTTTTGCTGCCTTTGTGTCTTAATGATTTGATGATTCCATTTACTTTGATTTGCTTTGTACTTTGCTGTTCTGTGTAATCACCCTCTTGCTACTGCCACAATGAAATTTCCCAAATAGGGGATGAATAAAGTTATCCATAATCCATAGGGTGTTCACATACTTATTAAATTGAATGTTGCTGGGTTAGTTAAGTAGTAATTTAACACTTGCTCTAAGAATAAAAGACCAAACAAATAAGATCACATTTCTTTATCAAGCATAGGGAGGTGACATGACTTTGAAGGAACATTTTCTGGTTGACTACAGTGCAATTTAGAAATTAGATATTTAAATGAATTGCAAAAAAAAAGTAAAACTTGTGACTTATTCAGGTGTTTCCCATCGACAATGTAGGACGTCTATTTTATCTTGTGGTATTCTCATGTACTAATGAATAAGTTTGATTTAAAACAACAAAAACAATAAATTACCTTATATGCAGTAAAATTAATCCAAACGATGAACCAAATTTAAAATGTTGTTTTCAGATAATTTAGAATTCCACAAGTAGTAACTACAACATTGTCCATTCATGTCGATGCCTTCACTTGTAGATACGTTTCCATGGACACCTTTATACAACATTTAAATGGTTTATTTATTCAGTGCGTGTGAACAGGTTTAAAGACAATTGAGATGCTAGAATATTCCCAACAGTGATATCATTATGTGCCACTGACAGTGATGTCAAATTGATATTACCTAGGAGCACTGGCAGTGGATTACTGTGTTTAATTGTCATTGGTTAATGCCTATAGACATCCAATCTACTGTCAGCCCTCCCAGTCAAAAATAATTGGAACTCCATCACAGTCAATAGGTTAATGATACATCACGCGTCTAAATCCATAATACGTAACAAAAAATTGTGTGAAATCCACCAATGCATTACCAAAACATGCCTGATGTTGTCAAACCGCTAAAACGAAATGACACAGGCAAATTTACACAACTCTTGATCAATTGCCGACACTCAACAAAAAAAAAAGTCTCTGCCTGAATTCTTGCAAGCGAATCTTCATTCTGGTCATTCAAGTCTGTCTCCTAAGGTGTCTGTTGCTCCCATTCACTCTCTGGCTAAACCAGTTTCTTGGCCTCAAAGAAACTCTTAAGGTGCTTCATCTGCCATATGCCTGTAATGATTAGGATGAGCGTCTGGGCAATGGACCACCATAGGACGCGTTGGTTGGTGCTCTCGCTGGTCATACGGAAACGCTCCTCTCGATACTGAACAAAGAAAATTCCTTTAGCCACCAGCGAGTAAAAAACAATTCAAGCAAGCATCTTTAGTCACTCACTCGCTGATAATTTTGCTCCTTCTGGACTTGTTCCACCTGATCCAGGAGCTGTCTGGCACGCAGCTGTAGCTCAGTTAGTTTGTCTTTGGCTGCAATTTCAGGGTAGTTATTGGTATGTTCTCCGACCTGAATATCCAGATGCACTCTCTGCAACATCGGAAAATGTGCTGTTACAAACGGACATAATTGCAGTGTAGGGACAAAGTGTGGCATGGTGTCAATGACTACGCTTACAAAACCTTCAACTTATACTGAGAACACTAAGCAAACTCTAGCTGTGACCGTAAATGAGTCATACCAGTTTCCCTCCAGAAAATAGTGCCAATTTAGTGGAGTTGGAATGCAGACATATTTGGTGCTCTCCTGGAGTGTGGGAGGTGAATGTAAACCGTCCATCGGAACCATACTGGCGAGAAAGGATGACCTAAAAAAATGGGCGAGAGCATTATTTGCAATGAACATGATACACAAAAGAGGCTTTATGATGTTGATCTTTAAATTCACTGATAACATTATGAATGAATTTAGTGTAATTCTATTTTTGAACACACTCCATAGCATTTTTTGTCATACCTTTGCATCAGGATCCTTGATCTCAACATGCATCCCAAGACCTGGTGTGGACGGGAGGAATGAATTTGTCTGTTTGTCCCAAAGCTGAGTTTTGTACCTTCCTGTAAAGAGACAAAAATCCTTTATAAAACTTTTTTTTAATGTTATCCAAAAATTGAAGAGATCTTAACACATGTTTAATTCATTGGCTCCCACTGACACGTCGGCATCACAGCTATTGGGTCCTGGGTTCAAATACAGGTCACGCCCAACTCTGTCCAAACACATGCACGGCTAATTGGACACTCTGAATTGCCACTAGGTATGTACGATTCAGGGTGTCCCCCGCCTCTGACCCGGTGACAGCTGGGATTGGCTCCAGCACCCCCTGCGACCCTAATGAGGATAAAGCGGTTCAGAAAATGAGAGATGTTTATTCATATAAAAGCCAATTTCCTATGAATGGGGTACAACAAACTATAAAATGTTATCGTCAAATTATGAGTGTCACTGACTTATTAGCATAAACAAACGATTATAAACAGCAAGTAGCTAGTTAACAGACATTTGAAAAAGGGGAATATGTAATCCACGTGTCAGGTGCAATATGAATGTCACGGAACCGGTAGTAGTAGTAGGGTAAATACCAATTGTGCTAAGGTGTTGGAGACTCGCTACTCATGTTTCAGGGATTAAAAATAAAACTTAATAGTAAAAATTAAAGTGGGAAATTTACAAGATACTAACTATCGAATACTACGCCACCGTGGTTAAGAAATTCTGACGTCTCATATTCGACAAGTAGCTGGTTGCTTGCGTCCAAAACTAGCTAGCGCTGCTTACCGATAACCATAGTTTCGTCCGGAATTTCCTCAATAAAGCATTTTTTCTCCGTCTCTCCTATGTGGAAATAGAGTGCTGAACTTGGATAAATCCAAGCAACTATCAAAATTAAACCAAGCGAAGTAGTAGTCAGCATCTTTAATGAAGTCTTCCAAGGCAAAAGTACAGACTGCTGTATCGTTGTCCGTCGTCATCAAGTGCGGTAGAATGGGAGGGGGGTATTTGGAACGGGCTTAATTTTGCCCTGGTCTTTGTCTAAGAATATCAAAACAAAACTTCCCCCTATTGTGCTTACACGACTACACTTCATAAATTACGGACTCTACACTCCGTTGAAATCCTTTTTCCCCTTTTTACCAATACCAAGGTGGTTAAAGTAGACGGAACAAACGTTATGATTGCTGTAACCGAGCACCAAAATGTTCTGCCTGTGAGTCAAAATTCGGGATTATTTTACAGATTTCCTGTGCTAACAACACTGACTTCGTCATGTGTTTTCTGGTTAATCTTAACCCATACCAAATGATTTAAGAAAATATAAGAGCAGTTAATTAACTTGGGATATATTCATTTTTATTGTCTAGTTTTTTAATTGTCAACAATAACTTTTGATCACTGAAGCAGTCATTACAGAATAGCTCCTCAGCTAAGTAGCTAGCAGACGTAGTTTTCTACCTCTAGTTTCGTTCTGATTGTTAGCAAACTCTCTTCGGCTGCCTTTTCCCCCGAATACTAACGCTGGACAAGAATAAAAGGTAACACGAAGTCCCATTATTGTCTTTTTTTACGAACATGTATTTAATGTTTATTATTATTATTTTATTATTATTGTTTTATTAGATAGTTCTTCCATTGTTTCATTACTGTGTGTTCTAAAGTCACTAATAACTACAAAATATTTGTATTTTTTGTCTTAATTCCCCTTTTCTTTTACATTTAAATGGTGAAAGAAAAAATACGTTACAGGCTGGCATTTCTTAGTCCCCCGTTTGCCCCATCCTTATGGGTATGACGTAATGTTTTCTTGCGGTCAGAAACGACGCTTCTCCTCCGTATGATGGTACGGTACTGCTGATAGTATTCCAATTGCGGTTCGGGGGTCCAGTCCGGTATAGTCTGACGTTTAATTAGAACGTAAACGATCATCTTTGTGTCGCGACAACGCCTATTGTTTGAATGAGTAGGATTTTGCACTGATATGTGTGTGTTTACATCTGTCTTTAGGCATGGTGCAGCCCCAACCTGATGGCGCACTGCAGTGGGACATGTCAGGAGAGGATAGTGGGGGGGCCCTCAGGGTCCCACCAGAGCTGGCAGCCAATGAAGTAGTAACCCGGTTGCTTGGGGACAATCAGCAGCTCAGAGGTACCTCGTCGCTACACAATGTTGGCGTGGCAGGGATCACTCCAGTATTTTCTTTGTTCTTGCTGGCCTGACTCAACCAACAAAGAGGCATCTTATCATTCATATTACAGGATTATTGATCATAAAAGTGTAATCGTGGCATTTTTACATATCGTGGTGTGGGTAAAGGTTTGCTGGATGTGCAATATTCAGTTCGTTCTCACATAAACTCTGCTTCTTAACTAGATTATTGACTACATCACAAGTGTAGTACGTGGAGGACAAATTTGGAAACTGTCTGTCAAAAGATCACAGTATTTTTTTGTCCCTATAAATGTAAAATAAGGGCTAGAAGCTATAAACAGTAATCCCTCAAATAACGCGGCTTCAACATTCGCAGCTTCACAGCATCGTGGATTTTGTAGGGGAAAAAATTAATGACATTTTTTGTAAGTTCAGAAAAATGTGAAAAACCGCGCTAAAACTCACAAGCAGAACCCATTCCCCTGTCATCCGATTGCTACTAGGAAAATGGCACAAAACATAACTCTGCACTGAAGCAAATTATTATTTTTTTTAAGTTCATAAAAATATGAAAAGCCACGCTGAAATGCACATGCGGAATCCACTCCCAGGTCTTCCACTTGCTACTTTGACTCAGAACTAAAGAAAAAAACAAAAAAAAGATAGTTATAATAGGGGTGATCCTACTTTGCGGTTTTTCATTCACCGCAGCAATTGTCTGGTCTACATTAATTGCGATATTCGAGGGATTACTGTATCTTCTGTCGGGACAGGGACCATCTCTAAATGACTGCTTCCTGTTTGATTTGAGTACAAATATTTACTCATCTAATAGATGGCAGACCTTTGTATACTATCTATGGCATGGAATAGTGAGAGAAAAAAATACTCTTATCTAAAAAAGCTTGCATTTGGAGAATTGCTCCTTTCCGTCACTATATGGGAATGTCCTTGGAAAAAAGTACCCGGAAACGCAGTCACAGTGTGAACATTCAAATTACGTAGCCATTATTTGAAACCACAACAAGTGTGGTGAGGATGTGTTAACCAGTCAACAAAAAGAAAACAAGCTATTTTATAGGATATGACAAATTTTGTACATCATTTACTTCCAGTCTTGCAGTTTAAGACGACCTGCTCAAATCAATTTGATCAGTTAGCTCCACAAAGTGAATTCAAGTTGACAAATTTTCCATATTAGCATCTTACCTTATTTCAGATGCCTTGCGGCGAAGCAACCTTGCTTTACGCCAGCGCTGTGAAGAAATGGAGGGTTGGCAGCGAAAGACAAGGGAAGAAAGGGAATTTCTCAGTTGTCGTTTCCAAGAGGCCCGGGCCTTGGTAGAGAGGTTAGCCCACGAGAACCACTCTTTACAAGGTCTTGTGAATGGACCTGCCTCCACATCCAGCCAATGCAGTAGCTCGAGTCAAACAGAAGACCCCTTTCCGACAAAGAATGGTCTTCTTGATGCAGCACAGGTTGGTTTATTTACAATGTATGAAAATTGTCAGTACATTTTTTATATTCACAATAGGGCTCGGGCAGTATCATTTGCTACCCGTCCTTTCCCGGATCCAACTGATTTGACACTCCACTGTTACTATTTCTTTTGGAAAGCAACACGAGCCCCCATCTATACAAACAGCCTTAATCTTCGTAAAAGCAAAATCCTGTCCTTAAATCCACGAGCACACGGTATGCGTAAAGAGTTTATGAAATGCACTGATATGTTACAAATCATGTTCTTTTTTTGTTTTTTAATCCAGTCCACAGAAAATGTCAATGCGCTAATGATCGCAACATTTAATGCCCCGTGAGAAGTTTTGTAAACAAACTATTTGAATTGGTCGCGATTGAGTAAAAACAACAGAAACTATGTATACTTTAGCGAATATCCAAGGGGACAAGCTCATGCACTTCTGCCTTTCCAAAAGAAAAAGGACAAGCAACCCAACAAAATGAGAATGCATGAATCTCTTCTTTCAGGTCCTGGATCAGCAAGAAAAGAAGAAAGTGGAGGAAGCAGATCAGCACACGCAGACAACTCCTCCCCGTAGTTTGGTAAGATAAATGGCCACCTTGCTGTATATACTCTGGGTTGTAATGTATTAGTTTATTTCCCTTCTAATAAGCATGTCTGTTCTAGGGTGACGCAAGTGTATATAGCTCTGTGAGTAGTCACCTCTCTACCTCCCTTACAGAGGTATCAGGGGGGTCAATAGGGAGGGAGAAGGGCAAGGTGAGGCTGCTCACTCAAACTCTGCTTTCTATCACCAACGTTCATGTTTTTGCTTTGAATTAATCATCTTCGAATGACCTTTGGAAAATCAAATCAATCTTGATCCCTTAGAATGGTCTCAAATCAGTCCTCAAAGGGCCGCAGTGGGTTCAGGTTTTCATTCCAACTCAACAAGGATACCTTTTGCAAGTGTAATCAGTTAATTAGAGTCAGGTGCTATTTATTTTAGAAGACACCTGATTGGTTAAAATGTCGGCACTGGATCGGTTGGAACAAAGACCAGGACCCACTGCGGCCCTATGTGGAATCGGTTTGAGACCATTGCGAGATGCTACATTTGTTAACTTTTCCACATGTAGTAGTTTTTACCTGACGAAATGTCCTCTTTTGATCTGTGTCTGTATTCTCACTCTCTTGCTACTGTGACAGTGAAATTTCCCGCATACGGGATGACTAAAATTATCTAATCTAACCTAATCTAATCTTCAAACAACTGACAAACGCACCTATGTGGGAATTGACCACCCTCAATGCTAACTTTCGTAAATGGGCTTGTAAGGCAAGTAAGAATAAAAAAAAAAACACCTGGTCGAGAAAGAGCGCTTCTGTTTCTGAATCTTAATGAGGGTGTCAGGTTTAAGACCATATACATTCAATAATATCGGAGCAGAGGAAACACGCAGCCAGTCGTGATGAGAATTTAACTCACTTCATATGAAGGAGGAAGCCAGAAAAGCCAGTGCAGGAAGATGTCCTATCTTCCCGAATGACCGATTGGAATTCCTGGCAACTCCCCACAGACCAACTGGTTTTATTAACACAGGATCATGTGACAGAGACAAACTTAAGGCGGGAAGGTGAACAAAGAAATGGGGGTGTTGTGATAGATAACACCCCCCTCTAACTAAAAGGAGTCGTGATGGGAGTTACCACAAGGTCGTGTAAAATTCTATTCCAGTGACTACACTATATAAACCAAAAGACATAATAATAATAAGCATAAAATACATTCATACTTCACAGAGGGTCTTATGGGGTCTGATATAAAAGCATTTCTTTCCAGGTAGTGACATTTTAAGATGTAAAACAACATATATTGTATTCATACCCAGTACACGGACAATTGGCAAATTTTCCCTTTGTTCAGAAGTTTTAATGACCGTCGAATGCCGTAAATCTGCACGAATATGTGGCTGATTGGCCAAGTTGATACCTTTAAGTGGACACAAGGGCTAATTCTCCTTACCTCTCTACTTAATGAGTTTCGGGATCTAGCACAGGGGTGGGCAAACTTTTGGGCCCGGGGGCCACATTGACTTTAACAATTTGACAGATGGGTCAGCACAAGATACGATACATATAAAAAAGTGCACCCGTTAACAGTACATATAAAACATAAACAGAAAAATAGGACTTAAGTATTAACATACTCATCCCTCAACATTCTTTGGACAACGTCGGCGGGCCAGATTAGATCGCCTCGCGGGGCCGAATGTGGCCCGTGGGCCGTAGTTTATCTGATCTAGCACCCCTTTTCCAGTGCTAAAATTTCTTAGCATAGAATTCGCATAGATCCAACAAAATGCCATTTTGGGGAGATTTCTGGTGCTGCCGAAAACAAGCATGGTCGCAATTTTGGATAGAGTGCTTAACTGTTGGCTTTATTTGAAAATCTGTTATCCGATACTTTAGAGCATCTGTACTGTAATGCTTTTTCAAAATTCTTTCTTTAACCAAATCAAGAATATTGAGAAAATCATGATTATTGAGTTAGTCTATCCAAACTCTTTCTTTAGTATTGTTCCTGTACTTTCCCGCTCATCCCTAAGGCCTTCAACTTGCGTTTCTCTGTACAGCTCGTCGAGGGTGCAATTGATGTCCTGCAAGTGAAGAGCCACAAAGAAAAGCTGGAGGAAGCCATGCGAGACCTCAAAAAGAAAAACGAAGAGCTGGAGAAGCAGAGGGACGAGTGTGAAAAAGAGAGAGAACGAATGCGTCGCTACATTGATCAGCTGTGGGCCAAACTAGCTCAGGTGCAGGTAACAGTGATCCAGTTCAATGCCAAATGGCTCAACGTGAAGTTGGGAGCGGGAGGGACTTGATTTTGTTGATGGATTTGAGTTTCCAATATGAACTGATGAAGTGTTAAAAAATTCATTCATCAAAGACTTCCTATTTTTAGAAATAGTAAGACCAATACTAAGTTGTTTTTGACGGTGTCATCAACCATTTACCTAAACTGTACCAAGAAATACATGTACTTAACATTTTTTAACACTTTTAGTCAATCATATTTGTTTTGATTATACTTATAATACTAAGTTCAATTTACTTCCTGGAATGAAGAAACAATTTTGGATTCAAATATTATGGGAAAAGCTTATATGTGAATTTCTGTGGCAGGCAAGTAGTGGTACTGAGGAAGCTGGTCAACATCGCACTGAAGCACGGTACTCCTCTGACTGGTATGATCTTTTTTATCCTCGATCATGGTATCATTTTCACTCAAATACTACTAGTATTTCCAGTCTGGCAACAGCACTTTGCTATGGAACAATTTTCTACCTTAACTAAATTTTGAGTTAAACTACCATGAGTGCTCTTCATGCAGGTTTTATTGCTGTAATTAAAGCCTTGCTTATTTTCCCCTTTATTCCTCCTCCTTATTCCAGCTCTAGCCTGGCTAAACTCACAGAGCAGCTTCAGGCCACACAGGGCAGGTGAGCCCACAGCTCTGTGTGGCTTTTCTCTCTCTCATTGGTCATATGCATGTTACTTTGTTCATTTCTTCTCCCTTCTGCTCTCTGGCTGTTGTAAGCTGATCTGTGGCTTTGTTCATTGAATTATTTTGCAAACATTGTCAATAGTTAAGCCCCAGTCCAAAACATACAATTTTATGTTGTGGATTAATATCTTTTAGCTCAGGGGTTGGGAACCTATGGCTTGGGAGCCACATGTGGCTCTATTGATCGTGGCCGTTCTACTTGCCGAAAGACATTTAGCCGACTGACGTCTGGCCGAAGGCCAACTCGCCGAAGGGGCATCTGGCCGAACGTAGAATTAGCCGAACGACTAATTGGCCGACCGACTATCTAGCCGAAGAACATTTAGCCGACGCGCTCGCCCCGCCCCCGGTCGTGTGTGTGTGTACAAGTTTTCAACCTCGGCCCGCATTCATTTAGAATAACAAGTACCAGATAATAACATTGCAGCGTAACAATTTTGTCAAAAGAATTCAGAGACTTTTTGTACTTTAAAACTTCATATATTTTGACTTTTAAATTCCGAATAAACCGCCTTGTGGTGTAGAGGTTCACTCGCCTGACTTCGGTGCGGGCAGGCGCGGGCTCAATTCCCGCTGGCGACGGTATGATTTGGAGCGCGGATGGTCGTTTGTTTCTCTGTGTGCCCTGTGACTTGTTGGCGACCGGTGTAGTCTGGCTTTCGCCCCAAGGCAACTGGGTTATGCTCCAGGGACCACCGCAACCTTTTCGAGGATGGGCAGTATGGAAGATGAATGAATGAATAAATACATTTCAAATATGGCTCTCAAGGAATAACATTTCAAAATATGAATTGT
Source organism: Stigmatopora nigra (assembly GCF_051989575.1). NCBI lineage: Eukaryota > Metazoa > Chordata > Actinopteri > Syngnathiformes > Syngnathidae > Stigmatopora > Stigmatopora nigra. The sequence continues at coordinate 22,919,974 of NC_135508.1, read as the reverse complement.
TTCCGGCTCTCTCTGTCAAAAAGGTTCCTGACCCCTGTTTTAGCTTGACTGACACATGACATTTGTGTGTTAAGAAATAAAATTACAAAGCAATAATGCTTTTTCTTTTAATCTCGGTAAAATAATTGAAGACTTAAAATATTTATACTACTATTTTTCAGCTCAAGCATATTTTCTAAAACTTAAATTCGCTGTTTCAAAGTGCTCAAAATGTTATGTTACAGTTGTGGAAAAAGGGTTTTAACTACACATACAAGAAATCAAATTGAAGAAGAATAATTGAGATTGAAAACTGTGATACAAAACTCTTTAAACTTGTTTTCTGTTGTCCCAGAGTCATTATGATCATTGTGCATGATTTGATCACACCAAAGTATAATTAGTTTTGTCATTGCAGTATTTCTGGTGGGTTGCAACCTTCAAATTCTTCATTATATAGTTTAGTTTAGATTATGATAAAACAATTAATATTGGGGAGCAACAATTTTGTTGGTTTAAATCCAACTGCACTTTTGACCTCATTTCTGGGAGCCCAATCAAAAACTGATGTTTTTCTCCATCACGTGATTTTAAAAAAAATAATGGGATCACCATTTTCTTTTAACAGAAAATATAACGAAACTGTATTTGCCATACTCTTTTTATTCAAATATTAGAATGTTGAAATAGAAAAAAATATCAACAAAACAGGCAGCATGCCAGGGTTTAACACTGAAGTTTTTACTAAGGACATGGATAGTTGTGTGCATATAGTACCAAGTAAGAAAAATAATGGAGGTGATTGAGACAAACTGAGGTTGTTTTGGATTCTGCACGCGATAATTGGTCAAGAACAGCTGCCAGACCTACAGCAATTTTTTCCTTGAATTGTTGCCCACTGTAATCAATGTATTTGTAATTATTAGGTATCGTGAGCTTGAGGAGAAGCTTGACTACCTGCAGAAGAGTTCTGTTCAGCGTGACAGAACTGAGGCTCTTCTCAAGCAAAAGGATAAGGACTGTGAGGCACTCAAAGCTCAGGCCACATCTCTTCTAGCAGAACTCAATGAGAGGCAAAGCTGTCTGGACAAAAGTGAGAAAGAGCGCAAAATCCTGGAAGATAAGTAAGTTATTGTTTTCTAAGAATCCTTTCAGATGTGCAAGACAGTCAGCATGTGTGAGCTTATATCAGGCAATTTTCTATACCTGAGCAGATTGGGTAGTAAGGTGAAAGCCCTGCAAGTGACAGAACAAGATCTGGAGCAGCAGAGGAATCAGCACCATGTGAACAAGGACAAACTAATGTTGCAGATACAGAGTTTGGAGCAAGCCCTCAAAACGGAGAGGAATGTTGTCACTATGGAAAAGTGGGGACACACGCACACACACCTCTTCTCCTACTGTACTACCAGAAAATTTTGAATATCGAGTAAAAGTTGTTTTATTTAACATTAAAGATGAAAGCAAGCCGATACATACAAATTGACACATCTCGAGCGATTCCTTTTTAAAATTTGTTGATGATGATTTTCAGCTCTTTAAAACAATGAAACTTAAAAACCTACTATTCTTTGGAAACGCGACTTTAAGAGCCAGCCTTTTAGAAATCAGTATTATAGAGTTCAGTAATGGGAAAGACTGCGATATTCCAATTTTCTGAGTAGTACCTGTGTTTAAAAGGCTTTATTAATACTGCAATGCTCATTCTTTACGACACTTCTTTTCCAAAGTTACATTATGGAAGATTCATTCTAGGTTTTAAAGTGTGCCTGAAAAAATTATCAGATTCAAACATTTTCATCGGACCCAGGCCATTGGTGTACTATGTTGAAAACAACTCGTGTATAGATGAAATTCATATGAAAGACTAGTTGCTTTAAGTAGTTATGCAAATTGGGAATTTCTTAGACCTCTGACAATATTTAATCATTGGAAGAAAAAAAAGATTTTATGGGCAGCTATTTTGTAATGTCGGTTATATTTGTGCACATGCACTGATACGGAAGGGCAGGTAATTTCAGATATGCGCCCTTGATTGGCTAATAGTGTTGGATAAGAAACTTCCTTTTCATGAACATATATATTGTCATTATGTGAAGGCAACTTTATTGGTCTAATGGAAGATGTGCAATGATCATCAATACAACAGTTTTACAGGTAAAAAGATCATTTGGACATCCCAAAAATTGAACCAATACTAAAGTTGTACTAGTAATTTTTCATTTTGCTAAAATAACAGCCTCTAAATGTTTGTAATCTCTGCCGAGTTTCGGACCAATCCTCTTTACTGGTTTAGTTCAGTTTAATTGTTGCCAAGGCTTAACAGTCCACTCCAGATCACGCCACTACTATATTCAGGCCTGAGGACTGGGATGTCTCTCTTAAAAAAATCTTCGAGTGAGTTTGTATGATTACTAGAGTAGATATTGAGCAATGTTGTGGCTTTTTGTATTGTTGAAATAGTCTATCCCAGGCATACAATGCAAAAATTGTGACTATTTGATGAATATATTGACAGGAATGCACTTTAGAACAAATTCCCTGACCATGGCTGGTCACACAACCCCATAGCATGCTGGCCCGGCCACTAAATTTTACTTAAGGTGGCTGGTGCTTTACTTGGAATCCAGTGCTCTTTCATGACAGTGTATAAAATAGTAAAAAAAAATTATTTCATCAGTTTGAAGTCCTTGTCCCAAAATGAAGCTGTCTTGTGCAAATGTGCTTTTGCATACCTCAAGTGAGTTTGTAGCAAGTATGAAGTATGAAGAAAACGGTTCTTATTCGTCATGCTCCCGCCCTGCTTCTCTTTATGTAAAGTCTTCTGTATTGTTGAAAAATGCACACTGAAGCCGTTTGTTTTTCACATGTTCACGCCATCTTTTGATTTGGCATCACTGATATTCTTGGCCTACCATTTCAGGCTAATCTAAATTATATTTGTCGTTTTCCAGTTGTCATTACAGTGGAAAGTTCAAATGTTTAATCCTTGAACCATGATGTTGAATACATTCCGGTAATTTCAGAACGCTCTTTGACGTCTCGATGTTGCCACTTTACGCTAGTGTTTCCATCAGAAGCACAACATAATTTTCTCATGATTGTATGGATATGAACGGCCCAGCGATATGAGTGTGAGCATGAATGTTTGTCCTTCTCTTTGTGCCTTGCAATTGGCTGGCCACCGTTTCCGTGCCCGTAGTTAAGATGGGATTGGCTCCGTGCCCCTTGTGGAGATAAGCGGTTATGGAAATGAATGAATACATGTTTCTCTGAGTTTCAAGGCGTGATAAGCTAATATGTTGTTTTTTTTCCCGATTGTCCATTAAGTTACCAGGTAGGCAAATCAACAAAATGACAAAATTTAGAACCTTTGTCATTTTGTTTCGAAGCATTTTGCACATCTCTGATTAGGCCGATAAACCTATTTTCAATTCTGAAAGGTTACTCTGTCCATCTGCTTACTTTGATGATCCCTTCTTTTCTTTAAAGGAAAAAACTGACACAGCTTCAGCATGCCTACACTTGTCTCTTTAGAGACTATGATGCTATCCTTAAGAGTGAGGTAAACTGCATTGAAAGACCAACCCTTACTTGTGCCAATTCTGTTACTTCTACCAGGTTAATGTTTTCATATCCATGTGTTCCAGGGAGGAGATTTGTGCAGTCGACTCGAGGAGGCAGAGAGAGCGTTGGCCCTTAAGCAGGACCTTATTGACAAATTAAAGGAGGAGGTAGAGCAACAAAAAGGCTCACTGGAAACGGTTCCTGTTCTCACTGCGCAAGTATGCATTTTTTAGTCACATTATTATTGAGGTACTTGAGTTTTTATAGTGGAAGGTTTTGAGTTATTATTGATATTTTTTCCAACATTTCAAAAACCTCTATTCCAATAGATATGGCAAAACAGATATGTTTGTTTACAATAAAGTAGAGTCTCAGCTCAAACGCGTATGAGTCAACTGAAGGAATTTATCGTTCATAAGTCATTAGGTTTATAAAACTGAAGCATGACTGCACATTTTTCTTCTTCTAAATATTTGTAGCCCAAAAGTAATAACACATTTGACATTAATGAAATCATTCAGACTTTTTGATTTGCTGTTCATCGGAGTGGAACAACTTTAAAACTTAGTGGATTTCTCTAGTTATCCTTACACTACATATCCTTGTTTGAACATTTTATGTATTTTTTGGATGTATAGTGCATCTGTAAAGTAGTCACAAGGCTTGATTTTTTTTCGTCAAGTTGTTATTTCTTAAAATTGGCTTAGTCTGTCCGTTTTCACAAATCTGAAAAGCCAAGAACATATAGGAATTCCTAGAGATGATGAGTGATGACTGACTGACTTAAGGTACAATATCGCAGGCTTTTGTCACATAGTGTGGTAAGCAGAGGATGGACCCAATTGCAGTAAAACAGGGAGGCCCTGAATTGTGGTGGTAAATCAAAAGGTTTAATTAAGGGGACCAAAAATCAGACAGAGACCCCAAAAGTGCACAGGTAAACCAAAAGCTACACAGTCAAGTATACCAAGGGAGGGCTTGGATGCACAACCAACAGTTACATGACATTGACAAGGACGCAACAACAAATGAACAAACGTAGGGGACTTTATTACAAAAACATGGGTGAACGAGACATAGCGAACAGGTGGGTGACACATAGGGAGGCAACAGCATTTGTCAGCAATGGACGGACCATCACAACGACAAGTTACACAGAGGGAAAAAGCTAAGACTACATCAACACAAAACTCCAAAATCATACAAATATAACAGGTATTGAGTTTGATCCATCTGTTTGTCCTCCATCTCAAAATGTCTTCAGGCTGAGATCTACAAGGCAGACTTCCTTGCAGAACGAGAAGCAAGGGAAAAACTAAATCAGAAGAAAGAAGAGCTGCAGGATCAGCTGACTCATGCTTTGGCTGAAATTGATCGGCACAAACAGGAAGCCGCATCCCGGTAAATGTTGCCAGTTAAAAAAAATAGTCAATTCCATTAATAGTTATGCTGGTAAAGTAATAACAGATTGATTTCTTAAGCAGATAAATTAAGGCATTCACATTATTAACTTTATAAGGGTACGTATGGAACAGATGAAGCTGAGACATCAAGACGACTTCTCAGCACGTGTTCCACACATTCCACCTTCACAAGGTATGTCACGACTGTCTAATGCTACACAGAGAGGCGTAGAGAAAAGAAGAGAATTCTTAAATTGAAATGAGTTTTCATGCACCCTTTTTCATCAGGTGGATTTTCTCCCGGTACTTTCAATACTGCGCCTCCACCGTCCATCTACCGCAATTCTGGATTGGTGCAGGCTGGTGATCAAGGGGCAGTTGGAGTTGAGGATCTGCCAGATTTATGCTGTCCAAAGTGCCAGTACCATGCTCCAGATATGGACACACTGCAAATTCATGTAATGGACTGCATACAGTAACAGATTCAGAGTTCATCTTAAAACCAAGCAATCATCAAACACCCACCAGCCATAGCATTTAAACCCCGCTAAGGTGAATTGAATTACTTACAATTACAATAGCACCTGTCTTTGGTTGATTTTTAAGACTATGTAGTTTTGGCATTTTACCCTTACAATTGAGTTGACTAAATTAAGATGATTTGAAAGCGTTACGAATATCTGCTATACAAGTTCAGAGGAAGGACATCCTGTGACACAACAGGATAACGGGTCCCAAGTGTGATAGTCTAACAGCTGTTTACTAATTTACAAAAGCACAAACGTTTTCTTTTTAATACCCAATTCTTTTCATACAGTACCATGAATTAGTGTGCCTTATCATGCTCAAACGTTTTTACCGTAAGACGGTAGAGTTTTTGAGATACCGTCGTACCTTGAGATACGAGCTTAATGCGTTCCGGGACTGAGCTCGTACGTCGGTTTACTTGTATCTCAAATTAACGTTTCCCATAGAAATTAACTAAATACAATTTAATTTGTTCCTACCCTCTGAAAGAAAAACACCAAAAGCAGGATATTAAATTGGAAAAACATTTTTATTTGTTATAATTCACCATCTACTAACAGAGTAACAAATAACTAGTGGTTATGATGTTTAATAATAAAATGAGGCATTCAATACAACGGGGAGTTTGCGGATGGGAGAGAGACTTGATGGATGTGCTCGTATTATAACATTAACTTTAGATTTAACTTAAATTAACTTAGATTCCTATTCACACACATATTAAATCTTACATTTCACTAAATTTAAACCATCATATACAAGAGCCAAGGCAAAGAGGCTTCTCCACTTGTATTGGCGAGCCAGCTCAGTCACGCGTACACTCCATGTTTTTTTTATTATTTTGTGCTTAATTTTGATTGTCATCATACACCTTTTCTTCACACTACCCTTCATTGCACTAGTTTGCTTTTGACCCATTGTGTTTCCCTTAATTCTGCACTGAATAACGCAAAAAAACATGGAAAAAACACAAAGCTCCGCCCAGTGCTCGTAGAGGTTTTTGCACGAGGGAGAGGCGGCGAGAAAGACAGTTTGCTGAAATCATAAGCAGTCTCTCGCGCCCCGGCAACCTGGCTGTCTCGTACGCAACTATCACAAAATTTGTCTCGTATCGCAAGGTGAATATTTGCCGGAATTTTACTCGTATCTCAAATTCCTCGTATGGCGGGGCACTCGTATGTCAAGGTATTACTGTACTCCCGCTCTTACTGTGTTTTCTCGCATTTAAGCCGTATTTGTAACTCAAAATGGTGAAAATTATGAATCAGGGGCAGCTTATACGAAAGAAATTGTAAAATTCAATGATTTTAAGGCAATTTTAAGGGTGCGTCTTATATGTGGGTCGGCTTATATGCAAGAAAATACAGTAATTGTGTTAATAGGGCAGTTTATTGAACCAGTTAGTGCTACCATTAAAAAAATTGAATGCTGAAAAATCTAGTATGATGTTTAAGGATTTTTTATATAGCATATACCAAGTTCTACTTTTGTCTTTGCATCCTAAATCCAGACACTTCCATCCAATTTCAGATTTATCGGATAATTGGTTCCTACTTGATCGTACACATAATCTGATGTTGTATCATTATCACAATAATATGAAGGTTCCCGTGTACTCCATGACAGCTTTTTTTAGACTGAAGGTTTTGATGACATGGCTGATTGGTGTAGACAGGGAAAGGCCATCCGTTTCCAGCTCAGTTTTTAGCTGGGGTATTTTTTTCTTTTGTAGTCGCACTTTATTTGCACTTAAAAAATGAATATAACTTGCGTTATATCAAGTTATCAGACTATGGATACTTAAAGATGGAAACAAAATGTGCCAAAAAAGGACTTTTCTTTGAATTAAAGAAACAATTGTATTGTAATCGCTTGACATGGTCCATCCATTAGCTTTTTGATTGTGCTTTTCCATTCTCCACTGCAGTACTTTTCCTTCTAATTTGTTTTTTACTGATTTTTCCACAGTTCCTTTTCCCTTTTTCTGGTATTGAATCTTTGGCCCTAACGAACAAGATTTTCAATTTAACTGCTTTTTTAAACACAGTCCCTGCTACCATTTTCATTTATTTCTTTTTTTCCATTCTTTCAGTCTTTTTAATATGCAGATATAGCAGTGTATTTAGGAATGAATGGCTGAAGTATGTGGAATTAAATGTCTTCTTTAATGGTGTCATCCATAGTTAATTATCTAATCTTTGGACCTATGATGATGTATCTTGAAAAAGCAGGGGAAATCCTTTTCCAAGGCCCCGAAGGGTCAACATGAGCGTGTAACCTAGATAACTTTAAATTGAAGTGTATATTCAAATATGGTATGTTTTTGTCATATATGTTGCCAGTCTGCATTGCCTCAAAACATCTGTACTCGAGATGGTTTTCTTATTGAACAAAGTATCCATTTTCTATGTACTGTTATGTATACTGCTGACTACATCACTGCTATATCACTGAGGATATGGGATATTGTTGTACTCTTCCCTGTAGCTATTAATTACCTGAATGTAAGAGCATTGAGGTGAATGTTTTGTGATTGTCTGTGATGGATATTCTCTGTTGGTGAAAAGAAAACGGTTTCATACACTTGACAAGTTCTGAAATAAACCACATATTCAATGCAAGCATGCGCGTGATGCCGTTAAATGCGGAGAAAATATCCAAGGCCCCTCCATTTGTTCCACAAACACTCGAGGCGTCATGCTAATCATTTTTTTCAAGTCACCCTGCCACTTTATAACTCCACAATGCAAACGAAGTTGTATGATTAGTTAAAAGAAAAAAGCAACCTCAAATTTATGTATAATTTCCCTACATTTAAAAAAAATGTCTAAAACCACTTTTATGGTGAGGCATAGCTGCTTTGAATGAAAATATACTCTATACTGCATCCTAAGAACCCCAATTTGGCTACCCAGGAAGAGATTATATTACTAGTATTTATAACATGATTAAGATTGCCTGACAACTAGTTGGAGGTTTAGCCCACCTTCTGCCCAAAGTCCAATTAAATGGAGCCCATCCCATCATCCCTACGACTCTGGCAAATATTAGTGGATGAAAGGCACAAGTAATATAAAACATGGAACCCACGTAAGCATATTCAGAATAATGTCGTTAGCACGTCAGCCTCACAGTGAGGAACCCGGGTTCAAATCCACGGCGGTCCACCTATGTGGAGTTTTCAATTTGCACATTATGAGATGGAAGGATCAATCACCAGTGAGTTTTGACCTTGCTGAATGGGGTTCGCATGTTTTCCGGGTACCCCACTTTCCTGGTTGATCACTTTAAATTGTCCCTTGGTATGAGTGTGAGCGTGAGTGGTTGTTTGTCTCCTTGTGCCCTGCAATTGGCTGACCATCAACCAAATCAGGGTGTCCCCTGCCTCTGGTCCGAAGCCAGCTGGGATAGGCTCCAGCACCCCCGCGACACTAGTGAGGATAAAGCGGTTCAGAAAATGAGTTGAGGGTATATATTCATGGGAAATAAAAGTGAGTGAATGAAATCATTGGCCTATAATCCACATTCATGACACAAAAGAAACGAACTAAACAGAAAAGAAAGCTTTCATTTAGACAGGATGAATAAATAAATCATAATTGGCAAATATTCTAACCTAAGCAGTTGTCCAATTTCGTTATGTTCGAAATAAGACGTTTATATATATAACTCGATCAAATAAGACCAATGTGGAAGGCGGAGGGAAATTTACGACGCACGTCAACTTTATTTACAAAATAAGAGAATGTGTGTCTCTTTTAAGAACGTTACCCGATCCATGTCATTTTATTGTTTAGTAAAACAATGCTTTTCTGTGTGCTGACTGTTTCTTTATAAAACTTTATGCATGAATTTTCGTTAGTTAGATCGCGGCGTGAGGTTACGTTGAATTTATTTTGTTATAATCTAACGTCGTTTTGACATTTCCTGGTGGGTTCTGTGTGGTGTGCCATTGAAACGCTCTCGCTACCCCTCCATCATTCATCCTGGAAGCGGATCTTAGATAGCCTCCCTTCTCCGCCCGTTTGGCGGATTTGGGTGACTAAAGACAAGCATGTCAAGTTCAACTCCCCCGCTTCCCCAAGCAGAAACGATGGCTACCCAGGCGTGTTTCCCCCCTGGGTACAAGCCTTTCAACCCCGAGGAGCACGGCTTGGAGCGCGGCTTTCGCCTCACCGCCTTCTCGGAAATGAAAGGATGAGGCTGCAAAGTCCCGCAGGAGGCTCTGCTCAAACTCCTGGCGGGACTCGAGCCCAACCGAACCGATGGGACGAGGAAGGACGGAGACCACAGGTCCGACTTCACGGAGCAATTACCCGGCCCTCGGCTAGGTAGGGGACCGCTTTAGGCAAGCTTTGTTAGCCAGTGTAGCTAACAAGGCTAGCTATCGTACTTTGTGTTCCAATGTTGTCGTTCTGCACAATTAAACTTTTACAGGTGTCTTTGGCTGCTGTTCAAGCGCCATAAAAAAACCAAAATCATGTAATGTTGCAGTGAGAATTGACAAGGTAGTATGATTCAGCATAACTTGCGCGAGGCATCCTCTTCCTCTGCGCCATGATCTTCACGTCAAATTAGATTTCAGTGACGTATTTCGTTATAATAAACAATTAATAAAAGTAAATGAGTGTAGAGTGAATATATATATATATATATATATATATATATATATATATATATATATATATATATATATATATATATATATATATATATATATATATATATATATATATATATATATATATATATATATGTATATATGTATATATGTATATATGTATATATGTATATATGTATATATGTATATATGTATATATGTATATATGTATATATGTATATATGTATATATGTATGTATATATATATATATGTATATATGTATATATATGTATATATATATATGTATGTCATGCAACGCGCTTATTTTTATATTTACTAATTTATTACCGTGTTTTCACGACTATATGGCGCATCGCATTTTAAGCCGCCGTGTCAGTAACGAGTGCTATTTCTGTATTTTGACGCACACAAAGGACACACCGTTAAAAAAAGACGCAATCAGGCATGGCAAAACATTCACTAGCTTTAACATACACGCTACATCCACACGCTAAAAACACGTTTTTAAAAAGGCAAAGGAAGCAAAACTGAGTTCGGTTGTACTTTATTTAGCCATTTTACAATGTACTCACGTCATCGTCACCCACAAATCCATCAAAGTACTAATTTTTTATGTCTAAATGAGTCATCGAAAACACCGGGTCCCCTCTCTTCGTTTTCAGAGTCGCCGTCATTGCCATGTGGCTCCACAGAGATGATGCCGGCTTTGGCAAAAGCTCGAACAACCGTGCAAACAGACACGTTCGCCCAGGCGGCCACAATCCATTCGCAAATCGTAGCATAACTAGCTGGCTGCCTTCCACTCTTCGTGAAGCTGTGTTCGCCATCTACCATCCACTGTTCCCGTGCTGCTCACAACTTTGAATGAACTCAGAGTTCATTTTCGTGACTTGGTTTTTCACCGCTGATGTGAGATGAGCACGCATGGAGTCGCAAATCAAAAGTGACGGCGGGGCATGACATACACCTCACGTAGCCATAATTTCATTACCCCGACCCTATCGACTGATTTTTAATTTATTGTGATAACAATTTTAGTATTGGTCCATATATAAAGCGCACTGAACTATAAAGCGCCCTGTCTATTTTGGAGAAAATTTAAAACTTAAGTGCGCCTTATAGTCCTGAAAGTACGGTAACTATTTATGTCTAATATGTCTTTTCCTGTCTATTCTCACCCTCTTGCTACTGTGACAGTTACATATCCCGAATATGGGATGAATAAAGTAATCTAATCTAAGATTAAGCCACCATTGCTTCTGTGTTATGGCATACATGTGCTGAGAATTATTTTTTTCTGATTTCAGGAGTGGGAATGGATTGCTGTGTGATCCCTCTGAGACACGGGGGGCTTTCCTTAGTCCAGACAACAGACTTTTTCTACCCTCTAGTGGAGGATCCCTACATGATGGTGAGGAGTTTCCCTCCAAGTGGTTTGTGCATGGTTATATCACCTCTAGAGAGTTTGAATTTAACTCTTGGGCTGACATGGGTTTTCTTTAGAGGCTCCAGTTTCTTACCACATTAGAAATATGTGCATGATAGAGTTGTTGGGGAGGCAGTCTAATGTTAAATGCAACTCAAAGCCACGTCACTTCAATTCAACTGAACCTCTCCTTCCAAAGAAATTACCCAAGGCTGAGTCGAGTGCATTCAGACTAGTATTTAAAAAAAAAAAAACGCTCAAGAGGCATCTGCATGTCTGTAGGTCTAGATAACAGGCCAGTGCTACGCCACGTGCAAGGAGACCTCGTACTCTGCCTATATTCTTTTTTTTCCAAAAATGTGTACAAAGAGCAGTCCTTTCTAGATCTCTCTTCTTTATAAACAAATCAAAAACTAACTGAATGCAACGCTAAAACAACAAAAGTACAATAACACTTAAAAGTAAAATAATAATGTTAGTAAAAGAAATGACTCTTCTCATAATTGCAGACTACATAGAAAGGAATTGCATTCCAGATCAAACCAGCCTCAATGTTTTCTTTACCATAGATGCCTGTTGTCGCTAATTTGCATCATACATTAAATTATGTGTATGTCATTATTTTTTAATTGTATCATTATTTCACTTTCTCACAAACAAAAGAAAAATGATTGATCACTAATGTTTTTGAGTCTTTTCCTGGGGCGGAACATTGAAAAAATTTAATGCTCCGCCCTGTGCTCGCAGAGACATTACAAAGGGCCGCCTTTTCTTTAAATAGTAACCAAAAACGTGGTAGTAACAATAAATGGAGCAATACACATTATAACACCAGAAACATGAAGTCACAGGAAACCTTTGAGATATATAACGTGCAGTTAAAAGGCGTGGGTATTGAATTTGTTAGCTACTACATTCACATTAAAGAAAAAGAATAAACAGTTATATCCACTCACGAATGCCTCTAGGTATGATTTTTTTAATATTACAATGAGTGACACGAGATACAAATAAAGATGCAAGTTACAAAATCCCCCCAAAATCAAATGCATTTTCTTAGCAATCAATTTAATTCAATTAGCTGTCTCACAACAACCACTATCCATATTCCAAGATTCTCCCTGACATACCCAATATCTCCCCTTATTAATGGGTGCAATTCCCCTTATTAAGCGATTAAAAACCGTACAAATGCAACACAGCACACATTTTTACGCGCACACACACACACTGGGCACAGGTAAAAGTCTAAAATGTAGTAAAAGTGGGTGGCTTTCGGCCCTGGTAGAACAGATGGCAGCAAACACAGGTTTTACGTCTCCCATAATAACAGCCGCGGAGGAAACTATTTCAGCGGTGCAAATTTTCATTTGCTTTATTTATTTTAAGACCTTAATAAATAATTTCCTTATAATTTTCTCAAATTTTTGTGTGATCCTCACATCTTTTATACAAAATTGGGACACTTTGACCAATTTTAAAGGGTTTAGTTGGTAGTTGTGTGAGGACCATGGAACGAATGAGTGCATTTATATATAAAGTGCACCTCTACTTATGAAATTTCCAAGTTACAAAAAAACTTCTGGAACCAATTAATTTCGTAAGTAGTAGTAGTACAGATTCAGTAGGGGGACTTAACACTGTTCTTTTGTCCAACAGGGCAAGATAGCCTGTGCCAATGTTCTCAGTGACCTTTACGCGATGGGCATCACCGAGTGTGACAACATGCTGATGCTACTCAGTGTCAGTCAGAAGATGAATGACAAGGTAATGTAAATTTATAACTCTTTACCAACATAGTATATAGCAGTGTATCCCAACCTTTTTTGAGCCGTGGCACACTTTTTGCATTGAAAAAAATCTCAAGGGACACCACCATCTGAAAATCTTTGTCGCCTATATTTATAATAGTTATTCTCATCGAAGTTTTATCAGCAGAAATCGCATCCAAAATTATTCCAAAATCTAATTTTTCACAATGACCTAATGTCACGAAAATTTGGCCTGTGGACCCTGAACAACTTCCGGTTTGAGTGATGCAAATAACCAAGTAAAGTTATTGATCGCATCATTTTATGATTTTTCTCCAAATATTACTTAAATCTCCTAATATTACCCAAAAAATGTGCTCACTTAGACTTCACGCCGGCAAAAGTTGATGCCCTAGAAACCAGACAACTTCCGTTTCGACTAAGAGAAAGAGCAAAAAATTACTGTTTGACAACTTGAATCTAATAATAGTATAATCTACAATTTAACGTCCATCATATTTTGATTTGAACCTTGTAATAGTTCCATTTTAATCTCCTTATATTCATATGAATTTTTCTCTCTCAATATCACATTGTATGACTTCTTGCAATTTCCCACGGCACACCTGACCATTGCTCACGGCACACCAGTGTGCCCCGGCACAGTGGTTGGGAAACACTGGTATATAGAATGAGTTTCGCTAAGAGTGCTTTGTGTGTTCATAACGGGGCAGGACCGAGAGCGCGTCATGCCGCTAATGATTCGCGGATTTCGCGACGCTGCCGAAGAAGGAGGAACGTCGGTGACAGGTGGACAGACAGTCATCAATCCTTGGATCATTATAGGGGGAGTGGCCTCAGTTGTATGCCAGCCCACCGACCTCATCATGTAAGGCACTATTGCTCTTGACAGCACCATGTCCCTGGTTGGTTATTGTTCATCTCGACCTTTGTGCTCATTTTTCATTTGTTGTAATTTGCAAGTTCAACACATGCTTGAAAGACATTATTCATTAACTCAGATGGGAGAACAAGGCCTAGTGTCAGGGGTAGTAACATCCTGAGCCTAATTTTATTTCTCTCCTTCCTCATATGCCATGGGCCTCTTTCCTTCTCATTTGCAGGCCTGACGGTGCTGTCCCTGGTGATGTCTTAGTGCTTACTAAACCGCTTGGGACACAGGTGGCTGTCAATGCTCACCAGTGGCTCGACCAGGTCGGTGTCATTCTGTTTGTGTTCAAAGAAAATTAGCAATACAAGCCTAACATAAAAAATGTGACTCCACCTGTCTAACCACCAGCCTGATCGGTGGAACAAGATCAAGCTTGTCATCACCAAGCAGGAAGTGAAAGACGCCTATCAGGAAGCTATGTTTTCAATGGCAACGCTTAACCGTACAGGTACGCAGAATACATTTTCAAGATCGGTTTTGAGAATCATCTTTGAAATATCCATATTTTTCTCATCACTACAATTCACTGCAATCTGTCAGTAGTCAACATAGGTAATGGATTCCACAGTTGTCAAATTTGGTGGGAGGGTGCATCCAAGGCAGAGGAAGAACAAGTTAAAAGTTTTAATTAAATTTAAGTTTTAAACACAGCAAAGTAAAGCCATTAAATGGTCTCAAAAATTACCTATTAACCATCAGATACAACTAATTGAATTTGTCGCCTTGTGTCGCCATTGGCCTAGAAACCAAGTACTCCTCATTGATTAAATAGCTACTATATTTGGTTGGTGTAGTAGAAAGAAATTGCCTCCAATGAACCATAATCATTAATAGTGTGGTTACCAAAGAGGGTCAAAAGAACATCTATGTGCTATGCAGCATGCATTGAATAAAACACCCACCCCCAATACATTGTGTTAGTGCTTTTCAGAAGCGCACTAGTCACGTTATCATAGGCAATCCTTGGGTTAGCATGTCAGCCTCACAGTTCTGGGGTCAAGGATTCGATCCCAGGTCGGTCCTCACTGTGGAGTATGCATGTTCTCCCTGGGCTTGCGTGGGTTTTCTTCTGGTACTCCGGGCTCCTCCCATATCCCAATAAACATGCAGGGTATGCTCGTTGAACACCCTAAATTGCCCCCAGGTATGAGAAAGCGTTAATCTTTGTTCGTCTCCGTGTTCCCTGTAATTGGCTGGCCACCGATTCAGGGTGCCTCTGTAGTTAGCTGGGATAGGCTTCAGCAACCCCTGTGGTCCTTGTAAAGATAAGTGGTTCAGAAAATGAATGGATGTAATTTAACTTTTCACAGAGCATAGTGCTTTTGAGAGGAAGGCCGTGAACAACACTGAATTATTTCCCTGTTTGACATTAGTCAATGTTTGCATTAACCAACGAGTTGTTAAAGTCACACAGGTCATAAAAAATACATTCTGGCCAGCCAGTGATACACACCCAGCTGAGCACATAAAGTAGACCCTATTAATGTTTGTTTATTGTATATAGTTTGTACTACACCTTTATGAGCCCTGCCTCTGAGGGAACGAGTTACTGTCCCCTCGACAGGGAACACTGTGCATGCGCAAGAGAGTGCATGCATACAATTTAGTTATTGAGTGAATCTGTCTTTACTGATTGCTCTTTAAATACGGAAAACTAACAAAAATTTGAATCAATCCATTTCATTGTCACACAAAAAAAGTTCTGATGGAAAAAAACAAATGTATGTTCAGTTTAGGCCCAGTCCTACCGAGTACAGATATGACTACAGATAAACTAGATGGTATATTGGTGGCACGGTGTGGGGTGGTTAGTGCGTCCGCCTCACAGTTATGAGATGGAAGGATCAATCCCCGGTGGGTTTTGACCTTGCCGAATGGGGTTTTCGATCCATGGTTGATCACTTTAAATTGTCCCTAGGTATGAGTGTGAGTGGCTGTTTGTCTCAATGTGTGTAGTGATTGGCTGGTGTCCCCTGCCTATTGTCCACAGTTGGCTGGGATAAGCTCCAGCACCCCTGCAAACCTTGTGAGGCTACACGGTACAGAAAATGAATGATAGAACAGATCGCGGTGTATTTAGTCCTCCTGAGTTCTTGCATGTTTTTACATTGCTGCATGCGTTTTAAATCTAAATACTAAGTTTGTGGTCATGTTTACTTTCCGCTTCAGCGGCAGGTCTCATGCACAAGTTCCAGGCCCATGCAGCAACAGACGTGACAGGCTTCGGTTTGTTGGGACATGCTAACAACTTGGCAAAGCAACAAAGCAACGACGTAGCCTTCGTCATTCACAACCTACCCATCCTAGCCAAGATGGCTGCCGTCAGCAAAGCGTGTGGAAACATATTCAATCTGGTTCAGGGCACGTCATCCGAAACATCTGGTAGGAATGCAGCCACAAACCCATGTCAACATGTACTAACAGAAAATGAGATGAGATTTGATACTGGGTGTTCTATTCATGCTCCATATACTTTTTAAATATTCAAGTGTTTTTCTGATAGCTTTTCCACTCGTTTTCTCTTGCTCTTTTTGAAGGTGGACTGCTGGTGTGTCTGCCAAGAGAGCAGGCTGCCAAATTTTGTTCTGAGATGAAGAGCTCGGGGCATGGAGGTCAGGGTACCTGGATCATCGGAATTGTAGAGAAAGGAGAGCGTCACGCTCGCATCATCGACAAGCCCCGCATCATCGAGGTTCTTCCACGTGGAAGCCCAGTGCCCAATCAGGATAATAATTCTGCCAGTCCTGTGCCTGGTTCCAATTTGTCCTAGATTATATGATTATGTGTCAGGATGCGTGGTAATGGTCAGTATGCTGTGCATATCTTCTGGAAAGCACAAACCACAACTCATTTTTCTCTCTGTAGTTGGGTATGTATGTGTCTACATACTACCTCATCATGTACTAATCTACTGTAATTAATCAAACTTTGACTCATTTTAATCATGTCATTTAAACTAATTGGAGGAATGAATGGAAAATAAGAAGTTAACATTCCAAATTGTCCTTTCTAAATTATAACTGAAAAAAATATGCAGTGAAAGATTATGTTTGAGTAAGGATGATTTTTTTTAAATGTGACGTTGGCTGTTTTAACGGCTTAATTTGAATAGGGTCTGATGTGGATGATTGTTTTTTATTTTTATTTTGCCACCCTTACTCCCGTTGCATTAATGGGTGATCCATCTGTCTTTGTTTGGCTCAGGCATTACAGTCCAGTGGAAGGTTTGAGCAGCTTTCTCTGGACACGTAACGCTAGGTACAGATGGGCTTTTTTTTCAGATGATTGGTTGTCCAGCACCAAGTTAGTCACATTCTTCCTGTTTATGAAACTCTCACCCATAAACCCCAGCTAAGGGGCCAGGTGGAGTGGATGCTTATCAATGGAAGAGCAATGCTGACTTGGCTTGCAGGATGGTCAAATCTGTTTGTATATTTCCTGCTTTTCACAATCAAATTAAAAAAAATCAACTTTGAGGGTGGTCTGTTTGTTTTGACATAGAAGCAAAAAAAAAAAAAAACATGCAATAGAGGACTTTTTCCCCCAGTTTCCCTTTTGAAGTAAAGAATATGTATATCTTGTTCTAGTTTATTGAAGTCTAGACAGGTACCAGATCAACTTTTTATGTTTATTAGCATGGCTTATTTGATCTTTGGATAAACTGGAGAATTCACTCACAATCCAGATATTTTAGCAACCATTGTGTTATGCTATGAACCATAATCAAAAACGAACATGACTTAAATTCGTCGGAGAAATGGGTACTAACAGGGCCACATGAAAATAAGATTTTGTCGTAATCATGGGGCCAACAAGGTAATCTCGTCTATGTACCATCCTTTAATGCAGTACGTAGTACTAGAAGACCACTAGTAGTATTTGGGAATTCTACCTTAGCTATATGAAAGTGTTTTATTTATTTATTTTTATAAAGCACTGCTACAGAACGTTTTTTTCTAAAGCACTTCTACAAAACATCCAGTGTATAAAATATGTCTATAAGCAAACTATTGTTTTTTTAAAAAATTAAACCTTTTTCATACCTGTCAACCTCGAACCATTTGTGATCTTACCAAATTTTGTTTTCGCCCTTACATATATGTATAAATACATGGAAAATCTTACCACTTTACTTTTTTGTAAAAAATCACGAACAACAAGTGAAAATGAAAGTAAACATAAACAAGGGAACAGGAAACGGAAATCACATGGTGAAAGTGTTACAAAACGAAATGTTTATCATGATCTTTTTTTTTTAGCCAATCAGAGGCGCCGGTACATATATCACTTGGCAGACATGCGTTTCCGGGAAGAAACAATGGCGGATGGTGAAAAATGGCTAGAAAGTGCCTTAATTTATTTTTTTTTCTCAAAATCACCGTTTAGCGTACCATTTTCATGTGTACAGCGTACCAATATAAAAATGGGCTTTCAGTTGTACCAATTACGGCGAGAACGTACCAGTTGACAGGTATGCTTTTTATTTTATT
Organism: Stigmatopora nigra; assembly: GCF_051989575.1. NCBI lineage: Eukaryota > Metazoa > Chordata > Actinopteri > Syngnathiformes > Syngnathidae > Stigmatopora > Stigmatopora nigra. The sequence continues at coordinate 22,901,256 of NC_135508.1, read as the reverse complement.
CACACAATATAGTAGTATATAATTGAATCCGTATATATTGTGAATGTACATTGTGACGTTTTTACCTTCCAAACCGACAGGAGGCGAAAGATGAAATGAAAAAACGTCGAAGAAGAAACTGACTTATTTGGGAAAACAAACAGCAAGCAAGGTGTGAAACTTTAGCGTGTGTATTGCGAATTAAATATTGTACGTGTGATTTAAATGGAGAGCTGCGGGTATTTTGTGTCGTCTAGAGACGCACATGTTCATGTTGCTGCAAATATGGATCGTAATGTATAACACCATGCTCTGTGTATGACTACGGATGACAGGTTGACTGCGTCCACAATGCCGTATCTGGGCAATGAGGACACGGTGAAAGATCTGAGGAGGGTTTTGTCTAACCCCCACGTCCAGTCTGACCAGCTACGTTACAGGAATGCCATTCTCAAAGTTATCAGGTTGGTTAGGTTCATTTTGAGACTTCAATACAGCTATCTTTGATATCCTCACTTACTTTCCCCTTTGGTCTTTACCTCACCTTAATGTGTCTCAGGTTGATGTCACAGGGAGTAGATGTCTCCACTCTCTTCAGTGAGATGGTCAAAGCATGTGCCACAGTAGACATTGTCCAGAAAAAACTGGTCTATGTCTTCTTGTGTTCGTATGCCTCTTTGAACCCAGAGCTTTCTCTTCTGGTCATCAACACACTGAGGAAGGACTGCCAAGATCCAAACCCAATGGTCCGCAGCTTGGCCTTAAGGAACATGACCAACCTGAGGTGACTTATCAATCCATCGGTCATCCTTTTTTGTTGTCGATTCTGTGACATCTAGCTGTACTTTGTGTTCCAGATTGCCCAGTTTGATGGAATATGTGGAGCAACCTCTCACAGCAGGACTGAGAGACAGAGCGGCCTGTGTGCGACGGGTTGCTGTGCTTGGTTGGGCCAAACTGCATAATCTTCAGCCTAATTCTGAAATTGGTGAGGTGCTTGATTGAAATGGCAGAATTGACAAACGTTGGATGCTTGCAAAATTATATATAACTTGAATTAACATTGAGTCAAAGTTTGAAGGAACCCACTCTTCATAAACAAAATCACATGGTGTTTTTTTGCTGAGAAAATGACCCAAGCATTGTTGATCCATTATATTCTCATTTTATCTTCTGAACCGCTTTGGGTCGCAGGGGTGTTGGAGCCTATCCCTACTGACGTCGGATCAGAGGAACACCCAGAATTGGTGGCCAGCCAATCGCAGGGCACAAGGACACAAACAATCATTCACGCTCACACTCATACCTAGGGGCAATTTAGAGTATCCAACTGCCTACAATGCATGTCTTTGGAATGTGGGAGGAAACTGGAGTTCCCGGAAAAAACCCACACAGGCCTGGGGAGAACATGCAAACTCCACACAGGTGGACCAAGTGGTTAGCTCGTGAACTCACAGCTCTGGGGTCCTGGATTCAAATACAGGTCATGTCCACTTGTGTGGAGTTTGCATGTTTGCCTGCGTGGGTTTCCTCCGGGTACTCTGGTTTCCTCCCACATTCCAAAAAAACATGCATTGTAGGTTGATTGGACACTCAAAATTGCCCTTAGGTGTGGGTGTGAGTGTCCTTGGTTGTCCGTCGCCTTCCCAGATGAAACCCAAAGCCAAAAACAGGAACTACATAATGACTATGCGATAAATCTAAAAGGCAACTAGAAACACCCATTATACTACTCACATGGTCAAAGAAAAGGTCATCTTTCCAGTGTTGTTTAATGGATGTTAAAAAAAATAACAAGATAAAAGCAGGAATTATAAACTTTTGTGCCATATTCCTCTTTATATTTGATACCCAAATGGCATATACATGTATTACAAAAACACAGGAACTAATCTTGTTCCAGTTCGTTTGGAGGTGGCTGTACTACAGTACAGGTTATTGTCCTGAAATATTCTGCCAGATGCTGCAGTGGTGAATGAGCTGTACAGCCTTCTTCGTGACCCTGATCCTGTGGTGATGGTGAACTGCCTTCGAGCTCTGGAGGAGATTCTGAAGGAGGAAGGAGGGGTTGCAATTAACAAACCCATTGCTCACCACCTGCTCAACAGGTTTCAAATCAACTTTTCCTATACTTCAAAAAAAGATATGTGCACAAAACTTACAACGTTGCTAGACTTTTTTTCACCAGTTACTATTTGTTGGTTATTTTCTGTTTTGCAGTTTACAATTACTAATTTCCTTATGATATTGACCCTAATAGTGTGCTTTTGATTCAGAAATACCATGTGTGGTGATCTTTCTTAAAATTTTCCTTTCAAAGTAACACATTTGGGGGTGGCTAGACAGCTGAGTGGTTAGCGTGTCGGCCTTCACAGTAGGAGACCCGGGTTCAAATCCAGGTCGGTCCACCATACCTAGGAGAAATTTAGAGTGTCCAATCTGCCCACCATGCATGTTTCTGGAATGTGGGAGGAAACCGTCGTAGCTGGAAGAAACCCACGCAGGCCCGGGGAGAACATGCAAACTCCACATAGGTGGACGTAACCTGGATTTGAACCCAGGACCTCAAAGCTGTGAGGCCGGCGCGCTAACCACTCGCATCACCGTGCTGCCCTGGGTAGGGGTTATATACAAGAAAATACGATAATCTCTTTACCAATTTGAATGACATTTTTCAATAAATGTGAATAGCTGATGTGAATAGGCAGTTTATGTGTAATTCAGGTTTAAGGAATGTGACGTGTGGGGCCAGAGTGAGGTTCTTAAGATTCTCCAGCGCTACCAACCTCACTCTGAAGATGAGCTCTTTGACATCCTCTCTCTGCTGGATACCTCCCTGGTCAGCCCTCACGTGCCAGTTATGGCCGCAACGCTAAGCCTCTTCCTTAGCCTGTGCGCCGCCTTACCTGCAGTCAGCCTGGCAGCTCTGGAACGAGTAAGGGCCCCCTTGTTGGCCGCTTGTGGGAGTGCATCAAGAGAGATCAGGTTCACTGTGCTCTGCCACATTCAGGTGTGTGCTGTCAAAGTTAACAGGTTTATACACATTAGTTGATCATACGATTAATCCAAAACTACTTTGAAATTGACTAATCACTGAAAGACATTGTATCGATTTAGAATTGTGCAGATCATCTCACTTCTGCCTCACATTTTTCTGTTTTTTGGTGAAAGCAGATTGACTATCTTTGTAATTCATCAAAATAAGACATTCAAACATTTGCTTCTATTTTAGAATTTTTGTTTTCTATATCTATAGTAGTAATTACCTATGTTGAAGCTGAAGCAGGTTGAGAAATGTTTGTCGAACTTGCACCCTTGCAAATGCGTAAAAGTAGCCCTAGGTTTTAAAAAGGCAGATAAGTCTAAAATTGAAGGCTTGTTTAAGTGATCATTTCTGATGCATTTTTTTCTCCCCATGAAGTTGCTGTTGCGGTCCATCCCTGGCTTGATGGGGGCACACTACAAGCGTTTTTTCTGTGGCTATGCTGAAACAGCATATATCAAGCAGAGGAAAATGCAGGTTGGCCTGTTTTCTCCATTTTACTCTTTTTGTCCAAAAATGTTATATCCGACTTTTTTTCTAAACATCTAGGAGACTATCCCTCAATTTTCGAGGGAAATCTATATTCCTTCATTCATTTTCTGAACCGCTTATCCTCACAAGGGTCTCTGGGGGTTCTGGAGCCTATCCCGGCTACATCCAGGTACTGGAGTGGGGACGCTCTGAATCGGTGGCCAGCCAATTGCAGGCAGGGCACAAAGTGATGGACAACCATTTGCACTCAGACCCCTAGCTAGGGCCAATTTATAATGTTCAATTGGCTTATCGTGCATCTTTTTGGGTTGTGGGAGGAAATCGGAGTACCTGAAGTGAACATGCAAACTCTACACCGTGAAAATCCACATGGGATCAAACCTTCAACCCCAGAACCGTGAAGTCAATGTGCTAACCACTCGGCCGCTGGGATACCTACAAACAATACAAAATATGCAGACACAACCTTCTCTTTGCTTCAAGTCTTCTTGCAACTTGTGTTTGTAGGTGCTGGTAGAACTGGTAAATGATGATAATGTTGCAATGTTACTGGATGAACTGAAAGAATACTGCACTGATGTTAACGCAGACACTGCCCAGGCTGCAATATCAGCCATTGGTAAGTAGCCACTTTGCAATGTTGTTTACTATTGTCAACCAAATTGATCCTTAGTCACTCAATAATGATGTTTTTGCATGGCTCACAACAACTGATGTCCAAATACTGATTCTTTGATTTCCAATCTATTTTTTTTTAAAGATATGTTGTGTCTTTATAGATAAATGGTCCATATATTTGGACCTGTAATAATAATGATAAAAATTATGTAGCCACTGAATGAAAAATCCCTGTTGGTACCGCCTCAAGAAATGCTCTGTTTACAAATATTACCTGACCACTCAGCACACTTGGTGGGTTGATTTATAGCAGCCGAAAAGCAAGATAGTACTGAAAGCGACAACTGGATCTGACCTGATCTAATGACCAAATCCGATAGTGTCCCCTAATCCAAAAATAGCCCGATCAGGTGCGTATACCGATACTCAGTTATGGATTAGGATATAACTATTTATAATGGTACTATAGTCATTCAGTAATCCCTCGAATATCGCAGGTTAATGCAGACCAGACGTGGCCGTGATAATCGAAAACATCGCGAAGTAGGGTCACCTCTATTAAAATAAAATATAATATATATATTTTTTAATTCTTCAGTCCTAAATTCTAGTAGCAAGAGTGGCTTCTGTGTATGAGTTTCAGCGTGGATATTCATATTTTTATGATTTTTTTTTTTTTTTTACGATAGTGCTAAGTCCTGCAAGAGGGGCTTCCGCTTACGAGTTTTTGCGTGGATTCAGTGGAAGTCACTCATGCTACTAGGACTCAGCAATGAAGTAAAGAAAAATGTCATTAATAGTAGAAAAAAAATCACGAAGTAGTGCGTTTGCGATAAGTTACATATCAACTTGATCTAGCGTCAGTTGAAAGCCTAATTAAAAATACTTTCAATATCTTACTACAGTCCTACATCTACTTACGAAATTAATTAGTTCCAGAACTTTTTTCAAAACTTGAACATTTTGTAAGTAGAGCAGTACTTTATGTGTAATTTGTTCCACGGTCCTCACACAACTAATTCGTCAGTGTCCTAATTTTGTATGACAGATGTGAGGAATAACACAATAATGAGAGAAAATGATAAGATTTTTTTTATTAATGTCTTAAAATGAATAACAGGCATATAAAATCTATCTGTGTTTAAACGCAGGGGAAACAGAGGAAGCTCACGGCATGCAACTGAGATGGCACACAACCACTGTCATGTCTTGTTTTGGGTGGATGTGTGTGTGTGATGTTGCTTTTCTCCTCTGGTGTCCCTCAGGCGGTGCGGAACAAGGAAAGCCCAAAATGTGCGGGACACTAGAGGCAGAAAGCAAACACACACACACACATCCACCCAAAACCCTAACAATACGTGACAACCACACGAACACATGAATACACGTTTGATAAATGCAACATTAAGATTCAAACAACAACATTAACAACATTTATCAACAAAAAACATTAACATTTTATGATTTCTTTGGAATTTAATTTTTACCCACTTTATTAGTCGCTACTGATTCTTACTTGTTTGGATTTCACTGACCCATCTGCCATGCTGGTTGACGGTTTAAAAAAAATATAATAATAATTATCCAAAGACAATTGCCTTCGATGATTTTAAATAATGTTTCTATAATGCAAGAAACGTCGTCAAAGTGAGCGATCGCATGACTTTTTCTGGATTTTTTTTCTATCAAGACAGAACATTTGTGAAATTTCTTCAGCATTTCTTTGATTTTTGTTGTTGCAATGCTCACTGCTTCCTCCTCGCCTGCCTTCTCGTTTTATTTCCCTGTATTGTTGAGTGTTCCATTACCTCTTGAGAGTTTGTTTTTATGCCCATTGACCAACTTGTTGTTGTCCTCCATGTGGACCACATCTTTTCATTCGCACTGGGAGGCATGATGATAAAAAACAGAAGCAGCTGCTTTATCCACACTTGGAAAAACTAAACTAAGCACTCCGTGATGATGAACTGCGGTCAAAAGTACAGAAGAGAATCTTCAAACATGGATAGTGGTTGTTGTGAGACAGCCAATGAGAGCCTAGCAGAGTATAGCGAGTTGCTAAAGTGAGAATCAATGCATCCACAACAAAATTTTACAAATAAAATAACGGTAAAGAAAATGCATTTACTTTTTAGGGGATTTGTGACTTGGGTCTTTTTGGTATCTCGAGGCAATCTTTTGCATATAAAAAGCTTTCGTACCCTAAACATTTCGTGCATAGAGGCATTCATAAGTAGAGGTATGACTGTATAGTGGTATATGTAGTATGAGTGTCCTCCACCAAGGATTTCCGTGTGACATCTGGTGTAACTTGTAGGTCGTATTGGGCGGAGCTACAGCGACAGATGCCTCATGATTCTCACTGGACTGCTCGAGCTTAAGCAAGACAACATCACATCTGGTAATATTCACTCTTTAATAAATTGTGTATGAAAAAAAAAATCAGACATGCCAGGTAATCATTTTACTCAATGTACTCAATCTTTTTACTCAATGTCTGACCTCCTTTCACCATTCTGCAGCTGTGGTACAGACCATGCGAGACCTAGTCTGGGTGTGTTCCCAGTGCAGCGACACTGTGTGTTGTGCTCTGGATGGGTGCGAGGAAATGCTGCATGATAGCCAGGTGAGGTGGATGTATTGCCACACTCGTCATCTTGCTCAACAAAAAGCAAATCATTTACAAATAGATTTTGATATATAAATGTACCAAAACATTACAATCTATGCCTAAATAAACAGTCTCTCTTATCAAATCGTTGACATCTGGAGAAATGGCTACTAACAAAACATTTCAGTCCATTTTAGTTTTATCCTGAAATTTCATGATGTCATTATTCTGCATCAAAAGTCCTTAACATTGTTTGGCATCCTCTCCTCATCCTTGCAGGGCAAGCAGGCCTTACTTTGGTTGCTAGGAACATATGCCGATAAAGTCAGCAGCGCACCCTACACTCTGGAGGTGTTTATTGACGGAGTGAGGTGCGAGACCTCTTCCGCGGTCAAAATGGAGCTCCTGACTGCCACACTGAGGTTGTTTTTGTGTCGTCCCGCTGAAACTCAGGACATGCTTGGAAGGCTGCTGCATTACGGAATAGGTGTGTTGCGTGCATGCCCGATTAAAGGCGAAAAGATTCCAACATCTCAGATATTTTGCAATCTTTGATTGACAGAAGAGGAGACGGACATGTGTGTGAGGGATCAGGCACTACTCTACTACCGCCTTTTGCAAAGCGGGGTTGATGAGACACGTAAGGTGCTCCAGGGTCGGAGGTCGGACCCTTCCCTCGGTGTTCTTATTGGACGTCCCGCAGAACCTGTAAGCCAGTGGGCTCACATATTCAACACACTGAAACCTCTTACCCAGATAACATCAGAAGCAGAATCAGTAAGGAACAGAAGCTTTACGCACACTGCATTTCAACCCAACTCTGACCTCTCAGGTTCTATGAACTCCTATCAACTTCAAAGCGTCCATTCTGGTGAGATTGACAATAAATCTGCTGAGTTTATTTATTTATTTTTGAAATTGAAGTCAAAATTATGCCCTTTAAAATTAGGACCTTTAAACATTGATTATGGGATTATGTACTACAGACACGTGTCTGCTGTATTCAGATTTTTTTTGACCAATTTACTAATAGAGCAATATCTTGACATACGAGAAATTTGAGATACCAGGAAAAGTCAGAGCCAATGAGAAGTGATATATATATAATCCTCGTATTCGCGGTCAGTCCGCCATTCGAGTGACGGGAAAAACACAGAAAAAAATGCAATGCTCCGCCCAGTGCTCGTAGATATCTGTTATTCACAAAAGGGATGTGGCAAAAAAGACAATGCGCTAAAATCATAAACAGCCTTTCATGTCTTGGCCACCTGGCTTTCTCGTATTTCAAAATTTATCTCGTATCTCGAGATAATTATTTGCTCGAGATTTTACCCATATCTCAAATTGCTTGTATGTCTGGGTACTACTGTACAAGACAAATTTGACATGCGAGCATGCGATCTAGGTAGCTAGGTAGTCCTTTTCAAGTTGCGCTGTGATATTCATTATGAGAGGGAGGGTCTTCTTTTAAAATGGATAAAGGAGAAACAGTTATCGGAATCTGTGAAGACTTGAAAGTCAAGCAAGCAGCTGAGAAAGGGGATATTTCGATGCCAGCCGAAACCTTCAACGCGAGTCGTGGCTCATTCGATTACTTTAAAAAACGAACTGGGGATACGCTAGTTTGTGAGGCATGGGGAAATAGCTAGTTCCGCCTCGAAAGCCACGGGGGAATACATAAACACCTTTGCCTCGGTTATAGCACAACAAGGTTACATCCATTTTTAAGTGAGCGTACACTTTGAGCATTTTTAAAGGGTATAGTTTGTAGTTGTTTGAGGACCGGGGAACAAATTATAGAATTTACATAAAGAGTACACTTACGAAATTTTCAAATACCGAAAAAAGTCTTGTAATGAATTAATTTTGTAAGTAGAGGTACGACTGTACTTATTATGAAATATTTTATATTGAAAAATGACGTTTCGCTTACCTGCGAAACATATAATTTGCTATAGCTTTAAAAGTCTAGTAAAATCTTTGTTCGCACTCGTCTTTTGTTTACATTCGAACAGCTCTTTTGCAAATGGTAATTAATTCTTGAAGCTTGGGGGGGGATGGCAGCACTAAGGGACTCTAAACATTATTTTCTGTTTCTACACTTTCTTATAAGAGGCTAACTAAATTTCATTTGTATGCATCAGGGAAGGTCGTGAAGGTGTTCAGAGTAAAATGATAACATTCTAATGGTTCCTTGTCTAAATTGAAATGATTCCATATGTTTCTTATAGAGAGTTGTGAAGAGCACGCACAATCGCCTCCAGCCCTCCCGTCGACCAGCACTATAGTCCCTCTCAGCTTACTTCCCCCCTTAAATCCAGCCGAGTTTGAGCATCTGTGGACCCAAGGTAATGTCAAAAAATTATGATGACATCTTTCCGGAATCAACTGTAACATAACGATCAAATTGCACAACCTGTGTTAATTGGCATCTAGTATAGGTGTTTAGTGTCATTATTTAACCATGTACTGTGAGACCTTCATGCAGTGTTTCCCAATCAATGTGTAGGGCACTTGGGTATGGCGTGAGCAATGGTCAGGTGTGCCACGGGAAATGAATATGAATATAACAAGATTAAAATTGACATATTAGAAGGTTAAAATCAAAATATGATGAACGTTAAATTGTAGATGAAACTATTCCAAGATTCAAATTGTGAAACAGTCAATTTGTTGCCTATTTTTCTCTAATATGAACCAGAAGCTGTTTGGTTTCTAGGGCATCAACAGTGTGAGCACAACATTCTTTTGCGTAATATTAGGAGATTTAAGTAATGTTTGGAGAAAAGTCCTAAAATGATGCGATTAAAAACATGACAATATTTATTTTTAAAACACTCGAACCGGACGTTGTTCAGGGTCCGCAGACATCAACTTTTGGTGACATTAGGTCAGTGTGATTTTTTTATTTTATTTTGGAGGTTTATGTGTTTCCTGCTGATAAAACTTTGATGAGAATGACTATTGTTAATATAGGCGACATCATTTCAAATGAAAAGACTTTCAGATGGTGGTGTCCCCTGAGATTTTTTTCAATCCAAAAAGTTTTGAAGTGTAGGCTGGTTGAACACTCTAAATTGCCCCTAGGTATGCGAAAATGGTTGTCTATCTCCTTGTGCCCTGAGATTGACTGGCCACCCATTTGGGGTGTCCCTTGCCTGGTGCCTGTAGTTAGCTAGGATAGGCTCCATCACCCCCTCTGTGACCCTTGTGAGGATAAGTGGTTCAGAAAATTAGTGTGATCACTATGAGCAGGGGCTCACATATGTGGGCACCACATTTGGGGACATATATAGCTCACACTTGTATATTGAATGTTAATATTGTAGCCTATATGACCCAAAAGATGAAGCCCACATATGTGGAGTCAAATGAGGTTATTTTACTTTAATTTCCATAGATAGTAACCTGCTCTAAAAAATGGTTGAAGTAAACCTATCAGTTATTCATACTTTCAGTACATTTTACACATGTTCTATAACAACGAGCTCAAACACAAAACTTGTGTTGTATGTTTAAAGTTCATCTTCCAAATTTACTGAAGAAACTTGTTTAGAATTTGCTGTAAAAATATTTCAAATCTTTTGTATTTGTTTGTGTTTTGCTCCTAGATATTGCTGAGAGCGAAGAGGATGGTTTTTGTATGATAGAACACATCTTGTGTCATAATGTCAGTCACTCTTCGCCGCAAAGCTTTCAGGCTGCAATGCAGTTGGTCAACATCCAGACGTTGGCCTTCACGCCAACACATGTATTTCCTTGGAGGGTCTATCTATATACGCACACTGAATCCTCTCCCTGCAGCACACTCATTCTGGGGGAGTTACTTTGCACGGAAAATGCAAATGAGGAAGGTGCATATGTGGTGACCAACGAGGACCATGATTCAAATAAAATCGTGGCGGAAGGCGAAATCAGAAGGCAAGGAAATCTTGAAGAAGAAGTTTCATTAGAAGGGAGGAACAAGAGCGATTTGGCAAAGGACAATGGAGAAATAGCAAAGCTAAAAGTGACACTGAAGCAGAAACCGAGAGATGACAGAGCTCTGAGGGGTTTCCTTTCCATACTCACAACTGTCCTACATACACTGTCTCAAGAGACTGAATGAATGTTTTACACCTTCTAAAGGGAGTGTGCATTGTTGTTGGCTTTGTCCACGTTGTTTCCATTTCTTTGTCTTCAAACATTTACTGTGTGAAAGAGTTGCATCGTGCTATAGGTGCATGATCATGTCCGTGGTAATGCAAAAGCTGAGGGATCTCGGTTCACATCCAGGTCGGTCCACCTGTGTGGAATTTGCATGTTCTCTCCGGGCCTTCATGGGTTTTCTCCGGGTACCACCCCAAAGGTAGATAGAAGGGGCTGCACCGTACCGCCAATAGCTCTAAATCCAGGGAACAGTGAGTGTTAATGATCCTACTGTCTCAACACCATTCATTGTGTATGAGCACGCAAAGTCCCCCTCCTTTGTTTTCCCTGTTAATTCTTTTGAACGATCGTTTCGAAATAGCGTTCAGCTAGCTAGCGATACCGCGGCGTTGGGGATTTGCGGGTGTAGACACGTTTCCGTGATGAGAATTATGTTGCAGTTCCTAACAAAGCTGTTGGTAGCAATCTGAACTTCCAACTCATCCATTTTGTGGGTGATGGATTTGGCGTTGGTCAAAAAGATACTCGGAAGCGGTGCCCGGTGTGGTTGCTGCCTTAGTTTAGCGGCTAGGCCCACCCGGCATCCGCACCTTTGCTTTCTTTCTCTTCGCCGCCTCGGTCGTACGCCGGGTGACTATCCACGGAGATCCCAGAGGTCTCGAGATGTCCTCGGGGATATCGTAGGTCCGTTGGTAGTCTGTTGTGATGGATATATCGCATCTCCTTCCGAGAGTAATTAAATCCTGGCGACTAGAAAAAGCTTACCTCGCAGATGTTAGCAAATAACGAACAACACCAAACTGGAGAGCAATGAGCCGCTGCACCCGTGCGCGCCGCCATATTGGATATATTATTAGATTACATCATATACATCATTTAGACTGTTTTGGACAGTTTTTTCCCTAATTTACAAATTTTATTCAATTTCTCAAAACTGCTGGTCCTCTATCTGATTGGAGGAAACTGGTTGGCTCAGTGTGAAGTTGATCTACAGGCAGAATGGACCATGCTGATGTAGTACCCTGAATTTGCAATTATTGCTTTAAACACAGGGGGAAATAATCAGACAGGTCAGTTGTTGTTATCTTCAAGCCAACTTTTACTGTAATGCCTGAAGATCCCCCGCGTTTCAGCAATATGAACCCAGACATAAAAAATCGAATACCGATCCATACTCTTGCTATTTGGCTGGAGGCATCAATAATCAAAGACCGATAATCATCCAATCCCAAAACTAGTTTCTAACTTAAACACTTTTAGCATGTGACCATCATTAATAACTTACACACTTTAGCCTATCACACTCACATGAAACATTTGCGTCACATTGCATGTCATGGAATTGGTATGTGTGCCATGGATGTGTTGATTAATCACATAGCCAAACACCATGCAATCATTTTCCTTTTTATCACTATCTGACTCAAATAACACTGACTTTGATTATTTGAGGAAAAGGCTTCCCGAAGTATTGAGTGGCATCATTCTTTGATTGGGAAAAAGAGTGCATCTTTTTGTCTAGGGCAACGCTGATTATCTTAACTCAGTGTCATTCGGGAATGGGCGCAACTGGCTGACTGGACTGTCATTTTCGAACTGTGTGCCTGTCGGTCATGTGCATTGTTCAGTCAACTGTGAGCATACTGTCATGTTCCTATCACTTCCATACTCGTTTTCTAGTACACAGGGAATCTTTTGTCTGCCCACACAAACATTCTTCTCATGCACTCATATTTTAGATGTCTTTTATTGTTGGTTACGCTACGGTTTTAACATCTTTATTATGTACTAAAACAATAAAAGCAGTCATGATTAAGTGTGACATGTCTTGACTCCCAAATTCTCAACTCCATTCCAAATGTCCAACTATTGAACGTGAAGAGTGATCAAAACAAAAATTTAGCAATTTTATTTCTACATCAGTTACAACTGGTACATCAGTAGAGTTACCCCATTTATAAAAATGAGCAATTATGCATTTACAGTTCTCATTTACTTAGAGTTGCTTTCCCCTGTTGTGGGCCTCAAAGAAGACATTGCTCGCTGGCTCTCTGGTTTGTCAGCACTTGTGACAGATGAAACCCCTTCTGCCTGTATCTTCACACGATGTTTTCCAGTTTTGGAGTCTGCAGTAACAGGGCGGCTCTGCGACGCTGTCTGGCTTTCAGCTGTTGATGGCCGCACAGAAGAAGAAATGGCCTCGTTCTGCAGTACACACTTGGAGTCCTGAAATTATTTGATATATTTGAATTTGCAATGTTATGAGTCCAAATCAAGCTGCAAATAACAAATGTAAGACAAACAACGCCATACAGTCATACCTCTACTACTTACGAATGCCTCTCGGTAGGAATGTTTCATGAGCGACTCGAGTAACTAAAAACATCCAAGTTACGAAATCCCCTAAAATATAAATGCATTTCTTTATCAATTATTTTATTTTGACTTCCCCTTATTAAGCGATTTAAAACTACAAATGTAAAGTGGCACATATTTTCACACACACACGCACACACACATGGGGCACACAAAAGTCTAAAATTTACTACAAGGTGGACGACTTTCGGCCCTGGTAGAACAGGCTCTTTCCGTCATCTGGTGGACAAACACGGGTATTACATCCATAGCGGCTACGGGAGATTTCAGTGGGCCAAGGATCATTTTCCTATGCTTCATTAATTTTAAGACATTAATACATAATTTCCTTATAATGTTCTCTCATTTTTGTGTTTTTCCTCACATCTTTCATACAAAATTGGGACACTTTGACCAATTCTAAAGTCTAGTTGGTAGTTGTGTGAGGACCGTGGAACAAATTAGAGAATTTACATGTAAAGTACAGCTACTACTGAAATTTTCAAATATGAAAAGTCTTGGAACCAATTAATTTTGTATGTAGAGGTATGAATGTATAGGTTAACTTGGAATGGCATCACATGAATGGAATGACAGCTTGTTGCTGCTTCAAACTTTGAATTTTCAGATGTTATGTCTTTCGATATGAATTGCTACTTTCATGACCCTTGAGACGTAAGGTGATGTGTGTATGGCCGTGCTAGTGTGTAAAAGCTACGACTGAGAAACTAATCCAAACCTTCTTGTTAGGATTTGGCGAGGCATCAGTTATTTTGCTGCCACGTGGTGGCCCGGGGGTCATTACGTCCGGGTCCAAGCCCCAGGCCCTGAGACGTTGAATACCTTCCACAGAGCGGCTAGTGGGGTTGATTTTCTGGACTGGTATTCGAGCGGGTAGATCCCATGTCCCTTTAAATTCAGGCCAAGCACTTCCTTTCTGGTGCATAACACATAGAATAATGACTGATATTGTTTAACCACATTGCCCAATATTAAACAATAACAATGACGCACGTTTTTAGGGCTTTACCTTAACTGTTCCAGGAAGTAGGTGTCCATTATTGTCTGCCACAAATTTGGTGCAGCCTTTCCGTGCTGTGGGTGCCTTCAAACGAAAGGTTATATTGCTTTGTATATATATTGTAAGTACATATTTTTAGCATGAGTATACAACTTGTGTCTACTGTTTACACTATGCACTAAGCCAATTTTACAACTAAAAGTTGTGTTCAAAAGACCCAATGAATAAGTGCAGCAGCCTATGTCAACATCATTGTTTGCTCCCTTTTTTGGGAATGGGGGCAAGGAAGAGTCAATTTTAAAAAGGTCAAATCTGAGCTGCTGAACACACAAAAGAAGGCTATTTCTAAAATTATTGTATTTTGATTTATGGACCTTTCTCAGTGTTTTAATGTTGAATGAATGGAATGTGAGAAGAAACTGTCGTACTCGAGGAAAACCCATGCAGGGCCAGGGAGAACAAGCCACACAGGTGGACCGATCTGGATTTGAACCCAGGATCTTAGAGCTGTGAGGCCAGTGCGCTAACCACTCAATCCACAGGGCCACCAATTTTTACATATACTCATGAGAATATTAAATATTTTATAAGCACTGAGCAGATCGCTGATGGACAAGATGGACATTATACTTTTCTGCATGCATATTTTCATTGATTAGCAACTGCATAACAGTGTTGCCAAAATATTTCATTTAGCACTTTAAAAGTGGTAAAATGACCCTAAAAATCACATCTAATTTTAAAATGTTTATTCTTAAATTCTGAGTAGAGCTCTCAAGAAATAAAATTTGAAAATAGACATTGTTAATGGCTCTCTGTGTCAAAAAGGTTCACAACCCCAAGTATAATACTTTTGTAATGTATTCAACATAAAAACACTGTTGTAATGATTTTAGTGACCTTAAATTCAGGCTTCGTCAGACACCAGTTCTGCAACCTTTTAGGGTTGAAGGCATCATCGTACTGAGGATAGAAAGAAAGATTCCAGATCATGTCCAATGTGAAAAAGGAAGATTCAGTTTTAAAGCATTAATGTTGACCTGATTTGCTGAATATCTGGACGACATTTCTGTAGATGTTTGCGGCTCGTTGCATAGCAACCCAACCACGTGACCTATTGTAGCCGATAGTGTCGACTACAACGTCACTGATTGCAATAAATAAATAAATAATAAAAAGAGGAAACTCATGGGAAAGGGTTGTCATAAGGTACCATTCGTTTATCTTTGTTGCATGGTGAAAACAGTATGAAACAGGTGCCTAAAGGAGACGATTTGTTGCTAGTGCTACATTGATGATGACCTTTATTAGTAAATAAATAAATCACGCAACAGTAAAAACGTGTATTCGGGATTTTAACGTAATTTAAAATATTTCAAGTGCAGTTGCATACATTTTCAATTGTTAACACTCGTGAAAAGAATAGATAAGTGATGTAGTACCTTGTTTTTTTGTGTTTCAACGCATCTTATGTGGCAAGAAACGAGAAAGCCAAATAGATTTTAAACATAACTAAACACTTTCGTTGTCAGCCATTTCCCATTAGTACAAAAGAAAAATAGTTGTGAACATGTTATTTACTATAATTATCTTTAATATTGCGATTTAGCAGTGTGATTGCGAGTTGCCATTTTTTGTGGCACTTGCGTCATAATTGTGCGACAGTTTAGACGTAATAATTGCGCGCCCCCTCATCATTCCCAAACTACTTTTTTGTACTTCGTCGATGACGGAATACTATTGTTTGCGATATAACAGCCATATGAAGTATTCTTAGTTCAGGGGATGATTGAACCCCATTTTATTATTGTGATTTTTTGTATTTAAATTTGACCGCCAGGAGCCTTATTTACTTAGTGTATTTCCGATAGGTACTATTTGTTAGCCGCAGCATGGTACGCTCCTGTTTAGGAATTGGGTCATCCCCCTTAATTTGGCAAATAGACTTACTGATGTGACCAAAGTAGATGCTTGTAAACTGTCTTTCCGCTTATAAGTAATTAGATCCGTGCTGATGTTCCAGAAGTCATGGAACCAGGTCCGTCCTGTCGCTCATCTGCCTCCTACGATCCACCTATGGTTCCAGCTGCTGGGAACTCTTATGGCTCACGTGGAGAAGTGCAAATTCCTCGTGACGTCAAAACACACTTTCGAGTGTGTCGCTTCATAATGGAATCAGGTAACCAAGCGCGCAATAAACAATAGTGCAAAGGCATTTAGATCTGAAGAAGTAACTTAGGCGATGTCCCAATCATATATTTTTACATGTGATTCCCATTGACCCGATTTTGAAGATCTGCCAAAAACTCGTTGCGATCCATCACTAATATGTATCAAATGTCTGAGAAATAACCGCACAAATATAATTTTACGTTGTGGAAAGTCAAATGTTGTACTCTGGCTATCTTTTACCATGTCATAGTCGTTGTATCCCAAAAATTAAGTTTTAAGGAGAGTCCACATTTTCCCCAAACACCAATAACAAAAAAATCACAACGCCCCCCCCCCCTTAACAAATCACTTGGGCCGTACAAGTTGAAGTTGCAAATACGTTTGTTACATTTTTTTAATAAATTAATTTTCTGAACCGCTTATCCTCACAAGGGTCACGGGTGTGTGTCTGAGCCTATCCCAGCTAACTTTCAGGCCAGAGGGCCGGGATACCCTGAAACGGTGGCCAGCTAATTGCAGGGCACGAGGTAACGGACAACTTTTTAACGTGTCCTACACCTCTACCATGAATGTTTTTGGCATGTGGGAGGAAACCGGAGTACCCGGAGAAAACACCCACGTAAGCCTGGGGAGAAAATTTAAATGCCACACAGTGAGAACTGACCTAGAATCGAACCCCTGACCTCAGAACTCTTAGGGTGATGCGCTAACCACTTCTAGTTTGATTTGCAATATCTCCCAGTAAAATAAGTTGGACATCTTTTGCCGTCAGTGGCAGCCAATTTCTTAATACTTCTCATCTCATGTCATTTTCTGAACCGCTTTATCCTCATTAAGGTTGTGTAGGGCGCTCTACCAACGTATAAAAAGCTTGCTTTGTTCTAAAGAACACAATTGACGAGGAGAATTATTTACTGTCATCAAATAAATACAAAAAAACGTCTATCTTTTGCACAGGAGTGAAGCTTGGCATGCACTCTGTACCAGTGGCTACAGCGTGCGTGTTGTACCACAACTTCTTCAAATGCGTCAACTTAAGTGTGTATGAACCATACCTGGTGGCCATGAGCTGTGTATACCTGGCAGGCAAAGTGGAGGAACAGCACATAAGGACCCGAGACATTATCAACGTAAGCCACAGGTAAAATCCTCTCGCCGTATGTGGGGGGGAATGTTGCAAAGAAAAAAAGTGCACAACCACAAGAAATCAACAGAGCAAAAACAAAAAAAACACGTTTAAATTACTTATATACTAATATTCTATTTAGTGTAGTTGTTGAAAAGAAAAAAAAATAAGTAGGTAACTTTATTCCTCTAATTTAAAGCACAATGATCGTGTCTAAATAAAGATCCTTTTTCAGCCTTTTCCCGTTCTGTGTGCTGCGGTTGTCGACTGAAACACTGTCTCCAACATCTCAGGTACTTCAACAGTGGCAGCCCTCCTTTAGAATGTGACAAGGAATTCTGGGACTTAAGAGACAGCGTGGTGAAGTGTGAGCTTCTCATCCTCCGACAGCTCAACTTCCAAGTCTCCTTTGAGCACCCTCACAAGGTGTGTTGGACGGTCCACTTTTTTTTCCATCATAGTTTTGAGCGCTTTTCTGGAAGTGGTTCTTCTATCTCATCCTCGATCTAGTATTTACTTCACTACTTGATGACAGTGAGATCACTGGTGAACCGCCACGCTTGGTCGAGATGCCCCATTGCTGAAACTTCCTGGGCGTTGCTTAGAGACTGCTACCATGGATCCATGTGTATCCGGCACAGGCCACAACACATCGCTATAGCGACACTGTATTTGGCTCTCACCAGCTACGGAGTGGAGCTTCCTGTTGGAGAGAAACATTGGTGGCAGGTGTGTATGTGGGATTGGCTAAGAATTTTGTGCACTCAGCGGGATCTTTTTATTTCTCTTCAAGTTTGTTACGTAGTTTTGTGATAGAGGACAAAATCTCTATACTAAAAGCAGATTTGTATTTGCTTATGTGCGTTAATGGGGTGTGCTCAATTATCATACTGTTTTATATTATATATTTTTTGGAACATGTTAAAATTATGAAATTAAGAGTTACAATTTGACACACAACCAACAAATACTTCAAGGATGGGGTTAGTTGAGTGCATGTAGTAACAACATATTAAGTAGGTAAGCCATGGGAGAAAAAATAGATTATTAATAATAGACATTTTGCATTTTGCACCCAAAAATGAGTGAAAATGGGAGCTCATAGCTGACAATTAAAAATAAATAAATGAACCAAAACATCAGATAAAAACTATAAATAGAAAAATTAATAACTACATGAATAAATACAAGTAAAAAGAACACTCGATATAATTACTAAATTAAGAAATTAGATGCCAAAACTAAAAGTGAATCCAAATGTAATAATATGAATTTAATTATTCAATAATTAAAAACGCCCTGCGATAATGTATTTATTGGTATTCAAATCAGGCGGCAGCCAATTAATTATGTGCGTTCTTTTGGGTTGAACTGTTTGCTTGTTGATGCCAAGTAGAAGCTAACGAATAGCTCTTTTCACCAGAGGTGTCAAACTCAATTTGATTCGTGGGCCTACATTCATGCCAAATAGATCTTATGTAGGCTGGATCAGTTTATTTTGGCCACAAAATGGTAACAGCATCCATTGCCAGTTTAAGTGAATTGGACCTCTAACGTTGTCAGTGGCGGGCAGAGTTAATTTTCTGTCACTTCCTTGTCATGTTAAGGTACTTAGCGGTCACATCCTCTAAATTTGGGATAATTTGCTATTGATTTTTAGGAAATTACCTGTGTGTTACTTCCTGCTGATCTTTTTGGCCATATCCAGGTTACCTCCTGTTGGTTTTGCGTCATTTTGGAAATGACATTTTTACATGGGAATTAGGGAAATCAATGGTCTGATCCTTGGATTTTCTGTTGCCAGTTCCATTTTAAAATCAAATTGACACTTAATAGTCATCTGTAAAAATAATAAAATGAATATATAGTATGTTCCAAAATCGATTTCTAATGACAATGAAACACAGGAAGTATAAAAATCAAGCCGTCTGACCAATAAGTGATTTATTTTTACAAATTCTTTTCCAATGTCGCTATAGGATTAACGAGAGTAGAAATGCCAATGTGTTGTTATACAGTTCAGTAACCTATTATATTTGATTGAAGCTTACCATCTACTGCTCCACTTTTTGACAGTCTTCACCCTGTTATATTAATCTGAGAGTAGTGCACTTAAAAATGTTCCATTGTCAAGCAATTTCACTAATGAGGTCCCTTTTATGGAAGCTCCGCTTTGCTCTATTTAAATGCAAATGATAAAAAAAAAGACTTTTTTTCCCAACGGCAAGAAATTCTAGGTTGTTTGAAGTCATGCCTACATATGTGTATGTGTGCAGGTGCTTTGTGAGGGCGTAACCAAAGCCCACCTGGATACCGTGATTTCTGACCTTCTCCAACTGTACGACATGGAGGCCAAGTGTGTGTGAAGACATTGCTGGCAGTCATGCACATGCGAGATGCCAACTGTTGATGCACCTGTGCATCTATAATCGCCAATGCGTCATTTCTGCGGGCTATTGTGTCCGTGTGTGTGTGTGTGTGTGAGGGATTTGGATAACTGTGCCAAGAACTCAAAACTGCACTACCGAAGGGTAACACAGAGTGGAGACAATTCATTTCCTGCCTTTCTAGTTGCAGATATGTTGGTGGTGCAGTAAAAAAAGACATTCTCTAGGCTTGTATTTCTGGTAGCAAAACAACATTGTCCAGACATTCAACTGAATGGTTAGTTTGTTAGTGTTAATTGCCCATTCTAACAAAAATTCTATATCGGTCATCACAACAAAATTTGAAAATACAGACACAGAAGACAGTGCAGACCTAGACAATAATGACAAAATAAACATGGATAGCTCATCTTTCCATTGCATACTGAGTTATATTTGTGTGTATATTTGGTATTTGCAGGCATTTTCCTTCTTGGAGCTGTTTTTAAGAGCTAAAAGAAAAGACATAGAATACACTCAGATTTCACAACTTCACCTGCACATTCCAATAAAAGCAAATGTGAGAACATTATTCCAATTACCTCTTATTTTAGTGGTTCTGTTTTTTATACAAGTTGCTTAGTTCCAACAATTGTGTGTTGTCACTAGTATTTTCACTGCTCCCCCAAATATGAATGGTGGACATCGTGCATAATGGTTTTAACTCAAAAGTGCCCAATATGTCACACTTGATCTCAAAGTGCAAGGTTCTCGTTTTGAGGGGAATCTGTCGGTCCTTACTTTCCCACTATTGGCTTTTTGTTTTGGTTGGCATACAAGTAAATCAGTCAAGCATTAGCCCAGGAACTAATCTCATTGTCTTTTTAGCCCAGTGGTCCCCAAGCTATTCCAGAAAGGGCCACATTAGCTGTGGGTTTTTATTCCAACCTGTAAGAGGAAACCTTTCCACCAATCTGGTGTCATAGAAGTGTAATCAGTGGATTCCAGTTAGGTGCTTCTTTTTTCAGCAGAAACCTCATTGGTTAAATTGTTTCTGTTGGATGGGTCGGGAAAAAAAACCTGCACCCACAACGGGTTGGAGACTTCAGCTTTAGCCTATCATAGACCTTTGTACAAATGACATTCATGACAGCAATTCAGCTCTCAATTTTGCTTTGGTCACACAACACATGCACTCACGTGTGTCGGGACAGTAGTGAATCAAAAAGTTAAATATTCATCAGAAAAATGTTGCATTTTATCTATATTTCAATGCAGTGGTGTTAATTTTAGTTTGCTCTTTCATGTTAGCTCATTCTGATTTGGTTGTTTGAAAATGAGCACATATGGCAACAAAGAATGCTAACCCCTATGAACTTTAAATTCTGAAGCTAGCTACTGAGGATCAGCTCTATTGTGTTTCTTTTCTCATGCACGAGGGACAAGTCGGTGTGAGTCAATGTTTACGCAAGTCCCACACATCCCCACCCAGGAATTCCTAATTAGCAGATCATTAGTGAACATTAAGGAGAAATGCACATGGCCACCATGTCCGGCATATGTATTTCCTCTCCTGTATATTTGGCCGCCTTTATACTAATGCAGAATGTGAACATTTTAGCTAACCAGCCATTGTGTTCAGTGGCAATCAAATTGTATATTTTGTAAGGCAGTTTAACATTAAAAAAAAATCCTTTAGTCACAGACATACAGTATGTATACCAATGTTATTTTCACTCTTATGGGCCTTAGTCTCTTAATATCTGAATAAAGAGAATAGGCAATGCTGAATGACAAAGTCAACACGTCGCCTTGAGACATATTTTTTAGAGTAAGTTTGGTGTACCTCAATGTAGCCTACATGGCTTACTTCTACCATATTTTGCGTAAAACGTGAATCTAACAAACTGTCCAATGCATTGTAATTATTATTCAATCTTATATTTAGTTGAAGTGTCATTTCCGAACTGCTATTTTTTGGAGTACAGCTTTTCTATTGAAATGTGTGTAAATATCTGCATCATTGTTTGTCCAATTAAAAATCATGAGCTGTTTTGATGATACAAAATAACCTTGCAGTACTTTCTTTGTGTTAAAAAGACTATATATATAATAATATGTTTTGGTTGCTAAGATGAATCAAGACATGGAGTGCTCCAGTGTCATAAACCTAGAAATCTGTTCACACGCAGACAGACTTCAGGTTAATGTGTCGGAGAGAAGAAAAAAGAAAGAAAAAAAACCTCAGTGCGGGTTATTTCAGGTCGCTCTGGTTTTATGTTGCGCATAAGACACAGAGGCTTAACTACGTGTGTGAACACTGATGCGCGGCAAATGCACTCTGGTTGCATTTCTTTCTATATTCCCTCCCCCAGCCCTTTTTTTTTAAATTTCACTCTGTAACTGTTTGTATTTCTCCATAAAAATACATATGTGTATCACATGATCCTCCTTTCTCTTTGAATGGGACATGGCGTGCATTGCAATGGTGTCACGTGCCACGTGGAATTCCTTCCCCCCGACTCGTTTCCTCTTCCTCATCTGTCACACTCCCACCGGTGTAGCTATCGGGGGTAAACACTCTCTCCCCATCCCAGATGCTCTCTCTTCATTTCACTGCCCTTTCTCCATATTCCTTGTCTTCCCATCCACCCTCTCTACTTGTTTCCGGCCTTTTTATCCCCCTCTCTTCTCCTCCCTCTTGTCTCCCTAATGTTATATTAATAATGGAGAGGAAGCATGTTCAGCCAGACTCCATGAATTAACCATCAGATGGGAAGGAGAACTAGGGGAAAGAGTCAGGAGTATGGAAAGGAAGAGTGATTTGGATTGATGGAATTTTAAGCTTGGAGGGAATGGCTGAAAAGAACGTTTGTGGGGAGTAAAGATAATGAAACAGTGTGCTTTTTGTATGTACGGTGTGACAGGGTAGGATGAGTTTGACATTTTAGGTCATTGGCTGACATTGACAGTGATAGACATGCAAGCGGGAGGACAGGAAAGACTAGAGTATGACAAGGTAGGGTGAGTGTGGCAATTTAACTCATTAGCTGTTATTGTAAGCAATAGCTATCAAAGAGGGAGAGGAGGGAAGATTCAAATATGTCAGTGACATTTTAACTTAATGGCTGGCATCGTCATTGATAGAACTCCAAGCGGGAGGACAGGAAAGACTGGAGTATGACGGCCAGGCTGGGTGTGACATTTGAACTCATTGGCTTTCGTTAATGGCAGCAGACGTCACGGCCATTTTGAATGGGAGGGGCATGTAGCGACTGATTTCTCCCAATCCAAATGACTGGGACAAGTACCACCATCAATAGTAATGAATGAGTTAAACGTGACAAGAGATCATCTTGACATCCTGTTATTCTGTGACTGTAACAAGCTGAAAGAGGATTTCTTGGTACATAAAATGCACTAGTTAGTGCTATGTGTGCTCTTTCCTTTGGATTTGCAAACTGAGAAGCATTCGAATTAATATATAAATCACCACTGCTGGCGGCAACACGTGCACATGACCTTAAAAAGTGGAAAGTCCTTAGGCACTAATTTAAAATGGTTAATTTCAAGGACATTTCTGTTTATGTAACTAAAACCAAGCAAGCATGTCTGTATTAAGGCACTTAAATACTAATTTGGTCCTATTTCCTGAAAACAAGTCAATTGTAGACCCTTAATTCAAATTTGAATTGTCATTATTTATCATTTGACTTTTATGCTAAATCCCAAATGTTATATTTTGAATCCCTGCAAAAGCACACATTTTATCATAGACCTTAAATCCAACCAATATGCTCATTGATCAAAAAATACTATTGTGTGACTTGA
Organism: Stigmatopora nigra; assembly: GCF_051989575.1. Classification (NCBI taxonomy): domain Eukaryota; kingdom Metazoa; phylum Chordata; class Actinopteri; order Syngnathiformes; family Syngnathidae; genus Stigmatopora; species Stigmatopora nigra. The sequence continues at coordinate 22,877,493 of NC_135508.1, read as the reverse complement.
CTATCACATGCAATTTTTATTCAGATTTCACCTCTTACAAATTGAGTTTAAAAGTCAGATTTTTTTGTACCTATTTATGGAAATATTGAAAGTGCTCATCCGCCCATGAAACTGTGTCAGTTTTTTTTTATTGCGCTCCTGGGACATGATGTGATGATAAGAGAAGGAATAGATGAAATTGGAAACAAAGCTTTTCATCAAAGTGTAAAAGTGTGTGTGTCTACAGTCCAGAGGAAATGGTATCTATTTATATATTAATCAGATTCATCTATAAATAGCTGTCTCTTTCTTGGCACTTTATGTTTTGAAATGCTTCTTTTTCTGTGTCCATGAATTTACAGTGTATTGCCAGTGCATTGGTATTGCATAAAAGACGCGATGATGGGTTTTCAGCATGAGCGTGTGTTGTCTTTCAGCACCGTGGACAGTGCCTGGGGCCCTTGCTTTGTTGATTTGCGCTGAGCAGAGGAAGAGGAGGAGTTAGAAGCAGAAAACCGACGAAAACCGAGGCAAGAATACGTTTCACGTATGATGGGCTCTATTTCAGACTATGAATGGCATGCTCCTCAAACTTGGTGGGTTACGATGCTTTTCTGCCGGAGGAAGGACACGTTTGTATATGTACATCTACATCTAAATCTAAATCTAAATCTAAATCTACATCTACATCTACTTCTACATCTACATCTACATCTATATCTACCGTATTTTCACGACTATACGCCGCATGATATTTTTAGCCGCAGTGTCAATATCGAGTGCTATTTCTGTGTTTTACACACAAAGGACGCACGTTTTTTTATAGACGCAACCAAGCATAGCAATACAAAACATACACGCTACACCCACACGCTAAAAACATGTTTTTAAAAAGGCAACAGAAGCAAAACTTAGTTCGATTGCACTTTATTTAGCCATTTTACTATGTACTCACATCATCATCACCCACAAATCCATCAAAGTCCTCATTTTCTGTGTCCGAATTGAACAATTGTCCATCGAAAACGCTAGTTAAAACGAGTTTTATACGTTCGTCCAGGTGGCCACAATCCATTCGCAAATAGTAGCTAGCCCCGTGCTGCTTGCCATCCTTTGTAAAGCTGTGTTGATGCCCATGTCCAGTGTAGCTTGCGTAACTAGCCCGGCGCTGCCTGCCACCCTTCGTAAAGCTGTGTTGATGTCATATACAGGCCACAATCCATTTGCAAATAGTAGCTAGCTAGTAGCTAGCTAGTAGCTAGCTAGTAGCTAGCTACTAGCTAGCTAGTAGCTAGCTAGTAGCTAGCTAGTAGCTAGCTAGTAGCTAGCTAGTAGCTAGCTAGTAGCTAGCTAGTAGCTAGCTAGTAGCTAGCTACTAGCTAGCGTAATTTTTCCAATGCTACTTTCTACGCTTCGTCAAGCTGTGTTGATGTCAATGTATACAGGCCACAATCCATTGGGTGTATTGACAAAAGAACGACATACATTGGACACTCTTAATTGGCCTTAGATATGGGTGTGAGTGTGCATGGTTGTCCTTTGTCTCCTTGTGCCCTGCGATTGGCTGGCCACCGATCCAGGATGTCCCCAGCCTCAGGCCTGGAATCAAGATGGGATAAACACCAGCACCCCCTGTTACCCTGAGATGAGAATTTATAAATCCGAAGACAAAAATAATTTGCAGTTGGGTGTCGCCACGAGAACCAACTGAAGGAGTAACTTGTTATTGCAGAAACTGGTACACAAAATGTGAAACCAAAGTCATCAAAATTGGTTAAAAAAAAAACATAAGTTGCCAAGAGAAATTAAAAAAAACTAATCATTTACAATATGTATTTTGCAGTTATTTTTTTTTAGACGTGCCAATCATTTAATTGGCAGGCGTCTGATTTGCAAACAATATTTGTATGTGGGAATGATACCAAGGAACAAATATATCCACAATTTTAGAATATGACTTTCAGTAGATAAGACTGTTATCTGAGATAGACAATCACCTCTTCTTTTTTTTTACAGGTATTGAGGATTTTCCACTTAGGACAATCCACTTTGAACGTTGGGGTTATTTTGTTTTACGTGTCTCTTTAACCCGCAATACCCTTCACTGTGCTGCGGTGTGTCAGCTGTCGTCACCACGCAGAAGAGTGTACAGAGGAAGGAGGGGGGTGACGTATGCACCAGCATCAGCATCACCATCACCAGCACCTCCTCCTCCTCCCTTGCTTGCTCGTGGATGCTGCTCGCTCGCAGGCTCCTGTCCGCGCGCGTCTCCTCCTCCAGAGATGTCGCAGGAGCATCTCCTGTCAGCTTGCCCTTTCTTTGCTCCTTTTCTTTTTTTCTTTGACACTTCACCGCTTCCGTCCCTGTCCTTTTAATCGTCAGCACCGAGCGACCGACCGACCGACCGAGCGGCAGGCAGGCAGCATCGCAGGCGGTAAGCACCGGCGCGTCCCCGCTACCCCATCGCCGCCCCCGCCCGCCCGCAAGAGAGAGGTGTTTGGAGCGGGCGAATCCCTCGCTCTCTCTCGCTCTCTCTGCATGCAGCTATCTCTCCCTCCCTCCATCAGCCGCAGACCCACAGTCAGGTGACGAACGCGGAGTGGAATATTCATCAGCAACGTGCTTCCTCCTCACTCGCCTTTCATCGGCTCCCCTCCATCCGACTGCGGTAGCCGGCTCACGGTCGTCTTCCTCCTCCTCCTCCTCGTCCTCCTCCTCTTCCTCTTCATCCTCATCCTCCGCTCCCGGCAGTGCCTCCTCCGCCGCTACGACCCCTCCTCCCGCTTCCCCGTGCGTCCTCTCATCCGGGCCGGGACGTTCTCCGCTCCACGCACACGCCAGATTAACAAGGGATTGTGGCTCTCCGCCCGCCCACTGATGCTGATGCTGATGTCCTTGAGCTCGGCCTGCACGGTGAGTCGCCGAGTCCGTGCGTGTTGGCGTGCGTGCTCGCGTGCATGGGTGCGTGACTCCTATTCACCCCACGCGACTCACTTGCTGTGATTGCGGACGAGTACGCGTGAAAATTTTTGGAATTTTCCCCAAAAAGACTTCAATTCGTCAATCGGTGAAAAACGCACGGGCCTGGTGTGTCATCGCGAGCCTTGCTGAGCTACTCTGATAGCCAAGCGGGCATACCGTAATACCCTGATAAACAGCGCTAAATGACGCGGCTGCAGCGCTTCAAAGCGAGGCACGTCTGTCCTTCCCACGGATGGTGGGCGAAGGGCTGCAGTCCGGCATTGTCGACGAGCGTGAGAAGCTGCCCGGGCCTCTTCTGAGGACCGACAGCCCTTTTCTATCCCCTTCTATGTCTCATTTCTTTTTTGTCGCACCTGACCGTACACCATCGGTTTGATCCGGTATCAGTACATTAGGCCCGGTAACCTTGCGGTGAAAGGGGCATAGGTTAATGGCGCACCTCGAAGCCAAAGGCCTTGAATTTGAAGCTACAGAACAGCATTGACTTGCTATGATTTCTATTGCTGCCATATATGTGATGTGAGGAGGAGGATGGCCATGATGATGATTAGGCACGTTTGAAGGTGACCAACAAAGGTCATCTTGGGTTTGAATTGGACCGGTGCCGCACGCCAGAGAACAGTGGAACACAGCATTAGCAAGTATTAACTGTGTGTGTGTGTGTGTTTGTGTGTGTGCCTTTGGAGGTGAAGCTCACGTGGGAGGGACATGCATGCGATACAAACTACATGCTAGCCATTGATGTCATTGAATGCACGTATTTTAGCCACAGTCAAAGCCAAGTTGGATCATTTTCATCATCAAGTTTAAAAGGCGATGAAGGAATTATAGGCTTTATGTGTGACCCCCCTGCAATATATTGCATTTCACAAAGAACATAGGCAGCATGTTGCTCGCAGCTCATTGTCGATGAAAGACAAACCAGACCCCCCCCCCCCCAAATGAACTTTTTTTTCCATTGTCTAACGAAAGAGGACAATAGCCTTCCTCCCTTGTAATTTACATTATAGGGCAAGTGACTATATTTAGTCACTAATATATATATATATATATATATATATATATATATATATATATATATATATATATATATATATATATATATATATATATATATATATATATATATATATATATATATATATATATATATATATATATATATATATATATATATATATATATATATATATATATATATATATATATATATATATATATATATATATATATATATATATATATATATATATATATATAGATATATAGATATATATATAGTGGATTTTAAATCCACTTTGTGCATAACAGGGTTCAATTAGTGAAAATGGATTGAGATTCTATCACCGTCAATGGCACTAAAACATGAGCATGCAAAGCTAACCAACCCACTTGAAATGAATTTGACATCCTTTGCTGTCAAAGGCAGTGAACAAGTTATGCTGCTGTGACTAAGAGATTTGTTCTGGAGTGACACAACAAACAACAACAGTTGCATGAACATCAAGAAAGAGCACACAGCACAGAGCAGGCGCATGTATTAGTTTTCATCACAAGTGCTCAGGTATGTGTGTGTGTGTGTGTACCCTGGATTAACCCGTCTGGCACACACGCACATGCACACCCACACAGAGCATACATAGGCCTACTGGCCTGAAATCAAATCCCAAAAGGACTGTCCTTTCTCTCAGCGGTCATTGCTGTTACCGCTGTGCTGAAGTGGAAATGAATGTCCGTGTTGTATTTTGCATGGAAACGTTTAAACAAATGAATCAGATGACAAAACTAAACAGGTGGAGAAAGGAGGCCACAATAATGTTATACGTGAATTGTATGTGTTGAGGTAAAAACTATCAAATGTAGGATTAAATATTGACAGCGATTCATCCATTCATTCATTTATATACACTGAAATTTGCAGGGCACAAGGGGACCATTCACACACACACACACACACACACACACACACACACACACACACACACACACACACACACACACACACACACACACACTCATAGCCAGGGCAATTAAGAATTTTCAACCAGCCTTCCCCGACCATTTTTGGGATGTGGGAGTAACCATGGAAAACCCACACAAGCATTTTTATATATTTTTGGATTTTACAAAAGGATCTTTGAATTAGAAACACAGAATTTTTTTCTTTAAAAATACAATTAATGATATTTATCGTATCTTACACACAAAATGGTACACTTTGATGATTTTTAAAAGGTTTATTTGGTCGTATATCGAGGCCCTTGGAACAAATTTGAGAATTAATACTTAAAAAAAAACATCCATGATAAGAAACCATTTCTGGAATGAAGTAATTTTGTAAGTAGAGGTACCACTATAGTTGCCTTTGTGTGTAGAGGTTCACTTGCCTGACTATGGTGCGTGCAGGCAGTATGATAGTGAGTGCACATGGTTGTTTGTCTTTCTGTGTGCCCTACGGGGAACTGGCGACCAGTCAAGGATGCAGTTAGCTGGGATATGCTCCATCACCCCCTACAACCCTTTTGAAAGGGACCACTCTACTGGTTTTACATAATTCTTTCTTTAAATTTACATTTTTTTCCACCCATAATACAAAGTAGTAATGGCCAAGGGTAACTTTGTGTTTGATTGTTTTAATGTTGAAACACATCTCTTCTATACATGGAAGTCTCTTGTGCACTTTCTTCCAGACTTCTTTATGTAGAAAGGACTGTAATCAAATACGCATTTGGCTATACGTGTGATAGCAAAGTGTGAGATGTCTCCAGGCATGAGTGTGTGTATAGCAGTAATGCCTCCAGTTGCATAAGTGACATGGTCTGTGCGTGCGATGCTTATTTGAAAATGAGCAATGATATTGTGCATGCTTTCCCACTCTTTCATGCGCATGCGGCACCCACATGTGCAATTGCAACACGTCAAAGCACTGAACGAGCAGAAGAGAAAAAATACCTTTCAGGATAGTTGCATGTGTGAGCTTCATAAAATCAGACAGAATCAGTAAGAGACCAAGCTGGGAAGAAAAGAGTGTGACAAGCTGAGTAAATAAATGATTGCAATGGTAGGAAGCACATAGCGGGAGATAAAGTCATTGGAGGAGAATGGGGGAGTCAAACCGAGAGATGAGTAAGCTATATGGCATGAAATTGCATGCATGTGTGTGCATTTGTAGCAGGTAGTGTAAGAGAGGACACTTGAAGAAGGGAGCAGGTGACTCAGAAATAAAATAACGCTCTGTCAGGTCAGAAGGGATGAAAAATAAGGCCAGGGGAAGAAGATATGAAATCACCATGATCTTTGATGCAGGTTTTTTTCTCCCCGATTCCCTTAGCATGCTCCTCCTAATGTAAAATAGCCTCATCAGAATGGTGTGTTTGCCGTGTAATAATGGCAGTATCCAGGACTGTCATAGCCTCACTAATTGCTCATGTGGGATGAAGCAGGCTTGAGGATAGTGGAAGCAACGCAAACTCCCGAGCAGCATGAAACACTGTTGATGTCAGATTTATTTTAATTGAATCATCTCCAGAGACGATTTGAAACGTGAACATGAATTCCGCAATTAGGAAATGATGTCCAGTATGTTCAATGAGAGCAACTCGCATTGTAGGCTTTCTTCTTTTACAAAGTCAACTGTTGTACAATAGGAAATCTTTGCAAAAACTAAGTGACCAGATGACGATTAGCATATTTGTTGTTGTTGTTATTCTTATTAACATCCAATTCTTAGGGGCAGCCTGGTGGATGAGTGGTTAGTGCGTCAGCCTCACAGTTTTGAGGTCGTGGGTTTGGTCCCAGGTTGTTCCCCCCTGTGTTGAGTCTATATGTTCTCCCCGGGCATGCGTGGGTTTTCTCCAGGTACTCTGGTTTCTTCCCACATTCCAAAAACATGCATAATAGGCTGGTTGTACCCCCTAAGTTAGGTATAGGTATGAGTGTGGGCATGAATGGTTGTTTGTGTCCTAGTGCCCTGTGATTGGCTGGCCACCAATTCAGGGTGTCACTCACCTGGTCCCCAAAGTCAGCTGGGATAGGTTCCAGCACCCTCCACGACTCATGTGAGGATAGCAGTTCATAAAGTGAATGATAAAAATGAATCGAAATTCTGAATGGTTTCATGTGTTATATGTATTTTAAAAAAAAAAAAACATTTCAAGGAGAGCTATTGAGAAGTTGACACTTAGGATTTGAAAACTTTATAGGGTAAGTGACTATAGTGGGTTAACAGTTATTGTTTTTTAATGAATAATCTTTTTTTTTTGTATTTTTTACAAATTATTTTAATATCAATGTATTTGCCACTCCATAGCGTAGGTTCGATTCCAACTCGTTAGCTGGGATAACTAACCCAGGTTAGTGGTGTTGAAAATAAATATTACGTCATATTAAAAATTACAATGTTAATAAAAGCAAAATTCATTCAATTCAAATGAATAAATACAGAAATATAACACTAAAATGTATTTCGTTTTCCCTCATAGTATAGAACTCAAAGCATGTCATTGACATAAATATATGTACAATCCATTTTGACTGCTATGAAAACCAGTGAGTAAAGAGGACATATAAGGGTGAAAAAATCATAACTTATTAAAAAAACAACAACCCATGACATTAAAAAAATGATGAAATCATTCTTATAAATGTCTTTGCTCAATACTTGTAATATCCACACATATAATAAAAACCTGCAATTGGCTAGGGACCAATTCAGGGTGCACCCCACCTGATGGCCATGGTTGGCTGGACAAGGCTCCAGTACACCCCCCCCCCCCCCCCCAACCCATGTGAGAATAAGCAGCATGAAAAATGAATGAAGGAATGAAAAAAAATGGGTGTGGTCATGAAAAGTGAAATTTTATTTATGCCAAGTGCTGTTAAAGTGGAAGGCTCATTGGGTGCACACAAAGTGCTGAATATTTCTTTGTACCCTTGCATTGAAAAATAAAAATATTTAAATCATCATCTATCACTAAAAATAGTTCGATTATTTGGCAGTTTGCAAATTGTCCTTTCTTTAAAAAAACCCAAGAACCATAAGTTTTAATAAAAAATATTTCTATGTACAGTATATTTGATCTCATAGTACTTGTTCTCACTTACACTATAGAGTATTGCAATTTCCAAATCCTTGTATGCATCACCCTGACCAGGTGTGTGGCGAGTGACATATTTGTAAAGGCTTGATATATTCGTTCAATCATTTATTATCCTGGTTGGTGTTGTGGGGTGCTACTCCAGCTGGGTGAAAGGCAGACTACAATTTGCACTCACAATCCCCACTAAAGTCAGGCAAATAAACCACTACTTCATCAGGTGACTTGGTTAATAAATTTAAATATAAAATTGTTTACTGATCATCAAAGTCTATGTGAAAATGTTGTAAGTAGCTCAATGAGGATTGTGTGTGGTTGAGGTTATGCATGAGGTTAGCTATAGAGGGGTGGCTCAGTTGAGGTGGTAGAGTTATAGTTCTCCAATGAAGAGTTTATGGGTTCGATTCCCTACCCTGGTGACCTTGCCTAAGAATCCTTTAGCAAGACGTTGCTCCCGATATTACGTCATCAGTAGGTATAGAACATATAGTGTCAAAAGCACTTTGAATGGCTCAAAGGTGGAAAAGTACTATTCATTTTCTCATTTGTAAATGTGTCCCCACTTAGCCAGCCGGACACAGAGCCTCCTCCAGAATTCTGGCAATTTGCCAAGGTGGGCCTCGACTAATCGAAAATGTGATTGCTTAAAGAAGAAACTATAAACCCGATGATTTTTAAATGACATGAACGAGCACTTTAGGATTCCAAAAGTTCATGAGAGATTCCAAGCATACATCAACAAGAAAAAGCCTCATCTCATTTAATTTAATTTTCTGGACCGCTTTATCCTCATTAGGGTTGCGGAGGGTGCTGGAGCCTATCCCAGCTGACTCTGGGCCAGAAGCAGGAAAGACCATGTATTGATGGCCAGCCAATCGCAGGGCACAAGGAGACAGAAAACCGTGCACACTCACACCCATACCTAGGGGCAATTTAGAGTGTCCAATCAGCCTCCTAAGAATATGGGAGGAAAGCAGAGCACCCGGAGAAAACCCACACAGTAGGTGCGTGGAGGACATGCAAACTCCACACAGATGGATCAACCTGCATTTGAACCCAGGACCCCAGAGCTGTAAGGCAGACACGGTAACCACTCCCCTCACCGGGCCGCCACAAGTAGAAACTGGAATGCCAACACACAATCACGCGATGAAATGGATATAATAGACAGTTAAAAATAAAATGATTACAATTTCAGCAAAGTTGTAAAAGACGCTCATTACTTCTGATCGTATTTAGGCCAACGGAGAAGGCTCAGAGGGCCCCCGGAGGGCTGCAATGAAGGATGTTAATTTGAGCATGCTATATTTCTAATGTAGTTAATGAGTGTTCCACATAGAGGGACATTTGAGTGTGAAGTTTGACTGCATTCGTTGTTTGTTGAGTGCTCTGATTGGAGTTGTTGTAAGTGCAGCAGGGAGATCTCCAACTAAATGCATGCCAGCTCAGTATTAAGAGCCACCAGACAATATTTGTGACTAACTGTATTTATAGTACAGTACAGCCATGTAGAAAAGCCACATTAGGCATAGTGTTTTTTTCAATGAAGCCACCAATTCCTTCATCAAATCTCATCTCCTGAGAGAAGATTTTCAAAATGTAAATGAAAAATGTCATTAAATCCATTCTTTTTGTTTTGGATTGGATAACTTTATTCGTATTCGGGAAATTTCATTGTGGCAGTAGCAAAAGGGTGATTAGACAGAACAGTAAAGCAAAAGCACAAAGTACAAAGCAAATCAAAGTAAATGGAATCATCAATATATTAAGACATAAAAGCAGCAAAAACACAAAACGAGCAAGTGTGGACTGAGCTACCGTGGCAGCCGGCTGCCGCTTAAACAGCGCCATTTTGGTTGCGGTATCTAAAACGGATGCAGACTCGAAAAGACGTTGCAAAGTTGGACAAAAACTGGAACCACACACAGGAAGTCTTCCACGAGATGGGGAACTTCTGCAGACTGGGACCGAGGTAGAAAATATTTAGAGTCGCCCTTCCAAGCTTATCTGCACAGTTCCTCAGTAGTCTGGAGCTGAAGAAAACAGCAGCAGGGCAGAACTCCTCGGCTCCATTGCTGGGCTATTTACCCAGTTTGATTAAAAACAGCCATTAACAGCAATATCAACTCATGAATTCAACCTCTATCGGGAAATGAGTTAAAATTTTAAATGGCAAAAATCGATATTTTGGAGATATTCTTAACTGATCTCAGTACTCTGGTTTCCCTCCATATCCTTAAAACATGCTGGGAAGGCTGGTTGAACATTGTAAATTGCAACTATTAATGAGTGTGAGTGTGAATGGTCGGTCGTCCGTCTCTTTGTTCCCCTGCGATTGGCTGCCCACCAATTAAGGGTGTCCCCTGCCTAGTGCCCATAGTTAGCTGGGATAAGCTCTAGCATCCCCCGCAACCCTTGTGAGGATAAGCGGTTTGGAAAATGAATGCATGAATAATAAGGCACTTTATGAAGATGATCGCAAATTTTGATTATTAATACTATAGCTTTTTGGCTACGAGTTAGTCTTGATTTTACTGGCGAGTGATAAAAGTCAGGTACCGTTAAGTTTGTTTGTCAATTTCTTGTCTTAAAACGAGGTGATGATACATTTATGTGGCTTTGCAGTTAAAGTGGCCTTCAAAATTAATTTGATTTGTCTGCTCTAGCAATTTGATTCAAAAGGAGCAATCTCAAGTCTTTTTCAGTCAATTATTGATTCATACACTGTTATCGAGACGGCAAAATGGAAATAGATTACAAGTACAGTTGTGAGCGGCCCACCAGAGGATAAGTTGTAAGCGCATTAGCCTGGGTTCGAATCCAGGTCGGTCCCCCTGTGTGACATTTGCATGCTATTCCTGGGCCTTTGTGGGTTTTCTCCGGGTACTCTGGTTTCCTCCCACATTCCAAAACATGGCTCGTCGGACATTCTAAATTGCCCCTAGGTATGAGTGTGAACCTAAAGGGTCCTATAACTCCTTGTGATCGGCTGGCCACCGATTCAGGGTGTCCCCTGTCTCCGGCCCGAAGACAACTGGGTTAGCCTCCAGTAACCACCGCGAGCCTTGTGGGGATAAGCATCGCAGAAAATGAATGAATGAATGAATGAATGAAAAGGTAGAGTTGTATGTGAGAGAAAATGTGGTGGCACATTTATTCTGCTTGATGGCTAAAACGTCTATAATTGGACGCACTAATATTCATTCTTTTCTTCTAGGTGGAGCAGGAGTAACTATTACCTACCTGGCATCGGCTCCCACTTCCTCTCTAACTTGGGCTCACCGGCCCCTCTCTCCATTCGTCGGCCACTCCTGTGAACCTCCACCGGCCCGCCTGTCCCTGGACTGGCTGTGAACCTGGAGAGAGGGGGACAGGCGAGACACAGGAAAAGAAAGCTGGATTTGTTCAGATACCACGGCTGCGAAGCTCACAAGCACACTGTTCTTCACCCCCCTCACCCTCCTCCTCCTCCTCCTCCTCCAGTGATGGAGAAGTGAAAGAGAAGGCACTGAAGACACTGAGGGGAGAGAAACAACAGAATCAACACCACCTTATTCCGCAAAAGATCGTTAAAGCGTAGGAGAACAAGTTCGTTTTGAAGAAGAAATCAGGGAAGGAGCCAGACGAGCTGTTGAACACATGAGCAAGCTGTCAGCCAGCGCACCAGCGGGTCACTGAGGTGAGGACAAACTGAAGGACAAACACAACAGCGATCGACCTCGTGTCATGTCCACAACAGCTACAATGGGCGAAATGGCAAACAGCACCGTGGAGTTCTACCCCAAGGGGAATCGAGGAGGAGGAAGGGAGGATGGCAACCGTGGAGGAGGAGACTTTGGTGTCACCTTGAAGGAGTTGAGGGAGCTGATGGAGCTCAGAGGGGGCGAGGCCTTGCAGAAGATCCAGGAGAGTTACGAAGACACAGACGGACTCTGCCAAAGACTACAGTCCAGCACTACTGAAGGTGAGAAGGGGTACCATGTTGGCTAGGAGGGTCTATTAGGTTGGAAACTGACCAATGTTCTTTACACAGATGTCCATTGTAAAAGTTCATTTAAGATATACAGAAATGCATTGACATACGCGTGCCCCAACATACCAGAAATTTGAGATATGAGTAAAATTCTGATAAGTAGGATTTGCCTTGAGATACGAGACAAATTTTGAGATACAAGCATACGAGACAGCCAGGTTGCTGAGATGTGAGAGGTTGCTTATAAGAACGGTGCACTGTCTTTCTCGCCGCATCTCCCTCGTGTAAAGATATTTACGAGCACTGGACGGAGCGTTGCATTTTTTTCCATGTTTTTTTGCCTTAGTCAGTGTAGTAAAGGGTAGTGCGAAGAAAAGGCGTATGGTGACTGAGCTGGCTCGCCAATACGAAAGGAGCACCCGGGCAAGTTGGCAAGTGGTCGTGCGTTATCCTATTGTGAGGACATTTGTGTGGGTCATTTTCATTATATTTTGAAGGGGAGACAAAAGCAAGCAACCCTACATAGGTTCCTTTTAAAAATTACAGCTAAAAGTGAAGGTTTAAGCAAGACAGAAAGAGCCAAGCCGGAAGAAAAAGAGGGAAAAAAATTAAACTAACACAGTTTTGGAGCCTAATTCAGCCAACAATGGGCAGTAGGCATGGTACACAAGCAAGGTGTCATTATTCCACATACAAAAAGGAATAGAATATGAGGTGGTGAATGCATATCACCACCATTAGTATATATAATAATTGTGAAATAATTAGCCTCTAACAACTACCATCTTCAAGGCATTTCCAGTGATCGGAAAAGGATTAAAAAAAACTACATCGTTCAAAGATGGCTGACAGCTGAACAGCTGACACTCGGGCAAAAAAAACATCATCCATTCTAAGTCATTACCTAGAATTATGAAACAAATAGTATGGGAATATTGGCTCATTTTCTGAACTGCTTAATCCTCACTAGGGTCGCGGGGGTGCTGTAGCCTAATGAGATATATATAATAAATAAAATTAGATTTAAAAAAATGCAAATAGTTGTTCTTTGAGAATTATTGGGTAAGATTAGAATTATTGTGGTCACAGAATAAGCAATAGTAAGTAGTTCTTCCTATGATTGAATGAAACCAACTGTAAATCACTTGGAAAAAAACATCATTGTTATTGTGAAGAATTTTCGTCAGAATAAAGAAACTGGAATGATAAAACCTCCCCATCAAACTGAGGCTGTGTTACCCGAACAAAGCATATTTTCTTTTGTCCTAGACAACATGTAGGTTGCATTGACCGATGAATGGATGAGGAGAGTTTAGTAATGGAAAGCTGATCGACCAAACCAATCGATAGATGAGTTAAAGTGTGAGGAGAGAGTGTCAGGGTTTAGTTTCCAATCTGTTGTCATTGGAGATTATTATTGTGGCTAATTAGATGTGATTGCTTTTATCATTGATTCGTCTTTGTGACTTACCCACTAATTTTATTTTTCATATGAATTAAACAAGCCATTTTAATAGAAGTCTGTAGATTTTTTAAATTTTTTACATTAACTGTAAAATTACATCCAATACACACAATGAATCAAATATTTAGCTTTAATAATAGTAAATAACATTCAGCTTTACCTAGCACTATCACAAAGATGTTTCTTCTTTATTGGGGTGGTTTTAAACTTGAGTAAGAGTATTATAAGAAGAGAGTTGTGTCTAATATTTTTAATTTTGTCATACAGCTAAAAAGAGAAAACAGAATTCTTGTAAAAACTCAATGTGTGATACAAAGAAATTGTGATCCACTTTACACAAAAACTCGTATGATGTTTCAAAAAACTATTATTGTACATCAAATATCCTTGAGGTCCTCAAACAAATAACAGGTGTAAATATAAAATGCAGGTTTTAAGTGGTGCTTTTGTTTCTCAAGGAAAGAAAAAAAAATAAAAGCATGTGATCATGATAAATGGTTGTGTCACACTCAGCAACTACTACTGAAATTAGGTTTTATACCTCTATCAGCCAGACTAAAACACTCGTGTCCTGCAAATGAAACGCAGACCATTGCACAACCGCCATTATGCTAGAGTCCCAGACATGTCCAAAGTCCGGCCCGCGGGCCAATTAAGGCCCGTGGACAAATTTTTACCGGCCCGTGGCCTCTGTCATGAAATCAATAATACACGGCCCGCCAGCACTGTTGACCACAGTATAAAATACATGAGTTGAATAAATTCTTAAATCTCAGTTCATTATTTTTTTTGTGATGGTCAAAATCACAGTTTGAATATGCAGTGATCATTGTTTTGTTTTCAGCACTGTTCCTACAGTGAACATATAATAGTGAATAATATGTGATGTTTCACGTGAACTTAGATATCCTTGATAGTTTTCTTAATTTTTTGTGGTTTGTGATTTCGGTAAAAACCTAAATGTAAAAAAAAAAGTAAAAGTAAAAGTATGCCATTTGTAATTTAAAAAAATCCCAAAAGGTTAATTTGTATTTAATGTTAATGGTTCAAACAATGTCAGGCTAAATAGTCGGCCCGCACACATTTTCACCTTACCAAATCTGGCCCTCTTTGCAAAAAGTTTGGACACCCCTGCGCTAGACTCTTGCTATATGTTCCTTTCTGAAATTAAATGAATTACATTCACACCAATGTTAAACCGAGGCACCGCAACGTCTTGCATTGCTTTGTGCATAACCAAAAGCAGAATTGTGTTCAAACAAACCCTTCATCGCTAAAAGTCAAACAACTTCCGCTTCTCGTAACATAGAAATAAGTCATGTGAAGACTTTAATCTCATAATGTTCAGTTTTTACTTGTGATATTAAAATTTCAATTTCTTAATGTTCTCAATGTAATGCTATGTAAAATTTCTTTTCAAATATAGAATGAAAAATATAAGATAATAATACATAATATAACCACTCATAACATTACAATGTTTACTCAATGTATTTTACTTTTTTTTCTCGAAAGCCGTACACTTTCTATTACATTTTAGACTTTTACATGTGCCCGATGTGTGTATGTGTGAAAATATGTGCCGTGTTGCATTTGTACGGTTTTTAATTGCGGAATAAGGAGAATTGCAATCATTGATAAGGGGAGCATTTAGTCGAGTTGGACAGGTATGTTCGAAAGAATCTTGAAAGATGGATAGTGGTTGTTGTGAGACAGTCAATTGAATTGAATGTTTTTATTGTCATTATATGAGATAGAATGAGAGCGATGAAATTAGAGCCCAGTAGAGGGTAGGGAATCAATGCATCCGCGAAAATATTTTCAAAATAAAAAAACGGATAAGGAAATACATTTACTTTTTGCGGGATTCCGTAACTTGGATCTTTTTCATATCTTGAGTCACTCATTTGGATACAAAAAATGGAGAAACCTGAAAATGTTCTACCTAGACACATTTTTAAGTAGAGGTATGAATGTACACCACAGAACAATTTTGACTCTAGGCTTTAATAAATCCACTAGGCGTTTTGGAACGTAATACAAAGCTTGACTACCCTAAGAAAAAAAAAATTATAACGGGTGAATGCATGATTGTTGTATTCGGTGAAAACCTTACCGATGCCTTCAAGAGGGAACACCAGCAGTCAGGCTCAGCTGCTTGCTTTCGATTTTCAGCCTAGTGCTTACCATGCTCACCTGCTGCGCGGACTGGGCTGTGCAGGTTTCGGCTTACGTAACGGGTACAAAAGCACAAAGAGAATTCTACTCCAAGCCTGAGCATTACAGTATATACATCATATTTCTTCTTTTATTATAGATATGTTTGAGAATTACATCGCCAGGCATTACATTTTTTGTAAACATATTCTCTTCCTTGGAGCTCATCAATTGACATATGAGCAGCGATATATATTTTTTATCCTGACTAGAGTTTTTGTGTGTTTGAGAACTGTAGTCAAATGAGTCAGTGATCATTGTAACCATTGTGGAAGAAAATTGGTGCAATATACCTCGGGCCTGACATTGTACGTGATGCATCCATATTTATAGTATTTTCACTCATATGGTTGACCTATTCTGTTATGCATTATCATTCTAATCAATCAAGTATTCATATTTGTATGGTTTCTTTTAGACTTTTGTTGTTTAACACATGAAGATACTGCTCAACACATTGTGTGCCTTTGTCCCTTCAAGTTACACTTGAATAATGGGCCACATAAATGTTCTCATTGCCGTGACCCTCAGTTCTCTACAGCCTTGAGAAATAGAGGAGTGTGATGGCACTACTAGGAGGAAGACACATTTGTTCTCAAGCAGTTGACTGATCAGACACTTTAATGATCACATCCGTCATAAATCACAAACAACTCCCATTTGAATTTTCCTTCTTGAAACGAAACAAGCCCCTTTTATTCAGGGCCGTTTTTTGTTATTGGCAATTTGGGCAACGCCCAGGGTGCAATCTGTTGGGGCCCTCTCCAAATTTTTTAGTTTGAATATTGAGGGTGGTGGGTGTGTATATATAGGTTTTAATAAATTATGCACATAGTCATAGATCTGACTCCGATCTCTCTCTCTCTCTCTCTCTCTCTCTCTCTCTCTCTCTGTATATATATATATATATATATATATATATATATATATATATATATATATATATATATATATATATATATATATATATATATATATATATATATATATATATATATATATATATATATATATATATATATATATATATATATATATATATATATATATATATATATATATATATATATATATATATATATATATATATATATATATATATATATATATATATATATATATATATATATATATATATATATATATATATATATATATATATATATATATATATATATATATATATATATATATATATATATATATATATATATATATATATATATATATATATATATATATATATATATATATATATATATATATATATATATATATATATATATATATATATATATATATATATATATATATATATATATATATATATATATATATATATATATATATATATATAGATAGATAGATAGATAGATATATATAGGAGTCAGATCTATGACTATGTGCCTAATTCATTAAAACCTAGCCAAGTTATTGACCGCACCGACAGCTCTCATATTTTGAGTGTTACCTCCGAATATCATCAAAACTGAAAACAAGAGCCAATGCCAGCACACAGTTACCAGCCCAGGGTTTATTGCATTTTGTTGATGGTGAGTTCGCTTTCACCCAAAATTCAAATATACAGGCATTTCTCCCAGCAGCGAGTTAAAGTGTGGTCACTGATAATGTTGTGGTTCTTCTGTCTGACTTTGGTGCAGGCAGCTTGGTCGGCTTCAGTAACCACTTAAACCTTTCATGCACAAATTATGGTTTTGTTGTTATTGGTTTCATTATAAACTTGACAGGGCACTTATTGAACTCCCTGCCTGCCACTGACAGTGCTAGATGTCCAATCCATTCTGACTGGGAGAGACTAGCAGCAAATGATGTTTTCTGCAAGTCAATGTGGACCACTTTAGGCCATGGATAACATAAGTCATCGTGTACAAACCAATCCTTAAAGGCCACAGTGGGTGCAGATTTTCATTCCAACCGAAGAACAGGATACATTTTCACCTTTCTGGTGTCTTAAGTGTAAACAGTCAATTGCCGCCAGGTGCTACTGGTTTTGGACGAAACCTCATGAGTTAAACAGTGCTGGAATAGTTGCAACAAAAACCTGCCCCCACTGCAGTCCTTTGTGAAATAGTTTGAACACTCCAGGCATAATTCGTTAATTTTCCATTCCGCTTATCCTCACAAGGTTTGCAGGCGAGTGAGCCTATCCCAGCCAACTATGGGCAGTAGGCAGAGCACACCCTGAATTGGTTACCAACCAATCGCTAGGCACAAGAAGACGGACGACCATTCATGTTCACAATCATATCTGGGGGTAATTTAAAGTGGTCAAGTAGCCTACCACGCATGTTTTTGGGATGTTAGAGGTAACCAGAATACCAGGGAAAAAAACCCACACAGGCGGGGAGAACATGCAAATTTCTCAGAGTAAGATAGAAACCCACCAGGGATTGGACCCTTGATCTCAGATTTGTGAGGTGAAGGTGCGAACCACTCGAACACTACTGCAAACTGTCATAATAATTTTAATAGATGTAATTTAATGCTGGAACAATGTGATAGACCAGGATGTCTTGTGCTGCACTGAATTTGGAACAATTTGTGCTTGTATGTGAGTGTGTGTGTGTATGTCTGTGTGTGGGTTTGTGTGTGCGTCTGTACAATTTCTGCAACACTGCTCTAGGTGAACCACAGGCAAGAGAATGATATATGCCTTATCACTTTGTAGGGCAGGTGACTATTTTTGGAAATTAAAAAATAAATAAATACATCTTAAAGACATTGCATTCAGATTGATGGGCGTAACAATTTTGGTCATGTAGGCCACAAAAACATCATTTATTTATTTATTTTCTGAATCACTCCTCATGAAGTTTGCGGGGGGCCCTCGAACCAATGCCAGTCAAGTAAAAGTAGTAGATGGGGGGCACCTTGAATTGGTTGCCAGCCCATCCCAAACAATAACCTGTTATATAAAAACAATAATGTCCACATAGGTGGACGTCAGGCCTCAATCAAAACAATAACTATTTTTTTTATTATTTTCATGAATCTTTATTTTTCTATATTATAATGAATAAATACAATAAGAAAATTAAAAAAACAGATACACTTGGCCCCCAACACTCTCTAATTGTATTTTTAAACTGGAAAATATGAAATAAATAAAAAAAATCACATGTCCAAGTAACATCTTTATGTATAATTCTTTAGACATATGGCCTTAGTACTAAAATATTTAACGACAAAAATGACCTCTAGCATTAACCACTCATCACTAAATTCATCTGCGCTTGATTTCTGCACTGGCAAGGCATAGCAGAGGATGCAACCCAAAGGTGAATACGTAGATCTCTAGTTATGCCCATAAGAATTCAGAACATGATCTGCAAGGCGACACGCAAAATAGAGGAGTCCTGGTAAACACGCACTCTGTTACGGACACCCGGCACTGCAGTACGAGACCCTTCTTTCCATGTCGAAGAGAACGCATGGAGGCCGATGAGCAATTATGGTAAAAAGGGGAGAGAAATAAGTACGATGCGTACGATAGGGGAGAGTAGAGAAAGCTATAACGGCTTGCCGCATTGTCAAGGACACATCAAGGGGAGATGGAGAGAGGGAGGAAAGAGAGGGGAGCCAACCAGAGAGGATGGATAGGGATGGAGGGATGGACGAGATGGAGAGAGAGAGAGAGAGAGAGAGAGAGAGAGAGAGAGAGAGAGAGCGAGAGAAAGAGAGAGAGAGAGAGAGAGAGAGAGAGAGAGAGAGAGAGAGAGAGAGAGAGAGAGAGAGAGAGAGAGAGAGAGAGAGAGAGAGAGAGAGAGAGAGAGAGAGAGAGAGAGAGAGAGAGAGAGAGAGAGAGAGAGAGAGGAAGGAAGGACGGACTATGGCGAAAAGAATACGCCTGCGCATGAGACCATTAGTCAGCATCACCTGTTTTCTCACTCTTTCACTCTCTGTACGTCGCCTTGGCCTGAACCCTGTCGGATGTCATGTTGTCGCACATTTGTTCAAGGCCGGGAGCAACAGTCGCTGCAGCAAGCACGCGCTATATCTGCAAACAGCTCACGTACGCGAAGGGTGTCATCGTTTTAAACCAACCACTGCAGGCGCATTGCTGATCTTCTTCCCTGACAGCCAATCAAAAAAATAAATATAAAACAAATTCAAACGCTGGAGGGACGATATCACCTGTTACCAGGCAGGAAACTTGTTAGAAAGAGGAACCCGTCATGGGCTCTCTGGAAATTAATCTCATTTATAGCTAGGATTTTTTTCCCAAAGGATATTTGCTAAATAATACATTGACAAAAGGATTCTGATTTTGTCTGTTAGTAGTTGTGAAAATTGTTAAGATAGGTTTCTACCAAATGTGATTTTATATGTGTGAATTATTGTCTGTCTGTCTCTAAATGTGCTGTGGTTTACGGGTGACCAATCCAGGTTGCAGTTTGATGGGTTCCATTTCTCAATGACCTTGAACTGGATTAGCTTCATACAAAATGGGTGGCTTTGTTTGTAGGCAACATGCCAATGGCCTAATAAAGAAAACAGAAAGCTGATTAAAATAGATTTTGGGGGAGAATGATTCATACGGAAGAGGATTATGGGCACTGAAGAAGAAAAAAATATATATATCCTGAATTCTGAGATCGAAAGAATTCTGACTTTAAAAACTGAATTCTGAGATTAAAGTCAAAATGCTTCAAAGTCACAATTCTGATTTTTTTTGGTCTTTTTTTCCTTTCGTAAATTGAAAATTCGACATTAAAAAGAAAAGAAAAAGAATAAAAACACATTTAGTGTGAGTTGAGAATTTTGCTTTAAATTTGTTGTTTTTGTTGTGACCATAGTGCAACTCTTTGGCTGCCATTGACGGCAATGGACATCCAAGCCATTTTAACTCAAAGAGACTGGAAGTGATCATTCCCCTCCCACTTAAAATGGATTCCCATTTAAAGGTCTTTTCAATATCAATTGGCCTCTTTCACTAACAACCACAAGACATACTCTGTAATGTACTAGTTTGGCGGTGAATAAATTAAGCCAATGATAATTACTTAATGGCTTTTCTTGATAGGGGTTAAATGGCTGTGAATCGCCTAATATTGTGGCTGAAAAATAAGAGATTTAAAGTTATCATTCCCTTGCCAGTTAAACTAGTTTGTCGTCAATCGGTCTTTCCGGTATCAATTTTCCTCTTTTACTAACTTCCACAACACCAACTCTGTAACCTGGCCTGGCACTGAATGAGTTAAATTTATGACAAGCTTTCAAGGTCTGGCCACTGTCTCTGAAAGGGTTAAAGTGCTCCGTATGGCTTGAAATTTTGTCTGAGATTTTGAGGTGTTGTGGATTTGTTTTTTTTTGTTTTGTTTTTTTGTTAACTGCAAAATTAGTAACAGAATTAGCATCAAACGATGTTCGAGGCAGTCTTACAGAATCATGCATTTTACTTGATAGGAACATCATATTTTATAAACCCTTGTTTTGAAGTGAAAAGAATACTTCAGTCAATGCAGTCCATATTTTGGAAGGCGCAAGACTGTTAATTCTTTGGTCCACCAAGTTCATCATTAAACCCATGTCGGACTAACGGATAGCATGTTAGCTAAAACACCACAAACATTTTTGATTTCTTGAACACTCCAAAATGAATTCCCTTATATGTACAATGCATTTGATAGGAAGAAGAGTGTTAAAATGCACCTGCATTTTCTGTTTCTTTTCTGTCAGGTCTGAGTGGGGATCCAGCTGACTTGGAACGTCGCTGTCAGACCTTTGGCCAAAATTTCATCCCGCCAAAGAAGCCCAAGACCTTCCTTGAGCTTGTGTGGGAAGCCCTACAAGATGTCACGCTCATCATTTTGGAGATTGCTGCAATCATCTCCCTTGCCCTTTCTTTCTACCAGCCTCCTGGAGAGGATTCAGAGTGTAAGAGGAAGAATATAATTGGGAGGGCCGGGTTTAATAGATCTTTCTATGTGTCTGGGGGCAACCCAGGTCCAGGCAAAGCTGGTCTTTTCACATTTGTGGCTTTGAAACAAGTCTCATGTAACGTAAATTGGTTTTACAGAAGAAGTATTTTATCATTAGCGTGATGTATAGACTAGAAATCTTCATCAAACGCATCACATCACTCTTCTGATTCTCTTTGAATGTTTGCCATAACCACGCGTCTTTTCCCTGCCCAGTGTGTGGCAATTTGGCGGCAGGTGCAGAGGACGAAGGTGAGGGCGAGGCCAATTGGATTGAGGGTGCCGCCATCCTACTTTCCGTGGCATGCGTCGTCCTGGTGACGGCGTTTAACGATTGGTCCAAAGAGAAGCAGTTCCGGGGTCTGCAGAGTCGAATCGAACAGGAACAAAGGTTCACTGTAGTACGGAAAGGAAACGTCATTCAGATTCCCGTGGCTGACATGGTGGTGGGAGACATGGCACAGGTCAAATACGGTAAGCGGGTTACCAAATCGTCACAGCTGAGTATTTGCTGTACAATGAATAGTGTCATTTGAGGAATTTATTAGAAAAACCTACTATCATGGGTTTTGCAAACTAAATAAATGATAGAATCCTGTCAAAGGAGGCTCACACAGATCCCACATTATTGGAAATGTGCAATACAGACTTTTGGAACAGTTTGCCTATGCATAGTGGGGAAGACCATGGTACATCTACCATGGTAGCATCTAGGAATGCTTCTACATTTATAAATGAACCAATTCTACAAATTCTCACTTTGCGAAAAACCCTTTGATATGCAAACTACTGTTCCAAAATATGAACATGTATGTTACGAAATTGCCCAAAACGTAAACACATTTTCACTATTCATTATTTTATTTTGAAATTGTCACAGTCACGTTGCCTCCTGCAAACTTCCAACACTCCATGTTTTTTTTTTTTTTGTTTATGTAATTTTATGAGTGTAGTTAAAGCAACTTGATTCATTATTTAAAATTACTGGTACGAACATAATGAAGAATCTTATTATCCAGCCATGACCGATATTATAATTTACTGCTATATTGTATTGAAATCATAATTTGAAGTTGTGTGTTTACGTGAACAGAAATATTTATTGTATATTTGTTAATCTTTTTAATACATTAATACATCATTTTTCTTATCATTTCTATGTTTCGCCCATCTTTCATTAAAAAATTGGGCCGCTTTGATCATTTTTAAATGGTTTACCATATACAAGAAGTAAATGAACCTTTTGTCTGTTTTCAGGTGACCTATTGCCGGCCGATGGTATTTTAGTTCAAGGGAATGACCTGAAAATAGATGAGAGCTCCCTAACAGGAGAGTCGGACCATGTACGCAAATCTGTGGAAAAGGACCCAATGCTGCTCTCAGGTTGCTTTTTCCAATAATCATTGTAATTCTGTAGATATATTATTCAATGTTGGTACTTTGAAGAGTGCCCCATTGTGGTTGCGGATGAAGTGAATTAGTCTTTGTTAATCAGAGCATTAAATAGATGATTGACGTCACTCTCGTACAGTATTTGCTCCCATTCATGGTGATTTTTCTGAGCTGGACTTCCTCATGAAGTATCTGTTTCTGTTTAACCATTTCAGGAAGAGGATTCACTATAGAGGACATATATTCAAAAGTGGACATTCAAACCTTTAACCCTTTACATTTTTTTATTCATGCTAATGAAAAAGCTTTTTTTTAACACTTACAATCTTTAACCCAAGTGACTATTTTAATCATTACAAAACATAGGTAGGAAAACATCATTTTATTACTTTTCAACTATGAATCATTACAATACTTGTTTTTATTATGTAAACCGAGCATAATAATTAGTATAATGTTAATTAAATGTGGAAAAAATTGTGAAATTAAAAGTGAAAAATGAATGAACACAAACTAGATATACAAAGTATGCACTGGATAGCCTCCTGACTACCAGGAAAAAAATGTCTAATCACAATTATTTTCAAATTCCCCAACCTATGTGAAGAAATTGGAATACTGCACAATAAATTTGGTATCATTGGAAAGATCTGAATGTCATTTATAGAGCACAAAATGTGATTGTTAATGGAATTGGATGCATTGGGTTCCAGATATTTAGGTTTAAAAATGTCCTCTACTTAAGACAAATTGAAACTACTGGTAGTCAGGAGGTTATGTCCCCAAGTAGACCTCTAAAGTTGATTTTTTTCACCGCCCATAGTATTTAACTCATTGCCTCCCATTGACAAGGATACTCGACTAATCAATTTAAGCCCGGAAGACTGTCTGTGAATGCTCATGTCGGTAGACGTCCAATCCATTTTGAATTCCTGTGAAAATGGCACCATATGAGTTAAAAATTAGTGTCCCCTAAGGATAAAGGAAAAAAAGTTCATTTTTATGATATTACTGAACATTTCTTACATTCTGCTTTAAAGTGATGTGGAACTAAATGAAATAAAACAAAATCTCTTTGAATATCTAGGTACTCACGTGATGGAAGGTTCGGGCCGGATGTTGGTGACGGCTGTTGGCGTAAACTCCCAAACGGGCATCATCTTCACTCTTTTGGGAGCTGGCGAAGTGGAGGAAGATGGGAAAGAAAAAAAAGGTAAATGTGGCAAAAATGTGAAAACAAAACAAAAAATCCAGCAACACATAATGAGAGGTTTACTAACTAAAGGCGTATTCACATCTGTAATGTTTGGTCTTGACCAAATCTTAAAGGTCGTTGGTGCGCAATTTTTGGGCTGGTTTAATCCCAAACCAGCAAACACTGGCGCATACCAAACAGAATGTCTTCCATATATTTTTACATAAAGTCTATGAAAAAGAGCACCAGTGCTGCAAACTGGAGCTCCATGATTGTTTAGTTCCTGGTGGGTTACCCCACCTAGATCGTTTTAGAACGATGTTTGCACATGCAGTTTTGTTTTCAAATCTTAGGTTGCTTGCATAAATTTCAGCATGAAAAGGAAACGCACCAGAAAAATTCAAAAGGATTTTTGTACGAACCCAATAAAGCTAATTACTATGTACCATCCTGGTGTGAATACGCCTTAACTCTCAAGTATGAATTAAACTACCGTATTTTCACGACTATAAGGCGCACTTAAAAGTCCTAAATTTTCTTCAAAATAGACGGGGCGCTTTATAATCCAGTTTGCCTTATATATGGCAAAAAAATTAAAATGTGTCATTCATTGAGGGTGTGCCTTATAGTCGGGAAAATACCCGTATTTTCCCGACTATAAGGCGTACTTAAAAGTCTTAAATTTTCTCCAAACTAGACAGGGTGCTTTATAATCCAGTTTGCCTTATATATGGCAAAAAAAATAAAATGTGTCATTCATTGAGGGTGCGCCTTATAATGCAGTGCGCCTTATAGTCGTGAAAATACGGTAGTCCAATCTCAGAAATAATTTTCACCAGCTCTAAATCATCTAACAAATACGCACCCATCACAAATATATAAGTTGGTGGGCACATGAGAGATATACCTCACCGATTCCAGATAAGAGCTTGAAGAGGAAATATGCCAGTTTAACCTCATAGATAATTTAGCCCACATCCTCTCCACTCCCTGTTTTCCCACTTTGCTGTCTGTCTCAGATTGTCACGCCTCCTCTTGGCTGCTGCTAATCCACCTTCTTCTATTACTCTTACTTGCTTTTACCTACTTGTTTACCTCTGCATTTGCCCTATTTCACGTTCTCACATGCTTGCCTCTCTTAATCTGAGAGCATCTGTAGATTGAATCAATTATTGAGACTGCGGCACAGAGTGTAGAAAGACAGAGACACTGTGGAAAAAGTGTCGCTCGTTCAAACCTTCTCTTTCTCCACAAATCCTTCAAACTCTCAATGTTAGCCAGTGTGTTAAGAAACAAAAAGTACCATCGTCATCATAGTGGTCGAATATTCAAATGTTTTTTATTCTAGTGTAACCCAGGTTGCGAAGTGCAGATATGGCCACTGTCTTTGCAGCCTCAACCATTCAGGCAGTCACTTACTGGATCTAATGTATTATTTACTAAACTTCATGTCATGAATTGTTGATTTTTCTCCTCATGCAGTAGGTGTGCTTTTTCTTTTTCGTTTGCTTCACGTTTGACGCCTCTTATGCCCCTAAATGGACGCCAGTCTGAAAACAGACATAAACTTTAAATTTTTGTTCTCGTATGCCTTTTTTTTTTTGCCAAATTCTCTCACGTGTCCTCAAAACCTTCTTTCCTATACGATTCCCCAAACAGAGGACAATACTCAGTTGTTGATCTCCACAGATGCAAGTTACAGCACAGTCACCAATGGTACGTGAGCGCACAGTTGTTGTCCTGCCCTCCTCGCTCCCTTTAGCAAGTAAACAGACCCCAGTGCATCGTAGCGTGACCGTGTCAATGACCTATGAAGAACTTTAGCGTGTTCTGTATAATGTCTTTTCACCCAGTGTTGGATGATGTGAGTGTCTTCATTACTGTTCCCTCTCAATATTATCTCATTGTGGGTTGGAAATGTGACTTAGGTTGTCCGCATAGCATATACATGAATTGCTGACGACAACACACTTTAAGTTAAATCTGTCTTTGTGTATTGATGTCTTTGTCTGATGCACGCTTTCTCCACAGGAAAACAACCTGATGGCACAGTGGAGAACAACCAGAACAAAGGTAATGCAATGATATGTAATCTAGACGTGTTTTAGACGTGAAATTGCAGATGCATTTTTAACTGGTTGACACGGGGAAACCTTATAAGGCCAGGGGTTCAGAAAATGAGAAGAGATGATATATAGATATATACAGGGTGACCCAAAAGATGCGTACCCATCAGTTTAGAACATGTTTCCATTGGTACACATCTTTTTGGGTCACCCTCATTTTCGGAACCGCTTTATCCTCATTAGTGTCACAGGGGTGCTGGAGCCAATCCCAGCTTTCTCTGGGCAAGTGGCGGGGGACACCCTGAATCGGTGGCCAGCCGATTGCAGGGCAAGAGGGGACAAAGAGTCTTCTAAGCCAAGAGTGTTCTACCATGCATGTTTTTGGAATGTGTGAGGAAATGGGAGAACCCTTAGGAAACCCACACAGGCCCGGGGAGAACACGCAAACTCCACACAGGCGTTTTTATTCGATTTAGTGCTGATATTGTTCGTTCCCGGTTGTGACAGGTTTGCTTGCTTTGGAGTTGTCCGACCTTTCTTAATGATGTCCAGCTTTTTTTTTCTTGAAAAGTCCATCTTGAAAATGGCTTTGACAGTAAATCTGCAAACAAATCAATTTCTCCTACTTCTTGTGAGTGATTATGAGAAAATGTGGCCGTCAATGATTATAAACAGTGGGGAGAATGGAACAGTGGACACTTCATGTTTTTCGTTTTCATTTAAAAGTTGCAATTTTTTTATAGTCATCAGATGCCTGCAATATTCTGACAATTTTGTGCGTCTGATTCAGCCAAGAAGCAGGACGGGGGCGTGGCAATGGAGATGCAGCCCCTAAAGAGTGCAGAGGGAGGGGAAGTAGAGGACAGAGAGAAGAAGAAGACCAATGTACCCAAGAAGGAAAAGAGTGTCTTGCAGGGCAAGCTCACCAAACTTGCAGTTCAAATTGGAAAAGCAGGTAGGGATTGTTTCTTCTGGGCTAAGATTGTGTGAACATATTTGCTCCTGGACTATCCTAAATGTATTGGATAAAGAAAGAAAATAAAGGAACTAACAAATTGGAAATTCTATTACAGGTTTGGTGATGTCCGCAATTACTGTCATCATTTTGGTTCTCTACTTTGTCATTGACACCTTTGTCGTTGAGGGTTAGTATGTGTGCACATCTCACTAGGCAAAAGCTCAAGTCATAAAAGCTGAAAGTTATTTCATTTATTCCAGGTCAGGTGTGGGTAACAGAATGCACACCAGTCTACGTGCAATACTTTGTCAAGTTTTTCATTATTGGAGTCACTGTATTGGTGGTGGCGGTCCCTGAGGGTTTACCGCTTGCCGTTACCATCTCATTGGCCTACTCGGTCAAGGTAAAGTGTCTTATTCAAGAGAATTAGTTGAAAAAAAATACAGAAAATATTTGACAAAATGCATCTAAAATGGACCCAGCATTACATTATAATAAGTATATTGCTATAACATAACTTGCACACCATGTTATGATAGCAGCTATGAATCAGGCTAATGTCAGTCATCATTGCAAGTGATTAATACTGAAACACAATTCAATCTGCTCATCATCGCATTTTGTTTGCCAGAAAATGATGAAAGACAACAACCTTGTACGCCACCTGGACGCATGTGAGACCATGGGCAATGCCACAGCCATCTGTTCGGACAAAACAGGCACGCTCACCACCAACCGAATGACTGTGGTCCAAGCCCACATAGGTCAGTAAACACAAGGAAAATGCAGTGTCATATACAATATGGTGATGACACATTGATGTGCTACCATGCCTCACTAGTGGTTAAAATTTGTTCAATTGTTGTTTTCTAGGCGACGTACACCACCGTTTGGTCCCAGATCCTGGACAGGTGAACCCTCGGACAATGGATCTAATAGTCCACGCCATTTCCATCAACAGTGCCTACACCTCCAAGATCTTAGTGAGTCCTGCTGATATCATTATGTTCCAAAAATGCACATTTCCTCTCTCTGTGTTTGTATTCCATTCTGTTCTATTTGCCTTTTATTAGCCACCAGATGTGGAGGGCGGTCTGGCAAAGCAGGTGGGCAACAAGACAGAGTGTGGCCTTCTAGGATTTGTCTTAGACCTCCAACAAGACTATACTCCCGTCAGAGAGCAAATCCCAGAGGAGAGATTATACAAGGTAGGGATGACCACTGTATCCACCACAGCATCCATTTTTGCATGTTTCTATAGTAATAATGAAGGTCGTGATTACTAGAATTCTCTCTGAGGATGACTCACAGATGTGTGAACAAGAGGTGGTTGGTGTCAGCTTTGTACCACACAAGGAAGCTCGACTATTGCCTTACTAAGACTCAGGATAGTGATATTTAAAACAAGTATTTTTTAAGGATACATAAAAAATGATTGTCACCGTAAAAAACGAGCAAGAAAACCAAAGTTGCATTTCATCATAGCAGGAACTAGCAGAGAAGTATATGGAAATAAAAAAAAACATCATTACTGTCTAAATAGAGAATCTTAACAATAAAAACTTTCATGGTGACACTGTGTGGCGAGCCAAACAAATGGAAAAAGTTGTTTAATGCTCTTAAGGATAAAGTACCAATAGAGCCAAATCAGTATTGTGGCAGTCTAAGAATGAATGGTCTGGTTCTTGAGCAAAAGAAAAATGAGCAAAAGCATGTTTAAAAGTCAGGCTTTTATCATTAACTGCCAACCCAGATACTCAAAGAGGATGTGTTGTGTCATTTTCTGAACCGCTTTATCCTCATTAGGGTCACGGGGGGTGCTGGAGCCTATCCCAGCTGACTTTGGGCCAGAGGCGAGGACACCCTGAATCGGTGGCCAGCCGATCAAATCCCTTTATTCTGCACTAACTAACGCGCAAAAAAACACTGAAAAAAATGCAACGCTCCGCTCATTGTTTGAAGGTATCTTTCCATGCTGTTCTCATAAGCAGCCTCCCGTGTCTTGGCCACCTGGCTGTCTCGTATGCTCGTATTTAAAAAAAAATCTCATATCTCAAGGCAAATATTTGCTCTGAATTTTACTCATATGTCAAATTCCTCATATGTATTACAGTAATACCATTTCTTTTGCTTTTAGGTGTTCACCTTTAACTCGGTGCGTAAATCTATGAGTACTGTGATAAAGCTGCCAGATGGTTCCTTCCGTCTCTACAGCAAAGGAGCTTCTGAAATCATGCTGAAAAAGTGAGTAGAAGCAGGGATAATATGTCACACCGATGCAGATTTCCCCTCTTTCAATAAAGTATTCTTTCCCTCCTCAGGTGTTCTTACATTCTAGATGCCAACGGGGAGCCACGTAGTTTCCGTCCAAGGGACAGAGATGAGATGGTTAAACAGGTGAATGATTTAATTTCTCATTTAATTTTCCTAACTGCTTTATCCTCGTTAGGTTTGCGGGGGTGCGGGAGCCAATCCCAGCTGTGGCGGCAAACACCCCGAATCAGTAGCCAGCCAATAGCAGGGCACAAGTAGACGGATAAACACCCACACTCACCCCCATACGTAGGCGCAATTTAGTGTGTCCAATCAGCCTACCATGCATGTTCTTGGAATGTGGGAGGAAACCGGAGTACCCGGAGAAAACCCACGCAGGCCTGGGGAGAACATGCAAACTCCACACAGCTCAGCTTACCTGGACTTGAACCCAAGACCCCAGACCTGCAAGGCCGACGTTATATCCACACGCTCTACCGGGCCACCCATGATTTAATTTGGCTACTACAAGTATGTGTATTTTTCCTCCATAATTTAAAGAATCACTCATTTTTAAAACAACTAAGAAAGGGCCATCAATTAATGGAAGGGTAAAGAACATCTATTGTTATCACACTTCAGAGGACACGGAGTTGAGGGAGCATACGAGCCAACTTCATTTCTATTTTTAGACTTTGCAGACCCCTATAGGAACAGTTTATAAAAAGCAGCAAATCTGGACTCAAGGCTGCCCTCAATTCTTATGTCGTGTCAAGTTTTTCATTTATATAATGCCTATTTTCTTACTATGCCACTCGATGATGTAATGCAGCGTTTTCCGACCACTGTGCCACAGCACACTGGTGTGCCATGAGCATTGCTCAGTTATGCCGTAAGAATTTACAAAGAGTCATAAATTGTAATATTCCGAAAGAAAAATCTTAATGTTACGAGATCAAAATCTAACTATAACAAATGAGAGTAAAATTGAAATAGGACGAGCATTACATCATAGGCTTACTATTATAAGATTCAAATTTTAAAATGTTGAAATTTAAATTCAAAATCGTCCAGATGTTCTTTAAATCCACAGATTCATTCACCATTCCAGAGACAAACAGTACTTTTATTTCCCTTCTCATCTCTTCCTCCATCACTTCAGCAATAGGAGTGATCAGGTTGTTTAGTATTTTGCCCGACGTGCCACTAAACACTTATTTAATGGACAGGTAGGTGGTCGTAGTTAGCAAACTGAAAGAGGCGAACAAACAATTTTCCCGGTTGTAACAGGCTTGCTACCTTCGGACTTGACCACCCTTTCTGAATGATGTCCATTTTTTCTGAAAAAGTCAGTCTGGAAATTGGTTTTGTCAGCAAATCCGCATCCAAATCCATTTGTTTTCCTCCGTCGGCCATTGTGGGTGGAGTTTGCAAGTTCTGGCTGGCTCGCTCTGGCTTTGGCTCGCCTACTCTATCACTAGCCTATCATAGTTGGTGAAAGCAATGACGTATCTCAACGCCTGTGAGAAGGCCTTGGTGTCACCAAATTAAATTCTGATTGGTTAAAGCAACAGTCTTATTGACACTTGTTTAATGCAGCAAAGCCTGCAGAACTGATTGTGAAGGCCTTGAGGCAGATTTCTGTCCCTGGCAACAAATAATGGCTGAAATGTGATTGGTTAAATGCTTCAATATGAAACCACTCATCTGGAAGCGGTGCAACCAGGGGGAAAAGCAATGAAAGGAAGCTAACAGGCAATTTGGAATTATTTATTAAGTATTCATGGGCAAAATATAATTTACATCAGTCTGTGATTCAGATATTTATTAGGCCAGCAGAGAAGGCCTTAAAGGCCCTGACGGCACACCACTGGAAACTGAAGTTATCTCAAAGTCTTCAACTTTTATTTGATGTTAAGTCTGTGACCACAAAAGTTATCTTTGTTGCAGATGTTAGCAAATTGAAGTAATATTGATATGCAGGCATGAAAATGGGGATTGACCCAATCACAGGGAAACAGAGAGGCTAGGGACAGTGGGGGTAACTGAAAAGGCTTAATTGAAAAAAGAAAATACAAATACAAACAAAGGCAATAAATCACTTCTCACTTTGTTATACTTGCCATCAAATTTCTAGATCAGTCTAAATTATTCACAAGCAGAAAGTGAGCACTATTTGCGATACTAACCGTCTTGGTGACAGGCGTGTTGACCTGCCTTGCGGCTACCTTAGTTGATGCCGTGAGAAAAAAAATGCTCTTCTCCTTAGACAACTGTCCTCCCGCCCACTTATTTTGCTTGCATTGTGGAAGCTTTATGCCTCGCCAGCTTATCATCGTATATTGTCCTTCTCTGCTGTCTTGACTAGTCTGGGGGCTAAAGGGTGCTTTCCCTCTCAGCGTTGTCAGAAAGAATACCAGAAAAAAAGCTCAAAAGTCACCAGTTATTATCATCATCTGGAAAGACAATGAGTTTTTATTCACGCACTGGCTGCTGCCATTGACACCCATGGACATCCAATCTATTTTGACTGGGTGAAATTGGCTTAGACGTCTAGCACAATCTATAGCATGAAATGGATTAAATACTATTTTATTCATTCATTTTCTGAACCGCCTATCCTCACAAGGATCACAGCGGGGAGCTGGAGCCTATCCAAGCAAATGACGGGCAATAGGTAGAGGACACCTTCAATTGGCGGCCAGCCAACTGCAGGGCACAAGGACACAGACAACCATGCGCACAATTTTGGAATGTGGGAGGAAACCGGAGTACCCGGAGGAAACCCACGCAGGCCAGGGGAGAACATGCAAACTCCACACAGGTGGATCGACCTGTCTGAATGCAATTTATTTTCATTTAATTCGTTTTTATTCAAAATGTCTTAACCCAATATGGCCAAATGAGTCATAATTGATACATACATTTTGAACATTTTATTATAATAAAAGTGATATATCAGATAAATACAATAGAAATTTATGACAAACTGCATTTGATATTTTGTGGCCTTTTTGTTCCAAGAGGCCATTAAAGGCTCAGAGTTGAAATAATTACAATTTCCTGTCCATTATTTAGTTTAAATGGTCAAATACTTTAGGTTTTTTTTAAAACGACTTGGGTTGAAGGTCTTAAGTGTTAATATTTGAATAGCTGTCCACTACAGTATCTACTGCATTGAATAGCTTAAATATACTAGTAGCTTCTTTGCTCAATTGTTATGATCATTTCACTAAACAGGTGATCGAGCCAATGGCATGTGAGGGCCTGAGGACCATTTGCATCGCATATCGTGACCTACCCTCCAACCCAGAACCCGACTGGGAAAATGAAGGCGAAATAGTGACCGAGTTGACGTGCATCACCGTGGTTGGGATTGAGGATCCTGTAAGACCGGAGGTAGGAGTCTACCATTGACTGCCATTAATAATACAGGACATGGACAAATGCTGTCTTTAGAAGGTAATCTCCTCATGTTTCTGCGTCCACCAATTGTCCCAAGGTACCCGATGCCATCCGGAAGTGTCAGCGCGCCGGCATCACTGTGCGGATGGTGACTGGCGATAACATTAACACAGCCCGGGCCATTGCTGCCAAATGTGGAATCATCCATCCCGGGGATGACTTTATCTGTCTTGAGGGCAAAGACTTCAACCGACGAATCAGAAATGAGAAAGGAGAGGTGAGTGGCGGCATGTTGTATTTTGCATGTTTCCTTAATCGTATTTAAAGGTTCATCTCAGAACAATGACAAATTCCAGTAGTGGCAATGTTTATTCTGCTGTAATACATGACTAGTCTAGTGGTTCAAGTCTGCCCCGCAGTTCTGAGATTGTGATATGTTACAACATTCTTGTGTTGATTTTCAGTAGATACATCAGTTATGTTATGAATGATAATTTAATGACTTTACACCCAAATGACTAGGTTTAAATGTTCAGGGGTAAAAGGCAGTGCATTTAGATTTTTGTGTCAACGCAAAGTTCGCTGCACAAGTTTGTTATTTTCTTTGTTTTAACTTTCGACCGACCAGTCCCCACCCAAATAGGCTTTCCGCCAAATGTATGGAATACTATGTGGCATCTACATGGGTGAATGAAAACACAGTTTTTTACAAGACCTTAGAAGTGGTGAAAGTTCCTGAACAATAGTTGGTAGTCTAATACGATTTTAATGAATATTTAATCAAGGTACAGGCAGAACTCTGGGAATGTGTGACGAGTTTATTAAAAATCGTATCAATATTATGCATGGAACCCTCTGAATCATTGTAGGATTCAATTCTTTGACACATTATTGTTATTATCTGAATTTCTTTTTTTATCTGGTAATTTTAGTCAAACAGTGTTACCTTGATTTCAAATGTCGCAATGTACATCTTTAATGGTTTGCGAGGTGTTACTTTGGAGTGAGATGAACTAGAAAAAAAAAGTTGTGTATCTCCCTCACTTCATGTTGAATTGAATGCTTTTATTGTCATTATACAATTATAATGAGATTTAAAGCTTCACCACAAAGGGCACAAATAACAACAACAAACAAACAGACAAATAAATAAGCAATAAAATAAATCATAGATGAATAATCAATAAATAAGTAATGAATATTTAGGTAGTCCTCAACATAAATAAGTAGGGTAGTGCATAAAAAAACATTCAAATGAAAAGATAAATAATTATATATAATAAA
Source organism: Stigmatopora nigra (assembly GCF_051989575.1). Lineage (NCBI taxonomy): Eukaryota > Metazoa > Chordata > Actinopteri > Syngnathiformes > Syngnathidae > Stigmatopora > Stigmatopora nigra. Next base: position 22,843,286 of record NC_135508.1, on the reverse strand, counting down.
TAAATACATAAATAGTCTATAAATAAGTAATAAATAAATACACAAATAGTCAATAAATATGTAATAAATAAATACACAAATAGTCAATAAATAAGTAATAAACAAATACATAAATAGTCAGTAAATAAAAAAAAATAAACACAAATAAATCAGTAATAAATAAACAAGTAGTGCTCTAAAAAATAGATGAGTAGTAGTCAACATAATAGATAAGTAGTAGTTAGTCAACATAATAGTTAAGCAGTAGTCAACATAATAAATAAGTAGTAACAACATGGATAAGGAGAAATTTCTTGAATATGCGATGAAATAAAGTTCTAATCTAATCTAGTCAACATGAATAAGTGGTCTGATAAGTATGTAATTAATTAATAAGTATTTTCAATCATCTCTGTTAAAAGTACCTAAAATGTTATTGAATTATAAATTGTGTCTACTTAACATAAATTCTTGCTCAGCAGAGTGAGGAGTGACTAGTAGTACATGTATTTCCTATGTTATGAGAATATGCCACTAGGGAAAATAGTCCCTACAATTTTTACGAAACTGCTACATCCCTTAAAGCCTTTTTATTAGCTAAGTGCAACACTTAATGTGATGAAGAGGTTCTCGTCAAGGCAGTGGATGGGCACTTTTCCAATGCCAATCAACATGATTTTTTTTAACAACCTAACAACCTTCATATATAACAGTAAGACGGCTGATGTCTACATTCTTGTGTTTACTCAAAGTAATCAATCTTCTTGTTTCCTGTGGAAGAATGACATAATATTATCTGTGGGCTCTCTCTATTGTTCATTATCTGTGTGCAGATTGAACAGGAGCGAATTGATAAAATCTGGCCCAAACTGCGTGTGTTGGCACGGTCTTCACCAACAGACAAGCATACACTTGTCAAAGGTGAGTTAAGCTTTCCTCAAGTTATATGTACCCCTTTTCACACTTGAATGTGTATGTGTATGTGTATATGTATGCGTATGTATATTTATATTATATGTATATATACTTACCTCTAGTCTTTTTGACGCCCATCTAGGCATCATTGACAGTACCGTAATAGAACAGAGGCAGGTGGTCGCAGTGACAGGAGATGGAACCAATGATGGACCCGCTTTGAAGAAAGCTGATGTTGGCTTTGCTATGGTAACTATAACTGTTGGTGTCTTAATTTTCTCTATTGGTAATTTTACTGTTCACTAATGAATTGCATAAGGTAATTGAAACGATTATAATTACACAATTTTTCATTTTAACAATGTGACTTCCCTCTGATTGTGATAAATCCATCCGTCATTTTTTTTTTTTGTTCATTGGAACATTTTTCAGCGGGTGAGGGGTTAGCGCGTCTCAGGGCTCGTGTGGGTTTTCTCCAGTAACTCTGTTTCCTCCCACATCTCCAAAAGACACAGGGTAGACTCTACCCTTTAAATTGGCCAAAGTTATGAATGTAAGCATGAATGGTTGTCCATCTTTTTGTGGCATGCAATTGACTAGTCACTAATTCAAGGTGTCTCTCACCTGGTGCCAATAATTGACAAGAATAGGCTCCACATTTCCCTGCAATTATCACTTATTTGGGTATTTTGCCGGGAAAACGCACCTTATGGAGAAGCACTACCAATTTCGTCATACGCAGCTGCGTATAATGACAATTAGGCTTTTTGTCGAGTCAATTATGATGACAAAGCCTATGTGTGATTATATATTACACTCTCGTGAGGATAAGTGGAACGGAAAATGAATGAATGAGTATTCTAAATTCCCTCTTTGATTGTTATAACAAATTAATGTCTATTTTCTGTTCATTGTAACGTTTCTGCATCAAGAAAGAAACATTTATTTTGTGCATAAAGTACACTATATTGAATAAGCATATATCATTGAGGCGTTTTCGTCATATTGAGATTAAATAATTTTGTAGCACTAACAAACAGTTTTACCTCACCTGCCACAGTATAAATACCGTATTTTTCGCACAAACCAATAGTCACACTAGCCAATAAATTGCACGATACAAGGGAAAAAGTTGATAAAGTTGCACTTGAGAATTAGTCGCACTAACCAAGGAATGATTAATGAAAGGGAAAAAAATATAATTATTATTTTTGGGGTTCAGTTTTTGAATTTATCAAAAAACAAGTCCAAACTTTATATATAAAGCAATAAAAAAATAGGAAACAACAGACTAAATAGGCACCTGTTATTGTAACATATTAACAGTTTTTGGGATAATTACTGCCTAAAAAAAACACAACATATCCGGTTGGTGGTTAGAGTGAAAATAATAAAATATGTACATACATACAGTTGTGGTCAAAAGTTTACATACACTTGCGAAAAACTAAAAGGACAAGCTAGCATTAAGGCAGCGACTCTCGAGAAAAATTAAGAGTGCTTCAGCACTCTCATGATTCATGGCGTGACTCTTTGCATCTCCTCCTCACCGTGGCAATCTCTGTCAGGGCATTGCCGGGACTGACGTGGCCAAAGAGGCATCTGACATCATCCTGACGGACGACAACTTCAGCAGCATTGTCAAGGCGGTGATGTGGGGACGAAACGTCTACGACAGCATTTCCAAGTTTCTGCAGTTCCAGCTCACTGTCAATGTAGTGGCTGTCATCGTAGCCTTCACCGGTGCCTGCATCACTCAGGTACAAACAGTTAGTGGAACTCTGCAATTAATTAACATAATTGATCTTCGTCTGGGCGCACGGTTAGTGGCGGATAGAATTTCAAAATTATTGTAATTTAAATGAACAGTATGTGGGTTTGCACTTAGAAAAATACTCCTTATACCAGTGGTTTCAAACCGGTTCCACATAGGGCCGCAGTGGGTCCTGGTCTTTGTTCCAACTGATCCAGTGCCAACATTTTAACCAATCAGGTGTCTTTAAAATAAGTAGCACCTGACTCTAATTAACTGATTGCACTTGCAAAAGGTATCCTTGTTGAATTGGAATGAAAACCTGCACCCACTGCGGCCCTTTGAGGACCGGATTGAGACCCCTGCCTTACAATAGATGAGATCTTCCCAATTTATCATACTTTACTCCCGTCCATTGGCAGCCAATTATGAGATCATTTCTTTGCCTTCCTCCTGGTTGTCATGTGAACTAAGGCTACCATGTTCTCAGTCAGAATGAACAATGTTGTGTACTGATAGAGGCAGCCTGGCAGATGAATGGTTAGCGCGTCGGTCTCACAGTGGGGGACCTGGGTTCAAATCCAGGTTGGTCCACCTGTGTTTAGTTTGCGTGTTCTCCACGGGCCTGCGTGGGTGAAGAATATAATTGGATTTTTACTTCTATTCTTTTTTTTTCATTAAAAAATATATTGTTACTCCTCATTTATTTATTTATTTTACATTTTTCTAGTTTATCAAATTAATTTATCTTTTATCATTATAACATTTATTAATGGGTGGCCCGGCGGATTGAGTGGTTAGCTCGTTGGTGTCACAGCTCTGGGGTTTTGGGTTCAAGATTGGTCGATCCACCTGTGTGGACTTTGCATGTTCTCCCGGGCCTGCGTGAGTTTTCCCCAGGTACTCTCACTTTCCAAAGACGTTCCTGGTAGGCTAATTGGTTCTAATTGGTTGCAAGTGTGCCCGGTTGTCCGTTTATACTTGTGCCCCAGCCTCTGTCTCGGAGACAGCTGGGTTTAGCTCCCGCACCCCTCTAAATTTCCCCTAGGTATGGGTGACCCTAGTAAGGCTAAAGCAGTTCAGAAAATGAATGAATTAAGAATGAATGAATAATATTTACTATAGTTTTAGAATATAATTATTATTAGACCTTGCCAGTTTAAGACCCAAGGCCTAATGGAGAACCCATCTCTGTGTGCAGGACTCTCCTCTGAAGGCGGTGCAGATGCTGTGGGTGAACCTCATCATGGACACTTTTGCCTCTCTGGCCCTGGCTACCGAGCCCCCCACAGAGGCGTTGTTGCTACGGAAACCCTACGGTCGCAACAACCCACTCATTTCCCTTACCATGATGAAAAACATCCTCGGTCATGGCGTTTACCAGCTGGTCATCATCTTCACCCTGCTTTTCATTGGTGCGGACACATTTACAAAGAACGTAACGGAAGCTTTATTGACTGTCGTTGAGAGGTCGAGAACTAAATTATGATTCCCCAATCCCTTTCTGAATAACGGCACCTGATATGGCTATTACTGGATTATCAGACTGGATATGATTTTTGCAGAAAATCTGATCTGATCCAGTGGTCATGTGTTATCAGGACCATGGTGCTTTTCACTTTTTCTCTTTAAAAACTTAAATCAAAGTATTTTGGCATAATTATAAACAGAGCATTTCCTTTGCAGGGTTAACTTAAAAAAAAGATGATTCATCATTAATAGATGCATATTTTTTGTATTTTTTAACTGGTTGAAAAATATTAGTATCGGCAAAATACTTCTTGAAAAAAAAATCTAAGTGGAAGATTAAAAAAACAACAACAATGTGCCCTACAACACATTTATAAGATCACATCCCATTAGAGGATAAAAACGTGCTTGCAATATTTTAGCAATTTGGAAAAAAAACAGTTTAAGGTCTGAAAGCTGCGTTTTACTAGTATTTGGGTGAAGAACTTAACAAATTCATTGAACTAATAGATAACAACAGCGATTAATTAAAAAAAAGAAAAGTTCAAAATAGACCAATCACTAATCTCTTCTTGTCTTTCTTTCCCTGGTGTGTTTTCAGGCGAGCACATGTTCAATATAGACAGCGGCCGCAACGCTCCCCTTCACTCACCTCCGTCCGAGCACTACACCATCATCTTCAACACTTTTGTCCTCATGCAGCTGTTCAATGAGATCAATGCACGCAAAATCCACGGGGAGAGAAATGTCTTTGATGGCATATTTGCCAACCCCATCTTCTGCTCCATTGTTCTGGGAACCTTTGCAGTTCAGGTAAGACCAACATTTTTTGTGGGATTAAACTATCTGTTATAACCCTTTCAGGGATAATTCCCATCTACTCAATAGTTATTAATAGGTTAAGAAGGACATTAACATTGAAAAAACCTGTTGGCGGCAATAGAAGTTCCATTCATTTCAACTGGGAGGGCCTGGAAGGGACCATTTGATCAATAGCAGTCAAAGAGTTTGTCAGGTCATAAAATAAATAGATAAAATATCCCCAGTGATTAGCGCGTTAGGCCGACGCGCTAATCACTTATGCACCAGGCCACCTAATTACTAAAGGCTTTTTAAATTGACTTTTTAAAAATTCTTCCGGGATATTGTTCTTTTGGTCACGACCCACAGTTCCTGACCATAGGTGAGGGTGGGAATGTAGATCGACTGTTAAATAGAAGGCCTCGCCTTTTAGCTCAGCTCCTTGTTGACCACGACGGACCGGTGCATAGTCTGGATACTTGACTAGTGGATGAGACGGGGGTCTGGCTCGTCACATCAAGCATTATCACTGGCAGTCAAATCCTGTTATTCACAGTGCATTGCATTTTACATTCGTCACACTTTCCACTCGAAGTGGCGCTTCCTGTATCATGACAGATTTTTAAATTAAGCATTTGGACCATTTTGGGGGGGGGGGGGGGATAAACTCCTCAAAACTCTATATACTGATGGGACAATAATACATACGTTTTTTCCAGGCTTTTGTCATATTTTTATTTTTAGTTTGCTGTATTGTGCACCTTATACTCAGGTCCAACCTGGGTTTTTTTCACACGCTAAATTATTACAGAGTTATGAGGGTGCTCAGGACAAAAGTTGGCAGAATTTTACAGAAGGAAAACGGTAAAACCTGGTTTAAGCAGTTATAATAGGTTCCAAGATCTGCAGCAATTGTCAAATATCCACAATGAAGAGATAGTGTTCATATGCTTTCTATTTGTACTTTTCAAACTCTCTCTGTGCTATTATTTACCTCCTCGGGGTAGACACTACCACAAAGTGGCCGTTGAAATACTTACCAATGTATTGTTTCTACTCCATAATAGTTACTACTTTATTCTAGTGTACACTACAGGACAGTACACTATACATTACATATTCTATAGCCTATATAGTATAGTATAGTGTACTGTGCAGTACTTTATAGTCAAGTATAGTGTAGTGTAGTGTAGTATACCCTATATAGCAGGGGGGCAGGCGGCGGGAACTAGTTGCAGACACATAGCAAAAATATAAAACCATAAGAGTCAAAGAGCTACACGTTACATCAGAAGCAACATAAAAAAATCCAATCTGCCAAATCATTTTTTGAATGTAATTTATTATGTTTTTAATGGGCCCTTTTGAATTTGAGTGTGTTTATAGGGAGAATTAAAAAAAACAGTGAAACGAGGAAAACAGCCACAGTCAACACAAAATATGATAAGAAGCAAAGAGCCACATTTATTTTGGCCAGGAGCCGCTTTAGCGCCCGAGAGCCGAGCGTTCGCCACCACGCTAATAGTATAGTGTACTCTGCTTTATTTTATTGTATAGTATAATATTGTATAAAACATACTGGATATGCATACTATCATTAACGTTTTTTATTTTTTGCATATGTTTTTAAAAATAATTTTATAGTATAAAATCTTTGACAACAATAGACATTGGAATTTAAACAATTTTTACAATGCATTTAAACTAGGAAATTTGGGTGTGATAGGTCATGCTTCGAAGCCATTGACAGTGCTAGACATCAAATCAATTTTGCCTGGTAGCGTTGTGCCAATCTTTCTCAGTCAGAATGGATTGGACATCTAGCGTTGCCAATGGCAACCAGTGAGTTCAATGACTGCTTTAAGGAGGCGCCTTGGTGTGTTGTGTTTTAATCTTCATTCATACAGTACGTGTTTGTGTCCGCTTCAGATTGTGATTGTGCAGTGGGGAGGCAAGCCATTCAGCTGTGCTCCACTCAACGTAGAACAGTGGCTCTGGTGTCTATTTGTGGGGGTTGGAGAGTTGCTATGGGGTCAGGTAAGAAGAACCTTTTCAGTTTTGCCTAGGTGGGAGCTTTTTTAAGTGGAATTTTCCCTTGATACGGGGCCATTCAACAGAATTATGTGATAACCTCATCGTAGCAACAGTGAAAATGTAACAAAGTTGCCGTTCAGGTGATTGCCACTGTCCCGGCTGAGCGGCTGCCATGCCTGAAGGAGGCGGGTCTTGGTCTGGAACCTGGAGAAGAAGAAGGAGAGGAGTTAGCGGAGGATGAGGAGGAAATTGACTGTGCAGAGAGAGAGCTACGTCGTGGACAGATCCTCTGGTTCCGAGGCCTCAACCGCATACAGACTCAGGTACAGTAAGAATAATAAGAACGAAACCCAGAATGTAAAATTTGATGGCACTGTCTATTTTGTTCTCTCTGCTTTTCCTCCTAACGTCTTTCTTTTTTAACGCAGCCAACATTACAGTATGTTCTACTCTGAAAGAGTACAGAAGGAACAATGATAGAGTATATACAAAAATGAAAAGTACAAATGGGTTTCGACTATTGTTAATAATGTACTCTTACCTAACCTTTTAGGTACAAATGTTCCATAAGATCATGAGTATGTCTCCCAATGTCAGTTTTGGTAGCGAAAAAAAAACCGATCTAAATCGCTTTTAGTAATCTACCATTGTGAAGTAGCTTAATGCAGGGGTGGTTCTAAAGGGGGTTAGATAGGGCATGTGCCCCCTTCTCCTACCCCCCAATCTATGCTAAAATCTCAGTAGATACTTAAAATATGTGACATGAATGTGGCGTTTTCGCTCTTTGAGTGAAACCGTTACTATAAATGGGAGGCACAACTGTATTTCTGATCATTTACGTCAAAGCACTAGGTGTGTATATCTGTGAGTGCGCACGTGTTTTAAAGGGCGAAAGGGGGCAGCAGCACAGGCACAGTTGCTGACCCAATACAGTGTTGTCAAGGAGAAAAGGACCACCACTCTTGACGAGAGGATCCTACACCCCTGCTACTACCCCTCTGCCCTCACTGAGTGCCACTGTTTTATCTCTGTCCTGCAGATGGAGGTAGTGAGCACATTCAAGCGAAGTGGCTCGTTTCAGGGAGCAGTGAGAAGGCGTTCCTCCGTGCTCAGTCAGCTCCACGACGTAAACACTATATCTACCCCCTCTCACGTAGCTCTCTCCACCGCAACAGCCAATACCAGCCCGGCCCCAGGGAGTGAGTCTGCCAAAAGCATGCACACACAGTCTCACACACACATACACACATATATACACGCACATACACGATATGCACGGCACGTGGATTTGCAGTATTTTATGGTTGTTCCCCCCCACATCCCTCCAGCTCGCCCGCTGCTCATGCGTGTACAACGTATCCTCTTTTCTATTTTGTTTTCTTACTCTCCTTTTCAAACAGCACCCGGTCCTGACCAGCTGTGCAATTCTGGTCTGATCTGGTCTGGTCCAAATCCAGGTCTGGTCCCAGTGCAGAGTGTGTTGGGTTTTATTGTTTGGTGTTGTATGTGGTGCAGGAGGTTGATTAGTTTTTTGCTCATTGTGTCAAAGTCCTTACCAGAGGAAAACCCATGTTTGAAGTACTAATGGGGGAAATGAGGTAGATCAGAGGTCTCCAAATTGGTCCTCAAGGGCCACTGTGGGGATACAGGTTTTTGTTGCAGCTGATGCAACACAAACAGTTTAACCAATGAGGTTTCTGTTACAAAAAAGAAGCACCTGACTGTAATCTACTGATTGCACTTCTAGGATACCAGACTGCTGGTTTCCTCTTACAGGTTGGAAGGAAAACCTGCACCTCCAGCAGCCCTTTCTGGAATAGTTTGGGGACCACTGAGGTAGATATTCAGCCCAAAAGGAATAATATCTATAGTTCAGAGGTGTCAAAATAATCTTTGATGCGGGAGGCTACATTGTACCTTTGTGTGTACTAACTAGGGCTGCCGCGATTAATCAATTAATTGACAATTAATCTATTATCTAAAAAAGCTGACAGTGATTTTGATGTGGAATCCACATTTTGAGCCTCTTAATTGTGAATATTGTTTTTTCATTGTTATTTGGTTATTTTATTATAAATAAAAATAAAAGCTATAAATATTTTACTTTCTTAATTTTGTTTTTATTTTAATTCTTTGTTTATTTGTAATATATAGGATTTTTTTACATATGTAAAAAATATATATAAAAAAACTAATTTAAAAAATCAAAAAGAAAAACAATAGATATCATCTTATTTTTAAAATTGTCACTTCTGTATTTTATTTTTCCACCTATTTTTATTTATTTTTTTTAATTTTATTTAGCTAAAACAAAACGTTGAAAACCAAATGTATTCCATAGTTTATTTTAGACGTACTTTGTACTTTTTAGATGTATTTTGTTTTGCGGCCCCACACAAAATGACATGGCTCACCAAATCTGGCCCCAGGGCCTGGAGTTTGACACCTGTGATCAAATTGATTCTGGGAAGTGGGAAGGATGAAATGTCACAGAGCAAAAGACAACTCCTACTGCACCATGTCTTCTTTACTGTGTGTCAATAAGGTCAAGCCAGGTTACGGTCTCTGAATCCTGCTTTAAATGTAAAGGACTAGAAGAAAGTAGATTGTCATTCTATTCTTGGAATGGTCAAATTGGAGCACAGTCCAAAATTGAGTCATCCAATGTAAACCTTCGAGTATAAAAGCCCTCAAAAACACTGCCATTGCCTAACTTGCCATTCTAAGTTAAGCTGGCCTTTTTAACCCTCCCTCTTCTGATGCTCTCACTTTTGTTAAGCGTGTTGTGGATTGATTTGGTGTAACACTACTTGCAGCTTGAATATCTCATGTTTGCCTTCCATCCTGAGCTCTTCAAAAAAGTTGTGGTTTCTCTCCCTGTCTCCTTTTGTTTGTTAACATTCTCTCTTTCTCCAATGCGACTCTTGACTTTATCTATGTTGTATTTTTTATTTGAATTTTTTATTTTTTAGATATTGCAGGTTTCCTGTTTGCTCAAAGCTTATGAAATGTACTCTGTTCGTCTATAAGTAGTTCATATCTTGTAGACGTATTTGGATTGTGATCTAAATACAGGCTCTTGTCTAGCGTAATGATAAGATTTCTTTAGATTTTCTCATCATTTATTTCCCTGTTCCACCTTCTTTTGTCATTTCTCGTCTTTTGATTTGGTTCATTTTTGTCATTGTTCCATCATTAGTGGACGGTAGCACAACCCACCTCATGTTTCCTCTTGATTTCTCTGTATGTCAGTTCGTATGTCAGTGTGTTGCTGTGTGCACTTGTAGGCAGAGCCGCCTTGGTCATCTCTCGCATTTGTGTGGGAAGACACTTCTGTGAGTGTGTATGTGTGTATGTGTGTGTGTGTCTGTGTGTGTGTGTGGGCGGCTGTGCGCGTGCCGGTGCTTTTGACGTGACCTTGTGTGTTAGTGTGTGCGCATGCTTGTGCCGTCTCATCATCGGTCTTCTCAGTTGCTTCTCCTTTCCAACCTCGCTGCTTCCCTCATGCCCTTTTACTTCCTACCATTCCATGCTGCCTCCTTCTTCATCATGTGCTATCAACTCAAGTGATGAAGGGCTATATAGACAGTGAGGCTCACTTCTGTGCTAAAACACGCCGCTTTCTTGGCAGCAGTCAATCTCTCTCAAGCTGAGGGATTGTTGTTCTTAGAGAAAGTGTCTGTCTTTAAATGGCAATTGCTACATCTTATGAAACGTGTTGCATGTTCACCACGTGACCTTTGAAGTTGACCTGAAACTGAATTGATTGGTTGAGGTGACAGCGAGTTTTGTGTACAATGCAATTAGTAACAAGTGGGAAAGTAATGGAGAATCCTGAGTTGTTCCAGCTTTGGGGAGATATTACATCCCATCTTTCAAATATAAAAAAAACACATGATACTAAAATATGCATTTTGTAACTGTCAAATAAATCATGTATTGATAAGAGGGGCACCTTGGAGAGCAAACTTCTGCCAAAGCGACCAAATTCAAAGCATTGTCATATTGATAGAATATTCTAACTTTTTCCTCGTGTTCCAAAATGTCATCACTATCCTTACCTGCAAATCTAAGCTATAACGAAATCAATCAATCAATCAATCAATCAAAAGCCTTTATTATCATTACACAACAGCTGCATATAACGAAATTAGCAATGCTACTCCAAAAAGTGCATGTTTCCCAATTAAAAAACATAAATATTTTTAAAAAGTCACGTCCGGGCAAGGGCATTTTTGAACCTCTGTGACCTTTGACTTTATGACCCCCATATTTAAGTAATTCTTATTAATAAACATGTCATCTAAGTTTGGTTTGAACCCCTTTCGAATATGATTATAACCTCCCACTCAAAGCTAATCAAGTCTTTGATAGTTGACCACCTATTTTTAATAGATTCACGTCTAGCTGAAAATCAGGAAAAACTGTATTTTTAAGGTGTAATGTTCTCCAATTCTGGAACAACCCCCATATTATTGTAGCTTGAGGTAGCATTGATGGTTGTTACCATGGAAATTTGAAAGAAGCAGTTTGAAGGGATGCTTTTGAAAGCTTTTGTCAAGACGCTTTTTGAATCACACAAACAATGTGGTTACCAGAAATTAGGGCATTTAAAAGAGGTAGAGTGAGTTGTACGAGTGCAGTGTAGCCCTCTGCTAATTTGGAGAAAACAGATCATAAACACATGTTTTGCAGTATTTGTATTAGTATTTTTGCCCACACTGGCTAGTGAAGTGTTTAAAAATTACGCCCATTGAACTACTTGATAGGTTCATTAATAATTACCCTTCTTTGTAATTATCAATAACTGCAGGCAGACATCTTATTCAATTATTGACATTTAATTGAATAGATTGGATCACAGATAAGAACCTTAAGGGAGGATCTCTTCCAAAGTATCCTCCCAAACAGTATTTCGCGCACAGCTTTAAGGCATTTGGTGGCTGTCTCTGACCACGAGCCGAACAATAGAAAGAATGATTTAATGATTTAACAAAGAAATGAATTACTACAAATATATGTATAATAGTAATACAGAATAAACCCAACTAATCTGAATTTGGATCAATCACACTATATTTATGTGATAATCTTATTAGTGTGAATTAGTATTTTGCGTTTTGTGGTAAAAATGCATTGGTTACAACAATACGTCACATTCCTGTTTTAGAATTGAACGCTATGGCGCTCCCATGACAGCATAAGAATAGAGCTTACCGAAATGTGTTAGAATCCCACATATTTGTTTCCAAACATTAAACATCAATTTTCAATTTTATTTCCTTTTTAAGTAACTTGGTGATTGTTGTTTCCATTCAAGAAGCAAACACGTGTCAGCTAAAGGAAATTTTAGCTAACTTTTGTGTTGTTTCCTCCAATCGTGTTCTTGAAGAAGTAATATCACCTAATATTTGAAATTTTAGATACAAGATGTGTGTATGTTTCATGCTTTGCTTCACCATAGGTCAGTGGTTCTTAACCTGGGTGCGATCGAACCTTAGGGGTTCGGGGAGTCAGTCTCAGGGGTCTTTGCCGTGGAGGTCAAGACACGTCGACTCATCATGTCTATTCACGATAACATACCTCACTTGACCATCCCAGGCTGCAGATGATCACATGATATTGCTTAGCCAATCAGTGCCTGAGGAAGTTTTATACATCTTGAATTTAAAAAAAACATTTTATTTTACACTAAATTAGGGTTTTGTGAACGCGCATATGAAACTTGTGTGGTTCGGCAAGGTTAAGAACCACTGCCATAGGTGGACTTGAGTGATCCTTGTGGATCCAGTTTGTTTTCATTTGACAGCAACTTAGTATCTTATGGCAAGTTGAGAGCATTTCAAGTAATCTGTCAGTCCTTTCTCATTTTCCCTCATTCTTTCTAATCTTCTTTCATATTCCAAGGAGAGATAAAAAGAAAATGATTGGCGCGAGGGCTGCTAATGAGAAAGGCATGCCTATAAAATGACTTAGTAGTAGTACTTATTTATTTTATTTACCAGATATCGACCTCACAGCTTCTCTCTGTTTTTATGTTGCATTTTCTTCCCATTAGCTCTAGTTTTGTTTTTTGTTTTTTTTCACACAGCTGCCTCAACCTTACAGTGCCTCTATCCTTGTACTTTTAATCATCATCGTTTTTCCATCAAGCTATGCTGAGTGGGCCGGCAAGGCTGGATAAAGAAAGCGAGGGAGGGAAGCTGAGAGAAAGAAAGCAGTAATATATAGCACTGTCTTTCTGGTCACTCTGTGGGCGACATATACTCGAAAGTTTACTCTACTTGCGAGGAAAAAAAAAGAAAAGAAAATGAAAACAAACAAAATGCCGACAAAGTGAGAAAGTAACATTCTGAAACCTTCTCAGTCTGCATGAAGTGATTTTCTGCTGTCTGACAGGCTCTTTGGAAAAACAGATAAGCACTGAACCTACTGCTTGACCGTCTGTCTCTATGTCTGTCTATCTGTCTGTCTGTCTATCTGTCTATCTGTCAATCTGTCTGTCATCTATGCCAGAGTCATGTGTAGAGACTTCTCAGAGTTTGGCCAATTGTTGCATCGACGCCCATTGACCTACTTGACTGTTCACTAGGGCTGCCACAATTATTTTCATCGTCAACTAATCAATAATTATTTTTGCCATTAAATTAATTCTAAGTTCAAATACGTATAGATCACATTTTTACTGTCTATATTACAAAAATAAGCAATATTTGCTTTATATTTACTTCAATGGCGGCCTGGCGGATGTGTGGTTAACGCCAGCCTCACAGTGGGGGTCCTGGGTTCAAATCCAGGTCTGTCTACCTCTGTGGAGTTTGCATGTTCTCCCCGGGCCTGCATAGGTTTTCTCCAGGTACTCTGGGACCCTCCCACATTCCAAAGACATGCATCGTAGGCTGATTGGACACTCTAAATTGTCCCTAGGTATGACTGAATGTTTTTTGTCTCCACGTGCCCTGTGATTGGCTGGCCCCAAATTCAGGGTGTCTCCTGCCTCTGGCCCCAAGTCATCTGGGACAGGCTCCAGCACCCTCCGCGACACTAGTGAGGATAAAGCGGTTGAGAAAATTAAATGAAAAAAAAGACATTTTTCAATTTCCTGCCCTTTTCTTTAATGCAACATTTCTTAGGTCTATTAAGGATTGATTATTAAACTATTAAGGTTAGCCATCCCTAATGATGATAAAGCAGTTCAAAAAATGAGATGAGATGAGATGAGAATGTCAGCCCTATTGTTCACCCCCACCCCAAATTATCGTCGCCGCTGCAGTTGATGTAAAGCCTTTGGCCAAACTGTCTATTTGTAAGTCTCTATCTGCCCGTGCCCGTTTTCTATTTTCACATAAAATGGGCTCCTTTTCTTTGAGCTCATTTTCTTTTTCCTCTGTTCGGGCTTGAGGGAAGGGTGCATGGAACGACCGCCATGGCAACGGAATGCCGTTATGCACGCCTACACCATACACTGCATAAAGCATCCCCCCAGTACACTCATGGACCTCATTCTGGTGTGTTTGTAAGACAGAGAGAGTGTGAGTCACATTGTTCTGATTCAGCATGACCTGGCTGCCTTTGGATGCGTAACACTGCCCACTTTGAACCGGTCGCCTCCTTTTTTTTTCTTCTCAAATCTAACCAATCACGTGCTCTTCTAATCTGCTTTGATGTTTGCTATCTTTTCTTTTCTTTTTGTGTTGTTGGAACTCTTGATTTGATTTTTGTCCTGCAGCAACCTTTCTCATCAGCATCTTTCTGACTACAGTCTGCCCGCTATTCATTTCTAACTGCTGCATGACTGCAGGATTTATTATTAACAAATGTTTGTGTGCGCGTGCGTGTATAGCGATGCTAACAGACTGACTCAGAACTCACACTGCACAACTTTGCAAGGCATGCAGATGTCCAAATCCCCCAGCTAACAACATGAGAAAATGGGACTCCATTCTGTCGCAACGGCTGCTGCATGCCTGCGTGTGAACGTGCTCATTTGCTGACTTCTTATATCTGATTCTCCATTCGACTAACTCTATTACTGATTTTTCTCCCATCTGTGCCTGGCATTCAGCTTCACCTGTTTGCTTGAATGTTATTCAGTGTGCTGGAGTGAGAGTGTATTTTACCACTTAGACACACACACACACACACACACACGCCTACACACTCAGTAAGTGTGTATGTATTATGTGAGATGTTGCTGCTTCTGTGGTCTTTGTGGATGCTGCAAAGTCTGTCTGGTGTGTAGGAACTGACATAAGTGTTTGTCAATAGTAAACTCATTTCAAAACTCGTTTTTCTTTTAACATCTCTTGACGGCACACAAGATCAGGTGGACTTCCTCTGTACTGAAATGTAAATTAATTTGTTTTTAAGCCCAGGAAAGGCTATTATTCAGCTAATCACTGCAAATGCATGGTTTTGCCTAAGAGTTGCGCACTATAATAATTCGTAGTGGTTGAATCAAACTGGGTGTCTTTGTCTTTGAGGATGTCTGTCTGGGCTATTGTACAAATTACTTTTTATTTGTATCTGGAAAAGTTCCCTTAAATGTAATTGTTAATTCTTAGAAACCATTTATATAATCCACAGTGGGTGCATTCTCCTGCATATATACATATACATTCCTTTTCTGAACTGCTTACCCTCAAAGGGTCGTGCAGAGAGTTTGCGTGTTCTCCCCGGGTTTGCATGGGTTTTCTTTGGGTACTCTGGTTTCCTCCCACATCCCCAAAATATTCAAGGTAGGCTAGTTAAACGCATTAAATTGCTCCTTGGTATAAATATGACCTTGAATGGTTTTCCTTTTGCATTGCGATTGGCTGGACACTGATTTATGGTTGTTTCTGTATATATATAAATATATATATATACAGTTGAGGTCAAAAGTTTACATACACTTCTGAAGAACATCATATCATGGCTCTCTTGAGTTTCCAGTTATTTCTACAACTCTGATTTTCCTCTGATAGAGTGATTGCAACAGATATTTCTTTGTCACACAAAAAAATCATTAAGTTTGGTTCTTTTATGACTTTATTATGGGTTAACAGAAAAAGTGATCAAATCCGCTAGGTCAAAAATATACATGCAGCAGCGCTAATATTTGGTAACATGTTCCTTGGTCATTTTCACTTCAATTGGGCGCTTTTGGTAGCCACCCACAAGCTTCTGACTAGCTTCTGATTGGATCTTTGACCACTCCTCTTGACAGAAGTGGTGCAGTTCAGTTAAATTTGTGGCTGTCTGACATGGTCTTGTTTTTTCAGCACTGTCCATAAGTTCTCAATGGGGTTTAAGTTAGGACTTTAGAAAGGCTATTCGAAAACCTTAATTATATCCGGATATAGCCATTCCATTACCACTTTTGATGTGTGTTTGGGGTCATTGTCCTGTTGGAACTCCCAAAAGCGCCCAAAACCCAATTTTTGGGCAGATGATTTTAGGTTATCTTGAAGAATTTGAAGGTAATCCTCCTTCTTCATTATCCCATTTACTATCTGTAAAGCACCAGCTCTGTTGGTAGCTAAGCAGCCCCACAGCATAATACTACCACCACCGTGCTTGATGGTAGGCGTGGTGTACTTGGGGTTAAAGGCTTCAACTTTTCTCCTCCAAACATATTGCTGTGCATTGTGGCCAAACAGCTTGATTTTTGTTTCGTCAGATCAAAGAACTTTCCTCGAGAAGGTCTTATCTTTGTCTATGTGATCAGCAGCAAACTTCAGTCGAACCTTGAGGTGCCGCTTTTGGAGCAAGGGCTTCTTTCTTGCATGGCAGCCTCTCAGTCAATTGCAGAAGCAAAACACAGCCGTGTTCCAGCAGCTTCTAATTCTTGGTAGATCTCCTTTTTTGTGATTCTCGGTTGAATCTTCACCCTCCCGACCAATTTTCTCTCAGCAGCAGGTGATAGCTTGTGTTTTCTTCCTGATCATGGCAGTGACAAGACAGTGCCATGTACTTTATACTTACAAACAATTGTTTGCACTGTTGCTCTTGGAAACTGCAGCTGTAGTCCAGCTGTAGTCACTCATAATCACTCATAAGAGGCCATACTATGAATCTCATTTCACTGGCACAACTTTTTAAGTCACCAAAATTGAGAATTAGTGTTATTGTATGTATAATAAAGTCATAAAAGAACCAAACTTCATGAATGTTTTTGTGACAAAGTATCTGTTGCAATCACTCTATGAGAGAAAAATTGGAGTTGTAGAAATAACCGGAAACTCAAGAGAGCCATGACATTGTTCTTCACAAGTGTAAACAATAAATTAGATTTTTACTTCTATTCTTTTTTAATTAACAATCGTTGTTTGTATTTATTTATTTATTTAATCATTCATCTTACATTTTTCTAGTTTATCAATTTCATGTATTCTTATCATTATAATATTTATTAAAGGGCGGCCCTGGGTTCAAATCCAGTTCAGGTCCACTTGTGTGGAGTTTGCATGTTCTCCCCAGGCCTGCGTGGGTTTCCTCCGGGTACTCTGATTTCCTCCCACATTCCAAAAACATGCATGGTAGGCTGATTAGACACTGTAAATTGCCCCTAGTAATGGCCGTGAGTGTGTATGGTTGTCCATCTCCTTGTGCCCTGCGATTGGCTGGCCATTAATTCAGGGTGTCCCCTGCCTCTGGCCCGGAGTCAGCTGGGATCGGCCCCAGCACCCCCCGCAGCCCTAATGAGGATAAAGCGGTTCATAAAATGAGATGAGAAATTTAGTAATGGCAATTCTTATTTTAATCATTTTGCGAATTTTGTTGCTAATTTTGTAATTTTTAATTTTTTAACAAAATCAACAAATCTAAATAATGACAAAATTGATCACTTTTGGGTCCTTCCGTCAATTAGATTGGAGCGTTGCATTACCAATGTTACGATATCAATTCTTAGGTCCCTCCCACATTCTCAAAACATGCAGGTTATTTTCACTGAAAAAGCTCTACATTGTCTGTAGGTGCCCATTTCCATGTGAATGGTTGTTTAGTCATTCCAATTCTCTTTGTGCAACCTATGTAAGATACAGTTGAATCTCTACCAGACAGAAAAAAATGCTCAATATCAAAGACATTCAGTCCACATCTATAAATTAATTCTATTCTGGATAATGAGAGGCAGTATGCATCCAAATTTGCATGAAGAAAAAACAAAACGTTAGATTAGATTAACGTTTATTTATCCCACACTCGGGGAAATTGAGAAAAAGTTGTTCAATTCTTCTTTCTAAAGTCAGTAATACAGTAACTGAAAAGTACTTGTTTATGGACATAAGATACTTTTAGTACCACTGGGGCGCTCAATAGTAGCAATGAATCAAAATGAGTAAATATTTAAATGGTCATTATGAGTGAACTATAAACCACCTGTCCCTGAGTGCTTGTCCATTTCTCTGTGTGCGTCAGTCTGTCTTCTGAAGGAGACCAAGGCGGCCTTTGCGGCTTTCCGTAGACGCCTTTTCACTTGGGTGTATAACGTTTTCTTCTTTTTCTCTTGTGGTTCCTCCGACACCGTCCTTTCTTTGGGCAGATGCGAGTGGTGAAAGCATTCCGTAGTTCGCTGTACGAGGGCCGGGAGAAACCAGAATCCCGCAACTCCATCCACAACTTCATGGCCCACCCGGAGTTCCTCATCAACGACCTTATCCACAACATCCCGCTGATCGATGACACCGACGTGGACGACGAATCAGAACTCAGCAGATATCAACACGTGCACCCAGCCCTTCGCAAGCCACCGCCCCCTCCCGCTCAGCCCCAGCCTACGGCCCGCACCCGTCCCACCCGCCCATACCGCCAATATAGCCTCCCAGTGACCCATTGCAATCGAAATAACAACAATAGCAGCAGCAGCAGCAGCAGCGGGGGCGGCGGCGCTTCATCCATCGGCATCAAACACGACATCAACACCGTTACCCCTAGCGACCAAACGCAAGCTCATCACTATCATCAACACTACAACAACCATCACAGCAGGGACCAGCTGGGGAAAGACCCGACCCCTCACCTTGCCCACCTCTATTGTGTTGAGACCACCTTATAACTGAGTGGGGCGGGGAGAGGGGAAAAAAGAGTCCTAGGGTGGGGAGGTTCTAAAAAAAAATAATAATAATTCAGTGGAGGGAGGGGGGGGGATCTTTGAGGAAGCACACATGACATTTCCATGCAGTCTCTCTCGTGACACAGGAGGGGAAGGACAATGGCTGCCAACTCCATGTGAACATTGACACAATCAAGCCCCCTTTGAACCCCTCCTCAAACGACACCCCCCCTCCCTCTCCCACCCCCTCATTCGCTACCCGGCCTTGCTCATGTTGGCAAGAGGGACCCGAACCCTTCATTTCCTCCGATGTTGAGTAAGTGTGGTTGCCGTGACCCCGCCTACTCGCCTGCCATGACACCTCAGTCAGCACATAGCAACAATTATCTGGTTTGGCATTGAAAGTTTTGCTTGTAAAATAATTGTTGAAGCTTTAACTTCCTCACCCGTCTTGATGCATTCATTTTTTTTCAACATAATGGTGCTCATTCTTTCCCACGTGGCTTTAATTCTTCTCGTTGTCTTGGCAGCATGACGATATTTTTCATTGGACCCATCCCTTTCAAAACCCATACGTCCTCTTGTCTCTTCTGAAAACACAAAGAAGAATCCATTTCAAACATATACCCTTCATTTAAGCCTAATATTAAAAGGAGTTATATAAATATATATACAGTACATATGTATATATGATATTATTTTTTATTAACAATTGGGAAGAGACAACGCAGAACTTGTCATCCGTCGCCAATCCTTGAATGCTGCCCCAAATCTACATGATGTTGTTGTCTTGTGTAGAAAGTACACATCTATACGTACTACAGTACAAAGGCCCCAATGCATACGATGAGCTGACGTATGGCTCAATGTCAATGTCTTGATACTGTATCCTATTTAAGACGCTTTCATTTTCTTTCTATTCCCATCCCGCTCTTTTCCCTCAGCTTTGCTTTTGCTCGCTTTTCTTTTTGGAATGCTTGTGAAGCATTATTTATCCCTTTAAATGGCATCAGGTCACAATGCGCGGACTCCGGCCCTTTAAGACTGACACTCACCTCAAACCTGCTTCTCCCTTCGTCATTAGGTCAACGCCATCATGCATTATTGAATATATGGACTCACATTGGTCAATATTCCTTGTTACGGATGCATCACATAAAGTCAATTTTATCATGTAGATCCATATTCACATATTTGTGGATACATTTGCAGTTACAATTGCCCCCACACATAAGCAAATCCACTGCATCTTTACTCTTGTTATTTCAACCAATTGAACTTGTTACAATACTTATTTAAGACAATAGTTCAAAACTGTCTGAGGGAAAACATGCTTTTTTTTACTTCCTCATGGTGAGACGTATGTGATCAGTATTAAGCTTGTTATTTTTCAAATGTGGATCAATACCAGGTAAAGCAAAGTGAATGAATCCGTACAAGCTATCTTGTACAGACAGATAGTAACGCTTTGTTTTTCCGAAGCATGATTCATGTGAGAAAATGAACGTGGGGTTGGGTGTCACATTTTTTCCCCATTTAATCCAAATCTTAAAATCAAAGTTTATCATAATTAGTCACATTTTTTCTCATATTGATTTGTTATCAATCAAAGCCAGACTGACACATTGTGAATGAAACTCATTCATTTTGGGGATGGTTGTCACTGAATCTGAATTTTGAATATAATTTAATGTTGTTATTAATGAAATATCTTAAAAAAACGAGGACCCTTAAGAACAATCTATTATAATGTTATTATCAACTCATTCACTGCAATTGGAAGAGATAGATGTCAAATACAAATTGGGAAAAAAAAGTTCAATTGAACATTAGGAACGTTGTTGGTGTTTTTCCACTAGTTTTAGTGTTGTAAGCAACAATTTGTTGTGTGGTCAAAGTTAAAACCACAGCTGACTTGTCTATCTATCACTGTTAACTAATGGGTTTTATTAGAATAGGTTTATAATGTTGCTTCAGCATAATAAAACCAAAAAAAATCATTCATCTAACTCTTTTCACGATGATAGACGTCCAATCATAACACTCTTTTAATCCTTATTAAAATAGTTAGTTTGTCACTAAAAGTCTAGACGTTTATTAATAACAACCAAAGAGCAAAACAAAAAACCTTCAACTACTACTACTTTGAATAAATGTGACTACTTAAAACAATGTACTTTCTTTCTAGGCACAATTATCATTTCAACCCTGATACTGTGCAACAACACCGATCTGGTGGAGTTATAGAAAATGTGACAACCAACCCCACTCTCCCCATATTTAGTATATGGGCACAGTTGTGACACAAGGAATTCAAGAGTCATTTTTTTATTTGACTTTTTACAAATGTTGGCCAAATGACATGATGGTGAGACCACACGAACCGGCGACATCTCCCATCCTCCGCAACATTCATCCACCGGGAAATATTAAGCACATTCCTCCAGTACCCATGATGCCGGTGACCTGGCGTTGCCTCGGAGCGGAGCGCAATGCAAATGGGCCGCTCGGCCACCCACCCTCCGATCTCGTCCTCCCGCCTCTCCCCGCAATTTTCCCTCGTTGACCTTGTGACCGGACCCACCACCTGAAAAAGGCCAAAGGGCGGCTAATATGCAACTGACTGACGTGTCATCACGCGGAACCCAGATTCAAACTTTGGCGTAACAGGGATACGAACATGCTATAAAAAGAAGAAGAAAAGAAAAAAAACAGGGCAAAGGAAGCGTTCTGTTTCAGGATGGGCGTGAGTGAGAGGCTATCCGGTAAAATCGGTAACTGTACAGAACTCTTTGTCTTCTTGAATGCTCCTCCTCATCATGGCCTCCGCTCACACTTGGGCGGTAGCGTTGTGTTACTCTGTCTGTTTTGAAGCATGCATTTTGGTATCATTAATGTCACTCTTTATGTGTAGGTAAACCATTTAGACTACTGTCACGACCGTGTGCTATGAACTCTCCACATTTGCTCTCTTTAATGCACAGGCGTGCGCACGCACAGACACACACACAAACACACACCTGTTCAAGTCTAACCTTGTCTATTTCAGCGCCTGTCAGTGCTTGTTCCAGTAAACAAAATGAAAAAGACACGCACACTGAAAATACCCAGCAAATCGACAGTGTTGTAAATTTAGACGGACCCGTTCCCGCCATTTCTGTCCATCTGTCCAGCCATGTTACATGCCGATGTTGTGGGATAGATAAACAAAAGGCCACGCAGAATGTGAAGAAAAAAAAAAAAACATTTACTCCAAATTTAGAAATTGTCCAACAGCATCAAAACTGTACAGCTCCCCCTAAATGTGCCCACGCGCAACTTTAATTTACAGAGGTATAAGACATTCTGATTATTCTATTTTATGCTACTTTCTTTCTCTCTTTTTCTTCTTTGCTTTTTGTAAGGAGAGAAGCTCAACAAAAGCACTTGCACATGACTGATTCCTGATTTGTCTCTACCAGTAGTCCCACTGATGGAAAACATACATTGCACATTCTCCTGAGCATATTCTGAGGGCTGCGTTTTCTGTCTGGCAAACGGCCCCTGAAGTGTGCAGATGCTTTCGGGTCTCTTGACACTGTAATTAAGCCAGAGACCAAATGTACCTTATTATTCTTCTTTTGGAAAGCACTAGAGAAAATGAAGCTGGACAACTGGAAGGTGGCACAGAACTAGAGACTGCAGAAGTGCAATGCATCCATCCTATGCATTGTTGAGGCTGCTCTTTTAGATCTGACCCAAGTATTTACAGCCCTGGAAGAAATGTAGGCTTTTACATAATTCAATATACATACTGTAGTGCTAATTCTGTCTGTGGAATGCCCCCCCTCACCCCGTCTTGCGCAACAGAGCTGTTCTGCAGACAGAAAATGCAGCCTGAACTGTGCTAGGATAAAAAAGATTTTAAAAAAAGACCAAAAAAAAAAACACCAACAACAAAGACTATTGAATATATTAAAGAGTTATCTGCCTGTTATTTAAGCGAATAAATATCTATATATATATATGAGGAAGAACACACCTGTATACTGTAGACAAACTGTATGGAAATCTAAGATAATTTATCGAGAATTAAGTCCAACACCTTTTTGTCTGTATGAAAGAAAAAAAATACATCAAAGTATTCTACAATAATAACTTTGACAAGTCTGCGTGATCCTGTGTTGTTTGTTCATGCTGATTCAATGTGGTTTGGGTTCATACTGGCTAAAAATAACATTCCAAGACTGGCAAGGTCGAAATATTATACACTAAAAAAAAAATGTTCACTGATTGAGCGTGGATTGCTACACACAAAACATCACTTTTTATCCTCATAATAGACCATCATTTGAAGTTGGAGTGTTGGAAATTGGGTTCATAAGGACCCCAAATGTTGTCCTTGGAAAAACTAATTATTCATATCTTAAAATTAACCTTAGCTTGCTTAATAGAAACCATGATAGGAAGTAGATCATGAAATAAAGAATAGCTCACACACAGGCTGCAACTTTTTTTCTGAATACTAAATTAGTTTCCAAAGATATTGAGAAAAAAGATGAATTACAGTATCTGACATCACCTTGCCCTATCAAGTGCAGGTTCAGTTACAGAAGTATAGTGGTATCTCCTCATACAAAATTAGTTGGCTCCCAAATTTGAGTCTTTCATTAGTTGAGACAAATTTTACTTGTAAAAGCCTTAATCCATTCCAATAGTCCTAATCCATAACGGCGGCGCGCACAGGTGCAGCGGCTCTATCCTCCAGTTTTGTGTCGTTCTTTATTCTACAGTCGCCAGGATTTAATTACTCTTGAAAGGATATGCGATATACAGTGTTACCTCGCTACTTCGCGCTTCAGCTATCGCGGACTCAGAGCTTCGCTGATTTTTTTCAGGGAAAAAAAAATAAAAAATGTAAAGATATTAAGTTAGAATTATAAATTACATCATTTTACAAGAGGTGGAAACAAAATATTCAATAAGAATTAGAAATTGCATCAAAAAAAGACCAAAGAAATGGTCAATAACATGGTGAGAGTTCAGGAATCGCATTGATGCCGTCATGGCTGTTCTAGGCGCATCTTCACCGCCCAAAAAAAAAAACAATGTTCACAACTCCCAATAACGATGTTTCTTACGTGCAAAAAAACTGCAGAAGATCCTCCATCCGGACTACCATGATGTTTTTGCTAGGTGGTGCTTTTGTGCACGTGTTATACGTTTCTTTAAGCATTTTTGAAGGGGCACGCCTACTTGGCGGAAATGCAGCTATTGCGGGGGGGGGGGGGGGTCCCGGTCCCCATTAACCGCGATAAGCGAGGGAACACTGTTTATCTGTCACAACAGACTAACAACGGACCTACGATATCCCCGAGTACATCTCGTGCCCTCCCGGGATCTCCGTGGATAGTCAGCCCACTCTGAGTACGTCGGAGACGGCAAAGGATCTGCATCTTTATATGGTGATGTGATGTATCCAACACGGCAGATTGCCAAATTACGAGTCTGAAATTATTTTCACTTATTTGGGCCTTTTGCCGGGAAAGCGCACCTTGTGGAGAAGCACTACCAATTTTGTCATACGCAGTTTCTGGGTATGAGGACAATTAGGCTTTTGTCAAGTCAATGACGATGACAAAGCCTATGTCTGATTATTATTATTAGTAGTAGTAGTAGTATTACAATACCAAATACTAAACCCTTTAAAATGACGAAAGTAAACTAATTCTATGTGCAAAAGAAAACATATTTTTAAGCCATTAAATGGAACCACATGCAAAAACTATTTCTATTCGTGTTGAAGGGTGCAGGCTTGAGGAGGCAAATGTTTGACAGAAGCAAACTGTATACTCAAACACAAAACTTGGAATTATGAATTCAAAAGAACTTTACTTTCTAGACCCAATATGAAAATTAAATCATAAGGGTGCCTTGAGCACACAAAAAAACCCATCCAAAGCATGCTTTTAGAACTCAATGAAGAATGTAAAATGATTTTACAAAAGACCTTGTTAATTGTTCGGCCGTAAAAGTCACTGCTCACACCTTTTGAAATGTACTGAAACAATATAACGTGCAAAAATTTTCATCTGCATCTTTATTTTCATAACCTTGCCTTCTAAACACAAGTTTATGTGCTATATGAAATTAACACATTCATTCATTTTCTGGCTGGCCCAGCACCTGAGCGGTTAGCGCGTCAGCCTCACAGTGAGAGTCCTGGGTTCAAATCCAGGTCGGTCCACCTGTATTCGCATGATCTCCCCTGCATGTTTTATTCTCTGGGTACTCCGATATCCTCCCACATTCCAAAGACATGCATGGTAGGCTGATTGGACATCCTTAATTGCCTGATATGATTGTGAGAGTAAATGGTTGTCTCCTTGTGCCGTGCGATTGTCTGGCCACTCATTCAGGATGTCCCCTGCCTCTGGCCCGAAGTCAGCTGGGATAGGCCACAGCGCCCACCGCAACCCTAGTGGCGATAAAGCAGTTCAGAAAATGAGATGAGATCCATTCTCTGCATCATTTTACCCTATAAAGGTCAGAGGTGGTCCTGAAGCCTACGAGCCAACCACTCGCATACATGTCTATGGATTGTGGGAGAAAACCCACGCAGGCGGGGAGAACATGCAAACTCCACACAGGTGAACTGACCTGGATTTGAACCCAGGTCTTCCACTGTGAGGTTGAAGCGTTAACCACTCGCGCCACTGGGCAGTCCGGTGTATCAATTATTCCACTCTGTAAATCACAACTTTTCCAAATACTCTCCTCCTCACCCCGTCATCAGTGAACAGAAATTGTTGCAAATGACTAGAATGTAAAAATATTTTAAGACATTTTGTGTAGAGGAATTTCTGGAGTGATCACAATTCCCTCGAAATTTAAGGGTTTAATTCAGACTTGTCCAAACTTTTTCCACTGAAAGCGGCCTTCAGAAAAATCAAATGCTGCTGTGCAGCCATCGATCGCTTGTTGGCAATCCTTTTGTCAAATTGGATGGGAAATTTATCCCAATCAGTGGCAGTCAATAAGTTACGGGCTACAAGATATAACTTTAAGAATTACAAAAACATTGCACACTAATATATATTACATATATGATACGTAGTGAAACAAATTTTGCAGCATAAAGAGATTGAACAATGATAGCAAAGGCAAGAAAATATAGCACGATAGCTGAATTTGTGCCAGTGGATTCCTTTTTATAGGTAATTAGGCAATACATAATACTGAATTTCTACAGGTTCTTACATTTTGTTTTAACAGGTTTTAACCCCTGATCTGAGGAGAGGCAGCGTAGTGGAGTGACTAACCCCATCTAGTGTTACAACTCAAGAGGTGCAAGAAAATATAGGCCCAATTCAAGCCTCTTGTGCTGGCCATAATTAGTGATATTTTCACCTCTTTTCTGCATGGCAATATAAACTAGTCGGCGGGCCACAGCAGGAATATGGGCCATAATTTGGATACTGCTGATTTTAGAGTTTCACAAATGCATACAAACGTTACAGAATGTGAATATTGTTCTCTTGTAAATTCCTTTTTTGATATATATAAGTCTGTATTTGATCTGATTACCAGACTTCATACTTGTTAAAAAGCAATATTGCAATGAACATTGAATTGAAGTCCACTGAAATCCAGATCTTGACGTCTTAAAACTGTATTTTGCCAAGACCCAATCACATTACAATCTTTTTTCCCCAAATGAAAAAAAAGGCCAAAATGTAAAATATCATCTCTAAGGACCTTTTTCAGCGCATGCCTTATACTTGCAACCTTTACCAGACTCGACCCAAATGTTGAAGAAAAGAAAGATCTTTATCGGGAGAGAGCTTGCTGTTTAGAAAGAAAAAGAGAGAAGCATTAATATCAACAGCACACACAAAACAAGGTAAATATTTGCAACTGAAACATAAAATTAAAATATCATTTATTTGTTCATCTGTTATCAGAGGTCAATTTATGTACACATTTTACATATTTGTACAACTGATGGCGACTTGTCACCAAAATTGCGTGATTCTAGATAAATTTCAATTACTACAACAAAAGTCACAAGCGTGATGCATCAGAACTCTCCAAAAAGAGGAAATAAGAACGTCTTTACTAGAAAAGCTGTGTCGAAAAGGCAAAAAATGACAAATACCATTGTTACCGATACTACCTCAAAAAAGAAAGAGGGAATCCCCCCAGAAAAAGAAAAAAAACAGGCCATGATGGCAGCAGCTTGTCCAGTCTCTTCAACCTCCACCAGAAGACTCCACTTCAGTAATAAAGAAAAACAGGTGGCTCTAAATGAAATGCTTCTTTACCATCATGGTGCCGGTTCACAAAGAGATAAATTTGCGTAAGCGTCAGAGTTTCTGTCATTTGAAAGTCAATTCAAACGTGAAAAGGATAAAATTAAACTCTTTGTGGACCTTCACCACCATTTATACATCTTTAATATGATTTCTTTGATTTACGTAGCTCTTCCATATTGTATTTAAACCAAAAAAAAAAATGCTTTCCGCTCTGATCCTTACCATGGAGTCAAGCAGGTTAAGGTGTTCAGAAAGCCATTCACATCCCTCACGGCAGATCAAGCATTACCTAGAAGAAACTGTCAACAAGGTTTAGCAGTAACGCACACCCAAGCCAACATGTCATCAAACACATGCACAATCCACGGATCCTATCGAGGATTACAAATTTAACAGTCTTTGTTCACCATCAAGATGTGTCTGGTACAGTACATTGAGCCGTGTCTCATGTCAATATGTGAAATCAGAGGTAAGTAGTACTTGACCCTACATTTTAAGTGAAGTGCTCGCACTGGCTGCACACTTAGTGCAGAACTCCACTGAGACATGGTTCTTGTCCACGTGGAGGCACACGCCACCGGATGTCTCTTTGGCCTCCACTTTCACACGTTTCCGTGGCAGGGCGTAGTCATGCTCGTTTGAGTCGGCGCCCTGGAAAAGCGAGGAGGATAATTTCATGCCATTCACACCGCTCAGCCGTGACAACAGCTGAGCCAACATGCTCTCATTGGCCAGCACGGCTCGCAGGTACCTGGTCTCATCTTCCAATTCCTCCACTCTTTTGCTCAGATGAGAGTTTTCCCTTTTGAGTGTGCTGTTTTCCGTGGACACGATGTCCACTTTCTTTTCTAGACTGTCAACATACTCTTTCTTTTTGAGGCGATTCAGGCGAGCCGCAATCGCGTTCTTGTTGATGGGTTGGTTTGCTTGCCGGCGCCTGCTCCCCATCTTTAAAGTGGCCGCGGCGTCTGGCGAAGAAGGAAATGCCATTTCGGAAGCAGAATCTTCGTTCTCGCCGCCGCACAGATCGCTCAGGTTGACGTCAAAGATCGGCGAGGTTGGCTCTACGTTCCATTCCAGGTCTTCGATTCCCAAAATCTCTTCCAACTCCATCCCCTCCATCTTGTCGACCCCCCGGGCTGGAAACTCCTCGGGAAAACTTGCAAAATCTTCTATGGTACTCACAGCACTGCTCACTTCAATCTCCAGGGACCCCAGTGCACTGTTGCGGTGGTCTCTTCTTCTGGTAATCATTGCGCTGGCAAATGGACAGTCAAAAGATGTCCAGATGACGTGAGATTTATCCCTGTAAAGATAAACAAAGGAGATCTTTAATATTTTGTTGGGGAAAAAAATTAACACTCCTTTACACAACTTGGTAAGCATGATCTTCCTCTTCAAGGCATACATTTTGAGAAACCTGTCGAACAGTTTAGCGTACTTTACCATTAAAAAGGCATGTTTTACCTAGCTTTGTTGCTTTCGAGGCTTTTTATTCCTATGCTGAAAATATAAACGTGTTTGTTAAGAGGAGATGTGGCATGCAAAATTTCCAGACAGCATCCCGGAAAAAAAAACCATTATAAAGACAAAAGAAAAAACACTGCAATTGGAGACACCATCTAAATTTATGGTACCCGGACATTTTGTCGCCTGACAGTTCGTCGAACAGACATGTCGCTAGACAAT
Source organism: Stigmatopora nigra (assembly GCF_051989575.1). Taxonomy (NCBI): domain Eukaryota; kingdom Metazoa; phylum Chordata; class Actinopteri; order Syngnathiformes; family Syngnathidae; genus Stigmatopora; species Stigmatopora nigra. Next base: position 22,814,314 of record NC_135508.1, on the reverse strand, counting down.
GTCGAATGGATATTTAGTCGAAGAGCGTTTTTCAAACGGTTTCTTCCTGGCGAACGATTGCTTCCTGACGAACGATTGTTTTGTTGCATAGATAATTTGTTGGAAGCAATCAACCAAGTAACCTCTCTCTCAAAATTATAATCACCCTAACCTTAAACACTATCCCCTAACCCTAATTCTAACCACTAACCTTAACCACTATCCCCTAACCCTAATTCTAACCTCAACCACTATCCCCTAACCCTAATTCTAACCTTAACCACTATCCCCTAACCCTAATTCTAACCTTAACCACTATCCCCTAACCCTAATTCTAACCTTAACCACTATCCCCTAACCCTAATTCGAACCTTAACCACTATCCCCTAACCCCAATTCTAACCTTAACCACTATCCCCTAACCCTAATTCGCGACAAATTGCCCGTCAACGAAATGTCCGGCCACGAAACTTAGTCTATATTCTGTTCATTTTTCGCTACACTGAGTTTGCGCTCCACTGATACAAGCTACAATAATTTATGTCACTAAGAGATCAACAAGGAGTATGTAGTTCCCTTCAGATAGATTTGGCCAAAGCATCTACAGTTGTAGCTCGACATACGAGCAATTCGAGATACGGGTCAAATTTCGTGCAAATAATTATCTTGAAATACAAGACAAATTTCGAGATACGAGAAAGCCAGGTGGCCAAGAGATGTTTATTTAACAATCTCCCGATTACAAAATGCTGTCACGTAACAAGTTATGCAAGCAACACTTCAAAGAGCATGCAGGTCATCCATTTTCAGATTTGGATTGCTTTTATTTACGTAGTGATGAAAATATAAAATGTTGCTTCCCTGTAGACCGCCATCGGTTTTGATGCCCACCTTTTTATTACTTAAGTTCTTCCCTTAAACGTCAGAACAACGTTGCATCGCGATTCCAAACGGAAGTAGCCAAAATATCACAAAAAAATCGTGAAACGTCAGGCACATTAACCGATTAAGTATACGATTGTATCATATCCATATTCAGGCATGCAAACTATTTATACCAGGTCCAAGTTGTAGTAAGTTGAATATAATTTTGATGTGACGCACATTGTTACATCAACCCTTTTATGTTGACAAGGCCCAGACCAATAAGTATTTACAAACAAGGGAGAAACATTCACTGTTTTGTAGATGAATTGAATGAAACACATTATCTGTCTTTTAGGTTTTCTCTTAAGACCGAATCTGACTGCGTCGTTTTTGTTAGCTTTTGCCAAAGCTAAGTCAACGCGCCATGCTGCGCCGATGCCCGAAGACACAAAACAATACCTACACAGCCAATTTACCAATTTCTCAAACCTGTTCGCCGTTAAGATGTAATAGATTGCTGATCGTCGTGGTTGACTGTCCTGCTTCCGTCGTATGCACACGGTATCAAACAATTGCAGATCCAAAAGTGAAGAACTCTGTGAAACAACTGCTACTGAACTCGTCTTTCAAAATGGCGGTGCAACGTCATGGTGACGTTTGTCTTGCTTTAAACCGAGATCAAACATTTTTAATTCTATTCTTCATTTATTTTGTTGACTATTAAACTGCAGTCACCATTTCTATTTAATTCATCTTCATATTTTGTCAAATTCTACATTTAGAAATTGAAATTTGTCCTAAAGGCACCACATTTGAATATATTTGCAGTGCATATTCACCTATTTATCCATCTTTATGAACCAAAAGGCTGCGAAGGCAATATAATTGATGCAAACAGTCTATGATATTTAACTCATTGACTAACAATGGCAATGACAGAGGTCCAATTCATTTTAACGTGAAGGACTAGCTGAGTGCTGCAATTCCCAGTCAAAATTGAAGTTAAAATCCATCTTATCTTCTGTTATGTGAATTAATCAGCAGTTATAGTATTCTTTGCAACATATCTGCCATGTCTTGTGTTGTGAAGCTTGTTTGAGTTTACACATTTTCTCAAATAGTCAATAGACATGTTTCTAGTTTGTGCCATTAAGCATTGTAGGTTAAAAAAAGTTTGGGCTATGGAAAATAAGAAAAAATACAAACATTTTGTGCTGACAATATGCCCAGCAATTTACAAACATACACAAGAATAAAATGTCATCTCATTTTCTGAACCATTTTATCCCCACTAGGGTCACGGGGGGTGCTATAGCCTCGTATTGACATACCTAGGGACAATTTAGAGAGTCCAATCAGCCTACCATGTATGTCTTTGTAATGTAGGAGGAAACCGGAGTACCTGGAGAAAACCTACACATGCCCAGGGAAAACATGCAAACTTCACACAAGTGGAGTGGCCTGGATTTGAACCCAGGTTTCCCACTGTGAGGCCAACGCACCAACCACACATTCACCAGGCCGGCCAAGAATAAAACAATCAAAAAATATTTTACTTTAGCAGGGTTTTAACCCAAATAAAAAGGATTAATCATTAAAATTAGTATATACTATCAGGGATATTTGAGCAAATATGTCTGTCAAACTACTAACCACTCACATTCATCAGTAGGAAGTAGTTTCCAGTTTCAAAAAGGTTGCGGTCTCCCGTAGGGCTGAAAAAGTCAAGAAAAGTGCAGCAAAAAAAACCAACAATAAATGGATTTTAATTGTGTCAATACAACTTTTATTGACCATGTGAACAGATTATTAGACACATTGTGATGGTGCAAATGCCATTTAGATCTACCAGTTCCTTTTTTTCACCCATCCAAATACATGTTTAAGAAAAAAACGTGGCTAACCGATAGATAGTGTTAATGAAAATGTATTTTTCATACTTGGTAATGGATACCAAAAGTCCTTTGAAAACTACAAAACCATTCAATGTTGCCATTTGGGAATACTGATCTGATAAAACAACAAACTGCAGTTTTCTAACACGCCACTCAGCGATTGACCTGTACAAAAAGAGCAAATTGTGAATAAGTGATACACTGTCAACACCTATAATACAAGAAAGCATATTGAAACGGTAACAATAAGCTGCTATACTTGATAGCGTTGACTAAGAGTCAAAAAAGCTGTAGTTCTGTTTTAAGCTTGCTGAGGTCTCCGTGGCTCCAAAGATGACCATCAGCTATCCTCGTGGAAGATCCCGACACATTCCGGGGCGCGCTCTTCTCCAACTCGGCGGGCTGCTCGTACACGGTCACAGTGGAGTAATTGTCCACCATCAGCCACGAAGGCTCGTCTGACTGACCCGGCACTTTTCCAAGAGGGTAATTCTTCCAAAAAACCTGATCGGAGCACAACTGCCACGGAGAACCTCGAAGCAACTTGGCAGTTTCCACCTCTGCATCGGACCATTTGTTTCCCTCCCCTTTTTGCTTCTGCAGTTGTGACGAATGGCTTTGGCGCTTTGAACGCTGGAGCTTCTCACACAAACTCTCCAGTGTGTAAATAGGCCTGGGTTGCGGCTCTCCGTCAAGTTGGCATGGTTTTGTCTGAGTGTAGATGGAGCAGAGCTGCAGCAGCCTTTGCTGGGTTTCCAGGGGTAGAGGATGCTCCATGTCCTCCAGGACCAAATAGAGAAGGTGAGACATTCTGGCACAAGGAGCATCCAAGCAGGCAGACAGAAGTTGCTGCCACCTCAGCTGGATGCGCTTGACAAAAATCCTATCCTTCGTCCTGGCTTTCTTCTGTGCTTTTGTTTCAAAGCGATAGTTTGTTTGGTTCCTGTTACAGAGCAAAACTTCTGAAATCCATGCAGAAATAAACAACATCCTGTGGGTGCTGGCCTCGCTAGAGGCAAGTTTCAGCTCCGCAAAGAGTTTCTCCAGGAAGAAATGAATGAAGGACTGCGAGTTCAGTGTTTTTAGCAGGGGCAGCCAAAAGCGGAGGAAAACCCGAGGCAGTTTCGCCTCCGGGGGATCGCCTGACCCGTCGTCAGAGGAGTCACACTTTAAAGATGACAGCTGCTCCGCTGTTGGAATTAGGAATCCGTCTTCTAAGAGGACATCGAGCAGCAATTCGCCAAACTCCAAAGAAAAATTCTTGATCTTACTTAAAATCCAGTTCAAGTCAGGCATCGGGTCGGGCCACGTGTCCTTTCCCGTGGCTTCCAGCACCGCACAAGCGTCAAACTGCTCTTTTTGGAAGGAGGTTAGAAGTTCCCGTGCATTCTTGCATGCGTCCACTTCTTTTTGCCTTGTCAAACGCGCTTCTTCGTGCATTTTCAGCTCCATGTCTTCATCCTCCCCATCAGTCGGATCCTCCCAGTCCACACTGGACACTCCTCCCAACTGTCTGGACCAGTATTCCTGCTGGAGCCACTCCAGAACCACTTCGCATCCCTTTCGGCACGATTTTAAGGCAGGTAGTTTACGATGGGTGACCTCGTGCCGAATATTGACAATCCATTCCGGAATGTTTAAATTTCCGGCCAGGCGTCTTAAGGGGCGAGCAAATTTTCCTTGTCCGCGTTCGGTGATCAAGTTTATGAACCTCACCAGGGCCGCCCCGTAAAGCAGTGTCAGCTCGTGAGAGTCCAACTTTTCGGACCGGTCCAGCACTTGACACCTCACCAGGTCCGCGGTGCAGTCTATCGACACGGGAGTACTGTTGGCGTACCTCGCTTTCCACGCCGATATTCTATGGAGGGCATTTTTCTGCAAGGCGCAATCTTTGGAATAAAGATATTCACGTACTTGATCCCATTCCGCTTTGTTGATCCATGCGACCACATGGCGTTTCTTCTCGGAGGTCTTTTTCTTCATTTTGTAGCGCAAGTCTCTTTAAACAACTTGAGGCTTGCAATTAGTCCTTTAAATTGCACTAGAATTTTACACTTGCTTGCAGACGCTTTGTTATTTGGTAGGAAGGCAAACTATGGCACTCATGTAGGAAATAGCTTTCTTCTTTGTCGAAAAGTGTTATTTTTACAAGCTACAATTTTCAAAGTCGCCACCTGCTGGCAGTAATAAGCAAATTTTGTAATCAAGCGGAAGAGAAAACCCGCAATGCGCATGCACTTAGGCGAGATTAGTCATTTTTGTAGACAGACGTACTTTTTACACGTCCTAACGAATAAGTATTCAGTTCATTACTAATTAACGTATTACTTACTTATTAATTTTGAGTTCAGTGAAATGATTTTTAACCATTTAAAAGAACTTCATTTCCCATGATGCTTATTGGCGAAACTGCAATATTCTGGCAGTATTGTCCCCTGAACTGATAACTTATTTAAAATATACACATAAGAGTCTTTTTAGAAAGTATTGAATTGAACATACTGTTGTTATTTTCTTTTTTGTTAGTTTTTTGTTTGTTTGTTTTATATAATTATTTTCTTTTGGACCTGTAGACTATATTTCCAATCTGGCAACCCTGATGTCATGTCACCGAAGAAGAAAATGGCGGCTGTTTCAAACGAAACGGAACAGGCTCAACGCATATATTTACGCCTGATGGTGAGCTAATTTCTCAGTGTAAAAATTCGGTCAGATAAGATAAAATATTTATCAATATGGGATTGCTTGGGAATCTTCTGTGTAAGGCAGTAAGTGCCAAGACTCTTCATGTATTAACAATGTTTGCCTTGCCTTTAGAATGCATCCTGTCCCTTGCTAAAAGATGTGTTCACCTTCAATTCTGAAGACAAGCTTCATCTACTCTGCACTCCATCCCAACTTCGCACCGAAATACTGACCTGGATCTGCTGCAGGTTAATACAAATTCGAATACATTTGTACCCAATCGCTCGTAGTATGTTATGAATTATTCAGCTGTATTAAAGTGACAATTTGCCTTCACAGTATTGACCCAAACGTTGGCAGTCTGAAAGAGGAGGCATTAAGAAAAAGAGACCCAGATATATTGACAAAGGGTAACACATTACTATTTGTCTTCGAATTATTTTTAAATTGAAACCTTAAATCGGGGGTGGCGAACAAGTTAGACGCAACGAGCCAAACATTTTAAACTGTGAGTCTAAGATAATAATTTGTAATTAAAAATGTAATGTATTATTTGTTTTTAATTGGACCTGGTGAATTTGAGTGTGTTTTAAGAGAGAATAAAAATGAAAAACATGAAACAAGGCAAAATATAAAAAGGAGCAAAGATTTCATTGTAGTCTGGAGCCGCATGCGGCTCAACAGCCACGTCTTCGCCACCTCTGCCTTAAATGAAATAAATAGGCATAATGCTATGGCATAAATGATGATGAAATGAGTGTGGATATTGTCAGACCAGCACATCTTTGTGTGTGCCCCGTCCTTGTAAACAGGGATGGCTGCTGTTGGCCAGGATCTGATGCTGTGCAAAGGAGACAACCTGGACTTGATTAAGGTAAAAAAAAGACTTGCCAGGACAACTCATTTTATCTTCATTATTTGGATTTTCCCTTGTAATGTTTCCATGCTTATTTTTTCCCAGGGTGATGCGAGTAGCCGGCAGCAGCTTCAGTTCTTAGAGCAACTTTTAGATGTGGTCTCGGAATGCATTTTATCCCTTGATATTAACGGGGGTCTGCTCCCCCCTCTCAAGCTCTTTGAAGCCGATAATCTTGCTCATCTTGAAGAAATTCTTAACCCTTCGCTGAATGTCAATCTTTCAGACAGCATGTACGTTTGCCTCCTTGGGTTTTCTACTGCAGCTACTACAGCACTTGCACAACAGTTTTCATTTCTTTTTATGGCCCAGGGTTTTACACAAGAGTGCCGAGTCCAACTTGAAAAATCCAAGAGAGGATAATGCCGAGATTTTGGCCAGCCTTGTTCAGTCTACTCGCTCCATGTTGGAAAAGCTACAATCTGAGGTATGATCTTCACATTTGAAAGTATGCGGTGCTGTTTAGGGATTTAGATTAGGTTTCTATTTAACATTTTAATTTCCCATTTAGATTTAGAATTTATATTTTGCATTTGTTTGCAATTTAGATTTAACAGTAAAATTTACAATTTAGAATTTGCATTTATGTTTGCAATTTAGATTTAACAGTAAAATTTACAATTTAGAATTTGCATTTACTTAGAAATAAATACTGAAGTTGCAAAATATTGTATGTAATATGCAAACAAAAAGTGGCTACCATTTTTATGCCATATTTGAAAAACTGGCGCCAAATATGAGAAAATGTTGTTGTCTTTTTAACCAAGTGCAGCTTTATAAATTGCGCCTTATATCAAAGGAGCAATAAAACATGGTGCTGCGGCCTGGATCAAAATGTTGAAAGCACAACATCCCTTCCCTTTGTGGTATGCCAGATAAGCATTTCGCTGTGCAAAATCATAATGCGTTATCATACCAATGTTGCACTTGACTCAGAAATACATTAGCGTTAGCAATGATTGTGATAATGAGTATACGGCATGTGTAGAGTCATCCTTCGCCACTTTCAAAATTCACGCTAAAACTCGCAATCGTAGGGCTAAGACCACCCCCTCAACTCAAAAAGGAAAGATTAGGAAGAAAATGCGGCGCTGAAGAAGACTGTGAGCTCATTCCAGCTTTGTTTTGAATTGATAACAACACAGTCAAAAACATCGGATTTGGAAATGTTCTTGACGGTGTCATGTCCTTGTACAAAACCAAACTCCTCCAAAAAAATGGAACACCAGTCAGAAATATTTGAGCCATTTCACGGATAACAAAAGTGCAAAAGTTTCATTTTACAACTAAGTCAAATATTTTGGTGTAATATCTAAAGTACCCTTTGTTTTGCCCCACTCAGTGCGAGTTCCTGACAACAAATGACGTGTCAAGTTCCCTTGTCTTCACTCCCTGCGCGCTGGATGATGCAATACGTGACCTTCAGCACCTGATGAACACATTCTCTCAGGCGTATGAGAAAGACCTGAGACTCAGTTGTGCGAGAGAGCCACCTAGCTTGAGTGCAGACACCCAAGTTTTCCAGAGAGTATACGAACTTCTACGGGCTTGCAGCATGGTATATTACACATACGCGCGTATATATACAGTTTGAAAATGATCCTAATGCTGATGTGTACTTCTGCAGGAGTTGGAAATAATAACAGGAATATCAGATGCTTCATTGTCTGTAAAGAAGGAAGTGTGCCAGCTTCAAACAAACCATTCCTGGGGAAGACAAGGAAAGATCACTTTATGTGAGTCCCAGCTCCTTTGTAATGCATCTTGAACTCCTTGTTTGCCAACGACAATAGGAGTTGTATTCATTTAAGTTAGGAGGACTGGATGTGAACTTCATGTTTCGCTGCCATTGATAGGGATAGATGTCCAATCCATTTTGACTGGGAAAGCTGACCGCAAACATTTGCTGACAGGGAGTCAAATGCATTGGACGTAGAGCTGGGCGATAAAATGATAGCAATAATTATCGTGAAATACATTTTGTCAACAATAATATTAAAAATGTTTGATAAAAAAATGATAATTCTAAACTGCCATTAAACCACCCGACCACCAGAAAGAACGGAGGCACAGTTGCGAGATGAATGCTAGTTCTAGACCAACGTTCAAGAGAAGAAGATGAGGAGGAAACGTGCTGCTAGCATGTTAGCAATAGGGGCTAACTCGATGATTTAAAGCAAAAAGACAATAACAAGGGCAAAATGAGTGATTATGAGATGCAGGACAACAACATCTCCACCCACTGAAATATATAAGTCAATTTTGCCTGGATTTTCTTTTTATTCTTTTTTAAATTCCTTATTGAAAATTGGTGAACCTATTATCAATGTCCCTAACGCACTGTCCTCATTTGAGGACATTTTTCTTACTTGATATCAAGGGGTTTCCCCATCTTATGAAAATGTTCTGAAAACGTTGCAAAATTTAATAACTTATTATCTTGGGTTAAAATGGGTTAAGTTTATACATAGTTACTTTCATATTTAAATAAAAAGGAAAGTAATTTATTTACTTATTCACAGAAAGATGTAATATTTATTGTGATTATCGATAGACTTTAATTTTTAGTTCTCGTAATAATTTTTGTCATATCGCCCAGCTCTAATTGGACGTCAAGCTTATAACAGCCTGAACTGGAGGATTTTTAGTGAAGATTAATTAGGATTTACGTTCATTATTTATTATTCCTACTTTCAGATGGATTTGTGTGCAAAATATGGTCTGCTATCTTTTTAAAGTCACTTGCTGGTGTATTTCATATAACATTTTAAACATTTGTTTCTGTTCTGTACTTCTCAGTTGATCAACTGGATAATTTAAGCAAACGCTACAAAGACTTGGACTCCCGTCTTCATTCATCAGGGCAGTCCACAATACAGCATTAATCATTTATCAGCTTTCTTTGAATTCTTATTTTTACATGTGAACTATCAGTTTGTGTTTGATTTGTCTGTAAAGTATCTTAGACAATAAAGACTATTTAACAATAAAAACTGAGTGAAATGTGGTTATCGCTAATTAAAACAGACAAAATACCAAAAACTAAAATTCTACAAATTTTATTATCTGAAATAAAATTATAGGGGGAGGGAGAACTAGCTGAAACTGTACTAAATTTTCAAAAATAAACTCAGTTTTTATACTCTGTCTGCATAAGTCAATACAAACAAATGAAAACTTTTTAATTTGCATATTCTCCCCAAGCCAGTGCTGGTTTCCCCCCACATTCCAAAAACATGCATGGCACGCTGATTGGACACCAAATTGCCCCTAGGTATGGATGGGTATGATCGTGAATGGTAGTGATCAGCTGGTATAGGCTCCAGCACCCCCGGCTACCCCAATGAGGATAAAGCAGTTTAAAAATCATATACACATATATTCAAAATCTTAAGATCAAAATGCTGCATTTGATGTTTATTCAATTTTGAGTGCTTTCCTGGAAAACAAAGATATTTGATCATCTATTTGGTGTCATGAATGCAAAATAATACAAAATATACATTTATAGTTTGTTTTTTGCTTCATGAACATTTGGATGCAGTTATCTACAAACAACACTGACAGAAACTCCACTTGTTTCCAAGGATGTCTGACAATTGTATATCTGGTTGAATAAGTGTGACAAGTTTGAGTCTTTTGATTCTGCGTTCCTTCAGAAGCCTTTACTAACCAACCATTCCTTCAGCTCCTTATCAAAATAGCCTTTGACCCGAAGCGTCATTGTGACCTCGTTGACTTGCGTCGCCATGTCTCGGCCAGTCAATTTCTTCAGGTACTCTTTTGTGTCTCGTTCCAAAGCCCAGATGTCGCCCTCCACCTTGCGGACCAGCGTCATGTGACGGTTCCCGTGGGTCACGTCAGTGTACACCGGAACATTGTGCATTCGGGAGCGGCGGATCATGTAGGGGAGATCCGGCGGGGACTCTGCCGGGGGGGTCCAGCCCGACGGTGTCGGCCCGAGGTGCTTGGGCGGAGAGGGCACCCGCGACGGCGGGATGAGACGCTGGACGAAGTGATATTCTTCCGTCGACTCTTGGAACGGCGTGTCTGTGGCATAAAAGCATCGGAGACCCGCGGCGGTAAGAGGAGAGCCAGCTGTCCTCCGTGGGAAAAGGAAGGCTCCTCGCAAAGACAACGAGCGAACAGCGACGTACGCCGCCATGTTTGAAGGAGACAACGGAAGTAAGGATAAGAGGTTCCGGTTGGTGGTGAAGAACACTGCCCTCTAGTGAGCGGAGTGTATTTTCACTGTAATTACTTTTAAAAAAACGAATGCGTATTTTGTCTTTGCTCAGACATGTGTAGTATTCAGATATTATTTGAAACACAAATCCGGCCCGGAAATATTAAATAGTTTTAGTAAATATTCATTTTTGTTGTTTAATTTTCATTAGTTCATTCATTTTCTGAACCGCGTTGTCCTCATTAGGGTCGCTAGAGGCGGGGGACAACACCCCGAATCGGCCAACCAATGAGGAGACGGACAACCATGCACACTCACACCCATATCTGGGGGCAATTTAGAGTTTCCAATCAGGCTACCATGCATGTTTTTGGAATGTGGGATGAAACGGGGAGAACAGTGAAACTCCACACAGGTGGACCGACCTGGATTTTTACCTATTTCGCGGTTTTTGTTCATTGCGGCCATGTCGGGTCCACATTAACCGCGATAATCGAGGGATTACTAGACACTACATTACTACTATGATATTAACACATTGGGTCTAGGGACCAAAATTAAGCAATAGAGACAACAATAGGGGGTGAGGTTAGACTTTTGGAGGATGGCCTGAAATATAAGCTACCTTTAGTTTTACACAATAAACCTCCTACTCGACTGGGAACGTCCCACTTGGTGTAACTAGAGGAGTTTCCTGACTTGTTTATCCTGTCTGTCTTCTCAGACTTTTTCTCACTTTCTGCCACTCTCTCTTCAGTCTCACTAGTGTTGTACTAAACCTGTCACATTAAAGGCAAGAAATATTGGGAAATTGACAGAAAACAATATATGGAACGAGAAAACGCAAACAACGGCGAGGCCGTCGCGCTCAATAAACGCAATGACATTGAGGTAAGAACGATGCTAGTATGCTGTTATGATGGGTAAATCAGTGTTTCCCAAACTTTTTTTGAGCTGCAGCACCCTTTTTTGCATTGAAAAAATCTCAGGGCACACCACTAGCTGAAAATCTTCTTAATATTATTTTCAAAATTGATTTCTTTTGTGTTTGATATTTATATTTTTTAATGATTTTTATTGATTGATTTTTATGTTTTATTATTATTTGTCATATATGTTAATTTAAAACAATGTCACCTATATTTACATTCTAAACACTGGGTTAGATAACAGTTAAAAGGTGGGCAAACAATAGACCACAATGGGTACAGGTTTTCATTCCAACCCATAGAGAGGGTACCTTTTCACCAATCTGGTGTCCCACAAATGCAATCAGTAGATTGCAGTCAGGTGCTTCTTGTTTTTTACAGATAATGTCATTGGTTAAACTGTCTGTGGTGGATCGGTTGGAACAAAACCCTGCACCCACGATGTCCCTCGAGGACCGGTTTGCCCACCCCTGACGTAGCTGAATGAAATATCAGAGTGAATGAGAGTTCAGTGAAGTATCTCCCCTGCTTTTACCTCCTGAATGAGTGAATGAGTGAGTTGTTAACTCAAACAGCTGTAGTGTAAGTGTCATATCTCATCTACCTGTGTGACAGGAGTGTTTAAACTCACAGAAAAACGCTGATTCCTTTTATGTGAGTGTTTCTGTAAACAAGGGCAACCCTTGCAATTTTTGTCCACACACGGAAGTAGATAACCTATATGACTCACTCTGTCTATACAAGTAACACAATACTACAACAGTAATTGATGTCTGGTGACTGGGAAAGAACATGTTGTTCTGGAATAATTTTCTCTCGCCAGGTGAATCACTGCATTGCGTTGGTTCGCCACTCCCTTTTGTAAGCTCCTAGTAACCTAACAAAAAATACCTCTCTGAGGTAGAGGGGAGGGGGGGGGGGGGGCACTTAGGATGGGAAATTGACATAAGATTTCGGCAGATGTTGGTAGAGTAGACTTTTTAAGTAAGAGTAGGGTCAATTCAATATAGTATTAAACAAGTAAAAGTAAAAATAGTCATCCAAAAAATGATCTCAAGTACAAGTAAAAAATAGATAAATAGTATACAGTGAAAAGAATCTTCTAATGAGTGATTTTGTTGTTTAAACAGTCAGATCTTTTTTTCTCAGCACTGAGTTATCTACATGAAACCACGGGTGGCGGACACGTGGCTCTCGAGCCGCATGTGGCTCCCGACCAAAATAAATGTCTCTCTTTGCTTCTAATCATATTTTGTATATTCTGTGAATCGTTGCCTCGTTTCATGTTTCTCTTATTTGTATTCTCTCTTAAAACACACGCAAATTCATTGGGGGCCAGTAAAAACAAATAATAAATCATATTAGTTTTTTGGCAGATTTTTTTATGCTGCTTCTTATGTAAGGTGTGGCAGTCTCACTCTCACAGTTTAAAATATTGGCTCTTCGCCACCCTTGCTATAGCCAATTCTATGATTATGCCCCTCCCCCCCAAAAAGTGGACTAGAGAAATCTGAATTTTCAAACCTTGGTGGGTTCCAGCCTTCCTGTGTGGAGTTTGCATGTTCTCCCTGTGCCTGCATGGGTTTTCTCCAAGTAATCTGGTTTCCACATCCCCAGAACATGCATAATCCGATGGTGGAACACTCAAAATTGCCCCTAGGTATGTGTGTGAGCATGATTGGTTGTCCGTCTCCTTGTGGCCTGCAATCGGCCGGCCATCAATTCGGGGTATACACTGCCTGCGGGCTCATGGTTAGCTGGGATAAGCGGTATGGAAAATGAATCAATGAATAGATAAGCAATGCCATGTTAATTAAAACTCATCTCATTTTCTGAACCGTGTTATCCTCATTAGGGTCGCGGGGGGTGCTGGAGCCTATTCCAGCCAACTCCATGGCAGAGGCGAGAGGCACTCTGAATCGGTGGGCAGCCGATTATAGGGCACAAGGAGACAAAGGAAAACCATGTACACTCATATTCAGGGGCAATTTAGAGTGTCTAATTAGCCTACCATGCATGTTTTTGGAATGTGGGATGAAACCGGAGTACCCGGAGGAATCCCACACAGGCCCGTGGAGAAGATGCAAACTCCACACAGGACCGACATGGATTTGAACTCAGGACCCCAGAGCTATGAGGCTGACGCGCTGACCATTTTCCCCCGGGCTGCAAAATAAAAACTCAATGAAGTAATTAAAATGAATGAAAACAATAATATACTGTGCTGAATGTCCCCGATAACTCACTTCTTTTAAATTTCATAATATTTAACTAAACGTGAAAATGGCCAATTCATTAGAACTGGGAGGAGTGGCTGTGAATACTCAAATTTGTATTATGTTCATTTACAACCCGTCAGTGCAATTGGATTGAACATGTAGGACCGTCAATTGCAACCATTGAGTGTAAAGAATTTTTCATGTATGAAAAGTTACCATAATTAGAGAGATGAGCTATATGGTGATTTCATTGAATTTGTGCTGTACCCCTCAGGCAACGGTATCCCGCTCAGGCAAAGTGCATCGGCCAATCAATTTGAACCACTACGCCACCAAAAAGAGTGCTGCTCAGAGCATGCTAGATGTGGCTCTGTTGATGGCCAACTCATCACAATTAAAGACAGTTCTCTACGTGGGGCCTCGGTACCAATTCTACATCCCTCTTGTTGTCTTGTTGTCTATTTCCATCACGTTGCAAGTCATCGTGGGCCTACTGCTTGTTTTTATAGGTGAGAAAAAGAAATATCCTCATTGGTTTTGTTGTTAAGCCATCATTCAAATTGCAAAATGAAAAGATGACCTGTTTAAACCTATCCAAAAGTAAACATTTAGATCTTATCACACTGTGTTCTACTAATTAATTTTGAGTCACATTCTTGCTAAGCAGTTTTTGGCCTGGCCGCATTCACACAAAATCTTGTTTGTGTTTTGTTACACTTGACTGGACCAACAGTGAAGTACGACTTGAATGATGTAAGCAAACAGGCCAAGTTGAACACAATGAACAATGTGGCAACCGTCTTCGTCTTCTTTACGGTGCTCATCAACATCTTCATAACAGCTCTGGGCTTTGAGGGACATGCTCTCAGGTACAGTCCAACAAATAAAATACCATATTTTTTGGATTATAAATCACAGTTTAGTTCATAGTTTGGTGACTTATGTGTGAAATTATATACCTCCTGAGTTGGGGGAGTTGTTTAAAAGTGACAGCGAGGATGAATATTTCATTGGATTTAATGATTTGGAGTGAAACTGATAGTTTGGTAAACTTGTTAGCATGTTCTTTATGCTAGAGTTATCTGAATAAATCTTAATATGTTACATCGTTACTGACATTACCAGCCATGTCAGTCATGTAACATTAGTATACCATACCTGTCAACCTCTGCCGATAACTGCCCTTATAAATGATTATGATTCCCCTTACAAACCCCCCAAAAAAACCGTACAAACACCATACGACGCATGTTTACTCGCGGTAACTCGCTTCTTACTATGTGGCTTCTTCATGCTTGCCTCCACGATATTTACTCTATGTATATCTACGCATGTGCATGTCATCCTTTATCGATATTACCGTACGCACCGCTAAAAAAAATACATACGATTAAGGATAATTTTTGCTGGTATACCGTGACAATAGTAAAGATCGTTGACAGTAGCGTCGTTGGCTACCAGCCTACGAGACTATCTGGATTTTAGCCAAAATGATCTTGTTTAGATCGGTTTTCATATATATTGGCGATTTTTTTTTAAAACAAAAATGTTCCCCGTACAAAAGTCGGTGTACGGCGTACATGATTTGAAATGGTAAAAAAAAACGTATAAAATACGTGTAAAACGTACAAGTTGACAGGTATGGTATACCGTACACTTATTCAGACATCTATTTAATTTTAATTTTAAATTGCCTTTCAAGATGGTTTTGTATTTTATCAAATACATTTCCCTTCAAAATGCGACTTACATGTGTTTTTTTCCCTTCTTAATTATGCATTTTTGGCTGGTGCGACTTATAGTCCAGAAAACACGGTACACTGGGACGCACAGTCCTATCTCTCTCTCTCTCTCTCTCTGTTAATCAGAAGGTCGTGCTTCTTTCCAGGTCATCGCAACTTGGCATGATGTCAGAAGCAACACCTCAGGTGTCCCTTCAACATTCAGAGCTCAACATGACAACTGGCTTTTGAACTATCCTTCAACTCATTGACTGTCGACAGATGTCCAATGGTTTCAGAATGGGAGAGCGGCCTGTAAATGCTCTTTCCAATGCCATTTATTGTAAGACGGGTTGGATATCTACTTCTGGCAATGAGTATTATTTCATTATCAAATGCAAAGTTTGCACATGATGTCACTTTTTTTTATTGTGTACATACAAGAGCTCTATACTTCTTTTCCAAATGTTACATAATTCATAATTTTGTATTAAATGGTACTGCTAGGTTTGTGTTCCTTTATTTCTTTAGTTCTGTTTAACGGAATTGATCACTGTAGGATTCTGTCCTCAGCTCCATCCCTGCTTGCATTGAGAAAAAAATGTTTTAAATTAAACTAGATGATTGACAAGCTCATTATATTACATTACTCTAGTAAATGTCATATTATCCTAACCTTCTTTGGTTGATAAAAGACTCACTTGTCCACAAACGTTCCGAGATGTCAGCGACTCGCAGTACGGAAACAGTTTAATTAGCCCGCAATAAAAGGAATAGCCTGTTCAAGACAAGATGGAATTAGTTTTTCGTGTTCATTTAACCCAAGCGACCCAACACAAACCACCCAAAATTGATCATAGTCTGACAAATTAACCGTTTTCCAATCTTTAATTATGAAACATACAGACAGCTTTTCAAAGATCCGAAAAATCTCCCAGAAACACAAAAACATCACATTAAGTATGCATAACCTACTGAAATAATCTCATATAAATTTCACCAAAATGTAATTTCATCACATTACAAAATCAATTCTTTTTGATAGAACAAAATCTACCATGATTTGATTCAAGGGCCTTCTCTCAGTTTAATACAATATGTACATATTAAACATAATCAAGACATTTTATTTTACTTTTTCACAATTTTGTTACCGAAACATTGCAGTCAATTGAGTTCTTTTTTGACAAACCTAAATGACAATTTCAATCAACTTGACAGGATCATTGCTTAAGCAATCAATGTATCGGTCAATGTCACTTTGCAAGTGATGAAAATAACAATACATCCATAATTCCTCTTTTTTTAAGTACATATAAGTTCAAGGTAATGCAGTAGTGCATATTACAAGTACTGCACTAGAAAAAAAAACCTATAAATTAAAGGCACGGACAACACATCATAAAAAATGGCATACTTCATGTAAGAAAACCAAAGCAAGTCATTAATTTAACAGCTATGAATTTGGTTGCCGTTGATGGCAGTGTACGCCCAATCTCTTTTGATCGGAAGGGCTTGTGGTGATCGAACAAACCAAATTAGATTGAACGACTATTACACCTAATGGCAGTGAAACATGATCACTTATTGCTAGCCATCCTAGTTCAAATAAATTTGACATGACTGGCATAGCAGGGAATGAGGTAAAAATATTTGAAGGTAAACAGGGAATGAGGTAAAAATATTTGAGTTTAAACATTATTTTTTGAGCCATTTTGCAACGCAACCCAGAGTGGCAGCCTGCCACTCAAGAACGACAAGAAATGGTAATCCAGTCAAACAGAATGCAGTTCCCGTCACGTTCTTACTTCCGCGGCATGAGTAAATCTTAACGACATTGATTGACTGCGTTAATTACGCATTATGGCTGTTTTGCAGGTTAGCAAATTGTTAACGGCTTGTCGGAGCTGCTCCCAAACCTTTATCATGGTGAAAAGACCAGGCTGTAGCAAAGTCACTCATCAAGACTAAGTTAAAAAAAAATGCGGTTGTTTTAAGATGGAATGGCTGCCAGAATATAAGAAGACCAAGCGGTGAAATTAGGTGGGAAAGGTTTTCTATGCACAACATGCAGCAAAGCTAAAATTTATAAGATTTCCGATGGAAAATTATTGCATATAAATGGATGCTTGACCATCTCAAGTGACACATTCAGCAGAAGTCATTTGAATTAAAATGAGAAGTGAGGACAGACATGAAAAAGAAGGTAAAATGTAAGTCAGATTCGAGCATTTTGTAGTGACGATAGTAAGGTGTTTTCTTCATAGTTATTAATCATTACATTTTATGACTAGATCGTTTATTAGTAGTAGACATGCACCTGCCCAATGCGAGCAATTTTGGGATGCTGCTCACACTGGGAGGTTGTCTGTATGCCCAGACATGTAAAAAAAAAAATAGAAGGAACATTGGACATGCCCAGAAGTAGATTGAGCATGGTCTCAAACTTGGAGGTTTTAATTTTCATCCCAACAATGCAGACGAAACACAGACACAGGTTGTCATTAAAGTGTGCTTTGGAAATGAAAGACTTGAGGAATTTAAAAAAAAAAAACAATACAGTGCATTAAGAGTTACGGGCAAAAATGACCTGAAATCCTAGAAGTGGTAGTTTATTGAAATTTGAAAGGATTTTCATCCATGGTCATGTGACAATAGGTATAATAGGCGGCTGCCAATAGAGCTAGAATGAGGAACGTTTTCATCAGTCCCCACATGCTGCATCCAGACTGGCATTCCTCCTTGGTGTAAATGGCTGTTCTGCTCCTATGCTGAATGGTTCTGGAGCAGAGGAAGGAGGGGAAGATCACCATTGAATTATGTTATTTGTGACAAAGTCGTTGACTTTGAGAGACGTACTTTTCCTCTCTGTCCGATTCTTCATCATTTAGTTCACTGTTGTATCTTTTCTGCCTGAGTGGAAAAATATTTCACTTTCATACTGAAATCATATAAAAGCATGAGCTTAATAACCCAACAAACAGACAAACTTGTTGATGCCAGAGTTAAATTTACCAAATATAATTAAAAAGTATAGTAAATCCGCCAATAAGTAAATATTTATAGTAACAATAATTGAAAATACATAGAGAGAAAATCTAATTAAGAATTACAACTACAAATTGGAAATGGAAATATGGAAAAACTATTAAAACATCATTTTATTATTGAAACCAAAGCAAATACGGACATTTAAATATAAGGTTTATTACAATATTTGGGGAACCAATTTTTTTTTACATTTCCTGTATTTTAAACTCGTCATAAAAAAACTAAATTTAAATTAATTTTCTACTTATTCTATTTGTCTTAATATTTAAATTCTCTTTAGAATTAGAAGACAACTTTTTATTTGCGTAGAGCCAACTTCGCGGAAAGCTCAATGTCTGGTCCTACTAGTTTATAGTGTATATATAGAGAAAGGGTAATGTGGCCCTTGAAAATGAGCAAGATCTCCTCATCCACTGTGAGCAAGATGGATGTAAAAGCCAATTCATTCATAAGAAAGTGGCTAGGTCTACCACAGCCTTTCCGAAACAGCACTCTTTGGTAGCAATTCACTGCAACTGCCACAGCAGTCTATCAGTCTGGGCTAAAGGCAAGAGAAGTCACGGCTGGTTCTAGAGCTAAGAGAGTTAGTCCACTGACCGGTCAGTAAGGAACGCCAACATCACGGGTTCCCACTGGCCAGAGGTGGAACGCCCAGGCCGAGGTTGACCAAGCCATCAATAGACTGCAGCATCAGGACATCATGGGCAGAGTCCAAGCAGGAAGAACAGGGCTAGGATGGGGAAAACCACCATGATTCTTGTCCAGAGCTAAATGTAAGGACAAGAATGGGGGAAGAGCGCTACAAGATGAAGGCTGTGTCGCAGAGCCGACAAGGAAGCTGGACAACCTGGGAGGGAGTAGTCAACCGAAACATCAGTTGCTCTGACCTGTGGAAGATCCCGCAGGCAAGGATCAGCTTCCTCATTTGAGCAATCTACAACACACTTAGTTTGGGAATGAGGTATGCTGCGCACTTTGCAACGCTTCCAACGCTAGCTGTCAGGCTGCAAGACTGCACTTTCTCAAGGGGAACTACAGAGGGCACCATGACTAGGTCCTGAGGAAACTAGCTGAAATGCTGGACAGACACCAAGAGAGCAGTTAAAAAATAAAATAAAATAAATCCCCACCAGCACAGATCCATGCTAACGTCGTCACGGAAGGGGAGGAGAGGAGATACATCAGGCCAAGAGAAACACTAAGGCCCCTTTCCCATGGCAGGAGTGGGACATAAAGGGTTGACCTCAAAGTTTTTCTCAGCTGACACCAAGATTTGCACCGGTAACTGGCAAATGCTGAACACAATACTCAAATGGAATTTATAATTTTAAATCGCTAAGGTCTAATTCATCACTATAATATTTAAAATGTTTCAAAGAATCATTCATCATCATCATAATATATATATATTTTCAAAGTCTCATTCTTCATCATTGGATTCACCAAACAATTGATTCCATTCTTCTTGAGCGAGGATAGCGCTTCCTGGACGGACTTGTGTGAGCAGTTGCCCCGCTAACGTTTCCCTGGAGCGCAACTTTAAAATCTGTTTTACTCCTTTTAGCCTATAAACTTGCCAAAGGCTATTTGGGGAGGGCTGGCTTTTGTAAAAGAAGGTATATTATCACCTTATAGTGGACAAAGACAAGTCTCCCATTATAATAATTAGACACTAACCTTAGCTTGCTCTTACACTTATACACTTAATTGAATAAAATCATTTTTGTATGATTATTATTGATTTTAATAAATTAATAAATCATTTTATTATCATTTTCTCATATTTCTTTGTTTGCTCACATCTATCATACAAAATTATAACACCGTAACCATTTTTAAACAGTTTACAGTGAAATTTACAGTAATCCCTCAAATATCGCGGCTTCGAATATCGTAGCTTCAGCCATCGTGGTTTAAATGCATTGCATTTTTTCTGGAGGATTTTTTTTTTTGTTAATGACATTTTTTTTGTAAGTTCATTAAAATTTGAAAATCCACGCTGATTCTCGCAAGCGGAAGCCACTCCCCTGTCCCCCACTTGCTACTAGAACTCCGCACTGAAGTAAAAAAAAAAAAGAATTAAAAAAAAACAATTTACAAAACAAGTTCCTGAAACAATACATTTCTTAAGTAGAGGTACTAGGTTAGGCCATATGTGTATTAGCACTGCACTCACATGTCTTCATAGGCTTCATGCTTGACCTGCAAAAATAAAGCCACAAAGAGAATTAATGGATTTAGCTGGTCTTTGTCAAAACTTAGGCAGGAGTAACAAACAAATGGTGGGAAGCTGCACTCACAGGTCTGCGGTATGTGACGTACGTAATTTCTTCTTCTGTTGAGAGATAACAAATCCATACACTTTTGTTACTTGTTTTTTAGATTTTCGGGCCATTGACAGTACATATTCACACTGCATGAACATAGTGTAGTACTTTTATATTTCACACAGAAAGCTTTTGTCAAAATACCCCAACAATCAAGAAATACTGACATGTTCAGAATTTGCACAAAACTGAGAATTGCCTTCTGCTATCACACAGCAGAAGGATGATTGGACGCCACACAATCGTTTTTTTGTTACCACCGACTCATCTTAATCTATAATTGTGCTATTTGGCATTGCATACAGAGGAAATATGCCAATGTTTGGTCATGTAAAAATTGGCACAAACAGATAATTGCTCACTTGTATGAAAGGAGTCAAAGGAGGATTAATGCAATAATCTTGGGATAGTTTATCCAAAGCAAGTCAGATGCAAGTAAGTTGGTAAATGTGTTAAAGACAATAGATGTTGCCACCCTCTACCTCCTCAAAATATATGATTGGAAGATCCCTAGTTTACTTACAATGGTAAAATAATTATTGTCATTTCTGGACTATAAAGTGACTCCAAATGTGACAGGAAAACAGTATTTGTTGTATAAGATACAGCTTTCTCCAGTGAATGTGGAAAAATCCTCGTATGATTGTCAAAAATTACAACACTCAAAAATTCTAGCATGAGTTGAACTTAAATTGGTTTCATTTTGTGTTTTAAAAGTGCTCAATATAGCAAGAACAAGATCAAATTAGACGGCCCGGCGGATCGAGCGGTTAGCACGTCGGCCTCACATGTTTGGGGTCAAAGGTTAAGCCCACTTGTGGAGTTTGCATGTTTTCCCCGAGTCCGTGTGGGTTTTCTCCAGGTACTCCAGTTTCCTCCCACATTTCAAAAACATCCATTGTAAGGTGCTTGCACACTCTAAATTGCCCCTAGGTGGCTGTCCGTCTCCTCGTTCCCTGTGATTGGCTACTGGATCAGGGTGGAATCAACTGGGATAGGCTCCAGCACCCCCTGTGACCCCTTTGAGGATGAAGTGGTTCAGAAAATGAATGAATTAATGAATACCACACCACATAATATTAGCTTGTAAAGAAACACATGACTTATTTATCCTGCAATATACACCCCTTGATGAGTGGGGGCTACAGATATTCCAAACTAAAAAAAATATGGAAAATGAATCGCAGACTTAAGATGACCAATTGATTTGTCACTGTCAGTCCTCCCTGCTTCAACAATAAAGAATGTGTTCTAAGAGCAAGAAAAACATGTTGGTTTCTTTTTTTATTTCCTGCAATTTGCTATTGTTGTTTTACCTTCCTCTCTGTAGTAAGTTTTATCAGAAGGGGGCGTCACTGACTGTCCTGCCATGGCCTCCTCCAGCTTTTTCACATACAATTTACGAGTGGAATCTGTGGTAAGACAAACAGTCAACGATAAACTCTTCAAAATACACATTTAAAAAAAGATGACTTTCAAGGGGAAAAACCTTCGCGTTGTACATTAGAGTGTGAAATTCAATTGAATGGAATACAGTCACTCATGTTTGCGTTTGTGCCAAAATCTAATTACGCTTGTTTTTTGTTCAATGCAAATCTAAAACGGGATAATGCCATAAAAGAACACGTTTCTAAGTTTTAAGTAAAAAAAAAAAGCATTCGTTTCTTACCAACTATTGGTCCATGTTTAATGCCGTATTTGGAAAGCAGCTGGATGAGTTCTTCATCGGTTTTTTCACTCAAAGACATCCTGTGAGAACATATAGAAGAAAAATGCACGGGGCGCTGAAGCTAAAAAGAGTGAATATAAAAGACTCAAACTTACATTAGAAACAGAAAATAAAAGTTCCGCGTTGAGAAAATGACTAGCCGACCGGACAAGTTTCAGTGAAAAAAAAAATGGAGGGCGTGTTCGATGACATCACGCTCAACTGGTCCGGCGTGGGTGCAGGTTTTTGGTGCAACCAATCTAGTACATAGTGGTTTAACCAATGAGATTTCTGCGGAAACAAGAAGCACCTGGCTGCAGTCCATTGATTGCACTTGTGGAACACCAGATTGGTGAAAATGTGCCCTTTCAATGGGTTGGAATGAAAATCCACACCCATTGCGGTCCATTGTTTGCCCACCTCTTAACTGTTATCTACCCCAGTGTTTAGAATGTAAATATAGGTAACATAGTTTTAAATTAATATAAATGACAAACAATAATAAAACATAAAAATAAATAAATAAAACTCATTAAAAAGTATAAATAACAAACACAAAATAATCAATTTAAAAAATAATATTAAGAAGATTTTCAGGTAGTGGTGTGCCTTGAGATTTTTTCAATGCCGCAGCTCAAAAAAAGGTTGGGAAAAACTGGTCTACCCGTCATAACAGCATAGCATCGTTCTTACCTCAATGTCATTGCGTTTATTGAGCGCGATGGCCTCACCTTTGTTTGCGTTTTCTCAGTCATACACAACTTGTTTTCAACCTAATCACCATCCTCTCACCCTAAAATACAATAAACTATTAAAAAAAATAGAGGAAGACTTTGAGTTGTTCATGCGTTAGGAAGACCGGGGCCTTTTTCAAGTTGGGGCCAAAAACTGACAGAATTACAAAGCAACTTGACAATTGCAATTTGTTTTCCAATGAGGTATTTACTGTTCTATACATTTTTTTCTCAGCAGGTTGCTGATTTCAAATCGGTCATCAATTATTTACTGTATGCTTTAGTGTTCTAGCATGAACACTAAAGCAGATGATTTATCCAGAAGGTAGCACGGCGGATGAGTGATTAGTATGGTGGCCTCACAGTCCTTGTGTCCTAGGTTCTAATCCCGGTCATTGCACATGTGTTCTCCTCGGGCCTGTGTGGGTTTCCCCCCTGTACTCTGGGTTCCTCCCACATTCCAAAAACATGCATGGTAGGCTGGTTGGATAACCTAAATTACTCCTAGGAGTGTGAGCGTGAAAAGTCGTTCGTTTCCTCATGCCCTGCATGGTTGGTTGGCCATCAATTCTGGGATAGGCTCCAGCACCCCCTGCCACCCGAGTGATAAAGTGGTTAAGAATTGTATCCAGATTCTTAATATTTCATCACCCAATAGTTTAGCCTGTCAACCATTCACACTCGTTATAATTATTTTCCAAACAGTTGCCAACTTCACCTTGTCCTAGTTGACTGACTTCCCCATATTGAAGCACTTTGTCAATAAAGCATTATATCACGTGACATTGTCCCTATTGAGTGGCCCGGCAGATGAGTGGTCAGCGCGTTGGCCTCATGGTGGGGACCTGGGTTCAAATCCAGGGCAGTCCACCTGTATGGAGTTTGCATGTTCTCGCCCAGCTTGCGTGGGTTTCCACTGGGTACTCCAGTTTCCTCTCACATTACAAAAACATTCATGATAGGCCGATTGGACACTCTGAAATTGTCTCTTGGTATGAATAAAAGCATGACTGGTTGTTTGGCTCCTTGTGCCCAGCGAAAAAGGCAATGCAAACCTGCAAACATTATGATAGCACAAATGTGAATTAGCAAGGCTATAGGGCCAAATATTTTTCGTTTTGATTGTGTCATTTGTTCAGTGGCAAATTTATATGAAGTATTTACATGGGGAAATTGACGTGAACTGCAAGAAAATCAGTCTTTTACTACTTACACTTTAACTACATTGCCTTGCTGAAGTAAGCAGAGATGATGGCGGCAGCTTTCTGCATTGATGCATTTGCATTTTAGTGATGTTCCTAAGTATCTTTTATGGCTTTCAATTTGCATCTTAGTTTGAACTTTCCTTTGTCGACATTGGGATGAATTGTTAACGGACAAGTTTTCAGTGTCTGAGAATACAATGCAAGATCTTGTGGTGCACTTTCAGTACAGTGTCAAGCAAAATTTTGTTGGGTTTGGGAATAGTTGCTTACATGCAGATATTTGTCCAGTCTCAGCATATGTTGATGTGTCTTGGACAATGAAATAACTAAATTAGTGGCAACTGTAACTGAGAAACTGTTAGTATTCACAAGGTTGTTTACTAAATGGGGAAGGCCCCCCCCTTACTTTTAGACGTGCTGTAACTGGATTCACGTCAAATTGAAGGTAGTGAATCACAGCAAATCTAGACAAAAGCACAGGATTCGTTAATTAGACAAGGTCTTCAAATTTAGTCCAAAAAGTTCTTTCAAACAGTCTAGTGTCGTCTGTAGGACATGCCAATCATTTCCGCAGGATGGACAAATAAAACAAACCCATTATAGCCAGAAAAATACTAAACAACTTTATTGTGTATCAAAATACTGTCTTACAAACATTTAAAAAGCATTTTTATTTAGGTTTTCGATGAAAAATAGCTATAGAAAAAAAAAACACTGGAGGAATCTCAAAATTTGAGATAAACACTCAATCGAATAAGCTATTTTGTACTTTTTTTGGTCACCGTATTGGAAAGATATGATTAAGAACAACATCTTTGTCCAGCATATTTCTAAAATGCTTCCCTTTTTAATAGGCTGGTGTTATCCAGAAATCAGAGGGTGTTTTACATACAAATTCACAGAGACCCCCTTAAAAAAAGCAGTGCTGTGGTGAGCATAAGACAAGCTTTGGGTTAGATTGTTAACAGTTTACCAAATGCTTATACCAAATGTTTCGTTAGATTTCCTACTCTAATGTGCATAACAATTTTAAGAACAGCATTGCCTAAAACTGGTTCACAATATCAGCAGATAAAACACCGGTGTTATCGAAAAACAAAACAAAAGCATTATGAATAACGGCGTGACAGGTTTTTTCCATTTACTAACCCAACCACTACCACCACCACCACCACAAACCCACCTGTGTTCATCACAAACAAATTGCCTTTTTTTATGAGCAATTAAAGTGTGTTATTTGACAATCACACAAAAAAAGGGATATTCGCACTGTTTGTATTACCCATGTAAAGTATATATTAGTTCCATTTGGGAACAGACTCAGTAGAGGCATTATACACCGAAAAGCAAGCCCACTACCCTAGTTTTTTTTTAAAAAAAATTATAAATGTGAGAACCGTTAGTTTACAGTCATTAAAAAGGTGCCTCATTCTCCAACCCGTGAATTTGTTAGAAATTGATTTTGCAGGTGAAAACTAAAAGAGAAATATTTGCATCTTTGGGAAATGGGTGATTTTCTAAAAAGGTTTAGCTACAGTGAAATCAGAAATGTATAAACGTGGATGGGACATGGAGCTGTAAACAATTACAACAGTGGTAAGATAAGTTGCTGATGATGGTGCAAGTGAATTTTGCATTTTCTTTTTTTTAGACAACGATGTGGAAGGGACTGCCCGGAATGTGCTCATCACCCCACTTGACAACCAGGATGTACTCTCCTTTCTCTTTGAGCTGGTAGTTGACATTATACAGGCGGTTGCCCAAATGTTTTACTACAATCTCCTCACAGGGGACTTTGGGGCCATCCACCCCAACCAACAGCATGTTCCGACCTGTGGATACAGAGAGACATTTGTATATGAATGTTAGTTTTTGTAAGCAGCTTTCTGACTCTTCAAAATTCAACTATTATGAGCTCTGAGTTAGTTGGTCAACTATTTTAGCTAACTCTGAATATTGTTTGTTAGATTTGAGCTTAAGTCAGGTGTTATGCAAGAAGTGATGTTTAGGGTACATTAGAATCGGAGACACACCTGCTTTGCTGCAGTCAACACTGAAGCTGTTCTTCTGACCAACAAAACCCTTGTTAAGGCCGAGGCCTTTAGACACCACCTTACTAGCATCTGACTGGAGAGGTGCACCTTGCTGAGTAGAGCTGAGGGCACGAGTCACTGGGTCAACCATGACAGACGAGGTCTCATGCAAACTGTGACTGGAAACAAGCTTGGTACCTGTTAAGAATTAAATGGTGTTATCAACTCCATACACGTCCATCAACCCTTACTTGTACAGTAATCCCTCAAATATCACGGTTAATGTAGACATGATATGGCCTCGATAATCGAAAAATCGCAAAGTAGGGTCACGCCCATTATAATTTTTTTTTTCCCAGTGCTAGTCCTAGTAGTAAGAGAGGCCTTGGTTACGCATTTTCCAATTTTTATGAACTTTGAAAAAATTACCATTTAAAAAGATAATAGCCGAAAATAAAACCAAAGTAGTGATTTTGCGATAATTGAGGGATTACTGTACAGTGGACGGCTCTCTCACCAGTGATCTTTGCTTTGAAGGGGCTTCCCACAATGTGATAGGGTCCACCGTACTTAATGGATATGAGATAATTGCCTGGTGCCATTGGGGTGTATGTGACCTTGTAGCCTTCTGAACACTCTACACAGTCCATCTTCACTTTGGAGGGACCATCAATGGTCACAGCCAAAGCTCCGGGGCCAGCATTGCTCGTGTTGACCACAAATTCACATGCCGTTCCTGTGGAAAAAAAAAAAAAGTGAAGGTGGTTCAGTCTTGTTTTTTCTTCTTTTTTTTCATGAATAAGTATGCAATTCGTTACCTGTACTGCCTCTTTCCAAGCCTGGTCCATAAGCAGATACCATGCCAGGGTCTCCTGCCTGGCCCGTCTCTCCAACTCTAATCTTGAATGGACTACCAGGGATGTGACTTCCATTGAACTTGACATCAATTAGATACAGGCCATTTTCTCTTGGGATGAAGCGTACTGCATACTTATCTATATACACGAAAACAAAATATGATAGACTGATTGTCTAATTGAAAAATGTAGAAGGTGGTCGGTTTTAAGAGGTGTATGCTTCATCGTACTAATGATATTTTTACTCTTGGTTTTGTCCAATTTGTGTCTTATATTTTTGTTCCATCTTACGTCCATATTAAAGTAATCAGATCAAAATACTCTTCATAAGGTAGTAATTCAAATATATTGAAATGAATCTCCAACAATAGTCACCGAGTTGACACTAGAATTTTACACAATTTTGTATTTGTCTTAGGTTTTTTCAATTTTTTTTTTACGGTTTACCTTGGTCAATCTCAGTAACACAACACTCTTCCAGCGCTCCTGAAGGGCTGTGAACCTTTGCATCAATCACACCCTTTGCTCCATTCAGGCTAACTGCAAATGATGCCGGTTGGTTCACCTTCAAGCCAGACTCCTGCTCAACAAAACACACTCATACTTAACTTTGCATCACTATTTATCTAGCATTTCAAGTATCCCTGAAATAACTACATAAACTGTTTTCTACCTTACCTGGAGGTCGCTAAGAAGGCTAAAGAGGAGGCTGCATAGTAAAAAATGCCAGAAGGAATTTAGCACAACGTAAACGGTAAGAAAGTCCAAGTGATGGCAGTTGATGTTCTTCTAATGACATCTAGACACGGTTCATATACAGCTATCTATAGTGTAAATCGTAAATGTAAAAAGGTAGAGAACAGCCCATGTTAGACCTCTTTAACCCTTTAGCGCCCCGTAGTCGCATTCAGCGTTGGGAGACTGTTGGAAGCCTTTAGAATGAGGCACGAGGAACACACACAGTCCTTCTTTATCCCAGAAGCCTGTACCACTGCCCAATAATTACGCAGCTGCTCATGAGTGAACTTTCAAGACATTTGAGCCACTAAGATCAGCTCTGTTGCACTTTCTCCAAGTATTTTACAGTGAGGTCACGTTACAAGCAGCTGCGTTTTGGCCAGTGTACCGCAGCCTGGTGTGTGCTCGCACATGGACATGTGTGCGTGTCTCAGAGCCTCACCTGAAGGCTGGCAACAGTGAGGCGTCGCGCATCGTCTGAGGGGGAGGCCACTGGAACGATGAAGGGGCTGTCAGGGATGTGCTCGTCATTGAAACGGATCGACACCTCGTAGTCTCCTACACACAAAAAACATTTCCAATTAACAAGTGATCTATGGGATTTAACACTTGAGATTCTGATTTACCAAGTTCTGTCAACTTGAGGTAAATATTCAATAACTTGCATTCAGAGTATTGCTTAATCAGTGGTAACAAGATGACATTCTGAATTGATTAACCGAGTTGAATTAACTTGAAAATCTAGACCAGAATTGTATGTCTGAATAAACTGAAGTTAAAATGATACATTATATGAACGGTTTCTTCATCCCAAAAGAGCGCATTGGCTACTAAGCTGTCACACTGGTGCATGGCTTGGCTGTCTGCAAACTCAACTACAATGGTGGTTGTACGAGTTTGATCCATGCGTGGAGCTTTATTGATTGTTGCCTTATATTAAAAAAAAAATTTGTTCTAATGTTATTGGTTTCACCTTCATTTACCAGATGGAAATAAAGTTCGAGCCCCAAAATAAAAGGAGATAGAAAATGTATATCACATTATGCTTATTGTACAAAACACCATGCTGCATTTACTATAAACTTTCCATCTACTTCCCAGTGACAATGTGTGGAGAAGCTAGTACAGTTCAATTAGCTGTATACATCAAATAAATGAATCATTTCTCTCGAAATGACCTCCAAATGGGACCTCTTTGATTCAATGTAAACACCGTACATCCCTGGTCTCACCTGGTTCTTGCACAATGTAAGAAACTCCGCTAGAGCCATCTTTGCGGTCTTCAAAGGCAATTTCAGCTTTACTTGGCCCCTCCACAGCAATACTGAGCCCTCCAGCTCCAGCCTCCCTTGTCCAGATGCTAAATTCAGCTTTACACAAAACAAAAGGATCAAACTAAGCTTCATTTGCTCTCATTTCATTGCGGCATATTAAAAAAGTCAACCAAGGCACCCACCTGGCTCTCCAGCTTCTGCTCTCTCTAGACCCGGCCCACCTGCACGAACCTTATGTGCCCCTCCCTCTCCAAGCGGACCAACAGTAAACTGGAATGGACTACCGGGGACGTGCATCCCATTGTATTTCACACATACTGTGTGCACACCCGTCTCGGTGGGGACAAAACGGATGCAGTAGGTGTTGTTTTCCCCCTCCATTATGTCGGCTTGGTGAACCTGACCAGAGGGGCTGGTCACCTGAGCGGCCATGTCTGCTATGCTGATTTCTAAAGAAGAAAGCAGTCGTGTTTGAACCATCGATGCTCTGGTAGAACAACTTTTTCCATGACTGATAATCTTTCTGATACCTGGGATCTTGAGGCTGAGGTCACACTGGCTACCAACATTAGCTACAGATGCTGCTCTCTTCTTCCTCGTGATGCTCTCCTTCATCCTGCCCTCACCTGTAACCTTCACTGTAAATGCACTCCCTGTACAGATGAATGCAAATAATGGTCAATGGTAAGCAATTGCGGACATCGCTGCTACAGTCTCCGCAGCAATTTCCCTACCTGGAACATGCTGGTCAGCAAATTTGATGTTGATGATGTAATTCCCAGGTTCGGTGGGGCAGTATGTGAACTTACAGGTGCCATCTTCTTGATCCTCAGTGTTGATATCTACTTTACTGGGTCCTTCGATGGACAGGCTCAAGCCACCATACCCTTAAGAGACCAAATGTGAAAAAGTCTTTAGAACCATTCTCAATTTGTGATTTGCAAACTTTGACCAAAACTTATACCTGCATCACGAGTGTCAATGATGAATTCAGCAGGCTCAAAAGTCTTGCCTTCACTCAGCCCCATGCCACTAACACGAACGCGGCTGGCATCGCCAAACTCAGACTGGTTAATCATAACCGAGATGGGGCTACTGGGAATATGGCGACCATTTTTTTTAATGTTTACCAGATGTTCTCCAATCTCTTTTGGAACAAATGAGATGCCTGGAAGAGACACACATACAATGCATGGCAATTCAGATATTTCTTAACAACCATCTATATTTAGTTTTTCTAACACCGCCAGTATAAGAAACCTACAGAATGCACAGGATATGTATTCGGTTCTTTATCTTTGTGTCAAAGGTAACTCAAGAATGGATAAAGATTTTTATCAAACTTGTAGGATGTGTTTGTAATATGGAGGGAAGAAGAAGAGATGGAAGTCAGCGCATACAAGTACTGCTTGTTGTACTTCATTTCCAATGTGGAGGTAACAATGTCAAAGATCAGAGATGACAAAAGGAACGTTGCGATAATTGAATAATGGCTTAGCCTACGTATTTAGTACTTCAAAAGTAAAGTGCTCATGAGAATAGAGATTTTGTGGCATATAGGAAGGGAGTATCCACTTCACTAAATCAGTGCTTTGATTATGCACAAGTCACATTCTTGATTTTTCTCTTTTGGACTAGTATTACTGACCGACAAGGCCATTGCGTAGCTTCTTCAAGAGGCAGGGTTCTTCACGGCCAGAGGGTGCAGTGAGCGAGGCTGTCAGTTGGCTGAGATCGAAATCGCCAATGTCCAGAGGAATGTCAGCGGATGATCCCACCTTCAAATGTGACATCCTCATCGAGTCATCACCTGGAGGGCAGAACATGACACTGTGATGCACCGTGACAACTACGAAACCACCCAATCTCAACTTCTACACATATCAATTATATATTGCAGTGGTCCTCAAAGTGTGGTTAAAGTACAACACAACAAACAGAATTAAATGTTCATTCTATTTTAAATGCATGAATCAAGTGCAGTCGAGTTGTGTTCAAATACACAAGATTCACATTTAAGTTTTAAAAAGTTGATTTTCAAAAAATCAGGAAATACCATTCCAATTCAACATTTGAAATTTTATAGGGCACTTAAAAATACCATGAAATTTAAAATCTTTTGTGTTTGGAGCCATAAACCTTTTTTTTTAGTTTTTCATTTTAATTAACTAATTTGTTTTGCTCATTTATAAAATAAAAAAAATAATTAAAAATTCAAAACATTCAGTACTGTTAGTCCAGTTAAGTGTAAATAACCCTACAAATAGATTACATGATTGACGAGAACAACTTTATATTGGTAATACAAGCGATAGTTTTAAATTTGAAAATGTTCACCCGGTGGTGTGCCTTGATATTTTTCAATGCAAAAAGTGTACTGCAGCTCAAGAAAGTTTGTGAAACACTGCTGTAAAATGGTTTGAGAACCACTAATGTATTGTATTTCAGGATTTCCAAAGTATATTTACCAGTAATCTTAGCTGAAAAGGGGCTGCCAGGAATATGCTTGTCATTATACTTGACCAGGATGCTATAGTCTCCCGGGAGAACAGGCAAGTAGGACACACTGCATGTCCCATCTTGGTTATCCACGCAACTAATGTCTGCTTTTGATGGACCCTCAATGGCTAGAGACAAACCACCTGAAAAACATAACACCCACTGTATGAAAGTACTGTACATGGCGCTTTATTTATAGGCTACATTGTCAACAATACGTACCCTCTCCCGCATCTTTCGTGTTGACTGTGAAGAGAGCAGGCTTGTTAACTGTGCCATGGATTAAGCCAGGACCATAGGCACTGACATTTCCGCTGTTCATGTAGTCCACATAAAACTGCAGGGGACTTCCTATGAATGTCACAGATGACTCCATAAATTGGAGCAGTAGTCTAGTGTTTGTGAGGTTATGCAAGGTTTCAATAACAGAGACATACCAGGGATGTGAATTCCGTCATATTTTATGTCCATCTCATGCAGTCCAGCTTCAATTGGTGCATATTTAACAGTAACAGTGCCGTCTTTGTTATCTGTGATATCAGGCTTGGCAACCTTGCCTGATGGCATTCGGACCTCACCTTTTGTTCAGGAAGAGACTACCGTGAGCCTCAACCAACCAAAAAGAAGCGAATAAATTGACAATTCATTTCCTTACCAGTAATCTCCCCCTTCTGTATGGTGAACGGAATAACCAGATCAAAAGGCCTCAAACCCGTCACATCTAGACCATTCATTCCAAGGGGTCTGTCTGTTGCCTATGGAAACAGAAAGCAAAAAGGACTAAGACAAAGTGTATGAAGATTGTGAACTTTGAAATATCTAAGCGAACAAACTGGAATGAAACATTGAGGTGAAATGATCAAACGTGTTGATCATTGGTGCGATGATGAAGATGATGGGCAAGCTGCCAACACAAACGGAGAATGAGATGAGAATTTAGACACTGGAAGGTCAAAGGAAATTGGAGTCAAAAGACATCTCCACATGGATGACTGTCAACGCAGATCATTTGTCCCTTCAGTAAATTGTCAAAGAGCACTGGGTAACACTATGGTTCAAGCTGAACGATGGATTTTTGGCAGAATCAAATGATTGCAACACTCAATATAAAAATGTTAGCCAGTGTCTGTTTGTTACTGAGCAACTCTGTTGCGTTGTCCATGTTAAGGGTCCTGTTAATGAAATGGAACATGGTGAAAGCAAGAGAAATAAATGGCTTTTAGGTTTGAAACCTGCAATTAGAGACAGCACACACGGATGCCTGACATATTGGATGGTGCACAAGCGATGACGAAGTAGGGAAAGAGACAAATGGAAAGCTACGTAGGACCATACAAATGCTGAAAAGGGTGGGGCATAGTATTTTGGTACCCAGGGCTGTTGAGTGTAGTACTGGGGGATTTGGCGCTGCTGCATGAGTTGGTCTGATGGAGCTCCTTCCAGCGCCTGGGGGAGGGGTGAGAGGTTGGCAAGAAAATAGAAGGGATTGCAGGGAGGTAAAAGAAACGTGACACCAACTGGATCTAAATCATATTTTTGTGGGGAGATACTTCAATAACAAAAGCACATGTTTGGCAGAGTGGCGCTTGCAGTGTCAAGACTCCTTGCAAGATTTGACTGTAGCTACACCTCACCCTATGTTCTTTGACCAAAGTCAAACCTCACAAGATGAAACTGGCAAAATATGCACTGTATTATGTGATTTTAGCCGTGCCTGGTACTTCACTAGCTTTTGGTTATTGGACTGTCACCATGTACACAATGGTAAATGTCACTGATCTGATGTAATTTTGGTTTGTATTGTGAATTAAAATTACAAAATTGCTGGGTCATGGCATC
The DNA here is from genome assembly GCF_051989575.1 of Stigmatopora nigra. Taxonomy (NCBI): domain Eukaryota; kingdom Metazoa; phylum Chordata; class Actinopteri; order Syngnathiformes; family Syngnathidae; genus Stigmatopora; species Stigmatopora nigra. The sequence goes on along the minus strand of NC_135508.1, from coordinate 22,780,652 downwards.
TGCAGTTCGACAAAAAAAACTTCAGTCATAACTACAGTATTCCCTCAAATATTTCGATTAATATAGACCAGACATGGTTGCGATTATAAGTTTTTTTCTTTAAATCACCACGGTCACCCCTATCATAACTACCCTTTTTTCCTCTAAAGTGCAGAGTCCCAGTAGCAAGTAGAAGACAGCGCAGTGACTTCTGCTTATGAGTTTTTGCGTGGATTTTCACATTATGAACTTTAAAAAATAAATGAATAAAATAGCAGAAAACAATCGCCACAAAGTGAGTTCGTGATAAGTGCGGTGGCAATAATCGAGGAAAGATTGGTCTTGTCGAGCAAATTGTGGAATTTCCTTTTTGTTTTGACAAGATTAAATTTTTAAAAATCCACAATATCAATGTTAGCGACAATTACTTCAAAACTAATAAGAAAATATTGGGAGATTAACACTACTTCATTCCACCGTTAATCGGCACCTTTATGTTTTTTCAAATGGGTAGTGACTTACTGTGGACCTAAAAGCTTTGAAATGACATAGTAATCTTAGACTATAGACACTTGTACTAAAATAGTAAGCCAAATGAACTACAAATACACTCACCTTGACTTGGAATGGACTATTAGGAATGTGCTCTCCTCCAAAACGTACACAGATGACATATTCACCGGGCTGTGGCGCCGTGTAAAAGATGTCAAATGTACCGTCCTCATTTTCAACCACATCTACATCCACCTCCGCACCCTCGGGTGTGCACACACTGCAGGTCACTTTGCCCTTCCCAGCTGCCTTAGCATCCACAGTGATGACCGTCTGTTCCCCAATCTGAATGGTTGGGCCAACACCAGCACCTGTGGGATTACAACATTGTCAAATAGATGATCGAGGAGCTAGCTCATCCATTACATGGAGTACTAATCAAGCATGCATATTTTACCACCAAGAAAAATAGAGTAAAAGATGAAATTTAGTCATGTTAAATCCAGAAATGACTTGCTCCAACTTATAAAAAGAAATATTTCTATGTAGAACTGAAGATAGATTATTAAATGCCATTTCTGCATGCCAACCTAAATTAGTACGGTGTATTGAAATGAACATGAAATGCTAAGATTAAAGCATTTACAAAAAAAAAAAAAAAAAAAAAAAAGGGGAAATTTTAAGTTTAAAATCAAGAAAAAAAAATAGAGCCCAGATTTTAAAGTGTTGTTTCCATGCTTAAAGACAGGAATTTTTCTAAAATACAAAGTTGCTCCATTGGTCTTACCTAAACCGTGACCTCCAATTGAGACTGATAGTGGGAACGGTGGCAAGCAGGATGTGCAAAAAAAAACAAGTGGAAAAACACAACAGTCAGGTGGGGTGATGAGGCCAAAATGTGTGCGCTCTAAAAAGCTTAAATAGAAATATTACAACAAAGAATAAAATGCTGTGTAAGGCAAGGAGGGGTGTGTGAGTGTTTGTGCATGTGTGGCAGAGTGAATGGGCAAAGGAGTGTACAGCAATAGAAATACAGCTTATGAATGCGTAAAAAGAAGATACAGCAAAATTGAGTTTTATGGCAAACACGTGTATATGTTTAAAATGGGTCTAATGGACCTAGGGTTCAAACCCCCAAACTTAAAACCAATGGCTATAATGCTCTCTTGATTCCATCAATGTGAAACTAGCAATCTTAGAGTGGGAATTATTCTTGTGTGCTCACATGCTCTCAGCCAGTGACCTTTAGCAAATCGTAAATTAAACAAATATTTAAAAGTACAGACTATTTTCATCTGAAAGCAAAGGACATTCTTAGTATATAAACATCGCTTTGAAAAAATATTTTGAAAACGTCATGAAGAAATTGCCTGGTTGCATGCTGGGCTGAAAGAAATATTTTGACTCCAAGTTCCTTAGTTAATTGGGACTTGCATTTAAAAAGAGATCATAAATGCCTTGCACCAAAAAAAAAAAAAATAATATCATGTTCTCATTGAGAATATTGTAAATGAACTAAAACCATAGCTGGGCACATTTGTAAAGATATCAGCAATAAATAATATATACATTGAAATGTATCAAACGGCAGATTTTTAGTGCGACAATTGACCTGCATGACCATACGTAAAAGTGCAGGTAAGAGCAAAATTACATAAGATATTCAGTGCATACCTGTCACAGTGCATTTGCTGGCATCTCCTGTGGGAAGCGCTCTGATGCGATACGGTGAATATGGAATCTCGTCACCTCCGTACTTGATTAAAATGGTATATCTGCCTGTCATGTCAGGGACATATGACACCAAATATGTTCCATCCTGGTTATCGCGAATATTGGCTTTCTTTGGCTTTCCTTCTGGGTCCTGCGGACACAGTTATTCATTAAAGGGCAAATCAACTTTCAATGAACAACATTTTTGGATGCCCAGACACTCACAGTAATTTGCACTGCTAGCAATCCCTCCCCTGCATCCTTGGCATCAATGGTAAACTCCACAGGCAGAGAGGCAGGCACCCCCGTGGTGTTCAAACCTGGCCCACTAGCACGGACTTTACTAGCATCGTGTGTAGGAAGCACCTTGACCTTATATGGGCTGAAGCAATACACATAATTCAGTGCCATAAAAGACTAATAAGATTACAAGTCTGCAAGCATTGTACCTCCGTGGGATTTCCTCATCAGCATACAAGACGTTAATGGAATATGGACCTTCTCTAGTTGGAACATAGCTGACTGTGTGAGTTTGGTCACAATTATCTGCAATTTCCACAGGCTCCACGACACCTAATAATGCACAAAAACATTAGTTTATAAAAATGAAATGAAAGCAGTTAGAACAGTAGGAAGTTTCATTTGTTTTTTTGTTGTTTGTACTGTAATTGTCAAAGTTACAGCATGGTCAATATAAAAACCATACAGTAAATGTTGAAATTGATAGCCATAAGAACACACCTTTGGGTCCCTGCACACGAACTTGCAATGGAGCCACTCCAGCTTTGGTAGCATCCACTGTAAAGACCTGTGGAATATTGGCCCTGACGTTGGTGCCAAGTCCTGGACCTTGGCATTTCACCTTGGAACTGTCCACTGTGTCACTTACTGGCACTGAAAAAGGACTTCCTATCAAAGCAACACATACGTGGTTTAGCTGTGTAAAAGACAGGTTTTCAATCTATGCCAAAATAAAGCAACGAGAGTAGAGTATGGATACAAAGCTATAGTTAAACCAAATATTAGAATCTCTAAACTTTAAGAATGTCTTATCTATATTTACACAATCATTCAAGTAACTCCCTTCATTAGACCAGCATGCTACACTGACGCTTTCGAACTTGTATTGTATTTAATTTTCTAAAATATCTATATTTAGTCTTTCATCCCGCTGTTTTTGCCCACTAAAACTTTGAAGCATAAAAAAACAAGTTAAAAGGGAACTACAACCACATTGATACCAAAAACAAACACTAATATAACATGATTCTGCCATCTTTTAGAGAACTAGAAATGCTACATAAGTTTAATAAATATATATATATTTTTTTTAAATCAGGATTTAAGGATTGATTTGTATACATTCCTATGTTATATCTTACCAAATGTCATTCTAATCAGTCAACAAATAAGACCCAAGAAGCCATTTTTGTTAGTGTGCAGAAGAAAAAAAACAACTACCTACATTTACTCGACAAATTTCCCCCAATATATTCAAATAAGTACTAATAATTTTGAAAGGTTTAATACCATTGATAGGTTGTCCACCGTAGGTTACATTAAGGTTGTATGTGCCTGGCTCATAGGGGATGTACTCAACACTGCAACTTCCATCTTTGTTATCAGTGCAAGACATTTTGGCCTCAGATGGACCTTCCATCGCCAAACCAAGACCACCAGTGCCAGCTCCCCTGTAAATAAAATGAATAAAATTTATTATCATTACACTGACTGCGTAGAGAAGTCCTTTGATTAAATGTTTCAGATCTTGTTTACCTCGTCTCCACTGTGAACTTATTGGGCTTGTTGGTAGTGCCAGACTTCAGGCCTGGACCATGCACGCGTACTTTGCCTGGATCGCAACCTTCAGTGACGCCAACACGGAACGGACTTTTTGGCACTGGTGTGCCATCGTAGCAAACATCTACACTGTGAGGGCCTAAAGTACAGACAGAAACAGTTAAGGAAGTGTACTGTGATTATTTTTTTGTAGTCTATAGTGCTACCGACCTTCCTCGTAGGGAGTGTACTCTACGTGGTAGGTGCCATCCCCAAGATCTGTTATTAGACTGTCAGTACAGCTGCCTGAAGGGTTGCTGATTAGCGTTTTGATGTGGTCACCTCCAGACAATGTAAGAGCTCGAGCGTCTACTGTGAAATCTGTAGTGGCTTCACGGAAAATACCTTTAAAAAAAAAAGTTTGTTTAAAATCCAGATTAAATGGAAAAATATAAAAATATTGGCATGTTCTTGCAATTCAACACATTTTTAAAGCTCATTTGGAATCAAAGGTAAAATGAAACCAGGATTGTACTCCTTTTAGACATTACCGTTTTAGATCAAGATTTCTATAGAAACTATGATCTAAGCTAAGGCCTCCGTTATTTACTGGACTAAATCATTTACCCGAACCTCAACCAAATTACACGGCATGCTAATCTACAAAATGGTAGTTTGTGGTATAGTACTTCAAAAAGAGGATAAAAAGGAAAAAGTTGTGTCATATTACATCAGTAGGGAGGAAACGGTTTTTTCTTACTATTGTGCAAAAGTAAGAAGGAAATCTGTTGTTGTAGGGAGAAACTTAAAAACAAGTACAGACTAGTTTTAGTAACATGCATCCTAACAGAATTTAACCATCACAAACGTGTCAAAAAAGTTGACCAAGTAGCATTGTTTAAATACTGAAACTTTTGTTTTCACCGTCACAAGGTTTGTTGCTCAGAAGAGGACAAAGTTCACTACATTTCTAAATATGATTAAGAATAAAATATGGAAATATAATCGTTATTACATTCGCAAAAAAATGGGTAAGCGAGTGGATTAAACAGCTGTTTGTGCAATCTATAATGATTTTTACCTTTGCCTTCAACTCCTGGACCAAACACACGGATTCCACTGGCATCAATAGCTGGGTCTACAGTGAGCTGAGCCGGGAAGTTCGGCACATCCTGGCCACCATAGCGGATAGTCAGGGTGTATGAGCCAGGATAGAGTGGAATGTAGGTGATGGTGTACGTGCCATCTCCATTATCCTGAATATGCACTTCAGCCTCTGTACCACCATCAGAAATGATCTCTATAGTCAGTTCCGCTGGGCCAGCATTGGAGCAGTCTACAATGAACTCCCCAGTCTCCCCAACTTTAGCACGCTCCAAGCCAGGGCCAGAGCAACGCACCTGACCGGAAAATAATTGCATAGTAAGGGCGTAAGATTCTGGCGTGTCAATGTATGAACTGGGGTCTACCTTAGAGGGGTCTGTGGCAGGGTAGGCAATGGGTGTGAAAGGTGATCCCGGGATCTGGACACCATCATAAGTAAGTTCAACCTGGTATGGCCCTGCTTCTCTTGGGATGAATTTCACCTGGCTGGTTTCTGAACTGAGCCCTGGTTCCACCTGAGAAAAGTTTTCCCAGTTTTATACATTAATTTTTGGTCAGCATGGCAACACTAAAAAATATAAATATAATAATGACATGCACACCTTGCAGGAAACTGGCTTCCCTGATGGTCCAGTCACCTTGGCTGCCACTTTGCCTTGACCTCCGGCACCCTTTGATTTCACATTCACCTCCTGATCTTTGCCTACAGACATCTCTACAATAACACAAGTATAGTGACAGAATTAGAGAAAAACATGTATATTATAATGAATATTTATGTACAGCTGTGTCAGTGGTGTCAAACTTAAGGTCATTGGGGCTAGCAAATCCAGACCATCACTTCATGTCAGGGAAATCCTCAACTTTGACATTTTTCAGTAATGTATAATTCCTGTAGTCCTAGTTGAAATGAAGAACTAAAAATATTGAATACTGATTGTTGTCCTCTTCCAAAAAAAAAAAGGTAAATTTTATACTATAGATGTTTTCCTAACAAGAAAGGAAAATTAAGGGAGACTAAAAATAAAAAAGGAATATAATTCCAAAAGTTAAAATGAATAAAGGCAAAGGTTTCCACCCTGTATTTTTAATTAGCAAAAGTAAATACAAAAACTTAAAATGAAGAATTTTATGTCTTTTTGGATTTAAAAGCAATGTCTATTAAATCTTTTTAAAGATTAGTTAACTATCAAAAATAGGTAGTTTGATGATCAAATATTAGGTTATTCACAGCAGCCTTACTTAGGAGACAATATTGGCCCTCCAGATATTACCATAATTATAATGAGATTGACACCCCTGAGTTGTATAATTTAATGCACATACTGTCACCCAGGCCGGTCACATTGATCTTGCTTAGATCCAGTGAGGGTGCCACTGCAACATTGAAGGGACTCTTTGGTATATGATCTCCACCATAGGTCACTGCAAGCCCCAGAGGACCCTAATGACAAGAAAGAATGAAGATTCAAACGATTGCTCAACATCTCTTCATTGTATGACAATGTAGGTGTTTAAGGCCCAACCTGCTGCACAGGAGTGTATTTCACAGTTTGGGTATTATCATGGTTGTTAATGATTTCAAAGTCCTTAACGGCCTCTGCTTTGACGGGGCCGACAAAATTACATTCGAGATTCGCCTTTCCTGCTCCTTTAGTGGTGACTGTGAAATGAGTGGGCTTGTTTAATTCAACACCTAGAAAAAAAAACAGCAAAAGGTTAGCTAGACAATGTGAAGACTGCTTGAATACATTAGGTGTCTGCAACAGTAAAGATATTCAACACAAGTGAAATTACAATGTAAATGTAAGAAATATTTGTAGAGGTTTAAAGTTTTGGTTAAATTTTTGACTTCTAATTACCAAGTCATTTCAATAGGAAATATTTCCTCACGGAGAAGTAAAGTAGCAAAAGCATGAGATGGTCTGTGAGAAAAATTTGATGCTGGTACAGTGGGAATCCATTGTATACTACTAACATAAAAATGCTGCGCTTTGAGCACATTAACTCTGCAATTCAGTACGTATAATAGAAGTTTTAAAAGAAATACCCTTACCACTGCGGCTGAGCCCCGGCCCTTCTGCCTTTACTTTACTGGCGTCATGTGCAGGATCCACTTTAATCCTGATTGGTGTCATTGGAATAGCCTGAAAAGATTGGAATAGGCATAAACACACCAACCCATCTCTCAAATTGAGGATAAACACTGTTTATGATATTGCAACTTACTTGGTCAGCAAAAAGAACCATGATTGTGTAGCTGCCTGCCCCGGGAGGCATATACTTGACAGTGAATGTATCGTTGTCGTTTCTGATGATGTCAAAGTCGATGTCTGCCTCAGCAGGACCGACTACTCCGGGGGCGCACTTGATTCCGATGCTGATGTCACCTTTGGATAGAAAAGTGAAATCATGATGCACTGGTAGTTACAAATGTCCTATTAATGCAACTTTATTAAATGAGGAACCCAAAAATGCACATAAAACCTAACAACAGTATTTTATAGTCAAATTTATTTTACATAATTTAGTTGAGGAAAAAAAATAGCACCCCGTCTTTACCTTGACCAGCTTCACCACAATCTACTGTAAAATATGTTGGCTCAAAAGCCTTGAGACCAGTCTTCGCCACTCCAGGTCCTGATACCCGCACTTTGTTTGGATGGCAGCCGGCCCCAACATTCATCTGTTGCCCAACACAAATCAAATTAAATCTGTGTCCAAATGTTAGTTAAATAAATCCTTATTCAAATGTTGTGCACATACCCTGAAAGGGCTGTCAGGGATGTTAACTCCTCCCCATGACACCATGACTGTGTGTTTTAAAGGTCTGCGTGGAGTGTAACTGCAGCTGTATGTTCCATTGCCATTGTCTTTAACATGCACATCCAGAGGAGTGCCTTCCCCATCCTGTATAGTTCAGATCAACAGAGTAATAAGATATGCTTCGGTGAAATTAACATTTAAAACAAGAGCACATCTCTACCTAGCTTAGTGTACTGTGCCAAATAAAGACAAAACATTGGAAATTAAAGAATACAACGAGCTTTTGCAACTCTTTCGAGCAGTTTATGAAACTTGTTTTGAGCAAGCCACTAAAAGTAAATTAATTAACTCATATCCTGTTGGTGGCAGTAAGAAGTAACTTCTCTGCTTTAAAAGATCAAATTTGGATAAGAGAACTTTACCTGTGCAACTATTTTCAGTGGAGCTTTTCCACCTTGCTTGGCATCAACCGTAAACTCTGTGGGTTTCCCAACAGCCAAACCACTACTTTGAAGACCTGGGCCATATGCCTTAACCTGGGAGGAAAATACAAAACATACATTTACTTGGTAGGAAAAGGACCTGAAACTCCTATGAAACCTTCAGGCCATTTAGAAACTTGACATCTTCTAATGTACCAACATTATTGGTTACCTTGTCAGGATAAAAGTCTTTGCCAGGTGGGTTGACAATCTCAGCCATAAATGGAGAGTGCTGAATATCCTCACTGTTACAAAGAACATGTACCGCATACTCTCCAGGTTCTGTGGGCCAGTAGCGTACGTCACAAGAACCATCTCCTTTGTCGTCACATTCAATTTTAGCCTGGGATGGGCCCTCCACTGAGAAACCTGACGAGAACAACTCATGGTTATCGAATCTTGTAGGGCATCAGGTGCCGGTGAACATTTTAAGATATACATACCCAAAGTGCCAACATTGTCCCCGACAGCCTCTACAACAAAATCAGCAGATTTGCCTATAATGCCACCCTCGAGGCCAGGACCCCATGCCCTCACTTTCTGTTGGCCAGCTTCAGAGCCAATTTTAACTTCAATGGGACTGAAGATCAAAAACAGTCTTAGTACATGTTCACCATTTAATAATAGTGGTAGCATCGTGTGTGGGTGCAAGTGTACCTGCGTGGTATGTGCTGTCCTCCCCAGGTGATGGTGATGGTATAGGTGCCAGTTGTGGTGGGGTAATACTCAAATTCATACACACCATCTCCCAAATCTTTCCTCTTGCAAGGTTCTTCAAGTCCCTCTGTAAACATGAATCCACATTAGTAACACTGGCATTAATGGAAAAAACCTGCAACATGACTAGGTATCAGATTTGTGGAAACTTATACATCACAGCTACAAGGAGGACACCTACTTGCCTTCAGGCATTACGCCATACCTGTCAACTTGTACATTTTTTTCGTATTTTATGCATATTTTGATCATTTAAGTGTACATCGTATATTTTTTATTTTTTAATTTTTTTGTGTATTTTTTTAAGTGTATGTTTTTTCTCAAAACGATCTCTTACTCATTTCAGTTCTAATCCAGATTGTCTCGGTCACTGGAAGCAGACAAAAACGTGATCGTCGACTGCTAATGTTGACAAGCTTTAAGCATGACATGCGCATGTGAATTCCCCTTTCACCCGCCTGCCTTTTCACTATATAATTATAGTGCATCACCAAGCAATTTACCCATACATTAAAGGTGTCAGCGTTATAGCGACTTCTACAGAATCTTAAAACTGTAGTGCACAGACTAAATAAGCACTATGTCCAATTTGGGGAAACCGTCAGACTTTTAGGCGTGCCCTAAATGAGTAAATATTACGGTCCATCTTGTAATTTGCATTCTTAGATAGCGTATAATGTAAAAAAAAAAAAATATTGTTACAGCATACGCTTTGATTGGGATATCATTTTCCCTTTTTAAAAAAAATACTGCATTGTTCTTTGAAGTGTTGTGGAACTGGGTGGCAAAATGTTGGTCCAACCCCTCACTCATAATAATAACTACATACATTAATGGTTTTGAAAAAAATAATGGTTTGGAGATCTTTTAGATTAAGCATCAAAGCAGAGGAAAACAATTCTCCAAGACAAACATACTCTGTGAAATACATTAAAACGCACTCACTGGGTCCCTTGATGGTAACTTTAAGCTCTCCAGTACCAGCTCCTTTGGTGAAAACCTTGAAGTCTGCAGTCTCTTTTACTCTCAAGCCCTTTGGCTGCAGTCCACGACCCTTTGCTTTGCACAGGCTGGGGTTGCATGCTAGAAAAAAATAAAAATTACAAAATAAATACAATTTAGAAAAAAAATAAAAAACATACACCCACAAAGTGAGAAATGGGTCTCTATGTTCTTGCAAACTATGACAGCAAATCAGGTCGAATCAATGCGAGTGTATCAGTGTGTGGTCCACATTTAAACTGAATAGCATGTGGATGGATACGACATTTTATTTTAGCGGTACTCTTGCTATGAGAAGGAACTATGACTAATAAACTTCTGAGATTTTTTTTTAAAGTGTATATAATAATATTGTATTAGACATACCATGCAAATACTGGTTTGACAAACCCCAGGAAATTAGGCTTTGAACCATGTACATTCTAATCTGGCATTTAAAGATACACTGCCCTTCCTAGGTCTCATACTTTTTTGTTCGAACTAAGAAAATAACTGTGGTTTGAAGGATTGAACAATAGCCAATGGTGGCCAATGGAATAAATTAAGCACTCATTTGCTCTTGGATAAGTCTGCCGTGGGTCAAATGTGTTAAACTAGGTTCTAATGTAGGAGAAACAAAATTGCCAAACATAAAGTCATGACAAGGGGGTTTTGCATAAGTGCTTAACTTCAACTTTTGTCATAATACCATGCATGTGCATAGATAAAATCAACGTAAATAATTTTACATTAGTCTCAATAGCATTTCCAGCATTGAATAACGACTTTACTGGAATTGGCATTTTTGGGTAAATTCTTCTGTTTTTTCCTCATCCATCTTATCTTAAATTAACATGAGGCAAAAGGAAGTGAGTCTTTACCACTACTTTGGAAAATTACATCCTTTCATGTACAGTCCCTGTCACAGTCAGATGGCTTTGCAGTGATAATGGGAAACTATAGGAAGAGATGAGCTTTTTGATATGTACAAGAAATGTCCATCCAGTTGAGATCCACAGTAATGGATTTCATGTAGTAAAAAAATTAACACCACGTCAAAGTAATTACATCAACCCATACAGTGCTAGGCATTCAAGAGAGGACAGGATTGAGGAGAGTACATCAAGGAGTATTGAAGAGATTGTCTTATTTAGTTAATACATTCTGAGACGAGAAATACTTTTAAAAATGATTTGTCAAATACACACTGCAATGTGAAATAACCCAGTGAAATGAATAGATAAAAGCCGCATGCAAGGTTCAGATTAACAGTGCCTAATGCTATTATATAATCTGATGACAGAATTTTACTGATCTGGAAGAAATTGGATTCAAACCGTTTGAATCACAAAATGGCTACTAACAACAAGACAAAATGTCTGTTGCAAAGCAGAAGAGAATTTCCTCAAGGGAGGTGTGAAATTCTTTTCCACTATGTTACTAAAAATCAGAGAAAGCTGTCAGGCAGATGGTTTGTACGCAGAGTCCACAGGTGAAACGATACCAAGGCATGCAGTTTTACAAAAACCACTCACGGGCATACACCTTGAACACTCAAGCATCCAACCATGCATTTCAATAAAAATTAACTTTTACATGATCATCATGTTGGTGAGGATATTTCGATTTTCCCCCCTTTGCTACTAATGTAACTTTCATCAAAAAGTGACGAGGGCACCTTTTGAGATGAATCACTCTGGAAAAAAAGAGCTTATTGCCAAGTCCTTTACCAAGACAGTGACACATGGACAGACAGGCACAGACATATTTTAGGTACCCAAAGAGACTCCCGGAAACAGGAAATAACAGCAGAAGGAAGAGGCAGCTCCCGACAGAGGGAAGATGCCACCAGGCCTCTATCAGAAGAGGCCAGGGAGGATCCAGCACAGAGACAGAACAAGACAGCAAAGCATTAAATACAAAACAAAAACTGGAAAATGTAATTGCTAAATACGTGAGTCACTCTGACAACCATTACCAATGGAAATATTACTACAAAATCTTTAAGTCATACCTTCACCAATGTCCACTGTAAAGGGACTTTTGTTGATCGGACCACCAGCAAAGGTGACATAAATGACATGTTGGCCCTCCTGGGTTGGTTTGTAGGTGCAGCGGTAGCTACTGTTGCCCTTGTCCTCTATGTTGCAAGTTACAGTGTTCTTCTTGCCTGCAGGGTCCATGATCACAACATCCACTTCACCAACACCAGCACCTGTTCAACAGAAGGAGGGCTATGAGGCCATGAAATGAGAAAGACATTTTTCATCTAATATTTGAGCCAATCAATTACCTGCTGTGTATATGTCAAAATAAGTACTCTTATTAGCAATGTTGCCCATGGGCTCCAAGCCAGGGCCTTGAGCAGTGGCCTTGCTAGAGTCTCCCTGAGCCATGCCAATCTCCACCTCAAAGGGGCTCTTGGAAATGTGTTGGCCTGCAAACAACACTGTGACCTACAAATGTAAAACAAACAAAAAAAGAGAAAATATTTATCAGGAAAAAAGAACATCAAGCTCAAACAAGATTTGCAGGTTTTATAAACATTAAAAGTCCAAGTAATGTTAACTTCGGAATGATTTAAAAGGAGGCCAACACCTTTATTATATTTTACTGTATACTGAATGTATTTGGAGTTTGGGCTCAATAGAAATCTATTTTTTTTTTTTTTTTACAGCTGCATGATGTATTCCAATAATCCTTATCACATGAACCACACACACACACAGACTTGGCTTACCTTGTGCATCCCTGTGACTTTTGGGATATAGAAGGCCGAGTAGGTGCGATTCTTGTCGTTGTTGGCCGTCACCTTGGCCTGGAAATACAATTAATTGGTTTTAAAAAATAAAAATCAATAAATGCAGTACCTATTGACAGTGTGTGATTAATAGCAAAAAGCATCTATAACCTCCTCTCTGTGTCCAGCAGGGTCCTCGACATAAACGAGCACTTCTCCCATTCCTGCACTAATGGTCTCCACAGTGAACACAGCCTTTTTCATCACAACATTGCCAAGTGGCTCAATGCCTGCAGAGAGTGGGAATGGTTTAAATTTTCTTTTTTATTATGTGTTTTTTTTTTTTTGGGGGGGGGGGGGGGGGGTCAATGATCGGTGTTTACCTGGCCCATAGGCACGTGCTTTCTTGGGATTGAGTTTAGGTCGAAGTGGTGCACCAGGTTTAAGTTTCCCCTTTGGAAACTGGGACAGGTAAGTCATGACAGAATGCTCATCCACATTGGGGTCAACTATTTCCTCAGGGGTAATGACCTAGGAGAGGAAGACAAGATTTTGTAAACATGAGATAACAAGGGTCATTTTATTTTTTTGTGAAAACAATGTAGGCTACAGTGGCACAGCCAAAAGAAAAACAAGTTTGCAGAAGTTATATGCAACCTACAAACACGCAAAGCCATAGTCCGCCAGCGGAAACACACATGCCCTTTGTTTTTCTGCAAAGGTCCACCAAAGACAGACAAAAGGCACTTCTCAGAAGTATGATAGCAGTTGGGCGGAAACAGCAGCAACCACACACTCAAAGTGTGAGCATGCAATGCTGTGCCAGCTGCCAACTGTGTGCCAGTCACCAGAATGACAATTATGAATTTCAAAATTACACCAATAGGTTTGATTAACAAATCGCTAAAGGGATCGAACAGGATGTAGGTAGAATGACATTGTCTGATTAAGTTTAGAGGATATTTCTGTTTCATGTGGGACAGAACCACATAAGCAAAATAGAATTAAAGTCACAAATATTTGTCAGGAAGTCCAGTAGAATTGTAGCTCAATGTAGTTACACTTAGTGTGAATGTTGAGTGCGAAAAAAAACATTATTTTGCCATGTAACTTGGTTCTCTTCATAGTAAAGAGACTACCCACGATACATAAAAATAACAGCAGATTTGAATGTTGCGAGGACTGGAAAAACTGTCAAGTTGGTTGCACTATGACGAACACAGTAAATCACACATTTACGTTTTACATTTAAGCTCCGACTCAAGAAAAACTAAATCGCAAACATTTGTTCCCAAGCTATTCCAATTTATTGTGGCATCAGAAGTAGCTAACTTCAATGGACTTATTGAGAAAAGCACCTTCTTTGTCACACAGCTGTATTCATAAAGAGTACATGTTGCATTTCAGAAACCCCTTGAGTTGTAGATGTATAATTGACTACCTGTGGTATACCAAGCCAGTCATCAGCTTGTTGCATGGCCTCACGGGCATTGTCCACAGGTTTAGTCTGATCCCACTGGTCCCAGTCAGGACATAGACCTACAGGGAATGGCAAAAGGTGATCCGACAAACAGTACAGAAAAATCAGCATTTGAGCCAAAAACAGCTACGTTAGGCCAAAAGTAATGCATTTACCGATATGAAGGAATTTTATGGGGTTATTTAGAAATCTTTCTGCAGGGAGTTATTTTATTTTAAAACATTGCAAAGTAGTGTGCCAAATGTTCAAGACATTCAAACATGATCATTAAAACGTTAATGTCACTAGATAAAATTATATGCTCCTCTCACCTCCCACACACACTACTGATAACAGAATCTTCTCCCCTCACATCAAGGCCTTTCCATTTTTTTCTTTCATTATTAAAGCCATCAACTTAAAGGTGTCAAACAGTTTGGTTCAACGGCCAAATTAATGCTAGATCTCTTCTGGGCTGGACATTTTATGGCTCAGTAAGTTAACCAAATTGCCACCATTGACGGTGCTCAACGTCCAATCTATTTTCACTGGGTGAGGTGAATAAAAGGAACGTTCATCAAAGGCAGTGCAAGAATAGCATCCACAGCCAGTTTAAGTGATTTGGAAATCATCGGCCAGATCCGACTCCCTAGTGGGCCACTTTCAGCCTCTGGGCGAAATGTTAAACAGCCCGGCTTTAATTTTAACATTTTCCTTAGCCAAAACCTAAGACTATGCCCAATGTTTCACGTCACTTCTTCCCATATTCAGCCCTGCCTTTTGCTCATAAACTCAAATATACACCCATTCAGCACCTGGAGCACAGCTGTCGACCAGGGCCCCTAGAGCACGGCCAGTCTGCCAGTCCCGGTTGAAGTTGGTGATTGGAAGTTCAGGTAGTTTGTTCTGAATCCATCCCAACAACCTTTGCTTGGGGGTCTTTTGTCTGCCGTCATCTGCTTCCTCTTCTTCATCCCACACCGGCATGGAGATGGAGTAGTGCAAGATCAAGGTCCAGATCAGACCCAGGATGAGCTTGAGATTCCCATCAACGATGGCTTTGGAATCTAGAGGCAACAACAAAAGACAGTTACATATTCATGTTCCAACTCTGTCGGGATGGGAAACTGACCAATTTAAACTTTTTAAATTGTACATTTCTTGATGCATTGGTACAATCTTTTATTCTGAATTGGCTGTAATGTTGTCTGCGGAATAATACTTGAAGGTAATTCTGAACGAATACCAGAACTTCCCATAAATCACGTCAGACAGACAAGAGTTTGAATTTGAGTTTAAATTATCAGCACCGACCGGGCCAATTAAAAGATTGGTTCATCCCTAGTTACTACAGTTCCACCTAATAAAAATAACAAATAAAGTGTCCAAAGATTGACGCATATAACCCTACAATGTATCTTCCAAATTAAATGTTGATCACTCAACGAATAACAGAGTAAGAGCATGTTTCACGTTACATAAAAAGCAACACTTAAATTTTTTGTAATGGTACAATCTATGATGTAATGTTTGTTCTATTTCAATCTTAATCTCATTGTAATTTAATTTTAATCTTGTAATGTTAAGATTTTTGCTCTCGGAATATTACAATATATGTTGAACCTTGTTAATTCTTACAGCACAACTGACCATCGCTCACAGCACACCAGTGTGCGGTGGCACAGTGGTTGGGAAACACTGGTCTGTTCTACCAAAAATAACCGTAATAAATAAAGTTCTGAAGTGAGTGATTCATTTTTCAACTTTGAATATTTGGTAATCTGTAAGTGAGATGTGACACAAGATTTAGGCTTCCTAATTGGAAAAATACAGAGTGATTTGGAGCAGTCAAACCAAAAAAAAAGCCCAGTTTAGTAACCCCTCACCATGGGAACTCTGAATGTGTGGATTACCATAGAAACCCGAAGTCAATTTATTCTGCGGTACTACAAAAGAGGTGATGACAAAGGACTGGAAGCGCAATATGTGAGAGTAGAAAAGTTTTACTGAAAAATGTTGAAGATAAACATAGTAACTTTAAATTGCCTTGTGTATTTAACTGCATCACACGCCACAACAAGCAGTAAGAGCGTTAAAAGCAAAAGAATGGGTGTGTCCCACCTTTATCACCTATGACTACGAAGTTACCAGAAAGGACAACATGACAGAAGTTGAACAACTACAAAGGTTTATTTTTTGCAAAATTGAAAACCAAATTTAACAATTGTAATTAGAACAATTGTGCTTGAAAATAAGATACTTTCACATATGTATTTTTCCCAGCAATTTACACGATGTCTGCAGGTTTGTAAAAAAAATTTAATAGTCTTTTTTTATAAATATAAAACAAATTACAAGTTTAAAATACTGAATTACTAGTAAGGTAAAAAAATTACAGGTAAAAAGGACATTCTTCAAGTGTATAAATGAGTGAATGACTTGATGTACCAGGTAGCAACCATTCATACTCCTGCTGGCTTTGGAAACATTCCTGCTCACTTTAATAATCTGATTTATTCTTTGATAAATGCCTCTCTTGCCACCAAACTTGCGAGGAATGTGCTGGCATTCCCGACAGACACCACCAGTTCAGACAGAGCCCATATACGGACAGACTGCTACACAATCCCCCGCTGCTGATTCATACCCCTTAGTGCATGTGCTCATGTGCGTTTCCGTTTGCGAGACTGCCCCCGCCACGCAATCAAAAAACTCCCATGACTCAACTATATGCTGTGTGCATGCACCCATCAGCCCCCTCTTGAGCGTTAAAGCAATGACATCGCCAGAACCTCTGACCTGAGCGATCGGTTAAGATGCTCAGTGAAAGGAAAGACCCAGAGGGAGTGGTAGAGCAAATGAGGAAAGAACACCATAAGCAAGTTGTAAAGTCCTATGACATATTTTCAGTGTGATGCATAATATTTAAGAAGCATCTGTCTGTGTCAAATTCCTTAAAAATCCAGACGGGTACTTTGTTGTAGGTGATTTAAATTCCTATGAAAGTAATGATCCAAACTTCAATTCAGTTTGAACTTTGAATTAGCAAATCCTATCTGACCTACAAAAAAATGTAATCCACTACAAACAGCACAATAATAACCATTGTTTTCTTTCTAAACATTCTTATATTTTAGAATTTGATGCCTGCAACCTACGCTGAAACAGCTGGGACGAGCAAACAACGTGGTAAAATTGAGGAATGCTCAAAACACCCATTTGATCTCAAGGATTTTGTCCTCTGGGCCAAAGTGGAAACAACTATCATCCTTGTATCAGTACAACGTCAAAATACCTAAAAGCAAGCATTTATGATGGCATGAGCATGATTGTACCCAAGACATCATGAATGGTGAAAAGGTATCTTAGATAAAGCATGGTGCTATTTAAGCAGTGTCTTTTCCAGGCAACTCAATATTTACTTCAACCATACAGTATCGAGCTACAATATTTATATATAATTATTGATGAACCCAACAATTCTATTCTATTTAAACAATAAGGGTTTGTAGTAACAGACAATACCGGTCTACCCTTTTAAACACTGCTTATTTTCACATGCTAAATAAGATGGAGACTTATATCTTAAAGATCCCTCTCTTTCTAAACCAATTAAGGGTTTTTGTTAGTGGTATATTTATTGGCTCACACTTGGTTATCAGCAAGTCCGGAAACAGCTGGGTATGTCAGGACGATTGTAAAATTGTGTTGTAAAATATCAGCGTTAGCCCCCCCAAGCATTTCCAGTTGGAAATGATTAAGTTTAAGTTCAAAACTTGCAAAAAAAGTTTGTGAATAGTTTGTCAAGACATGAAATACAAAAAGCTCCTCTAAATTTATTTTTAAACCATTTTGAAATATACTTGTATACTAATGTTAAAATTCCTGTTTCCCCCAAATGATTTGTAAGAAACGTGAGGAGCATTCAAACAACAAGTTTATAATGTGGGCAAAGAACCAACAATTCTACCATGTTCATTCTTCTCTTACATGTTATTGAAAAGCTACTTCCAAAAAAATTGCCAACAAATAAGGTAATTTTGATATGGGACTTTTATCCCAATATTAATACCCGATCTACACATTTTGAAACCCAACTCCAATGGCCCACACCCGGCGATGCAGGTCAATCAAGGACAACCTCCTATTCGAGTGTAAAATAATTAAGAAACGTGCCAACCATGTTGGCTGACTTTCAAGATTTACGGTTGACGACAATGGCATACCATGAAAACTGATGACAAGAATGTTGGAACTGTCCCGAGAGCACCAAAAATATCAACAATAGCAGAACAAGCTTTGCATTGGGACTTGACTGTTTTATGTGGCAAGAGTTACAAAGTTTCATTGATAGTATTTAAATTTGTATTTTCTTTACAACAACCATTTTGCAGCTTCTCACAATGACCTACTCTCTCAGGTCATTCCCCTTCTCATACAACCACCCGCCTTCCACCTACCCTTAACAAAAGCTGCAGTTGAGCTACTACACTTCCTGATTTTCCTTTCTGCCATTTCCACTCAGTCAACCACCCTCCTACTTCTCACTCTGACTGTAAAACATTCCCCCGTTTTTTTAGCCTTAAAAGGGCAGAAGCAACTGGATCTTAGCGGCCCTCCCATTCCAAGGGCTCTAGTTACAGAGGAAGGAGGAGGGGTTTGGGAAGATTAGGGAAGTGAGACAGGGAGGCTTGGAAGACCTTAAGAAAAGGTAGAAAGTGCTGTGGATTTTTGTTTGTTTAATCTTGCACAAACTGAGATATGCTCCCGTCAAGTGAAAGGACAGTTTTGTGAAAACGGCTTTGGTTAAGGGTATGGGTGGGGGATTTTCGCTAAGAGAAGGCTGCAAGGGCAGACAACCAATAGGAGGGATGACCAAGTCGTATATAAAATGATGAACGAGGGGCTTTAATGAATGCCATATGGTTTCAATCAGGTGGTTTTTCATGGAAGCATCTGGTAACACTGAACAAGCACACAAGTTTGCATTTTAGTAATTGACAAGCTGAAAAAAATACATTTACAGCATTGTATGTTCACTATCTCCCACTTTGATAGGTTTATAAAATACATTATTCCAATAGGAAAACACACTTCTTTGTGGGTCCAAAACTGGCGTCAAATCTCTTGCCATTTGAGGAATGGGGCGTAAGGGCATGTGTCCAGCTCTGATGCAATACACTGAATGGCACGGAATGGAATGAGAATGCACATTCTATTGAATGTTCACAGCACCCTTCTTGCCCAAATGTAGACAGGAAGCTATGCCAATGATTAAGCTTGAGCAGGAAGTGATCCGTTTGAAACGGAATATAGCGATACTTGTATATGCCTTCCTGTCTCCCTTATGCCTATTTAGACATTCAATTCATCAAGAGGCATGGTAGAGTTGAAACCCATATTCACACGTCTACAAATGACACTTGATTCACACCTATGGATGGGAATAGTATTCAATTAACCTATCACAGTTGAGTTTATTCATTTTGGCAGGTTGTACAATAACCTTAAAAACGGCAATGAACATTAAATGTCAGTATGATTTTGATTGTTCAAGAAAGTGAAGAATATGTATGCATGTACTACGTATGGTCTAATAGATTAGCCTCCAATTGGATTACTTGTCACTGCAAACGAATAACCAATTACTTTTCATTCTGTGCTATTGACCATATATACTATTAATCCATTAGATTAGATGTGTAATTAGCCAAGGAGTTATCACTTAGTTTTTTTTGTAATACCGTATACACCATGTAATTTGTTTAAAAATTTAGGTTGAATTCATCACCACATCCTATTTGTCTACATCTAGTTGCACCCAATCACTTCAAATGTCAAGGACTTTCACTGACCAAATGCAAAGTTTCCTTGTTTCCATTTCAGTATTGCAAAATAGTGAGACTGTTGTCACACGTGCATGTGTCTCAACCTGCCAGCTCAGCCTGTGGCAGTAGACAAGAGAACAAACAGTTACCAAGTAAAACCACAGTGGAGTAAACATTGCATGCAACTTGCAGGCCAACTACCAAATATAATTTGGGAGAAATATAACTTTTTGGGGGATGGGGGGGGGGGGGGCATATTAATTAAAGTATCCTGCAGACAAAACATTTCCAGAGAACCTCAAAAGCACAGCTCATTACAGTTTAACTAAGAGAATCGGTCCATAAAAGCGATGAACAGAATCTGTAACATGGGGCAACCCCCACTGGAAACAAATCTGCCTTACTGCCGGCTACGCACACCAGACTGTCATAGAATGACTGGACCCACATATCAGGGTTTGCAGAACCTCTGACTCACAGAAGCCGCTTTTGTCACACACACAAAAAAAGACTGAATCCAGGTTATGGCTCATAAGCACATAAATTAGACTTGAACTGTACAAAACTGCAAAGGTGACTAGGAAAAAAAGCCATAATGCAAGACAATGCAGCCAATACAGTAATTTAGCTCAAAATAGAGAAAACAAACAGATAAAATACTAAACAAAATTTATTTTGACGCTTAAGAATGAAATTCAAGAACAAAAAACATCTTGCATAAAACTAGGGGGAAAAAACTTGCTCACTTGTGCCTGCCACAGCTCACTCAGGGCACACCATCTTACCGTAGTTAAATGTGCTCGGACTGCCCAGATGAGTGGTCTTGTTAGATGTGTTGGTGTTAGATGCGTTGGTAGTATTTGTCATGTCAGCAAATCCCCATAGTTAAGGTTGATTGAAAGTTTTGGTCAATCGTTAAAATAGCAGCCTTGATACCTGCGTAATGTGTATTTTATGCTGTTATTGCACCCAGAGACTTGGTAAACACTGTCTGCTAGGGACATACTTCCTGGTCTTACTCCTCACTTTTATTCCTTTTTTAATTCATCTACTTGCAGGCAACATTCTTAGGGAATGCAGAAAGGAATTGATTGTACATTTGTGATTATGAATTAAAACATAATTCCACTGATTAAAAATATACATATACTTCTCGTGTGAAAGTGACAACTATCGCAGTAATATGAATCGAATCGAAAGGAGATATTTTGACATTATATCCAATATGGCCACCACAATCTTAAACTTCTGGTTAGAAAATTGCAATTTTGGTCATAAATTTTCATTTTCAAATTGAATAATCTGATATTTTCCCTTTACAAAAAACTCAAAACAATTTTAAGGGTAGGGATTATACGCGTAGACGTCTTACATGCAAAAAAATACAGTAACTGTATTTGACTACATTGTATGAAATGTGACGTGACATTCCATAGGTTGGATTTGCAAGAGTCAGCAGCACTTTCACACAACTTAGAAAATTGTCAATTGTTGGATCATTTAATACCAACAAAAATTCTAATGTAAAGTTTTATAATTGTGTTGCATTTACTTGGACGGTTCCATTTGTAGCTTGGGAAAAGTGGCTCATCATCAGGATGTGACATGTAATCAGATGCTGCTAACAATTCTTGCAACAACAAAAAAAGTGAAGCTAGGACAGTGGAAATAATTTTTTTTTTAAAAAACCTCAAGAGTTAAAGATGGCAGTTTGTGCTAAATTGTGGTGAGGGTGGCTTGGTGGGTGTATCCATTTTCTGCAATGAAAGAAGGAAGTAGAGAGAAAAGCAGGCTGCGCTCTCATCTTGATTATACAAGTAAAAAAGGAGAAGCTGGATAAGGTACCACACCCATGAAGACTGGCAAATGACCCATTTCTAAGTATCTAATATAAAATTGTACATGTATATACATTCACATGCACACATGGATAATAGGGTGGCATAACGATGATTGTCCAGTCCATGTGCCTCTGAAAACTAGTGCCACACATTCAGCGAGAATTGCCACCTTTGTAACTTAAATCATCAACTTTTTTTCCTTCTAACACAAATATTCTGTAGACAGGTTTTCAAGAGATCAACAAGTGCAGTCATGCCACTGACATCAGAAGGTTGGACGATGAGGTAACCGTTTTGCCCGACCATAGAGCTACAATTAAAATTGTAAACTTTTTAAAAGAATTGGTGAAACATTGAGAGACCTTGTTGAACTCATTGTCCAAATCCTTGAAGTTATTACACACCTACCAAAAATATTCTGCTTTGTTGCCCTCTGTAATGGAAAACGTATTTTTTGTTTAATCAATAACTAATTCAAAAACAAGTTTCTACAGTGATAAAACAATCAATATTTAAGTCATGTTTGCATGTTTTCACTTCTTTGCAATTTTCTTTGCTATTAATTGGAAAAAAGGCTTTTTATTATTTTAACTCACTCCTGCTACTAGGACTCAGCACTACATAAAGACAAAAAAAGGTAGTTATAATAGGGATGACCCTACTTCGCGATTTTTCGATTATCACGGCCATGTCTGGTCTAGATTAACCGCGTTTGAGGGATTACTGTGCTGCCATTTGTATAAACAGAGTGGAACTATATCAGACTGGTGATTTACTACTCTGATTCTCTATTGGTATCTGCACCTGATATGGCTGATTTTTGGTGCATCGGATTTGTCACATCCATCCAATCCAGTAATAGCATGTGTTTTAGTTCCATTGGGCTTTTTTACAGCAATAAATCAAACCACTAAGCCAACATATCTGCTGGGTGGAACAATTTCTTTCAGAAACTAATAAATGGTAGCAAAGCATCTTGTAAAAAAGGGCAATTTTTGAGTCAGTACTACCTGGGCACACTAATAAAAACGAAATTTTGGCACATCTTGGCAATGGATCACAATGGGCAACAAATAAATAAATACACCTTAGTTTGGACAGTGCATACGAACGCCTCTGTAATCATCTGCATGCTAGAAAATGTATCTAGCCGTGTTTAACAATTAACTTTGTAAGTTTCGGTCATTGCCAACAGACGAGTGATACTCTGAACGACAGGCTGCCATTGGCAGCGATAGACCAATCTCTAAAGGAATGGCACAGATTCAGACAATGGCGGACAATCCTTGAAGTCCAATTGAATTGAGCATCTGTCGACACATACGATTGACACAATCCAATGGCGGCCATCCAATTCATTATTTTTTTTATATGGCTAACCCACAGTTAAAATGAATTTGATGTATATTGCTGCTATAACAAAAAATAGTTTAATTCGTTAGCTTGATCTATGACAAAAATAGTTTAATTCGTTAGCTTGATCTATGACTTCTCAAAATTGCATTGCAAGAAATGTAGAATACAAAGTTACACCAAACTAGATCTAACGGCTTCAATATTGTCAGTACATCTGTGGATTCCTTCTGAAATTTGGCATGGGTACAAGCAAATTAGTTAAAATTCTAATCCACAAAAAAATGATTGAAATGCCTTTAACTTTTTTTGCCATGGCCACAGGTGTAGTGTCCATTACACAATTGCTTCCACCGGAATAAATTGAGAGCAGTAGCAAAAGCAACTCAAAGAAACTGCAACAGAAAAAGGTGTTGTATTCATTTCTTTAACCGGTGTGAAAATGATTGTTTAAACCATGGATAAACATAACGATATGATTCAGTCAGGACTTTTGAAACAAAATGTTTAAAAAACAAAACAGAACTGCTGCCCCAATCACAGCAGTTTTAGGTGTATTTTCAGGTGATATTTTGGAACTCCTCCTTTTAGTACTCAACCCCCGAAGTAGGGTGGTGTCACTACCATAACGCATGCCAGGGTTCTTTTCTATTATCCCCATTTTTAGTTTTAAACATCAATCCACTTGAGTATCATTGTTCATGATCCACTTTTATCTGGTGTTCTAGTTTGCCCTGCGTTGGTTCTTTTATGGCAGTACCAATCCCACTTTAGCATTTAACCTTTAAAAGATGTTACAAAACCAGTTATGACATCCCCCATATTTTCAAGTCCTCTGTTCAGCGATTGATACGACAGAAAATCTATGACGAGCCATGCATTTCACACCAAGGTCTTCAGTAGTGCTAGGTCCGAATCAGTCCAACCCCCTTACTTTATGGCTATAAAACCTGTACTGCAGCTACAGCTGCATCACATTTTTAAAAAAGTATAAATAATAACCTCATAAAATTGAAATGTTATTTAGGTTATATTTTCTCAGAAAATACAATCCATTGCATCCTGTCTGATGTACACAAGCAGGAGCGAAGCTCACACACCGTGGAATTCCAGCCCACGGCACGAAAGCAACACAACACAATGGGCCTGTGTCCGAGCGTGTTCCTCCAGGATCAGCTCTCCTCCCAAATGGGATTGCCTGAACTACATCCTGACCCACAAAGTTTGTAGTTGGACAGAGACAGGGGCCCTCTTCCCTATCCTCCCAAATCAAGTGGAGAAAGGAGGGGACATAGCCCATGTCAATACATGCAGGCAGGCAAGCAGGCGGGTGGGGGAACCGCCTGCTTTTTCACTCAACACTGATGAATGTTAATACTTGCTTGAAGCCCTATCTAATTTTTCCATTTTTTTTTAAATTCACATTTTTCTATAGTTCATCTCTACATCTTTTTTTAGAGCTGTACTGTTTGTCATGTCTTTAACATTTGGGGATAATTGAAAGACAATGATGGCACCTGGTGAAGAGTGATTAGTGGTGCGTTTAAAAAGCAAAAAAATAAAAATCACATTTTATTGATTTGGCAGGCGATTAATTCAGATATTGTTTTCGCAGAACAAAGTATAAAAAAAAAAGCTACACGAAGACGGAAGGATCCATTCATTGCACTCGTCATAAAAGTCACTCACCTATGGACACCAACTTGATGTTCTCCTTGTCCAAGAACTCCAGAGCCACGGACACGTTCTCCAGCTGCATTTGGCGGAAGGTGGGCCGCTGGTTGTACTTTCGTAACATCTTTTTCCCGGAGAGGACCTCCAGTAACCCGATGAGCCGTAGCCCATCGCCAAGGTCGGTCTGCAAGTTGCCAATTCGCTTCTTGACGAATTTCAGATGCTCGTTACACCATCGGGTGAACGTGTTCTGCTGGATTTTCTTCCACGGGGCGTCTTCGGCTAGGTCTTTCTCCGTGGCAGGCATTTCTGCGTCCTTGTCCGTGGAGAGAGCGTTAGGAGCGGGCGCGGCGCTCTGGTGAGTCCGGGGGTGGGAACCACTCATTTTTATAGCGTCGGCTGTCTCTCGGTTCGCTGACTTGATTATGGGTGGAGTCTCTTCAACTTTTCCTTCACTGCCACTCGGTCTCGGCTGTTTGACAGAAACAAATCAAGACGGAAAGTTGAGAATTTGAGAGAAAGCTTTTTAGAATTAAAATAATAATAATAATTGCTTCGAAATGAAAACGAGCTGGAGTTAAGTTCGTTTTTAGGGGGTGGCGAAAGTGCACCGACGAAAATAAGGACGCCTCAGGCGACCATTACTGCCCTTTTTTTAACCCTTGCATTTCTCCCTCGCTCTTCTCACAAAGTCAGCGGGGATTAACTGTTCAGAAAACAAATCATATTCAGCAACATCTACTTTTCAGCATTGTGTACAGTTTATATTTCATGTCTGCGGTAAACTTAATCCCACCTCCTAGAAACAAATAGCAAACAAACGACTGTCGATCTTTTAAACCAGTTTGCATATGTTTGCAGAGTATATTCATGTAATTATGTTCGTCTAACAGGCTTATCTAAGCATCAAATTCCTAGAAAAACACGCCATCTATCCACCTCCTTGTTTATTCATTTTCTGATCCACTTCCTCTCACTGAGATTGCAGGGGATGCTGGATCCTATCCCAGCTGAGTACAGGCACCAGGCTGGCCTGAATCGGTGACCAGCCAATCAGAGGGCCCAGGGAGACGGGCAACCGTTCACGCTCACTCATACCTAAGGGCAATTTAGACTGTTCAACTAGCCTACTCTGCATGTTTTAGGGATGTGGAAGGAAACCTGAGTACCTGGAGAAAACCCACGCAAGCCCCAAGAGAACATGCAAACTCCACACAGGAAGGTCCGGACCTGGTATCAAACTCTCAATCTTTGAACTGTGCAAATGAGTGACTCGAAATACGAAAAAGATCCAAGTTAGATACAAATAGTAAATGCATTTGCATATCGGTTGTTTTTTATTATGAAAATATTGTCTCGGATGCATTGATTTTCACTTTAGGACCTCATTACCATCTAGTGGGCTCTCTTTGGCTGTGTCTCAACAACCACTATCCATGTTTCAAGATTCTATCTTACATACCTGTCCACCTTGGCTAATCACTCCCTTTATTAATGATTGCAATTCCCCTTATTAAGCAATTAAAAACTGTACAAAAGCAAAGTACCACCTATACAACACATTAGAATTTACATATAAAATACTGCTCTACTTTTTTATTTTCAAGTTAAGAAAAAAAATTCTAGATCCAATTAATTTTGTAAGTAGAGGTACAACTGTACTCTTTTAATTCCAAAATACCTCAAAAACAAAAAGCAAGACGATTAAATTATGCTGGGAATACCCTAGTCCAATCTAGTAAAATCTGGTTCTGATGCGGATCTTCCATCAAGTGTAATTCATCACCATGGCCTACTGCACATATGCTTGCCGGTCTATAGTCTTCTCTCTATTTCTAAATAAGTGCACAGGGTCACTTAAAAAAAATTCAATTTTAGTTATCCAAACTTTGTTAATTATTTCCAGTTAGGAACGTTTGCAATCAAATTATAAAAGTGACTGCCTATATGACCGACCATATGGGATCATGAGAAATTTCACTATTTTTTTCATCACAAAAGAATTCTACAGTTTGTCTGACAATTCCAAATTTCTGAACTTCCCTCTGCAGTTTGCATGTTTTCAAAAAAACTACTTCTTTCATTTTTTATTCATTTTCTACACTTCTTATCTCAGTGCTCAAGGCTAAACAGCTGATTTTGTCAAATGGCAGACTAATTCTGAACTGTTCATCCGTTGTTTGGAGTCAAAAGACTAAACCTAGAATTCAGAATGCCACTTAATGGGCACCAAATTCACTCTGACTACAGTGCACTCAGACAAATTTACCCCTGAACCAGTAACTGATCTGGTATCCAGTCACACATTTATTTCCCTGTACAATTGTAAGTCAAAACCCTTATTGAGTGAGGAATCATAGTATGGAAACCAGAGGACCCAGAAAAAAACCCACACAGGGCTGGGGAGAACAGGTAAACTCCACACAAATGGACATGACATGGATTTGAACCCAGGACCCTGGAGATGTGAGGCCGACACACTAACCACTTGCACCACCAGGCACATGGGTCCTATTATGCTGTCTCCTATGTAACAAATAATAGGATCCTTGACATTCACAATATTTAAAATCTGCTTTCAAATGCTTAATTTAACAAGTATGCCATTAAATACAGCCGTTTTTCTGCATATCTGACAGCACATTGGTCGGGAATTACTGCATGAGGCCACCACCAAAATTAAAAAAAAAATGAAATACGTACATTGCTTTGTACATTGTGAAGTACTGACATAATTTTTCGCAAGGTCGGCATGTTTTTTGTGGGTACAGAGGGATGGTGAGTGATTGATTGTGTTATTTCCAAATAACCCTCGTCATACGATTATTGGGATAAGCCACTTGCATCACAAACTCCAGTTGCACAAGTCATTGGATTCCTTTCCGAGAAACAAGGCAGCAGTGGCTCTAAAGACAGGAAAAGATACAACTGAAGCTTCTTTGACTAAATAAGGAGCTCAGTGCCAGCAGAATCGGTGTGGCCTGCAGCCATGAAGAATGCTTTGCCATTGCTTTTGTCTCTCTGTGTGTGGGTGTGGGTGTCTGGTCAATGGAGAATCTGAGGAATGCTCCCCCTATAACACCCTTTAACAATCCTACAGAAACTTTGCAGTAACCCATACTTAATAACACCTCAAAAAGGGTCTCTATTGCTCACCCGACCCCCTGTCATGATAATGTTTCTCTCTCTCCCTGCCTGCCTCTCTCATTTATATTTGAAAGTTCTTTATTTATTTATTTTTCATCTCTAATGACCTAGAAGACGTCCCTGGTACTTAAACTTGTAATTTGCTTCCCTCTAGCGACGCATAGTGGAAGTGCACGTAATTCTCTATACCCAATGACTTCTACTGAAAGGGGAACTTTGAACTATATATTTATAGTATATTTATATGTATGTGTGTGTGTATATATATATATATATATATATATATATATATATATATATATATATATATATATATATATATATATATATATATATATATATATATATATATATATATATATATATATATATATATATATATATATATATATATATATATATATATATATATATATATATATATATATATATATATATATATATATATATATATATATATATATATTATATTTCATTTAATAAGAGTTTATTTATTCATTTTCAACACTGCTGATCAGACAAAAGAACCACTGCACCATCGGGTGGCTGATAATAGTCTAAACACCCTAAATTAAATGTTTTTTTTTAATATTTTCTTTTGAGTTTTAAGAAAAATTGCATTGTCAAAGACTTTGCATTGGAGAATTAGACACTCAAGTTGTCCTTCTGGGTGTCCCCCGATTACCTGGCCAATAATTCAGAGAGTCCCCTGCCTGGTGCCCATAGTTGGCTGGGATAGTCTCCAGCACCCCTGCTGGAGACCAGAAGTGGTGCCAGAAGTGGTGGCCAGCCAATCGCACGACACAAGAAGACAAACAACCATTCACAGTCACACTCATACTTAGGGCCAATTTACAGTGTCCAATCAGCCTAGCATAGTTTTGGAATCTGAGAGGAAACCAGAGTACCCGGAGGAAACCCACACAGGCCCGACGATAACATGCAAACTATTCACAGGTGAACCGACCTGGATTTGAACCCAGGTCCACCATTGTGATGCCGACGCGCTAACCACTTGTCCGCCCATGTCGGAACTATTTGGTTGGTATTACATAGATGATTATAATTTTATATACTTTAATAAGAGCCTTTGAAAAAAGACAACTTTTCCACTTTGAGAAGTTAAGGCTTTAAATCTGGACTTTGATTAAAACAAATGTTGTTCAAGGACAAAGTATAGAGTAGTTGTTAATATATTAAACTAGTCTTTTGGTGAAATACATACCTCACCTTGGTTCTAACATGCTGCCTCTGTGATGCATTTCAGTGTTTGCTGGCCATGCCAACAGCTTGTCGTCACCGGTGTCCACCACACCCATTCAACCACAAAGCCGAGCAAAAGTAATGAGGGCTGTCTCTTACCAGTACCCTGCATAAGTGTGTCAAAAACTCATGTAAAACGGAGTCATCATTTTATGTTTGCATGATACCTTTATTAAATACTTCTCTTTTTTCATTTAGAATTCAAAAGATTGTCTATATGGATCATTTTTAAACTGAAAAACAATTTGAAAAAAATCTTTGAAATTAGATTATACTATAATAGGTGTCATTGATCGTATAGTGGTCCGTTTGCCCGACTTAGGCACAAGAGACATGGGATCAATTTACACTCAGTGGCACTATGGCTGTAAATGGTCTCTGTTTGTGCCCAAAATATAGTCTTGCCTTTTGCCTGAGGTCAGCTGGAATATGTTCCAGCAGCATTGTTGAAAATTGACAAATGGATATATGTTAAGCCCAGTATTTTCCTTATTTTTAAGATTTTTGGAGTCCTATAGTAGAAAATTCTAATGAAAAAAAGCTAAGGTCACTTTTAGAATCTGCACTGATAAAGTTGGTAAAACCACAATGGAGCCCTCACTCAACCATTTCCAGCCAAATATAAAAATGATTCATTTTACTAAAGTTTGAAGACATCCATCAATCCATACATGAATTAGTTCATCCAATCAAGCAACATTTAAGTGACAAATATTCTAGATTTTTCATAGTTTGCCTGAGCCTGTGAACTATATATACGTTTTATTTTCTCTTTCTGACACCAACAGCTTGCTATTTCTTTTTTATTTTTAAGCTATAGCTATAAAAACCAGTTAATATGTTAGTTCAGCAGGTGCCTATTTGTCTGGTTTTCCGTGTTTTACTATTGCTTTCATATATAATGTGTTCTTAATTTCTTGTAAATAAAAAAAAACTGCCCCCAACAATGGAACTTATTCTTCAGTACTATTTATATATATGTTTTCCCTTTTATTGTGCATTTTCTGGCTAGTTTGACTTTTACTCAAGTGCGACTTATAGTCCAAAAAAAAAAAAGTTTATTTGTCGTCCATAAAACCAATGTTAATAATGCAGCAATGAATTCAAACGGGATACATTAAAACACTACTGAGGAACACAAATTCTGAACCAATATCAATTATGCCTATGTTTTCAAAACTATAGTAGAACCACATTTTATATTTTGTAACAGATCATTGGTGTTTCAAACTACCACACATTCTTCCAACTTTTTAGGCCATGTCTGTGTTTCTGGATCTATGTGTGCGTGCGTGCATGTGTTCGGTTAGGGGAGTGCTGTAAAATGGTTACTTGCATCTGTCCAAAAACATTTCCACACGTTCAAAAAAGGCTGTCTTATTACTTTTATGTCAAGTAGTTTTACATTGTATTTGGTCAAGACGATAGAAAAACAGTTGAGTAAAAACCATTTAATGAAATGTATTTCCTTAGTGCGGGTGGCCCAGCGGCTGAGTGGTTAGCATGTCAGCCTCACAGTTCTGGGATGCTGGGTTTAAATTGATGATGGTTCACCTGTGTGGCGTTTTGTGTGTGTGGTGTTTTCCCTGGGATTGCGTAGGTTTCCTCCCACATTCAAAAGACATGTATGGTAAGCAGGTTGGACAGTCTAAAATTGCCCCTGCGATCGGCTGGCCACCCATTCAGGGTGTTGTCCCCCGCCTCGTGCCCAAAAATCATCTGGGATAGGCTCCAGCACCCCCTGTGACCCTTGTGAAGTTCAGAATTATGTATTTATTTAAAATACACTGGTTTAGACTGAACTACAGATCACCTCACTTGACATTTAATGTGTCATAACATGCTGGTTTATTTGTCTACCATCACCAAACAGAACACAAAAGAACAACATCTTGCACGGGGAGCGGGGAATTTGGTCAAATTTAAATTTCATAAATCAAGTGCAGTCATCAATTGACTCAACACATAACTGGCAGAAAAAATAAATATAAACCAGCATATAAATTAAGTATGTGCGGGATACCTCAACTCATCACTGGTCAAGAAGAAGGAGAGAGGGAAAAAATCACTGTCCATGGATTACCTTATTTGGTGGGACCCCAGAATTTTCTATCTGGGCCCGCGTGGGTTTTCTCCAGGTACTCCGGTTCTCTCCCACATTCCAAAGACATGCATGGTAATGTGACTGGACACTCTAAATTGCCGCTAGGTGTGAATGTGAGCGTGAATGGTTATTTGTCTCCTTGTGCCCTGCGATCAGCTGGCCACCGATTCAGATTGTCGCCTGCCTCTGGCCCGAAGTCAGCTGGGATAGACTCCAGCACCCCCCGCGACCCGAGTAAGGATAAAGCGTTTGAGAAAATGAGATGAGGTGGGACCCAATAAATGAGTCTTGCTCACATAGAATCAGAGGCAAATCAAAATTTACGTGTTTGCTGTCTCCGTAAAGTGCAAAATTGATATGTCACGTACATTGTACCTGTGGATAGTGTTGTATAGGGTGGTTATCTTATTTTATAATTTTGAAGGGTGCTGCATGTTGTCATGTGATAGCGTCATATACGCACTTGCGCCGACGGACTCCGAATTTCAATCAGACTATCTATCTTCGATGAAGATCTTTTAAAAAAACGAAGAAGAAACTTACGTCTTCTCTTTGGAGGTGAGGCTGTCTGACACGGCTGTCCTGCGTGGGTTCGCTCTCCCACACCGATTGCCGGCGGGATGTATTTTGTACTGTTAAAAGTAGAGAGTGGAAACCAGGAGGAAAAAAACGTAGTCCCTCCGCTTTTTTTGGCTGCCGGATTCTGTTAAGGAGTTCTAGTGGTTTAATTGTTGGACTGGACTGGAAGCATCAGATGTGTTGAGGGGGTTTGACCGACTACTCCGACTTGTCCTCAGCCCCGTGCCTCTTCTTTCACTGGTGACGTCGAGGGCCGCGCCTCAAGGAGCTCAATGTTGTGATGTCATCGCTTCGTACGGCACACGCATCCCGTAAGTGTTTACAGTGTGTGTGTTTGTGAGTGTGTGTGTGTGTGTGTGTGTGTGTGTGTGTGTGTGTGTGTGTGTGTGAGTGTGTGTGTGAGTGTGTGTGTGAGTGTGTGTTTGTGCGTGTGTTTGTGTGTGTGTTTGTGTGTGTGTTGTGTGTGTGTTGTGTGTGTGTTTGTGTGTGTGTGAGTGTGTGTTTGTGTGTGTGTGTTTGTGTGTGTTTGTGTGTGTGTGTTTGTGTGTGTGTGTTTGTGAGTGTGTGTTTGTGCGTGTGTGTTTGTGTGTGTTTGTGTGTGTGTGTGTGTTTGTGTGTGTGTTTGTGTGTGTGTTTGTGTGTGTGTTTGTGTGTGTGAGTGTGTGTGTGTGTGTGTGTGTGTGTGTGAGTGTGTGTGTGTGAGTGTGTGTGTGAGTGTGTGTGTGTGAGTGTGTGTGTGAGTGTGTGTGTGAGTGTGTGTGTGTGTGTGTGTGAGTGTGTGTGTGGGTGTGTGTGAGTGTGTGTTTGTGTGTGGGAATGTGTGTGTGTGTGTGTGTGAGCATGACTGTGTGTGTGTGTGTGTGTGTATGAGTGAGTGTGTGTGAGTGTGTGTGTGGGTGTGTGTGAGTGTGTTTGTGTGTGTGTTTGTGTGTGTGTGTGTGTGTTTAACATGAGACCCTTTGAACCCCAGCTGAGTATTTGGTCAAAAGGCAAGAATGTTCTATTTCCTGAAAGGTGGCAAGACATCATTTCAAGAGAAAGGAGAGAGAGCACAGAGACGACCAGATGTAGGATGGAGGGAATAATCTATTGAAGAATAAAAACATGAACACTTATCGTATTTTCTTGCATAAAAGGAGCCTGTGTATAAGCCGCACCATTACAATTGCCTTAAAATCATTGAATTTTACAATTTCTCACGTAATATATGTTTTCTTACTGCAAAACAGAAAATAACCAACAAATAGTAAATATTAATTTTCCGACATTTACTGGTGATAAAGAGTATATAGCAATGCTGCAAGTCTTGATTCAGTCATCTTTTTTGTTTTCTATTACAAATACGGCTTATATGCAAGAAAATACGGTATATAGTAAAACCTCTGTTTCGGTGTGTGTGTATGTGTGTATGTGTGTGTATGTGTGTGTATGTGTGTATGTGTGTATGTGTGTGTATGTGTGTGTATGTGTGTGTATGTGTGTGTATGTGTGTGTATGTGTGTGTATGTGTGTGTATGTGTGTGTATGTGTGTGTATGTGTGTGTATGTGTGTGTATGTGTGTGTGTGTGTGTGTGTGTATGTATGTGTGTCTGTGTATGTGTGTGTGTGTGTATGTGTGTCTGTGTATGTGTGTGTGTAGTGTATTAATCACAGACAGATGTTTGCTGCTGGGCTTGTGAGGCAAGCGGTCAGTGACATCATCCATGTGGACTTTTTAGAAGTTACATTACCAGATCTAACACACAATCATTTTTTGGGCACTGATGTGGCTTTTCCCAGGAAATAATATTGACAAAAATAGCAAATCTCCTCTGACGTATGAGCATAGCAAGATGCATAGAATAAGGTTTTCTCCGGGTACCACGGTTTGTTCCCATATTCCAAAAACATGCATGGTAGGCTGATTGGACACTCTAAATTGCCCCTAGGTATGAGTGTGAGCATGAATATTTTTGTCTCCTTCTGCCCTGCGATTGGCTGCCCACCAATTTAGGCCTGGAGTCAGCTGGGATAGGCTCCAGCAACCCCGTGACCCCAATGAGGATAAAGTGGTTCAGAAAATGAATGAATAAAGTTTTGGGGGCAGTAGTTAAAAGTCTGAGTTGTATGGCGCTGACTAAAAAGCCACATAACAAAAGAGTCCTTAGTAACCAGTTAAGGAAATTGAAAAGGTTCAGTATTTGACTGGAAGTGCTGAAGGTGATTGTTCAAAGTGGACCTTGGCCTCTTGTTTAGTGTAGTGCATTCAAATATACGAAGCTACTATTAGCCAATGATGATCATTATGCTCATATGAGTGGCATTATAACTCTCGTAAGCATTGTTTTTAAAAATATGTCACTTTTTTGGTGCTAGCAAATGAACAAATATGCCATATTCTTTTTTTGCTGTCTCACATAACAACCCCCCCTCCTTTGACTCCAAGGCAAAGCCACTCAACGCACATAAACCTTGATCCCATATAACCAGCAGGACTAAATGTGGAAAATTTTTACTGGTTAAAGCTAGGTCCATTTTTAGACATGTGAAATATATAGATGTTTAAAGACCACTTCAAGTAGGCAATTTAGTTGCATAAAAACAGCAGAGGAGGAAAAGATGTTCATTGGATCTTTATTGGGTTTAGTAAAAAGGTATACATATATCTATTGAATCTATATTTTACCAGGTATGGTAATTTAGAACAGATTCTGATATGCAGTGCCGACTGGATTGCATTACTAATATTTAAACAAGATGTGGATGGTTGAATCAATTCACATTATTGGCATATATTGTTTAGGTATGACCTATATACACGTTTTAATCATTTAAACATAACATTTTTGGTATTTCCTCCAGCCCATTAGTTGACATTTTGAAAAGAAGGAATTTGTGCATCTGTCGCAACAAAGAATTCCTTTCATTTTGATTAAAGTGCTCGCTCATAATAAGGTCATAAGAGCTGTCCTTATTTCACCCGCTTGGGAAATTAGTCTGAACCTAGCAGACTGAAATCTTTTTTGTTTTCTTAATAAAACAGTAGCTGTCTTAGTGGTTGTAATGCCAAAATGTTTAATGAAAGACTTTGACAGGTCAGTTGTGGCAATCTTTTTAAAAGAATGGAAAAATGTTGTTTTTTCCCTTCTTACTCGTAAACATGATTCATTAGGAATCATGCATTTGACTCAGTTGAATGTTTGAAGATGGTGGTGAAAAAAGACATTATTAACTTGAAGTTATATCTGTGGGGGGTGCTAGAGACTATCCCAGGCAACTGCGCACCAGGCGGGGGACACCCTGAATTGGTAGCAAGCAGAAAGGTCGGAATTTGCCTATATTAATTCCAAAGAATTACAAAAATTGGCCTTAGGGCTTGAAAAAAATGTGTTTTTGGAACATAAAATTCTTTATATCCTAGGGGGCTTTGTGAATCCTAAAGCACGTCAAAATTACTTACCATTATTACTTTTCATTTGATCCACCAGGACATCTTTTGATCTTTTTAATTATATATTAATATTGTATATGTGAATTATTTATTTCTTATTTATTGATTATGTATCTCTACTATATATTGGATTACTTATTGATTGATTCATTTATTTATTTATTTTTTGTCTGTCTGTTGTGAGTTGTGCACCATGTTGTGAAAGCTTTTAATCTCATTATATACTTGTATAATGACAATACTAAAAGCATTCAGTTCAATTTAATTCAATTCAAATCAATTCCATATTAATGGGTTTAAATCACTTTTTTTAGCTATAAGAGAGGGTTGATGTCATGGAAACATTATAATGCAAATCCCTGCTATATGTTAATCTACAACTCCTGAAATGATCATTCCAATGAATGCTATCAGAACACAAATACTTTGAGCAAAGGTTAACAAGTGCAACCACTTTAACCACGGAACAAGAGAGCAGGACTAGGAATAAAGATATGAAAACACAGAAAGCAGTAATCAGAGTGATTCACTGATGTCCTCAACAGGCTGACTCAAAACAGCTTGGGACATCTGTAATCCTCTTGGGGTCCTACAGTATGTCTTAATGTGGTTTGTGAACATGTGCGCCACAGTGCATTGTGTGACTGAAAATTTCCAAGCAATTCTGTGTTGAGGCATTGGACATCCCTTTAAAGTTCATCCATTCATTCATTTTCTCAACCACCTTATCCTTACAAAGGTTGTGGGGGTGCTGGAGCCTATCCCTCAATTGTTGGCCAGCCAATCGCAGGGCACAAGGAGACGGACAGGCATTCATGCTCCCACTGATATCTAGCGGCAATTTAGAGTGTTTAACAAGCCTAACCTGCATATTTTTGGGATGTCGGAGAAAACCGGAGTACCCAAAGAAAACCCACACAAGCCCGGGGAGAACGTGCAAACTCCACACAGGAGGACCGACCTGGGATCGAACCCTGGCCCCCAGAACTGTGAGGCTGATGCCCGACCGCCTCTTTTTAATGTAAATAAATGATTTCAATTGTCACTATAGGCAACACTAAACTAAATCATTCAATCACACCATTTAATGAGTTTACGAATATACTGTAAGACTAAGGACCCAACATGCTGTTTTGAATATAAATAATACATTAAAATGGAGCTCATTTTGTTCTTTTCCAACATCAAACTTTTCTAAAAGTTTAGCCGTGCGACAATATGTGAAGCCAAGCACAAAAATAGAAAACATCCACTGCCGAGTATTCAAACCTGCAATCTTTTTCACTTTGACTCACGGAATCCGACATAATGTAGGTGCCTTTCAAAGATTAAATAAACACTTGACTCTTGTTTGGAATAAAAGGCGAGGAACTGTTGGACATTTACTTCTGTGACTCCTACAAGGGTGTCTTTCCACTCCCTTGCCATATTAAGACAATCACACAGATTGGATGAGAGGCTTGACAAATTGGGAGGGTCAGGAATTCAGACCTTCTGTTGGTTTACTTAGTGTGTGCACTTGTGTGTTCATGTGACTGTATATGTGTATGTATATGTTTATGTGACTATCTCTTTACTCAGTAGAAAACCTGACGACAATATGTGAAAATGAATCACACACACACACATGGGATCCAGCCCAGCACACCATGTTGTGTGGCCTGCGAAATAAATTTTGTGCTTCAACTTGATGTTTTTTGCTAAAGTGACATTGTTGCTGTCTTTGATTAAAAAATGAGGATTAAATAGACCAGTGACTGTTCTTTTTCTTAATAAATACACAAAAAGAAATAATATCTACTGCTATTCATTTTATTTTAAAAAATGCTGTTTTCATTGAAACCCTTTTGAAAAAAAACGGTATAATTTTTGTTATTTTGAATGAAAAATGTAAATAAAATATAATAAATTGAAGATATCTTAATAGAATAAGAAATGGAAAAATATTTTCAGCAATTTCCTCTTTTCTAAATGAAAAAAAAGGAAATAGCTAACTATCTATATTTGAAAAAAAAATACAAAAAATGATTTGGACAATCTTAAGGTTAACAATGTCTTTAGTAGATGATTATATCAGTTAGTTATCAATTATTTGATTAATCAAATATCCTGTCAAAATCAAACATAACTAAAAGAAGAGTTTAACCCTCCTGCATTAAATAGAAATCTCTGTATAATTTTTCTTATGAAACTTGTTGATCTTCATGCGCCCACACCCACCTGTTAACAAATAGATTATAAAATGTCTTGGGAATGTGCACTCGTGAGTACATTTAAACATTCGGACGTCTTTCTCTATCTACAAACAGAGCCTTTTAAGGAAAGCTTTCTCTTCCTCTCTCTCTCTCTCTCGCTGCCTGTCTTTCCTGCACTTTTACACTGCTCATTTCGACCAACCCCAAACACCCCCCCAATCCAAAAACCTCCCCGCCTCCTGTGTGTTCTTATTTTTTCTCGTCTTTGGCTCTTTCCCCAAGCAAGCAGTATCATATTCCCTCTTGACCAACATGCCCCTGTCAAGTCTTGTTGAACTAAGGAGAGAAAAGCATCTGTGAGAGACCAAGTGAGGAGGCGGGTAAAGTTAATAAGCAAGAAATAGACTGTGATACAAAGACATGTACAAATTTCAAGGCGAAAATGGTTTTGTGGTCCTATCGGATGACAGTATGGAATTGTTTTGTTTTCAAGATCTATCCTGAGGAAGAACATTCACCATTAAATTGACTCTGAAGTTAAAAATGAAGATGGTGCCACTGGGAAATGGACGGAGAGATGAGCTCCAGTGTTTTTGCCCTTTTAAGGGGGCGGAGGGATGCAGTCAGCAGCTATGAATGACGGAGCTCCCTCTCACATCCCCTCCCTCCCCCCTCCATCCCTTCTCCTGTAAATCTATCTTGCTCTAATTCTTACACATTGAATCAATTTCCTTTATTGTGGGCATTTGCGCAATGAAAACACATGTTGCAAGATAGTGCGTAAGAGTTCTACTTTATACAGACCAAAAATACATCTAATCTCAGACACAATGACAACATCATCACCATTGAATCAGCGGCTTTTCAGTTGTGTTTGATTTATATGCATTAGATCACACAAGGTGACAAACATGTACTTGTTACACAACAAGAATACCACACCTGTGTGGACTCAAACGCTGCATCAGTGTGTGTGTATGCATGTGTCATATTGTCTGAGTGAGATTCCAGATGACCTTTGTATTAGTCTTGCCATAGGAGTGTGTGATAAAGAGTAAGGTGACACTACACGTATGCCTTCACTTGCATCTGGATTCACTGGAACTCAAATGAAGGGGAACGCATAATGACCTCATGCAAGATTAACAGAAGCATGCAGTCGAAATGTCTGAATGTGATGAACTGTCTGGTGAGCGTTTGTGTGTGCGTGTGTGTCTGCATGTGTGTGGACAAGCAACTATGTGAGCAAAGAAACAAACTATCAAACTTGTGGAAAATGTAAAAAAAAAAGTTTGCAGAATTTGAAACTTTATCCCATCTCATCTCATTTCATTTTCTAAACTGCTTTATCTTCATTAGGGTCATGGGGGTGCTGGAGCCTATCCCAGCTGACTCCAGGCCAGAAGCGGGGACACCTTGAATCGGTGGCCAGCCAATCGCAGTCCTCAAGGAGACAGACAACAATTGGAATGTGGGAGGAAACCAGAGTACCAAGAGGAAACCCACGCAGGCCCGGGGAGAACATGCAAACTCCACACAGGTGGACGTGACCTGGATTTGAACCCAGGACCGCAGAGCTGTGAGGTCAATGGGCTAACCACATTAAACTTTATGTCAATCATTTTCACTTGATAGTCACCCAATGCTGTGGTGGTTCATTCACCCGACTTTGAAGCGGGCAGCGTGGGATCGATCCAGACATGGTGGCGGTGTTACTACAAGTACGAAGAACACAACATTTGAAGTAGAACTTGGAATTTATGCAAAATAAGCAGAAATTGACATTTGAATTAAAATGAACATGAGTTTAAGTACAACTAAAACTAACCCATCTTGACAATTACAGTGCAATTAATAGTCAAGTGACACTGTAAGTACAAGTTAAGATTTCAAGTTGATTTCCAGTTAAGATTTTCCAGTCGAAAGGAATGATGACAACATTATAACTAATTATAAAAATCAGCAATGTCTTGTTTGAGAATGGCAGATGATGTAAAATTAGTAGGGCATGACCAGTCTTTCTCTTCTGTGGCACTGCCCAAGCATAACCTCAACTTCTGTTCTGCATAACACACAGCAAGGGAGTGTACTGGCTTGTCTTTGTTATTGAAAGGAACTGATGCATTAGTTCACATTCAACTATTCTTTATACACTTAAAATGTATTGGAAATCATATACAAGCCAGTGTTATTGTGGTAACATTATATATTAGCAGACAAATTCAATTAATATTTTACATATATATATATATATATATATATATATATATATATATATATATATATATATATATATATATATATATATATATATATATATATATATATATATATATATATATACATACTGTATAGTTGTACAACAATAGTTAAACATATTTTACAAAGAGAAAATATGTCACTGTATACTTTTGCATTCTCCTGTTTGTAGTTTGACTCCTAACAGGAAGAAACATCATTATAAAATAAAATGTCACATTTGTCAATCCACTAGCTTTCCTAGTTCCAATGGATGGAATGTCAATGGGTGACAAACCAATTTAAACCAACAGCAGAAGCATGAAAAGAATCACATGGTTCGACGCCTGTCATCGTTACTGGCACTGAACGAGTTAAACTATATTTGTAGAACTGTTGGTGGTTGTTCTCCTCTGGTTCTCACTGTGTGCACTCACCCAGGGTTCAGCAGGAAGGGAATGACATCATATGAGCTCATGACTAAAGCAGTTGAGCCCAGCACAGACCTGCAGAGACATGACCTGCCGAATAGGAGACATGGACACACATGGTGGGACAAAACACATGTTGGCTTTTTCATTTAGTGTACCCTGTTGGAGATTTAGTGTGTTTGTGATTACAAGTGCTGTATCAGCTACACTAAAAGCTCTTTCGTCCTGAGGGCTATGTCCTTGTTATCTGGTGTTACAAGGATTGACTAGGTTGAGAATACTTCAGAGTTGCCAACCTCCGTTGACCCCATTTCAGGAGTACCCTTGTCCCATTTCTGGAGTATTTCCGGAGTGAATGCGAGTGGCGCAAAATCCATATAAAATGTAAAAAAAACTAAAAAAACAAACATAGGACAATTTAAATCAAACTTCTATTATAATGTTTTTACATTAATTAAAATATTGTTTTTGCAAACTATTGAAAAAGTACAGAATAATGAAAATAATGGTTGTGTTTGGGTCCTCCTAGGTTCATTTTACAGTCAGTAATTCCAACATGTGTCACACTGAAGTCGCACTTGCATGTTCTGCAATGCGCAAATGTCGGTCATTTTTGGAGACAGCTGTGAAATGATCTTGTAAAGAGTTCAAATCTTATTTGGTAAACCATACAAATCGCCATTATTCGCTACACAATTGGAACTGGCCATACCAAGCGTTGCTGACTAACTAGCAGACATGAAAATAGCCAAAAAGGGGATGCGGATCCACCTTTTGCAATGTAAGTAGGTTCTCTCAGTTGAAACGTTTGAGGAGAGAGGTAAGATAAACTTTTTAACTTAATAAAACAAAACATCAAGCACTCCAATATTGATTCTAATATTGGAAATATTGCTCAGGGAGCAATACCAAAGATTATTGCTCAGCGAGCAATGCCATAAACCATAGGGAACTCTTTTATATCGTTTTTATTGTCTCCATGTGAAAAAAAGCTGAAAGTGTTTCAATTGAGACTAAACCTTCTTACAAAGGGTTCAAATAAACGACCAGGAAAAGAGAAACCACAATGAGAGACGGAAGGAGCCATCAATGCGTGAACGACCTCTATGCAGTAGAAAACAAGCTATGCATCCCACAATCATTGTTTGAAGTAATTGCCAAATTGAGCCATGGAAAGTCTCATGTCTCAACAGAGGGGTTAATGGACATGGTACAGCGTGTGTTACAGGTCTAAAAACGTATTTTAAATGTTTTTGTAGAAACTGTTTAACCTTTTGCAGACATAATGTGCAAGTTAACCTCAAGCTCAAACGAGGCTAATGCCCAAAAGGTACCTACTTGATTCAATACACACCTCTAAATAAATGTAATGCAAGTAGAGTAAATATTGACAATATTAAAATTACCAATATGTTTGTATGAATCATATTTGTTAACTAGGTATTAGCGCTACTCGGAAAAAGGCGCACAATACAAAATCAAACTTACGAGCATTTTTCGACATGAACGCAATTTGCAGACCTGTTCGCATGTACCGTTTGTTTGTAAGTTGAATGTTCGTAAGTAGGGGATCGTCTATATAACATATATATAGACTGGCAATGTAATGGTCCACCTGTGTTGTCATACATTTTTCCCAATTTACACATCAGATTTTTTTTCTACATTTCCTGTACAACATGACATTAAATCAGGTAACTCCGTTGTATTTATTTTAGGCCCAAAGTTTCCATGGCAAAGACTGATCTATACTTACCAAATCCACTGTTTTGTTCAAAAGCACCACTCAGCATTTTTTCTAATAATC
The DNA here is from genome assembly GCF_051989575.1 of Stigmatopora nigra. Taxonomy (NCBI): domain Eukaryota; kingdom Metazoa; phylum Chordata; class Actinopteri; order Syngnathiformes; family Syngnathidae; genus Stigmatopora; species Stigmatopora nigra. The sequence goes on along the minus strand of NC_135508.1, from coordinate 22,738,549 downwards.
TCGTCTCGACATGTTCATGTGTGCATCATCATTTTAGAAGAAAATCACAGTGTCATCCAAAAGAGTGACAGAAAAATAAAGACTGAAATGACTTCCATATGTTCCATTTTTGTCCTCCCCCCTCAGAGCTCCAAGATTGACAGTTCTAACCTGGGCTTGACCTGATTTGATGCTAACTTAGTTTTTCAATGAATACTTTGTTTTCCCATTTCTTAGTAATTCTTTCGACAGCTGGTTGCTTTACCTTATGTTTGAATAAGCCCTTTCAGGAAATCCCTTGACAGTGGCCCTGATCACCTTTCCTTGCTTCTGTATGTTCACTTCTTAATAAGTTTTCTGCATTGTGGGTGCAGATATGGAAATCCTATTAGTATAGTGAACTATATATAATATATTATTATCAGTATACACAGGAGTCACTGGATTGTTACTTAAATCCATCCATTCATACAAAATAATACATATAAAAAATAAAATATTATTATCTGATGTTATCCATTAATTCATTTTTTTTCTACTGTGAGGGACATCCTCTATTGGTCAGACCAATCGCTGGGCACAAGAAGATGGACAACCATTCATGACCCTATTCATACCAATCTAAGGTGTCCAACCAGCCTACTATGACAAAGAGAACATGCAAACTCCACACAGGAAGGTCCAAACCTGGGATTGAACCCTCGATTTCAGAACTGTGAGCCTGATATGCTAATCACCCAGGGCCCCGTGATATCATATGACATGGTTTATTGTATTGTATTACATTACTATAGTCATTCATTCATTTTCTGAACCGCTTATCTTCACAAGGGTTGTGGGGGGTGCTGGAGCCTATCCTAGCTGAGTTCGTGCACCAGGCGCGGGACACCCTGAATCAGTGGAGAGTCGATCGTAGAGTACAAGGAGACGGGCAATCATTCATGCTCACACTACCACTACCCACCGGGCAGCCTGCATTACATTATAATATAATCTATTTGTTTAAGAGATTTCATCATTTTATTCTGGCTGGTACTACTGAAGAAGACAGTGTTTCTAATATTCACAGTTATATTTCTCCAAATCTAGTTCTACTCTAATGTTCCGATTTCACTTTGACTGCAAGCATAAATTAATCTTGATCTTGTTTTATTTCTAAACTTGGTGTATACATTTTTTTCAGTGCAAGGCAACAGGATGTCAACCCCTTTGGAATTCTGCTTGGAAGCTGTGTTCCTAATTTTGAGGAAGTCACACTATAAACCCCAAGCAAACACTCTTGTTCTAAATGGGACGTGACCCTTCTGCATTGCAGATAAAACAAACCATATCACATGAACTGTGCACATTTCCGTTCTCACATGAGGTGTAAAAAAGGCACACCCTAACGTGTGTGTCTATATGGGTTACTGTCACTGGTCACTATAAAAGAGTGCTTACTGGAGAAACCATTGCGTCAGAATGCCCCTTCAGAAAAATAGGAAAGTCTGGAGTGATTCAGACAAAACAGGAATGGATAAGATAGACTCCCAAAGCCTATAGATGACCCTCACTTGATGCTGCACGAGGATCCCGATTAGAGTTCACTATCTACCACGATGAACTCATTTACTCCCAATGATAGCGATAGATGTCAAATCCATTTGAACTTGAAGGTCTAACAGAACTGTACCAGTTCAAATGGAATCAGCATTTATTGTGGTCAGTTTCATCCAATGTGTTAAGACTAAAATATACATTGAGACTCACTGTTTGAATTGTACATTTTCTTTTAAATGGCTTTACGTTTACCAAGCAGAACAGAGTCAGATTCTAGGGATTCCACACATTCCCCTTTTTGTTATTCATTAACTGGAGTTCAAGGATTAAATCAGTATTTCTCAGAGTGGGCCAAACAGACACGCACACTCAGACGAGCGCACATACGAAGGAAATATATGGAGATCCCCCATAGTACTCAAATACTATGGTGTAATACTGCTATCTGCTGGTCATTTCTGAAAAAAACAAAGCGAATAAAAAGTTTTAAGTTGTCGTTTGAGAAAACGCACGTAAACATTGTATAAATGCGCAAATTCACAAGAAGTAACCAAACCAAGCTTTGAAATATATATAAAAAAAATACCAAAAAACAATGACTGTCAAAAGTAACAAATTATAGATTATAGAGAGATATTTTTGAAAATTCTGATTTAGTGATTAAATTAGACAAGAAGTCAGACGTTGTTTCTAATTTTGATGTACTTGACATTAGATTTTATATCAGTAAAGTGGGGGTAGGTGTTACTTTACCTACCAGTTTTCTTTTTATTCATTGACCTATGGGGCTTTTGTTTGACTTTCCATTTAAACTACTGTTTTTCAATTTTCCATTTCCATAAGCCTTTTTGCCCAGTGACAACAAAGACATTATGAGGGAATTCTGACATTTGATTTCCTAAACAGCTACAATGTAGCTTATTGTATTCATGCGATAATTTGAGGAAATCATATATGTAAACGGGTTTGCAGTCATAATGGCCCGCAGTGAGAACTTTACCTACGGTGAGGCCTTTTGCCAAAATGTCAATGACAGTTGATGTTCAGTCATCTAAAAGAGACATTTGACTTTTTCCCTTTTGGGTGTAAAGGAAATCTACTTGGCAAGAGATCTATTACCCAGCTTTTTACTAGCATTAATTTGTCACTATGGCCATATATACTCCTATATATTAAGCACCATATGCAGATATTTTGTTTGTGGCTATCTTGTTACCTCCTTAACCCAAACACTCAATATTGTGTGCTCTTTCCAAAATTCCAATACTTTTGTCATGGTTCCTTGGAAAACAAAAATAATACCAAATATGTCAAAATACACCCTTAATCACTATGCCATGTTAGGAAAAGATCACCATCTAATAAATTTTACACTCTTGTCAATTTTAATGATTAGGCTGTGCAAGATATTAAAAACAACAATCAATTCTTAATCACTTAGGATAATTCAAACCATTCTGGAAAAGTAAATCACTGGATTTGCACCACGTGCAATAAATCATTTCACATGCCGACAACAATACAAATAATAGTTTTTCATTGTGTGTTTGTGTGTGTATGTATGTATATATATATATATATATATATATATATATATATATATATATATATATATATATATATATATATATATATATATATATATATATATATATATATATATATATATATATATATATATATATATATATATATATATATATATATATATATATATATATATATATATATATATATATATATATATATATATATATATATATATATAATGCAAATCGACTACAACAAAAAACGACATCATGTGAAGACAATACTACAGTACCCAGAGTTCATTTGAGACGAAACTGCCGACCTAAAATATTAAAGTAATATTTTTATATGAAGGAAAATGTTTTTATACACCTTCAACAAAAAAATAAATGCGTTAAAAAAGTTTTTTTTTAAATATCTGAAAAAAAGTATTTAAAAAAATCAGCCGGCATGTGACCAAACGGAAGTGGGTTCTACTTCCTTTCCTCCATTCGGTGAGTGCGTGGTCGCCTCTCATTTTCTACGGCTCTGCCGAAAGTTTTATTTGTGTCGGTACTGTTCAACCCAAAGAGCAAAAAATGATCCCCTAACATTTACTTATGTGTTCTTTTTCAGATTGCAAACATGGGGCGTCGGCCAGCCCGCTGGTAAGTCTATTTTGACCTGTCATTCCGCGGCCCGACGCGCAAACAAAATGGCAGCGGCTTCCTCACCGCGACATGTGGACCGTGCTAGTAAACGTGTCTTCTAGAAAATACCAGTCTTGGTTAAAGTTCTTATTTGGTTTCGAACTTTTACTCCGGACCTCACCGTGTGTTTATAGACGTCGGGTACATTTCTCGGCGTTAAGTAGCTCGAGAAGAACTTGGCTTCATTTACATTAGCAGGCCGCAACAATTTTATTGGACGTAATTGTAGCACGAATTTGATTCACGTATTATCACACCCTCTTTCAACACAAGCTTTCAAAATAATTTACCTAACTGAATCTTACAGCCATGTAAGCCATTTTGCGGCCAGCTTATTAAAGTTATTTCTAAAATATACGCAGTTATACACGCTGAATGTACACATTGCAAATTTAGAATAAGTGCTTTGTTGCTTGTCCTACTAAATAATGACATGCCACCTCATACTTGCTGCCCGTTTCTTGCTCACAGCTACCGGTACTGCAAGAACAAACCGTACCCCAAGTCACGTTTCTGTCGGGGTGTGCCTGGTAAGTAACTCTCCATCTGAGTGTAAAAATCACCCTGGTACGCCATTGGTGTCTACAGTATTGCCTTGATATGAGCTTAATGCGTTCTGGGGCCGAGATCGTGTGTTGATTTACTTGTTTATCAAATCAATGTCTCCCATATAAATGAACTAAATACAAATTAATTAAACAAGATATTAGTGGTAAACCATGTTTATTGGTTGTATTTCACCATCTAAAGACAGTGATAATTTTACAATTGGCACACTGCGAGTCCCAGGGATTCGCTTGTCTGAAAACTGTGCGTCCCAGGAAACTTGTCACGAGTCCCAACATACTACGGATGCAAATAAAACATAAACAACGATATATAAACATTCAGATTTAATTTATTTATTATATGGTTTAGGGTTAGGGTTTATTTATCATTGTACTAGTCTTTCAGCTCGTAGATCCTCCTCTCTTTGCAGCCAAAAGTCTTTTGAAATGTGCGTATTTTTCCTTGCTTCCCCCGTTTTGCTTCATGATCATCGATCGAATCTTCTGCAGTTCTTTTCTTACTAGTTGTATTTTTAACTGCGAAATAACTATCCAGACTGTTTTGCTTTTTCTGAAACATTTTTTATCTTTCTTACACTATTACGAAACTCTTGCTATCGCTTTCTCTCCTTCGTCTGCTAGTCTCGCGAGAATTATTTCGCAAAGATTATGTGGAATAAATTGGTTTGCTATCGGATATGTGTTTTGGTTTTTTTTTTGATAAAAATTTCTTTGCGTCCGAAAAAAGCACATTACTTGAAATTGTGCGTCTGGAAGAAAAGCTGTGCGTATCAGACGCAGGACGCAGAGGTAACGAGAACACTGTAAAGAGTAAAAAAATAACTGGTGGTTATGATTAGTACTAAAATGAGACATTCCTCGTAGGGGGGTCGGAAACAGGGGAACATAAGATGGTAAAGGAATTTAACTTGAGTAAATGAATTTAACATTATGATAGAGGCACTTAAAAAAGTTAGAATCATTCTTTACACTGAACTTAGTTCCTATTTTGTTTTAATTTTTTTTCTTTGCGTTTGGCTTTTTTCCTCGCTTCCACCTTCCAGCGAACCTATCTAGGAATGTTTGCGTTTCTCTCCAAAATATTGCGGAAATGACTCGCCTGTCAATAGGATAATGCCCAACCACTTTCTAACTTGTTCGGATGCTCTTCTCGTATTTGCGACCCTGCTTCGTCACATGTACAGCCCTCATTTTTTTGATGATTTTGTGCTTAATATCGATTATGTGCCTTCACACTATCCTTCATTGCACTTGTTGGCTTTGGGGCCGTAGTTTTTCCCCTTCTACAATGACAAATGCAAAAAAAAAAAACCCTAGGAAAAATGCAGTGCTCTGCCCAGTGCTTGTAGATATTTTGGCACGAGGGAGACTTGGTGAGAACGACACATTGAAAACTGGTCTCGGCCACCTGGCTGTCTCGTATGTTCGTGTCTCAAAATTTGTCTCGTATCTCAAGGCAAACTTGCTTGGAATTTTACTCGTATCTCAAATTGCTCGTATGATGGGGCACTTAAATATCAAGGTATTTCTGTATAGTGCTTTGACAGACCACGTTGCAGTCTATTAAGCCGACTAGTCTTGCTGCAGTGCATTTCTGGCGTGCAAAGGCTGCATACATAAAATCTTTGGTTGTGTATGTCCTCAGCTGGGAGGTGCTGAGTTCTTAAAGGGATCACTGAAACATGTTCATATATTGAAATATACTGTATAACATTCCATAGTTGGATTTTTGTATTTGATAGCTTTGTTTGTTGTTGTTTAAGACCCGAAGATTAGGATCTTCGACCTGGGCAGGAAGAGGGCCAAGGTAGATGAGTTTCCCCTGTGTGGGCACATGGTCTCTGATGAATATGAGCAGCTGTCTTCTGAAGGTGAGTTTTTTTCAAAGTTTACGTTCCCAGAAGTGATAGGAAATGGGGACGCTCCCACCCCCCTTTGTTGAACACCTTCTTCGTGTACCGATGGTGTTTCATAAGCGTTTGGTGGCTACTTGGAAATTTCAGTCTTGCTTTGTCTTTCGTAGCTTTGGAGGCTGCCCGTATCTGTGCTAACAAGTACATGGTGAAGACCTGCGGTAAAGATGGTTTCCACATTCGTATGCGTCTGCATCCTTTCCACGTCATCCGCATCAACAAAATGTTGTCCTGTGCCGGAGCTGACAGGTGTGATTTTTGTTGTCGTATTCTTTGGTTTTAATCCCTTTAGTCAAAATTGTCTTTTCTCCTTTTTAGGCTCCAAACAGGAATGCGTGGCGCTTTTGGTAAGCCACAGGGCACCGTGGCCCGCGTGAACATTGGCCAGGTTATCATGTCTGTGCGTACCAAGGCCCAGAACAAGGAGCATGTGGTTGAAGCCTTGCGCAGAGCCAAGTTCAAGTTTCCTGGCCGCCAGAAGGTACACGGGTGGCACTTATGCATTTTCCATGAAACATTGCAGTTTATTAAGCCGACGAGTCTCGCTGTTGTGCGTTTCTGGTGTGCAAAGGCTGCAAACAGCAAACTCTTTGGCAGTGTATGTGCTCGGCTGTGAGGTGCGGAGAGCTTTAAGGGGCCACTGAGACAAATGTTCATTAAGTGTCTGATTTTTGGTTCATTGTCGTGTTTCTCTTTCTTCCTCAGATCCATATTTCCAAGAAGTATGGCTTCACCAAGTTCAATGCCACCGAGTTTGATGAGATGTTGGCTCAGAAACGTGTCATTCCCGATGGCTGTGGTGTCAAGTACATCCCCAATAAAGGCCCTCTGTCCCGCTGGAAGGCCATCCATGCTGTTTAGAGCACCTGTAGCTTCTCATTGACTACAAATAAAAGTGGCTTTCATTATATCCTTGTCTAGTTCATTCACATATGGCGTCACATGCAGGTTTTGGGCCATCTCATTTCCTGCTCCTCAAGGCTTTAGGACTGCCTTGAATTTATCTGGAATTAAATGAGAACATACTCTAAAACATATTTAATGATGTAGTTGTCCTGATAATATAATGTGATATGTAATGTGTCAAATATATAAAATTATTTAGAGCTAGCAAATACAAAATCGTCCATAGTTTACAGCAAATTCCAAAATCTGAATTTTCTACAGAAATGGTCGCTCATTCATTCACAGAAATGGACAACCATACATCACTCATACGAATGCAAATGGTTTGATTCAGAATGCTCCACCAGCCTACACTGCATGGTTTTGGTATGGGGAAGGAAACTGGAGTACCTGGAGAAAATCCATGCAATCCCAGGGAGAACATGCAAACTCCATACAGTGACCTGGGATTGAACCTTAGACCCCAGAACTGTGAGGCTGATATGCCAACCTAGTTAATCAGACGCAGTCTTATATCTGTAAGTGCCTGCAAGGAAGACATTGTAATCTTGGCCAAGACACAAGTTTACAAGGACAGCACAAAAACTCATCAGTTTTGTTGCTTCTTTCTTTTTTCAAAAGTGGCCAGAAGGGTTGGAAAAGATCAAGGGGTCACTAAGTTGGCAAAATTCCTTAGGCCTTGCGTCATTTTAACGACATCACTTTGACATTGGTTGGCATGGCAGCAAAAGGTTTACCAAGGGAATTTGAATCTTAAAAAAATGACTGGAGTTTGTTGTTAACAAATCTATGTTCCCGAATATTTGACAGCAGTATATATTTTTATTTATATATATATATATATATATATATATATATATATATATATATATATATATATATATATATATATATATATATATATATATATATATATATATATATATATATATATATATATATATATATATATATATATATATATATATATATATATATATATATATATATATATATATATATATATATATATATATATATATATATATATATATATATATATATATATATATATATATATATATATATATATATATATATATATATATATATATATATATATATATATATATATATATATATATATATATATATATATATATATATATATATATATATATATATATATATATATATGTATATGTATATAAGTTTCAAGTTTGTGCCATAATTAAAGAGTTAATTTCCATAAACCTTTACCTCCAATTAACAAGCAACATGTCCCTTTTATATAATTCTGACTTGCTTCAATAAGCTCTTGGTGATGAGGAAGTACTTCCATGAATTGGAACGAATAGAAAAGCAAGTCTAAACTGCCTGTTATCTTGCATAGCACTCAGCACAAATGCATAGTGTACTGCAAATCATGTACATACTCACCAGTAGGTGGACGACACACCCACAGGAAACAGTCACTGAGCAAGTTTAGTATTACATAAAGAAAGAAGGAAGTTGGCATAAAAATACATCTGGACTTGGTAAGTGGCTATATTTTTCCTTTAAAAAAACTTTCATAGGAGGATTCTTAAACAGGCTTAGTGGGTTAGGCAATGTGTCCGAACATGTGTGTTTGTGTGACAGAAAAACAATCTAAACAATGTTCCATTTACTGTACAGACTGTCTGTCATGTGAGTCGTATGCGGGGTGACAGATTTAGGTCTGTGGATGTATAGCACACATAAATATACATATAAGCAAGTGTCATGTGTTTAAGAGCTGTGTGTATACACTTGCTTAGAAAATAAATATTCTTATATAGGGCAATGTCCTGTACAGATGAAAAAAAAAACTCTAAAAAAATAGGCATGTAAAATAGATTATTATTTAAAATAAAAATGAATGCATGTATTAATGCAATTTATTATTTACCTAATTATAACTAACCATTCTAAAACAATATAATACAAAAATATGTATTTCACCCAATATTTTATTAGTCACAAAACTAATGTAGAAAATAAGGTTTTGCTTGAATATTATACTGTACTATCCCTAATAATTTTTAACAAAGCAATTTACAAGATTAAAATAATTATTGCCTTAGACCAGCCACATGTGATATACAGTTGCACTATATCAATAGGTGAGATGTTAGAAAATAATTGCATACACTATTTTACCATGCTGTAATGCATACAATGCATCTGCAAGATTAAATAAACCCATCCCCTATATAACAGTGACCATTATTATTATTATTATATTTTGGCAGATTTTGTTGTTATCAATGGTCCCAACTGTTGTGACCTTTGTGGCTTTTCCACAAAATGTAATATGTGGTTTCTGATGAATAAGGCGACTCATAATAGAAATTCCAGAAATGTTGTACCCAAAGTATACAATATATAAGTATACTATAAAGAATATTTCATTCAGTTTTGACTGAGTGCCACATATGTTATTGTGTATTTTTTAATCTTTTTGACAGTGGTGCAATACCAGACTATAGTGTTCTGCATTGGGAGTAGAAATTTCAAAATAACAAGTCAAAGTGCACATAACTTAGTTATTATCTTGTTCGTCCCAGATGCATATGTATAACATGGTATGTGAAATATATAGCCCAATGTTTTTGTGGCGAGTAGGCATGTCTAAAAAAGATGAACAAAACAAAAAAACAGTTTGGTACACACTAAAAATAGAAATATAAACCACTGCTTTTTCAATGTACAAATATGCCCAATGTCTTTGACAACGAGTGAACGATTGACAGTTTTTCATTTGAAAATAAAGTCAAACAGATAACATTCATTTTGTTTGAGTGAGTGTTTAGTACAATGGCAAACTGTGGCCCGCGGGCCACATCCGGTTAACGGATGCACTTTTTTATATGTATCGTATCTTGTGCTGACCCGGCCCATCTGTCAAATTTTTAAAGTCAATATGGCCCCCGGGCCGAAAAGTTTGCCCACCCTTGGGTTAGTACATACTTCTCACAGTTCTGTGATCGAGAGTTCAACCCTTGGTTGAGTTTCGGAATTCCTGTGTGGAGTTTGCATGTTTTCCTCAGGCCTGCGTGGGTTTTCTCCGGGTACCTATCACATCTGACTTCGGGCCAGAGGCGGGGGACAACCTGAATTGGTAACCAGCCAATCGCAGGGCAGAAATAACCATCCACGCTCACACCTAGGGGCAATTTAGAGTGTCCAATCAGCCTAATATACATCTCTATAGAATGTGGGACGAAACCCACACAGGTCAGGGGAGAACATACAAACTCCATACAGGTGGACTGACCTGGATTTGAACTCAGGTCTCACATTGTGAGGCTGACACTCTAACCACTTATTCATCTGAATAAAATAATCAGCTGTCCAAAGAATTGATTGACACCCAGGGCAACAAATAGGATCTAAGTGGGTGGGACAATCATCAACTGTAGTTCATCTCACCTCATTTTCTGAACTCATTTTCATTCTCACTAGGGTCGCGAGGGTTGCTGGAGCTTAACCCAGTTGTCTTCTGGCGAAAGGCTGACTACACCCTAGGGTGGTCGCCAGTAAATCGCAGAGCACACAAACAACCATCCGCACTCCCAATCATACCGCCACCGGTGGGAATTGAGCCCGTGCCTCCTCACAACCAAGTCAGGCGAGTGAACCTGGACAGCACGAAGCGGCCAAGGAGATATTATGTATGCCAAAATTCAACATACAACAATTAATGTTTTCCTTTTCCTCCCTTTGATTTTGCTTTTACAGACGTGACAATGAAACATTTCCTCTCCACCCTAGTTCCATATCTTTGTATGTGTGGTATTCAGGCATCTTCAGAATTGAGGATATGTGCCTTCAACCTTCAGCATTTTGGAGAATCGAAAGCCAACAAGCAGGATATCATGCGTATATATGCTCAGGTAATGTATTCATATGCTTTTACTACTTAACTGGTTCACTATTTAAAGACTAAGTTTGGGGACAGAGAGTATTGAACTCCTCTCAACCAACCTGTGATAGTGTCATCAACATGTTGCCTCAAGCAAACTATTTCTTTCATGATTTCCTGCAGATAATTTCCAGATGTGATGTGAGTCTACTACAGGAAGTGAGAGACCGTAAACAGATAGCTTTGAACCAGTTGCTTGAGCATCTTAACAAGTGATTGAATATTTTAAAATACACACAAAGTAATACTTAGATCAATGTCCTGAGTCATGTTGTCTCCTGTCTGTTTATACTCAGATATGACAGCTATCATGAGTATAACGCTGTGGCGAGTAAAAGACTGGGTAGATCTGAAACATACCAGGAACAGTATGTATTTGTCTACAGGTAAGCTAAATATTTCGAAATGTATATATTTAAATGTCAATTGTAAGAAACCAATTCTCACGGAGGTTGGATGTATGCAGGGCCGATACAGTGAAAGTCACTGGGCAGTATCAGTACCCTGACACTAAGCCAGGAGATGTTGATGCTTTCTCCCGAGAGCCCTTTGTTGTTCGCTTTAAAGCCATAAAAACAGGTTTGTAACCCTCTAAAATAATTTAAAATCTACACATGCATACGTTTTTATATTCTTACAATGCTCATTCCTTACTTGCATTTTAGCAATCAAGGATTTTGTCCTCATACCACAACATACCAGTCCAGCTAACGTTTCTAAGGAGCTTGAGGCTCTGTATGATGTATTACAACATGTGAAAAGGATGTGGAAAACTGAGGTAAAATGTCACTTTCAAGATATTTGTGTCCTTCGGGCATGGATCAACATTTCCCATAAATTGCATTATAAAATTGAAATTCCCATTTATGTAAATATTTCAGTTACATACCGTATTTTCACGACTATAAGGCGCACCGCATTATAAGGCGCACCCTCAATGAATGACATTTTTCCATATATAAGGCGCACTGTATTATAAGGCGCACTGTCTATTTTGGAGAAAATTGAAGACTTTTTAATGTGCCTTTTAGTCGTGAAAATATGGTAATTGCTATTGACTTCCAGGTATGAAGCACTCACTACACAGTCACCTCTAGAGCCAGCCATTGTTGATGTTTTGGATTTTTTTGTATAAAATCTTGCAGTGGGGGAGGAGCTATATGATGGAAGATGTTGTAAACTAAGATGGCATTCGCATATTTAACACTATTGTTTCAGTTCAGGCGTTTGTGTTTTTTTTAATATCCGACAGTGGTGGTTTTTCGTTTTTGGTTTTCTGTTTTTTTTCCATATATGAGGTACACTGGATTATAAGGCGCACTGTCTATTTTGGAGAAAATTTAAGACTTTTAAGTGCGCCCTATAGTCGCGAAAATACGGTACTATTTTCCCTGAAAATCAAACCCTTTAAAATAAATAAATACAACTATAAATTTAAAGCTGCCCGGGGTTGAGAGGTTAGCCGATAGCGCGTCGGTCTCACAGCCTTGGGGTCCTGGGTTCAAATTCAGGTCGGTCCACCTGTGTGGAGTTTGCATGTTCTTCCAGAGGCCTGTGTGGGTTTCCTCCGGGTACTCCAGTTTCCAAAAACATGCGCTGTAGGCTGATTGGACACTCTAAATTGCGCCTAGGTATGGGTGTGAGTGTGCATGGTTGTCTCCTGGCCACCGATTCAGGGTGTCCCCCGCCTCTGGCCCAGAGTCAGCTGGGAGAGCATCCAGCACACCCTGCGACTTTAATAAGGATACAGCAGTTTAGAAAATTAATGAATCAATATAAATTTAAAAACATTTATGGATAGAAACAAATACACTCAGTTCACCAATGAGCTGCTATGACAACAATAAACGACCAATCATTTAAGATGGGATGACTGACGAAAAACTCACATATTTCAATGCCCTTTACGCCGATATACGTCCAGTTCATTTTTACTGGGAGGGATTGCAGCTATTAATCGCTGCCTGCACTACAATCAAGAAATATTTGGGTTTCTGTGACCATCAAAAGCAGCCAACGAGTCACTGCGTGCTAGAGTAGTTCACTGTGCACTTATTTTATTTCCATTTAACAGAATGTGATGCTTCTTGGTGACTTCAATGCTGATTGTTCCTACCTTTCCAAGAGGGCCCGCGGTAAACTTCGCTTGTTCACAGACAACAATCTGTTTTGGCTGATGCCAGAGAAGACAGACACAACTGTCCGAGGAACCACCACCTGCGCCTATGACAGGTAAATGGGGAGCAACAAAGTACTACAAGTGTAGATTAATACTGCATTAAGTGAGTTAAAACCGAATGATTCTTGCAATAAATATCAAAAAAGTGTCCTATGAAGCACATCTATATAAAATACATTATGTTTAAACAATTATGGTTATGTGAATGATCTCATCTCTTATCTCATTTTCTGAACCGCTTTATCCTCATTAGGGTCGCGGGTGCTGGAGCCTATCCCAGCTGACTCCGGGCCAGAGGCGGGGGACACCCTGAATCGGTGGCCAGCCGATCGCAGGGCACAAGGAAACAGACAAGCATGCACACTCACACCCACACCTAAGGACAATTTAGAGTGTCCAATCAGCCTCCTATGCATGTTTTTTTTAAATGTGGGAGGAAACCGGATTACCCGGAGAAAACCCACGCAGGCCCGGGGGAACATGCAAACTCCACACAGTTGGACCGACCTGGATTTGAACCCAGGACCCCTAGAGCTGTGAGGCCGGCACGCTAAACGCTCATGTTAGCCGTTATGTGAATTAATTTCATTTCATTTGTGTTTCACCAGGATGGTTGTACACGGTAACACTTTCTCCAATGCAGTTGTACCCTTTTCAGCCAAGCCATTTAACTTTCAAGTGGAATATCACCTCACAGAGGAAGAGGTAATAAGTGGCTTACTTCAATGTCTATATTTCGAAGCAGTTTTGAGCTTTTATGTAGTCAAATGAGAATAAGAGTCATCTTTATTGGCAAAGTATAATAGACACACATGGAATTTGTCTCAGGTAGACAGCCTAATAAGACTATGAACAATTAACTAGAACATTATACATAAGTGCAAAAATCAGTACCAGTACTGAAAAACTACTGCATACCTGTCAACCTCGAACCATTTGTGATCTTACCAAATTTTGTTTTCGCCCTTACATATATGTATAAATACATGGAAAATCTTACCACTTTACTTTTTTGTAAAACAGACCAGAAACAGCTGATCAAATGAAAGTAAACATAAACAAGGGAACAGGAAACGGAAATCACATGGTGAAAGTGTTACAAAACGAAATGTTTATCATGATCTTTTTTTTTTAGCCAATCAGAGGCGCCGGTACATATATCACTTGGCAGACATGCGTTTCCGGGAAGAAACAATGGCGGATGGTGAAAAATGGCTAGAAAGTGCCTTAATTTATTTTTTTTTCTCAAAATCACCGTTTAGCGTACCATTTTCATGTGTACAGCGTACCAATATAAAAATGGGCTTTCAGTTGTACCAATTACGGCGAGAACGTACCAGTTGACAGGTATGCTACTGAACGATTATTGCTGTGTTAATCATACAGTTGTCAAAAAAAAAAATGACCACAGTCCAGGAGTAACTACAAAAAAGTGTATTTTTCTAATGATACAGCCATCATGCAATATATTTTTAAAAAGAAAAAAAAACATTGTGCTATGTTAGTTCCTTGAAAAGTCAATCTTGGAGAAAAAGACTTAAAGGATTTAAAATTGTAAATTCCATTTGATAATTGTATTCATATTGATAGTAGTTTGTTTTACTGGGTTTCCATACCATATGTTGTGAATAAATGTTTTGTCATTGCGATATGTTCAGCATTTGCCAGTTACCACTACCGGTGCAAACCTTGGTGTGAGCTGAGAAAATGTAAAACAAAAAATGTACAGTGTTCCCTCGCTTATCGCGGTTAATGGGGACCGGGACCACCCGTGATAAGTGCATTTCCGCAAAGTAGGGATTCCCCTTCAAAAATGCTTAATTTGAATTTAAATCAAAAAATATATATATATTTTTATTTTTTATTTTTTTACCCCCTGTATACAGTACACCATATAGAATATGGGTAGATAGAGTGAAATTCATGTTATAACAAAAAAAATTAAATTGTAAAATATGTTGTTTCAATGTAATATTTGTATTTTTTTTCTCCCAAAAAAATCTGCGAAGCTCTGAGTCCGCGATAGCTGAACCGCGACGTAGCGGGGGAACACTGTACACCAGGGGTGGCCAACCCGCGGCTCGCGAGCCGCATGCGGCTCTTTGCCCGGTTTCATGCGGCTCTTACGTCCATATCAAAGTTTGTATTTGTGTTTTATTTTTTTTTGCGTGTGCGCTTCGCTTGAGTTCAATACGGTATTTTCGTCCAATGCGCATGTGCTTGGGATGAAAATACCTCAAAGTTTCCCAGTAGGAGCAAGGTCATTTGAGTAAACGTTTTTAACAGAGTGGGAGAGCTCCCGTGAACCAGAAGCGACAATGAACGGCGTCGCGCACACAAAAAGTATCCCAAAGATCGAGCGTCGGCTGAAAAAGCCACACCCCCTGCGAGGCAGACCAAGGCGAGAGTGCTCAGCCGGGAGCAGCCAATAGGAGAGCGAGGTGTACACCCACGTGGTGGGCGCGCTAGTTCGCCCACCACGTGGGTGTACACCTCGCTCTCCTATTGGCTGCTCCCGGCTGAGCACTCTCGCCTTGGTCTGCCTCGCATGAACATTGTGTGTGCACTGTCTCACACAGACAAACTCTCAGTTCAACCAAGTCCACAAACAAAAATATAA
Source organism: Stigmatopora nigra (assembly GCF_051989575.1). NCBI lineage: Eukaryota > Metazoa > Chordata > Actinopteri > Syngnathiformes > Syngnathidae > Stigmatopora > Stigmatopora nigra. The sequence goes on along the minus strand of NC_135508.1, from coordinate 22,722,700 downwards.
TAATTTACAATAGCGTTTTTCTTTTTCTATGCATGTTACTTAGTGGGACTTCTGTCATAAAATCAGCGCCTATTTTTGCGCAACATTCGCTCCTTGTGAGCTGTCATTTATTATGAATGGCTTTTAACTAGCGAAAAGCCATTCATAATAAATGACAGCTCACAAGGAGCGAATGTTGCGCAAAAATAGGCGCTGATTTTATGACAGAAGTCCCACTAAGTAACATGCATAGAAAAAGAAAAACGCTATTGTAAATTATTATATTTTTGTTTGTGGACTTGGTTGAACTGAGAGTTTGTCTGTGTGAGACAGTGCACACACAATGTTCATTGTTGATAATGACTGGCCTGTGCTGTTAGTACTGTAGGAGTCAATTTATGTCATTACTATGCTGGTGTGTGACATTTACAATAAATCTGTGTGATGTGGCTCTTTGCGGTAACACAGTAAAAAATGTGGCTCTTTGCGGTAACACGGTAAAAAATGTGGCTCTTGGTCTCTGACTGGTTGGCCACCCCTGCTGTACACCAATTTTTACTCACAAATTATGGGTGTGCGTTATACATGGGTGCGCGTTAAACTCAAATAAATACAGTAAATACAATTACATTTGCATGCTTGGCTCTTTCACATAAACATTTAGATTACACCGAGGAAAAATAAAAGTGTAAATGTTTTCTGTAGCAGTTGTCCTCATTAGGGTTGCAGATATGCGGCAGCCTCTCTAAAATGACTTTAAACGCGAAGTGCATGCATTCAGTGTAAAAACAACAATTGAATCACACCTATTTTTTTGTTTCCCACTCAGGCACTCAAGGTGAGTGACCATTACCCCATTGAGGTCCTGCTGAAGAACAACGCATCAAAACTCTGCTTCAGTCTCTTCCTGGTGTCAGTTATTTCCATCTACTATTTAGAGATTACCCTATTTACTCGCACATAATCCACATTTGTCTGGCAAAAACACGATGAATCGAGGATACGGCGAATATGCGCATAAAAAGATGACATGCATGAAACTGCAAGGTGAAACGCCATGATGCAAGACAATGCAGCCGATACAGTAATTTATTTAAAAATTGAGAAGGATCAACAGATAAAACACTAAACTAAATTTATTTTGACGTCTATGAATGAAATTAAAGAAAAAAAAACTTATCTTGCATAAAACTGGAAAAAACGTGCTACTTGCGCCATATGAACTTTTACCGATAGTTCAACGTGCGCTGACTGGCCAGATGTGAGTAGCCTTGATACATATGTTGGTATTGTTTGCCATGTCAGTACATCCCAATAGTTGTTATGGCTAATCAAAGGTCTTGCGGTCGATCTTTAAAATATCAGTCTTGATACCTGCGTAATGTGTACCTCATGCTATTATTGCACCCAGAGACTTGGTGAACACTATAACATACCTGTCAACTTCTGCCGATAACTGCCCTCATAAATGATCATGATTCCCTGTACAAACCCCCCAAAATACGTACTAACACCGTACTACGCGTGTTTACTCGCGTTAACTCGTTTCTTACTATGTGGCTCCTCCATGCTTGCTTCCACGATATTTACTCTATGTATATCTACGCATGCGGATGTCATCCTTTATCGATATTGCCGTACGCACCGCTAAAAAAATACATACGATTGAGGATCATTTTTGCTGGTATACCATGACAATAGTAACGATCGAGGACAGTAGGGTCCTTGGCTACCAGCCTACGAGACTATCTGGATTTTAGCCAAAACGGTCTTGTTAAGATCGTTTTTCATAAATATTGGCGATTTAAAAAAAAAATCCCCATACAAAAGTCGGTGTACGGTGTACATGATTTGAAATGGTATAAAATACGTATAAAACGTACAAGTTGACAGGTATTGTAATTTCTGTCATTAAAAAGCATCAAGTTCTCATCAAGATAGACATTTATTTTTACAAATGGAATACTTTGATGTTTTGCATTTAGAAAGTTGTAAAAATGGTAAAATTCAACATCTGTAAGGCAATTTTAAGGGGGTGGCTTATACGCAGGGCGGCTTATATGCGAGTAAATACAGTGAGTTATAGTTTTCTCTACAAATCTCAAACAGAATTACAGTTGACAAGATTTCACAACTATATTGACATGTATTCTTTTTAAAAATACTTAACACTTTTGACTACAAGTAAATTACAATAATACGAAATTGATTTGTTATGATGCGATAGTCCATCTATAGCTCTACATCAAGGGTGTCTAACTTATTTTTTGTCGCGGGCCACAGGATAATTTCGATTACATCCGGAGGGCCATTATCTCTTCCAACTGGGCTGCCAAAATTAATCGATTAATAAATTGACAGCGTTCTTGATCGTGCTAACCGATGGACATTCAAATTACATTTATTTTGCAATTATTGATTTGAAATTAGGAAACAGGAAGTAATCTTCAACCTTTATTTGAATTTCATCATAAAACAGAAAGTCGACACACTTTCCCGGGCCACACAAAATGATGCGGCGGGCCAGATTTGGCCCCGGAGCCGCCACTTTGACACCTGTGCTCTACATTATCTGATCACTTTTAGGATTTGAACCACAGATGCAAATTGTGCACGCATTATTTTTCATATTGAAAAATTGCGTTTGTGATGCTGAAAGCCAATATTTATTTGTTTGTATAAGATGTATTTTAACAGAAACAAATAAACAACATTGATAATTCCTGTTCAGGTTTGTTTTATTCCACAGCTTTAGACTTTTGTTTCTCCAGTAGTGTCTTTTGTTTTTATTGTCACATTTATTTTTTTCATTTCATTTTCTGAACCGCTTTACCCTCACTCGGGTTGCGTAGGGTGCTGGAATTTATCCCAGCTGCCTTCGAACACAAGACGGGGACACCTTGAACTCCACACGGCTGGGCCAACCTGGATTAAAATCAACCTGGATTAAAATCCAGGTCATTCCACCTGTGTGGAGTTTGCATGTTCGCCCCGGGCCTGCTTGGGTGTTGTCCGGGTACTACGATTTCCTCCCACATTCCAAAGACATGCATAGTAGGCTGATTCAACACTAAATTGCTCCTAGGTGTGAGTGTGAGCGTGAATGTTTGTTTCTCTCCTTGTGCCCTGCGATTGGCTGGCCACAGATTCAGGGTGTCCCACTGCCTCTGGCTCGAAGTCAGATGGGATACGCTCCTGTCAAAGCCATTTTCAAGACAGACTTTTCAAGAATAGCTGGAAATCATTAAGACAGGTCGACAACTCCGAAGCAAGCAAGCCTGTCACAACCGGGAACGGGAACAAACCTTTTCAGCACTAAATCGAATAAAAACGTATGGCAGAAATACGACAAGACAGGCTCGACTTTCAGCATTAGCTTCAATGGAAATAGTAAACAAGGAGGAAAGAAAGGACGATTGGTTTTGTGTACACATAAATATTTTTGGTGGGTAAAACATGGCTATATTCCTAAATACTATTTCAATTGTATGAGGTTATTATTGATGATTTTTTTTATGTGTCGCAGCTGCAGTAGAGGCTCTATAGCCATAAAATAGTTTTTGAGGGTTGGACTGATTCAGATATAGACATGAAGGTGACCTGCCAAAGCATGCAATATTTGAATCACAGTTTTGCAACGGAAATACGGAACTTATCTTCTATCATGCGTGATTTACTTTTCTGCGTCACATGGTTGATACGGACGATCCAATCTTCTAATATTTAGGGGGTGTAGTGCGCCATGGTACACTATAAAAAAACGGTTAAAAGGATGCATATACTCCCATTTTACATTTTTATGAGTATTGATACTTGTTTAACGAAATGGATAACAAATGAGTCGGCTATGAGTGTAAATACCAAAGATTCGATAGAGTCATGATTAGCGCGCACCTTTGGACGAGTGGTTCAGACCAGTCAAAGTGAAAGTAATAACAACAAAAAATTCAAACGATGTGACCTTCAAATCGCCGGTGAGTCATTCGCAATGCAACACGCTGTGTTTAGTTTACAGATGCTAGTTGTTTTAATTGAAGTACATAGAAGTGTGTAGGGTGTTACGCATTCCACATCTCACGCCAGAACACCACGCCTTGTAGACGGAAAGGCAAAAAACATGGACGTCACTGACAAATACATGAAGGAAGTACACTGCAAACTTCTAAAGTATCGCTTTTATATCTTATTCATTAACACTGAACCTCCTGGTTCATGTAGTTATAGTTGGATTAGGCTCCAGCACCCTGGTGAGGAGTGTTTGAGAAAATGAATAAATAATTAGTAACTAATATTTAACACGATGGGAGTAGGAGTGTCCATCCTCCGTACCTGCGGTCACGCGCCTCCATGGGTTTTGGCCCATTTCCAGACAAATATTATACTGATGTGCTAAAAAGTCTCAGGTAATTGGAAGGGTCGATAACACTTTGGTTATTTATGACAACATTTGCTTTTTTTTTTTACCCAAAGAAACATTTTAATGACTATTAACAATTAAATATCGACAGTTGAGCTGCGCCTTTTTTACAGGCTCATCTTTGCTCAAATTTGTCGCCTCCATGTGCGTGGGGATGTGAACTGCATACCATTTTGAATATGGAGAGAAACGGTCAAATTGAACAAAATTCTAATAAAAAAATGACAACATTTAAATGCCTTAGATGGAATGCAGTTTATAAATCAATAAAAATAAAATGAATAGTTTAGATGTTTATCATTATGCTATATTTTTGTATTTCATCTCATTTTCTGAACCAAGTGTACCTCAGCTGACTGGGCCAGAGGTGGGGGACACCCTGAATTGGTGGCCAGCCAATCACAGGGCCCAAACAATCGTTCACGCTCACACTCATACCTAGGGGCAATTTAGAGTGTCCAATTATCCTACCATGCTTGTCTTTGGAATGTGGGAGGAAAATCGGAGTACCCGGAGAAAACCCACGCAGGCCCCGAGAGAACATGCAAACTCCACACAGGTGGACCGACCTGGATTTGAACCCAGATCCCCCACTGTGAGGCCAATGGCCCAAGCCGCCATTTTTTTTGTATTTGTTTTGTATTCTTACATATTCTGGTTTGTTATAAATCAATTCCTTGTGATAGGTGGATAGAGGTTCTTTTTTTTCCACACCAATGTCAGAAATATCTGATCCACAACGCAATTTTGCTTGGCTCTGGAAAATATCATCAAACTTGTACAGTGACAGTAATTTCTACTGAAAAACATGTATTTTGAATTATCGTGTTCATTAAAATGAAACTACTGTGGTTATTTATTCATTATTTTCAACACGGCTTATTATTGTCAAGGTTGCAGGTTGGTGGAGCCTATGCCAGGAGATTTTGGGCAAAAGGCGGACCACACTCCTGACTGGACGCCAGTCAGTCCTAGGGGACACATAAAGACAGACACCCATTTGCACTCCCAATCCCAACATTTGCAAGGAAAACATTTTTATCTTGAATGGGAAGATGTCTGCATAGGCGGATTGATCACTCAAAGTAGTCCCTAGATCTGAGCGTGTGCATAGGTGGTTCTTAGTCTCTTTGTGCCCCCCGATTGGCTAGCAACCGGTTCAGCTGTTCCTCCGGCTACTATCCATAGTTGCCTGAGATAGGCTTCAGCACATCTGTTACATTTGGGAGGATACATGGAGCGTATAATGCATTAATCAATAATGGAGCTACCTTTCAGTTTTATAAACATTCACAATTGAGCACCAGGAGACAAACAACCATTCACGCTCACATTCATACCTAGGGGAAATTTAGAGTGTCCAATAAGCCTACCATGCGTGTCTTTGGAATGTGGGAGGAAACCGTAGTACTCGGGAAACACCCAAAGCAGAAGAACATGCAAACTCCACACCGGTGGATCGGCTTGAATTTGAACCCAGGTCCCTTATTGTGAGGTACACGCGCTAAGCACTCAACCCGCCGGGCTGTCCGGTCATGCAATTTGATATTTTTAAAGACCGATTACAATTTAAAGATTCTGGGAGAAAAAAATCACCCACTTACAGTTGTCGTAAAGTGATGGCCTTGTTATACAGTCCAGTTCAGTTTAGAAAGGTTTATTTAAATAAAGTAATTGCGTGTTTCATTGTCTTAAGATCAGTCCTTTTTGAAGGCAGCCTCCAGTGGCATTTTCTGGTACTGCAGGGTTTTAAAAAACTTTTTGGGCTTCAACTTTCCACCGCTTTTGTTTCCCACTAAATGTCCTTGTTTGTACCAGGTAACTGAGAGGAGAGACATACTATTTCAAGAAGCACGGGCCTTTGTTAAGTCAGAGAAAATTTGGTTGTTTTTACAAAACAAAACACCCTCCGAACTTTGAATACAATTGAACAAAAATCAAATCCATTATTTACTTCTGGGTGCACTAGCATCAATTGCCTAACAGTTGAGTATGTTGCACTTAACGGAGAAGCCAGTTTAGATTTACATTGACTTAAAATGTTTCCTTTTTTTCCAGATACATCTGATTTTGGATTTGCACCTAAGTTCATGCAGAATGCCCCGTTATTAAGGTAGAATGGTGTCAGGAAACAATCATCTCACTGTTCATCATATAATGGTAAAACAATCCAAACAAATCAACATTTGTGATGTAGCAAGCTATTCTACCTCTGACTAAGAAATGACTGGCTGTCAGCGGCGGTCCGTGAATTTTCTAGCGACGCCTTCAGCTGTCGGAATCAATCCAACCCTCAAAAACTATTTTATTGCTATAAAACCTCTACTGCAGCTACAGCTTGCGACACATAAACATCATCAAAAATAACCTCATACAATTTAAATATTATTTAGGAACAAAGCCATATTTTACTCACCAAAAATCCTTTTTACCTGTACACAATATTCATCCTCCTTTCTTTCCTCCTTCTTTTCTATCGCCATCGAAGCTAATGCTGAAAGTCGAGGTTGTCCTGTCGTATTTCTGGCAAACGTTTTTATTCGATTTAGTACTGAAAATGTCCGTTCCCGGTTGTGACAGGCTTGCTTGCTTTGGAGTTGTCCGACCTTCCTCAATGCTGTCCAGCTTTATTTTTCTTGAAAAGTCCGTCTTGAAAATGGCTTTGACAATAAATGTGCAAAAAAATCAAATTCTTCTCCTCCTTCAGCCTTCAGACAAAATTGCTCTTAAATCAGCACAACAATATATTTGCTTGCGCAGCTCGCTCCAGATACAGTTTGGTAGCTCTGGCTAGTCCGCTCTATCAATAGCCAATCATAGTTGGTAAAAGCGATGACGTAGCTCTACGCTTGCGCGGAGGCAATGATGTATCCCCACGCCTGCGAGAAGGCTTTGGTGTCACCAAATTGAATTCTCATTGGTTAAACCAACAGTCTTATCGACGCTTTTTTAATGCAGCAGAGCCTGCAGAACTGATTGTGAAAGCCTTGAGGCAGATTTCTGACCCTGGCAACAAATAATGGCTGAAATGTGATTGGTTAAATGCTTCAATATGAAAACACACATCTAGAACCGGGGGGAAAGGAATGAAAGGAAGTTGACAGACAATTTGGAATTATTTAAAAAGTATTCATGGGCAAAATATAATTGACATCAATCTGTGATTCAGATATTTCTTAGGCCGGCAGAGAAGGCCTTGAAGGCTCTGACGGCACACCACTGCTGGCTGTTTTAATTTGACTTCTTTAGTACAGAAATATGTCAGTTATGACAATATAAATTATTTTGAAAAAATATAAAGTAGTGGAACATTGTCTTTGAAGCACTAGTTGCCTCAACATGTAGTCTTTAGTTAAGCTGATGCCAACAGTTCCCCTAAAAGAGACGATGCTTTGTAGTTTTAAGATGCTTTTTGTGAAGCTCATTCCAAATGGTCTTTTATTTTCATAAATTGATATTTTACAGATTTTTAAGGGGTAACCTATCCACCATTATTTCTATTCATCTAGCTGCCCTTTTTACAGTAAAAGTACTGCTTTGCATAATCTTGTGGCTGGTGAAATTCAATCATCAAAAATTAAATACAACACTTAACTTTCACAGTTTATTTTTTCTTTTGTTGGTCAAAGTTAAATGGGGGGGGGGATTCAAAAAGTGCATTTGCATTAGAAATTTAGTTAGAAAGGTATTTATTTAATTTATTTGAATGGGGCAGTGCATATTAATGAGCAAGTATACTGTGGGGCAAATAAAAACTAAAGTATTTAGTCAACCACCAATTGTGCAAGTTCTCCTACTTGAAAATATTAAAGGCCTGTAATTGTCAACATGCGTAAACCTCAACCATGAGAGACAGTGTAAAAAAAACAGAAAATCACATAGTTTGATTTTTAAAGAATTTATTTCCAAATTAGAGTGGAAAATAAGTATTTGGTCACCTACAAACAAGCAAGATATCTGGCTGTCAATGAGGCCCAACTTCTAACGAGGTTTAATGAGGTCTAACTTCTAACAAGGTCTAGCAAAGTCTCCACTCGTTATCTGTATTAATATCATCTGTTCTGTCTCATTATCGGTATAAAAGACACCTGTCCACAGTCTCAGACTTGCACACTCCAAACTCCACCATGGCCAAGAGCAAAGAGCTGTCAAAGGTCACCAGAGACAAAATTGTAGTCCTGCACCAGGCTGGGAAGACAGAATCTGCAACAAGTAAAACGCTTGGTGTATAGAAATGAACTGTGGGCGCAATTATTCCAAAATGGATGATGTACAAGACCACTGATAATCTCCCTCGATCTGGGCTCCATGCAAGAGCTCGCCCTGTGTGGCGTCAAATGATAACAAGAACGGTGAGCAAAAATCTCAGAACCCCACGGGCGGACATAGTGAATGACCTACAGAGAGCTGGTACCACAGTAACATAGGCCACTATCAGTAACAATGTGCCGCTAGGGATTCAAATCCTGCACTGCCAGATGTGTCCCACTGCCGAAGCCAGTACACATCCTGTCTGGTTTGCTAATGAACATTTGGATGATCCAGAAGAGGACAGGGATAATGCGTTATGGTCAGATGAAACCCAAATAATAGAAGTTTTCTGTAGAAACATAGGTTCTCGTGTTTGGAGTAGAAAGAATACTGAATTGCATCCGCAGAACACCATACCCACTGTGAAGCATGGGGGTGGGAACATCATGCTTTGGGGCTGTTTTTCTGCAAAGGGACCAGGACGCCTGATCTGTGTAAAGGAAAGAATGAATGGGGCCATGTATCGAGAGATTTTGAGTGAAAATCCCATTCCACCAGCAAGGACATTGAAGATGAGACGTGGCTGGGTCCTTCAGCATGACAATGATCCCAAACAGACGGCCAGAGCAATAAAGGAAGGGCTTTGTAAGAAGCATTTCAAGGTCCTGGAGTGGCCTAGCCAGTCTCCAGATTTCAACCCAATAGAAAATCTGTGGAGGGAGTTGAAAGTCCGTCTTGCCCAACGACAGCCCCAAAACTTTACTGCTCTCGAGGATATCTGCATGGAGGAATGGGCCAAAATGCCAGCAACAGTGTGTGAAAAGCTTGTGAAAAGTTGCAGAAAATGTTTGGCCTTGTTATAGCAAACAAAGGGTACATAAAGCATTAAGATACATTTTTGGTATTGACCACATACTTATTTTCCACTAGTATTTGCAAATAAATTCTTTAAAAATCAAACCGTGTTTATCTTTTTCCACATTTTGTCTCATGGTTGAGGTTTACCCAGGTTGAAAATTACAGGCCTCTAATCTTTTCAAGTAGCAGATCTTGCACATTTGGTGGTTGACTAAATACTTATTTGCCCTACTGTATGTCCATGTAAATATGATAATTAGCCAAAATGCCAATGGAAAGCCATATTGCAGATTTTTCTTCATTCATTGTAGCTAGAACTAACAACTTCTTGTCTCGTCATAGATTGTCCTAATTTATGTCTTTCGGACCAGTACACTTGAATGTCATCAAACTCAGTATCAGCGAGATGATAACCAATGTTGTTCGAAATGTTCAATTGGTAAGACAACATTCATTTCACATTGTTTCCCCGAGCAATGAGGAGGTGGTTAATTTGAGACCTGATTCTGGTGCTCTGCTCTTTTTTATTCAGGAACAAGTGTTCGGAAGGATTGCACTAAATATGGAAGCACTTCATGTCAGTTGTGCATGAAGGATACCTACATGAATATCCCGACTGGACAAAAACATTGCTTTCCATGCACAAACTGCAGCACAGGTAAATATTATGTCATCAATTATTAGGCACTAGGGACTGCAAACATTTCAAGTACATTTTGGTTCCAGTTTTGGTAGCCATGAGTTCACTTTCCACTTGCGAAAGCTGAAAAGAACTATGACAATTTTGATTGTCAGTCTCGTTTTTTTTTTTTTTCGCAAATTGGATAGAAAACTCATACGGATTTTTTTGCACTCTTTTTAAGTCCCATTATCCCGATATTTACATCCTATTTAGATGATAGACTTTAGTCAAAGACAATTTTAAAAAGATTTATTATGACCCGTACACATCCGTTAAAACAAAATTAATTCTGTAATGGTTTGCCTCTGCATAGATGAAACGGATGATGTAGTGAGGCTGGAATAATAAAGAGGCAATATGGATAAATGGTAAACAGTAATCCAGACTTGTACTCTATATCATGTGACGAACTGGAATACAAAATTGAAAGTGGCCCAGGGGAGGAAGTAAGCCCCGTAGAATATGATCCCGATTTGACCATAACAAGTTTAAACCGGAGACAAAACCGTCGTACCACGACAAAAGTGAGAGAGAGAGATCACTCGACACGAAGCATTTTAGGCTTCATTAACATAAGTTTTCAAGTAAACCACTGTATGTCAAACATCATATTTATATGTATATAAATATTTACCAGCAAGCATAGTGATTGAAAAACTAAAACCGTATTTTTACGACTATTAAGCGCATCGTATTTTTGCCGCAATGTCAACAAGCGCTATTTCTGTATTTTAGACACACAAAGGATGTGCCATTCTTTTAGACACAGCCAGGCATGGCATATATATTATTTATTGATGAATACGAACCGTTATAGCACTGGCTAAGCTACGGAAACAGCCCCAGACACTATTTCCGGTGCGCAGTGACTGCTGGGATGTGGTTTTTTTGTCAATACACCCAGGATGAAGGCAAACACACTAAAAACAAGTTTTTAAAAAGGTAACGCAGGCAAAACTGAGTTTGTTTATACATACTTTATTTATTTTTACAATGAACTCACTTCATCACCATCAAAGTCTTCATTTTCGGTGTCTGAATTGAACAATTGGCCAAATGAGTTCAGAACGCCGGGTCCCCCATCTTCATTCTCAGAGTTGGCGTTATTGCAAAGAGGCTCCTCGGAAATGATGCCGGCTTTGTCAAAAGCTCGAACAACCGTATTTATGGATGAGTTTCGAACCGTAGTAGCCCTAGCTATAGGAAGCAGCCCCAGACGCTATTTTCGGTGCGCAGTGACTGCTGGGATATATAGTCCTTTTGTCAATACACCCAGGTTGACGGCTGTGATAACTTTGCACTAATAGTATCCAGTGGAGGTCAGTGAATTTTCTCATAGCGCCCTCAACGAATCGATCCAACCCTCAAAAACTATTTTATGGCTATAAAACCTCCACTGCAGCTACAACTACGACACAAAAAAATCAATAAATAATAAATGAGTATAAAAAATCCACTTCCTAGTAGCACTTATTGATTAAATACAAATACCAGAGCTTTTCAGACATTTCAAGACAGCGACGGATTTCAATGGCGAAACGGCAAAGGTTGCACTAAAATGGGGTAAAATCCACTTCCGAGTAGCATTTAGTGATTAAATACGAACACTGAAGCTTAAATACAAACACTGGAGCTTTCTCAACAAACCGTGACAACTCAAGTTTATCCTCACTAGGGTCGCAGGGGATGCTGGAGCCTATCCTAGCCGAATTCGGTACACCCTGAATTGATGGCCAGCCAATCGCGGTGCACAAGGAGACAAACAACCATTCATGCTCACACTCATACCTAGGGGCAATTTAGAGTGTCCAATTAGCCTACCAGGAGGAATGTGGGAGAAAACCAACACAGGCCCGGGGAGAACATGCAAACTCCACACCGGTGGACCGATCAGGATTTGAACCCAGGTCTCCCACTGTGAGGCCGACGTGCTAACCACTCATCCGCTGGGCTGCCCTGAAAGGAAAACTTCCAAGCAAAATAAAGTTAATTTGCAGCTTGTAGGTTTGCTCATAAAAAGGTTGGGGTCTATCACCATCTATTTCTCCCTCATAGATATCATTATGAATCTTGTAGCGCTGAAACCCCAAGGTTCAGCCAGTTGAACTTAGCTCCAGAGGCTTTGTGTAATGCCGTTTATCTAGAAGGAAATTGGTTGTCAAAGTCATTATGTCACTGCTTGATTGCTTCTATTTTTCCCGGCATGTTCAAGGTCCAACCCATGTCCATGGGCACACACTTGACTGAGTGTGCTATCACCACCTCAATCTTGCTTTATCTAACATAAAATCATTTATTTAAAAATGTGTGACAATATTAAGCACCAATTGTGACTTTACACTACTTGATAATAGAGCTTTTTAACGACTCTCCTGTGATTCTGTTCTAGTGTCAGAGTACACAGGTCCCGTACACTTTTGATTAGCAGAATGGTCAGGTAGGAGTCCAGGAATATTTAAAAAAAAATATTCTTATGTTGTTGCTAATCAATGAGAGAATGCATTGCAGAAGAGTCTGCTGCGAAAAAAAAAGAAAATTAAAGCAGTTCTATAAGTAATATCTCAGTTCTGTTATCATCAGTTTCCATATTTTAGCTCACAGGTTACTCCTAACCCTAACCCTTCGTTTGAATTAAATGATTTGATTCAATTTTTCTCAAGGTATGTTTTGCCGATACTGATGCCAGAGTTTTTCATCCACTAAAAATAATCCAAGTCAAGATGAAGAGACAAATGCTATTTTTATCATTAAAATGAGCACCGGTGGTACATCCTCAAGAAATGCATTCTTTGCAAGATGGTCTGCATCCTTAGTTTCTAAAGAGAATCAAGCCAAGTCAGTTTGTCTACTAGTTTGATAGATGAAATGCAAAAACATTGTTGAGATTTTGTTTTGTTAAAGGCAACCAATGTCATTCAAACGACTGAAATATTTCAGTAACAAAATAATCCAATAGATAACAAAAAATGTGTATGTCTTTGCTTTATTTGATGTGTTAATAATTGTGTCATATATGAACGTTGACCATGTTAAACCGACCAAAGAGCATTGAATAAAATGAAATGAGGGCAGGTAATATCGAAAAATTGAAATATACCCAGGGCAACAAATAGGATTTAAGTAATTGTGACAATTATCAACTCTAGTTCATCTAATCTCATTTTCTGAACCCCTTTATCCTCACTAGGCTTCTGAGGGGTGATGGAGCCTATCCCAGCTGACTTCAGGCCAGAGGCGGGGGACATCCTTAATTGGTGGCCAGCCAATCGCAGAGCACAAGAAGACACAACCATTCACGCTCACACTCATGTCTAGGGGCAATTTAAAGTCTTTAGGTCAGCCTACCATGCATGTTTTTGGAATGTGGGAGGAAACCAGAGTACCCAGAGAAAACCCATACAGGCACATTCCAAAGACATGCATGTTAGGCTGATTGGACACTATAAATACGGGTGTGAGTGTGAATGGTTGCCTGTCTGCTTTTGCACTGCAGTCGGCTGGCCACCTCTGGCCTGTAGTCAGCTGGAATAGGCTCCAGGACCCCCCGCGACCTCAGTGAGGATTAAAGCAGTTCAAAAAATGAATGAATAAACTCAAACGAGTTTGATATGCAACGATTTTTTCTTTTTTCTTCTTCTGGCTATAGGATCTGGTCTAGAAGTAAAGCGGGAGTGTACTGACATCTCGGACACCTTGTGTAAACCACTCGACGGATTTTTCTGTTTGGACACTTTTGCCGATAGCTGTCGACACGCACAGAAACACAAAATCTGTCAACCAGGACAATACATCAGCCAAAAAGGTTCTTACAATTTCTTCTCACGTCTTCATGAAAATAATCGAAACTGTCGAACTATGTAGATCAATGGCGTGTTCTTGTTTTAAAAGGTTCTCAGTATGTTCCACGGCTTTCCAATTTCTTATTCAAATATTTTTTTCACTTTTTAGGCCTAATTTGTAAATATTGTTTGCCCTTGGAACACATTGTTTCATCAAATCTTTGCTATTTAAAAATTTATTATTAAATTAAATTCCTGATGCAAACAGAAAAAATCCTTAAATGGGACAAAGCTATTCCTGAAATGGGGTCGACGGAAGTCGGCAGGTCTGGAACATAATCGATATTTAAAAAAATCTTCTGCACAAAATGGCCACTGGGATACATTACCACTGTCAATTAGAAACTGCTTCAGGAATACAGTTGTATTGTTATTGTATTAAAGTTTCTGGTTCCATTTTCACACTTGCTTCTTTCTAGGAGAGATTATATCTGAGAATACAATGGATTATATTAACTTAATTTGCATTTACAGGAACCCCATTTAATGACACTATATGCCTAGACTGCTTTAATGAAACCTTTTCTCCTGGGAACTTCACAGTCTGTCAGCCACACAAAAAGTGAGTGAAGCTTCAATGAATTTAAGTTGTTCTTCCATGGATATCAACATTTCATTTTGCTTTTCTATTTTACTTGTCATTCTAGATGTGATTCTGAAGATCTTGTGATATATCCTGGAACTATATCGACTAATACCAAGTGTGGACGGAAAAATTATCATTTGTTTACAATAATTTTTGTCTTGTGGATTTTTTGTGTCCTAATCATTGTTTGGCGTGTGTGTTCGCCCAGGTCAGCTGTAAAATAATCTTGATTACTTCCTGATTACTTCCTGGTGTGTGTATTTAATTGCCAATTATCCTGGAACTATATCGACTAATACCAAATGTGGACGAAAAAATTATCCTTTGTTTATAATAGTCTTTGTCGTGTGGCTTTTTTGTGTCCTATTCATTGTTTGGCGTGTTTGTTCGCCCATGTCAGCTGTAAAATAATCTTGATTACTTCCTGATGTGTGTATTTAATTGCCACGGAAATGGTAGTCATTGTCGAGTCGTCTGCGCATGTCCATGCGTAACTTCCTGCGTGACACGCCGTGTTACAGCATTCATCGCTAAAAGGTATCATTCCCCATACTCCGGTTCTGTTACGTCTTGGGATATTCAAGCCCTTGTTGTTTTGTAAACCATGTGAGAGTCATTAAAAGCTACACTCATGAGAACAGCCTGTCTCGTTTTATCCTGCGTCCCCGCGAATGCGTCTTACTTCCCCGGTCGCGCCACGACGATGAAAAAGAGTGATCAGAATCAACCTTGAATGTGTGGTGCGAGTAATAAAAACACTTTGACATTTGTTTTTGTCGTATTTGTATTGAAGTGAGGTGGCTTGAGTGTTTAGCGCGTTGGCCTCACAATAGGGGAACCTGGGTTCAAATCCAGGTCAGTCCACCTGTGAGGAGTTTGCATGTTCTCCCTGTGTGGGTTTCCTCTGGGTACTCCGGTTTCCTCCCACATTTCAAAAACATGCATGCTAGGCTGATTGGACACTCAAATTGCCCGAGTGTTAGGTTGAAAGGTTGTTTGGCTCCTTGTGCCCTGCAATCAGCTGGCCACCAATTTCTGTCCCCTGCCTCTGGCCCGGAGTCAGTCACCCCCCGCGACCCTAATGAGAATAAAGCGGTTCACAAAATGAGATGAGAGAGAATATTTCTGCAGAGCAATGCTTGCACTGGTTTACCTGCATGTTATTCAAAAGAAAAATATAATAGTAAGTGGGTTGATACAATAAACTTAATAAATAAAGATTTTTTTCTTTACTCCTTGGCTGCCATTGACAGAGTAGAGGTCCCTTCCATTTGAAGTAGGAACACAATAAATACATGTTAATACCCTGCCAACCTCCGAGTTGAAATGGGTTGGACGCTTACTAAAGATACACTTTTAAATTGACAGAAGTAAGATTAAAAGAACCACATTGGCAAGCATGGTAGTAAAAAATATTGCAACTACCTTAAAAAACATAGGCATAGGCACAGAGCATCCAAGTGAAGACATCTTCTCTCTGAGCCATATACAGTAGGTCCAGAACATGACCCCAGTGCAGTGGCAGAGCAAAAGCTTGCACATGGAGGAACCACGGACCCCACCAGGATCGAGAAAACCTTGGAAAAGGTAAAAGATTATCGTAAAAAAACACACAAAATCATTTAAAAATAGAACAACTTAACCTTGAAAATGATCATGGGTAATTAACAAATGTAAAAAGCGAAAATTACAAACGTAAAAAATCCATAATAGACATTATTATTACACCCATTTATTCATTTTCTGAATCGCTTACCCTCGCGGGGGGTGCTAGAGCCCATCTCAGCCAACTATGGACACCGGGAGGGGGGCACCTTTTTCTGTTGGCCAACCAATCGCAGGGCACAAGGGAGACAGACAACCATTGTGGGAGCAAACTGGAATACCAGGAGAAAACCAGAATGTGGCCACTCCCTCACCCGTTATTAAATTAATATTTATAAAGATAATTTTAAAAACAGATAAATTAATACCTAAATTAATAATGTCTTTCTTGAGCTAGTATTTTTAAATAACATGGTAATATTCTCTAATAATATTCTCTGATCCATAAACAGGTGATTTTGTCTATCGTTACCATGGCAAACCGTAACTCAAGTAGTTGTCAGGTGGCCAAGAAGCGAGTTTGTTTCAAACTAAAGGTGTTAAAACTAATTCACCCCGGGTGTTTATTGCCTTCACAAAGCGTATATTTTATATTGAAAGGTCTATCCGGAACCATCTGATGTAACAACTAAAGTTTGACTCATGCGGTTGCGAAACTCTCTACGTTATCTCAACCCAAGAAACTTTCAAGTCGTACGCTAAGTTTATATTTCTGTTTGTCACGGATAAAACTTATATTTATCTTCTAAAATTAGCGATCGGTAGTTCACTACCGAAAGCTGATTAAACCGGCCTTTCTTAGGAGCCTGGCAAAAGTACAATGCATATGCTAGCGTCAAACGGATCCGTAATGGACCTGGAGTCCGAGTCGGTAAAAATTAAAGCGCACTACTGCGGGTAAGTAGGAACGCAAAATCTATTTAAATTGTGGAAGTAAAAGAAGAAGTTTTGCGATTAGGTTTCTGTCTGATAATTGTAGAGATACACCTGTTGAAAACTGTTAATATGTTTGTTAATATGTTAATATAGTGTTTGACTGCCATTGTCGGCAATTGACGTCCAATCAATTTGAATTGAGATGGTCGACCATCCTCCTACCTATTCAAATAGTTTGGACGTCTACCACTGTCAAATTATTTTTATTTATATACCCAGTGGAAGGTTGAAAATAGTCACGTGATTGGAGGTCTATCATCGCAATAGCAGGGAAATAGTTAGTGTGTGTGAATTCGAAACATACATATTCTGTACATGTATTTTTTTTGGTCTGGTCAGGGTCTGTGTTATGGCTGAATGTACTTTATTTACTTATAATTGTGGGTGTTGGTGCTTTGTTCCCAAGACTTAACTCTGGAATGTACTGTAGTATTTAACTCTCAAGTCAGCTGGCTTTTTAAAAATCACATCACTGTCTTTTGGAGAAAAATGAAAAATTGTTGCAAGACATGAATAGCAGGAATCCATGTGGTTAATTTAAGCTTGTCAGACACACACCCTCATTTTTTTCATGGGATGACGTGCATCCAAGAAGATAGGTTTAAACAAAGGAATATAGAACGTGCCAAGTAAAGTGCTAGGAATGCATGGGAATGCTGTGCATCTTTTGATGATATTATTGCGAAGTACTGTTTATGCAATTCCGAGAGCAATTCCTTGTGACCCACACTTAGAAAACTAGTTCTATGATGGAGGAGACTCCTAATTGTCATATGAAATCTGGTTATTTTTTTAGATGTTGACCAGAGTAGAGTAGACTAGAGTAAACCACACGTTATAAGAGAAGTAATCACACTCCATTTTGTCACCATATGTGGGAAGCAGACTTGTATATTGTGTTCACCACTTTGCAGTCTTTGTAATTTTTGTTGCCTCTCTGCAGCACTCTTTATCTTAGTATATTATATTAGATTAGATAACTTTATTCATCCCATATTCAGGAAATTTCCCTGTCACAAAAGACATTTTAGACCAGCGGCGGTCCGTGAATTTCCTAACGACGCCTTCAGCTTTCTGAACCAATCCAACCCTCAAAAACGATTTTTATGGCTATAAAACCTCTACTGCAGCTACAGGTGCGACACATAAAAAAGCATCAATAATAACCTCATACAATTGAAATATTATTTAGGAATATAGCCAAATTTTACTAACCAAAATCCATCCTCCGTCCTTTCCTCCTTCTTTTCTGTTGCCATCAAAGCTAATGCTGAAAGTCGAGCGTGTCCTGTCGTATTTCTGGCATACGTTTTTATTCGATTTAGGGCTGAAAATGTTCCATCCCGGTTGTGACAGGCTAGCTTGCTTCGTAGTTGTCCGACCTTTCTTAATGGTGTCCAACTGTTCTTGAAAACTGCTATTAAATCAACACAACCATATATTTGCTTGTGCAGTTCACTCCAGATACAGTTGGTAGCTGTGGCTCGTCCACGCTATCACTAACCATTCATAGTTGGTGAAAGCGGGCCACCGCTGTTTTACACATATTTCAAACCTTTTCAATTAAAGGATCACTTAATCAATTGAAAAATGACTGCTGAGTAATATAGATGTTTTTTTTTTTCTAATACAAAACACTGAGCACATTTAAGGTCTGGTGGTTGTGCCGATACAACAATACTGCAGGGTGCTCCGTCATTGGAATGTGGCCTCAAAGGTCATTTCCATCTATTTTCTACAATTTATAATGTTTAGGTTCCTGGGTTAACAGGAGCCTAATTGCAGCTTTTAACTGTTTTGTCACAATAGGGTACCTATCTAGGCTTACATTGAAGAAGTGCAGTAAATAATTGAAATACCTTCCATGTTGTTATTATTGGTGAAATAAATGAAAGTCCGTGGGAATTAGTTTTACGTGATTTAATATTCTAAAACCCTTGTACTAGAAGTATGTGTACTTGCGTGGATCTGTCCTCCTAACTTTAAAGATGGCGGGTGATTGATCATGACAGAATATAATTGGATTGAGAAAGTTAATCTACAAAGAAGCAAACCGATGGTGCAGTGGTTCCTCTGCCTGATTTCAGTACAGACAGCTTGGTATTTGA
Source organism: Stigmatopora nigra (assembly GCF_051989575.1). Taxonomy (NCBI): domain Eukaryota; kingdom Metazoa; phylum Chordata; class Actinopteri; order Syngnathiformes; family Syngnathidae; genus Stigmatopora; species Stigmatopora nigra. The sequence continues at coordinate 22,703,439 of NC_135508.1, read as the reverse complement.
TTTGGTGGCGTCGTAATTCTAAGTGCGAATGGTGGTCTGCCTCCATGTGATCCCTTGTACAACTGACTAGAAACCAGTCTTGTGTGTGCTCAGCTGGGATAGGTTCCAGCACTCACGACCCTGACAAGGACAAGCGGTATTGAAAATGAATGGATAAACATAGCAGAACATTTTTTACAGCAATATGTTTCCTACTTATTTCAAAATGGCACCTGATCAGTATTCGTTCATTCTACAACACTATCAAACACCATTTTCAAGTTTTGTTACAATACGCCAGGACGGATCAATACGGGATGCACACTTTTTTCTGTGAATATGGGACGTAACAGTGCATCATTATGGTCAAGTTGCTATGAAAGTGCAGTTTAAATGGAATTTAAATCAATGGATTTTCTGGATCAAAGATATTTTTATTGGTAGCCACAATATGCTTGTTACATTCTTATGCATGACTAATTCTTGTGAATTTCACACGCCCTACAATATAGCACTAGTACTCAACACCAGTGCAAGGGTCACATTCTTGCTACCACTCTATTGTTTTTAGTTGTGTATAATGTACCTCTAAAGAAGGACCTGAGTATAAAGGTAGTACATGCCAAATTGACAACTGTTTTAATTGTCTTTAGTCAACTAACAAGCCAAAAACTGACCATAAAATATTGGGAGGTTACATAAAGTACATTCTACGTGACCTGTGGTTCACTCAACCAAGTGGCTCGACTGTATTTGTGTGCAGAGACATGTTGATAACAGACCTGGCTGCCACTTTAACCTTTGTGGAGCTTTGTGAAGAAGTGAGAATGATGTGCAGCTTCACCAGACACCAGCCCTTCACACTCAAGTGGATTGATGATGAAGGTTGGTGTTCACACTGAAACAGTGCCTATGATTTGGTATGCTTTTGTATTCCCTTCAAAATATTCTGAAAATGATGCACACAAATGTCCTAACAATAGGGTAATGCACGATCACTTGCCAATGAGAAGTAGGTAATACGCAAATCGCACTGACTAACGGGAAAAGAAACACTGAATAAATGCAACACTCCGCCCAGTGCTTGCAGAGACATTACACGGGGAGTTGCGACCAGAGAGACATTACACGGGGAGTTGCGACCAGAGAGACATTACACGAGCGAGTTATGGGGAAAGAGGCAGTGGCCATGATGTTCATATGGGCAACCTCTCGCGTCCGCTATCTGCTCGTATATCAAAATTTATCTCTTATCTCAAGATAAATATTTGCTCAAAATTTTGTTTGCCCCACCTCCATCGTGAGTTTCAGATGCAACCTATCGATGGTAATTTGCTTTTGTATTCCCTTCAAAATATTCTGAAAAATATGCACACAAATGTCCTCACAATAGGATAACGCACGACCACTTGCCAACGAGTAGTATATATCACTCGTATTAGCAATATCCTCGCCATTCGCAATGACTGATGGGGAAACATTACAAGAGGAGACAGCGACGATAATGTTCTTATGCTTTGCGTTCATATTATGAGTAACATTTACAGTATTGTATTGTGAATGACTTTTTGAAAAAGTTTCACATTTAACTAAAAGTCAAAATTAATCATGCCCTGCAGTTTGAATAAAGACTGAGATGCATTGAGAGGTGTTGAGCTGTGGTGAGTCTAAATTTCAAAGTGGTCCCTGAAATAAGGAACCCAATCCGCTGGGACAAAGAAAAAAAGCACCATCCTGATTATCAGGCCAAAATTGATAATCCATTATCTGCAATTGAATTGTGTGTGTGAATGTGTAGTGCTCAGTAGCAATAGTATTAAGCAAGGTTCTAAAGTTACTTTTAATCATGAAAGTTATATGAAGGTTTCAGAGCAACTGATGTTGCCATTTACAAACACCCCCCATCCCCGAGACGTCTCTGCCTTTTCCAGCCAGACGATGCCATGCTACATTGTGCGAGTGCTACAACAGTGTGGCTTTGTCGTGAGGCTGGTGAAGCACAAAACAAAACAATGGCAACCTAGGATTATGCATTCATTTTCTGAACCGCTTTATCCTCACTAGGGTCGCGGGGGCTGATGGAGCCTATCAGAGCTGACTTCGCTGGCCAGCAGATCGTAGGGCACAAGGAGACGGACAACCACTTACGCTCACACTCATACTTTAGGGCAATTTAGAGTCTCCAATCAGCCTACCATGCATGTTTTTTTGAAATGTGGGAAGAAACCGGAGTACCCAGAGAACACCCACACAGGCCTGGGGAGAACTTGCAAACAACATCACACAGGTGGAACAACCTGGATTTGAACACAGGACCTCAGAGCCGTGACGCCGACGCGCTAAACACTTGAGCTGCCGGGCCGCACATAGGATTATTGAGCAACTAAATTGTAAATCAGGCACAATGTAAAACAATTTCAACTATTAAACTTCAACAATTCATAACACACTGGTGAATTTGACCCTGTCCCAGCTTTTTTATAACATGTTCCAAGCATCTAATTGCAGTTGAGAAGCGAGCCTTGTAGCCCAGCAAGATTAGAAGTCATTCTGGTTGCTTTTATGTTTTCAGGAGACCCCTGTACCATCTCATCTCCCCTGGAACTTGAGGAGGCATTTCGAATTTATAATCGAAACAAAAGATATGGACTGCTGTTGCATGGTAAGATAACTCTAAATTTAGTGAATCTTAGCCTTTGTAAAATACCAACTAAGTTAGTTAGTAATTTTGGAAACCCCAAATAGAGTTTGCCATCTCTGGCTGGCTCATTTTGGCTTTGGTCCGTCTACTAGCCAGTCATAGTTGGTGAAAGCGATGACGTGTCCCTCCGCCTGCGACAAGGCCTTGGTGTCACCAAATAGAATTATGATTGGTTAAAGCAACAGTCTCATCAACACTTTTTTTAATACAGCAAAGCATGCAGAAGTGATTGTGAAGGCCTTGAGGCAGATTTCTGACCCTGGCAACAAATAATGGCTGAAATGTGATTGATTAAATGCTTCAATATGAAAACACATCTTGAAGCAGTGCAACCAGGGGGAAAGCAATGAAAGGAAGCTAGCAGACAATTTGGAAATATTTAATAGGTGTTGATGGACAGAATATTATATATGGTTCAGATATTTCTTAGGCCAGCAGAGAAGGCCTTGTAGTCCTGACGATCCACCACTGCAACTAACACCTCGTTAAAGTTAAATCTATGTCTTTTCTGTTTTAAAGACTGATTTAATTTTTGATTCTTAATCATCCAATATACTTTGCTTTGTACTTCGTACTTTTTGCTTCTTGCTTTGTTCTTCTGCGGCCTTTGTGATTCGAACCCAGCCGTCGCATGGCTTGGTTTCTTTCTATTTATTTATGTCTAAAATGCCTTTCCTGTATCTGCATTCTCACCCTCTTGCTACTGTGACAATGACATTTCCCGAATACGGGATAAATAAAGTTATCCAACCTAATCCATTCCAACACGCATCTAAAAAACACAGCTATAAGAATTCAAACAACAAAATTTTTCATTCATTCATCTTCCATACCAAGCATCCTCGAAAGGGGAACCCCAGGGATTGCTGGAGCCTAATGCAGCTGACTTCTGGCAAAAGACAGACTACACCCTAGAATGGTCGTCAGTCAGCCATAAGGCAAACAGAGAGACAAATGATCATGCACACTTATAATTATACCACATCAGCGGGAATCGAGCCCGCACCTGCTCATGCTAAAGTCAGGCGAGTGTACCTCTACACCACAAGACGCCTGTTTAACAACATTAATCAACAACAAACATTAACGTTTTATGATTTCTTTGGAATGTAATTTTATTAGTCGCTATCGGTTCTTACCTGCTTGGATTTAACTTTCCCTTCTGCAGTGCTGGTTGTCAGACATTTTGGAAAAAAAAACTATCCAAAGATGATTGCCTCTGACAACTTCTAATAATGTTTCTATTGTGCATCAAACAAACATTGCCATGTGATCACAAGACCCGTGAAGACTTTCGGATGTGTTTTTTCGACATATACACAAAGTTCCTGAAAAATGTCCAGCATTTCTGTTGTTTTTGCTGTTGGAATGCTCGTTGCTCCCTCCTCGTCCGCCTTCTCGTTGAATTGCTCCTGAATTGCTGAGTTCGTTTTATGCTCCCTGTTGACCATTTCTTTTCATTTGCGCTGGAAATTCTCTTGGGAGGCGTGATGATTAATACAGAAGGAGCTGCTTTATCCACACTTTGAAAAAGTCAACAAAAAACGCTGTCAGAACTACGTGATGACAAATAGCAGTCAAAAGTACTGAACAAAATCTTGAAAAATTGATAATTGTTATTGCTAGACCGCCAATGAGAGCCCAGTAGAGTGTAAGCAAGGTTATAAAGTGAGAATCGATGCATCTGCCACAATTTCAAAATAAAATAAATGAAATGCATTTAATTTTGGGGGATTCCGTAACTTAAATCTTTTTTGTATCTTGTGGCACTCATTTGTTTTCGTAACCTGAAAATGTCATACCTAGAGACATTCGTAAGTAGAGGTATGACTGGATTCTTCACTTATTGCTGTTTTTCAGAGATATATATTCAGCCAATGTTTCATTTGCTGATTCTTTAGTCATGTGAGGATCACGTCAATCCTGAATTTCCCAAAAGAATATGTTGCACATCTGTTGGGTGGATAAAGGGGAAAGTAAAATATTGACTTTCTCACTCACTCTGCTTTCCTACACAGTCTTCCCAAGTATTCCGGAGAAGCCTGGAATGCCATGCCCTGGAGAGGACAGTGAGTTGAGCACTTATCTTTTCATAGCTGAGCTTGGACATGGAAATGTGGTTTATACAAACATACAGTTTCGACAGCTACGGCTGGCTCAAGGGTAGATTTCCAGTGTTTGTTTCTTCTTTGTCAAGTGATTTTTAACAGAAACCGTTCATGTTTAAAGTGAAGACTGGGTTTCTCTTTCAGTGACATACATCTTAAAGGTTTTAACTAAATAAAGTAAACAATACCTCCATAGTAATTTAGGTACGTTAAATGCATGTAATAATACGGATTTGTTATTTTACTAATAGAAAGATAATCTCCTATCAATTTCTTCGGCCCTAATATTCCGTTGTGAATTGCCGCTGTTGAGTGAGGCTTCCTTAATATTTAGCCATGTAAAGTGTGAGCTCCTTTTATTTTGTTACTTACGGTAACTGGTCATTTGGATTAGGATTTTATCTAAAAATCAAGTTTCACCTGTATGTGTGTGTGTGTGTCTGTATATACAGTGGTACCTTAGGATACGAGCTTAATTCGTTCCGGGACTGAGCGATGTCGATTCACTCATAACTCAAATGAAAGTTTCCCATAGAAATGAACTAAAAACAAATTAATTCATTCCAACTCTCTGAAAAAAAACACCATAAACAGAATATTGGATTGGAAAAACATTTTTTTTGTTTCTAATTCGCCATCTAATAATAAAGTGACAAATAACTAGTGGTTTAATAGTACTAAAATTAGATAGATTCTGCTGAGGGGAGAGAGGAGGGGGGCATTTTTGCTGGATAACACTCATAACTTAACAAACAAATTTAAATGAACTTGGATTACGCAAAAATGCAATGCTCTACCCAGTGCTCATACAGACATTACACGAGGGAGTTGTGACCAGAGAGACAGTGCCCATGATGTTTTATGAGCAGCATCTCGCGTCCACTGTATGTTCGTATATAAAAATTTGTCTCGTATCTCAAGATAAACATTTACCCGAAATTTTACTTCTATCTCAAATTGCTCGTTTGTCGGGGCACTCGTATGTCGAGGTACCACTGTATATATATATAAAATCCCTAACACTGAAAAAAGTGACTGTAACATTTTCAGATTTGGCGCTAAATGTGAAAAAAGTTGCCGTAATGTTCAGCATCCCCATGTTTACAAATAGCGCCCCGAACATGTTTATGACTGGGGAGGTATTTGAAGCACCTTATTGGCGAAAGCAACAATTAGTTTCTTTAAATGCTGTTTTGTTATTCACAATCTCCATCTCTGTCACATGAAGGAGGCTGTCATCCCACCACTCAACATAGCATGCTAGAAAGAATGTATTGTTTGCAATATCTGCGTACACAGACCAACCCCCCCCATTCATGCTCACACTCATAATTTACACACTTTAGCTTGTGATTAAATGTGATTGTTTCCAAGGATGCACCGCGTTCTAATATACATAAACATACATATTTTAGCAGGAGGCATTAACGTCATCCTATTGCTTTATACCACAGTAAAAACTCATCTATGTATACTGTTAGTAGAACCATAAAACATGCACTTGGAATATAGTACTGCACCTCCTGTAAGAAACACATCCACAGTCATTTTGAAATTGAAACAATGTTAATATTGAGGTGTATGAGTTACTTTTGTTAAAAATATATTAGACTATACATTTCCAAAATATATTTTTCTTAATTGTTCATTTTTATCATTTAGCATGATGAATTTGTACAAGTCTGTTATTTTGCTTTCACTGAACTTCATTAAGCGGCTCAGTGGACGAGTGGTTAGCACGCTCGCCTCGTCGTTCTCAGGTCGTAGGTCCAATACCTCTTCAGGGTTTTGTGGGTTTCCTCCAGGTACAGGATGCTCCGACATCCCAAAAGCATGCATGGTAGGCTTGTTGAACACTCTCAATTGCCCTTAGTTATGAGTCTGAGTGTGTATAGTTGTCTACCCTCTGTTTGGCAGGCCACCAAATCAGCCTGTCCCCCGCCTGGTCCCCATTCTTGGCTAGACTATGCACCTGCTTGTTTCAGAATAAAAATCACTGATTAAATTGTCCAAGCTGGATCAGTTGGAATACAAAACTGTCACACTTGGGCCCTTTGAGGCATAGTTTGGCGATGCCTGCTATAAAATTTTAAATCCTGAAGGCCCTGTAAAATGGCGACCATGTCAAATAATTAGAATGATTTCACTCAAGTAAATTTATTTGGAGACAACAAATTAGGCACTCAAGTATTGTCACTTAATACAATACATTAGGGAATGCCCACTTTTTTCAACCATCGTGTTAGTGACATCACATCCAGAATTCATGCTCAGTACTGATCTAGATATCCAGCCCTGCACTAGCTAGTACAAGTTGACACAATGACAGAACGGTCACAATGCAAAATGCAAATATCATTCAGGTTGTGACATCATGTTCTGTTTAGAGATATTTATTATCAGTGAAATTGATATTATTAAGCCTTTTACTGTCACTTTTTGTGGATATAGATTTAAATCCATAAATAATGGCACTTGATGTAGTATTTCTTACCGAGCTCCTTTAATAGTATTATATCCCTGAGGGTTCCCTGGCTTACTTTAGATTCTCTGGCAAACCCCCTCGTCGTCCACTAGCCACGCCCATCCTCCCTCTCTTCCACTCTTTATCCTCACTCCTCCCTGTGGCTGTGGCTTTTCATACCCCCCGTGCTCTCTCTCTCTCTCTCTTTATCAGCTGTGTGGCACCACTGTCCCTCTGGGGAGGAGCTTACAGTGCTGCAGCATCGCACAAAACAAGCTGGCGAGACACAGCATACGAAAGAAAAAACAGGAGAGCGATAGCAGAGATTATGCCTTGAATTTATCAAACAGTGCATGTATGAGGATTTTATTCTATTTTGAAGCTGAAAAATGGTAACATTTCATCACAGCCATGAGATAGCTGGAATTAAGCTGCTTTGGGAGCTGTCAGCTGTGAGGTTAGAGTAGCCAGCATCAAGAACAATAAGAAGGATGCAAGCAAGCAGTATTTTTTTAGAAAGCTGAGAGGGACAAGGGAGGATGTGGATGTAGCGACGTGTCGTCGTCAGCTCAGCTCTCAAACATTCATGCACAAATACACAGTTGCACTCATCTATACAGACTGACAGCTAACCTGGATGATGTGCTGAAAGAGGAGGAGAGAAAAGAAGACAAACCGGTGAGCAATATCTATGTACGTTTGTTCCATATTCCATCCAATACTCATCCATCAATATGGGAGTCATTGCATCAACCCATTTGTCTCCAAACAAAAGCAAGAAGCAATGGATTTCAGTGTGTGAAATCATCACCTAGCTGCAGGCTTGTTTGTGTGCATGCATGGGTGATCTCTGCAGCCGTCGTTAGCATGTGTGCTAGATTCAGTCGTTGGTCGTGTCACGCATTGCAGGCTGGAATTATGTGCAAGCAACCTGCTAGTTGCGCTAGCATGGCTGATGCATTTTTTCTTGACTTCCATCACTGTTACATTCCCTCACAGAACTGTTTCATCTTTAACACTCAGGGATTGCAACTGGTGAGTGTGACATGATGGTGCATCTTTGCTTCTGGAGATTACATTGCTATGGTGTCATACATAGTTATTGTTTTCAATTGTGGATTCCTAGATTTTTGGTGTCTGGGGAATGGCCTTCAAAAACATTTTCATTTATTGGTGGTTAAGGGTTTACAGATCAATGTTGCCACTTCTTTTGCATTGCTGTTGTAGTAATATCTAAGCAATTCAATGCTTGTTTGTGCATTAAGGTATAATATAATAATGATAAAAAAAATATTGACAATAACGATGAAACAATACTAATACATAAATGGAAAAATACTCAAACAGTGAGGGTTTCTTGTGTCTTTTCAGTGCCAATTTGATATGATAGACTAGATTAGATTAATAGAATGTCTTGGCTGGCCACCAAAATTTGGGTGTCCTCCACCTGGTGCTTATCCTTCAGCACACTGAATGAATGAATGAATGAATGAATGAATACATATTTTTACAGTGGATTCCCTTTCATCAACAGATTGGTGGTGGCTGTTTTTAATGGATTTTTATCCAATGGATTCCAATATCATACATTTCTACTTTGCATTTTGATATGGCAATATTACACTATTGAGTGTGTTGCATCAAGGATTTTAGCTCGTGTAGGTCGTCTGTATTTAGTTTCCTGTATTACAGATCTTTGCTTACTGTGCATTATTCTTGTAAAAACAACTGCATTCTGTCTTTGTTTCAAATGGGTTGAAGAATGATGGATTTAAAAATACAAAAGCAGATATGCAACATACTTTTTTAAACCTGGACTTGAACAAAAACCTGCACAACCTGCTGTTTGTAGCAACATATTATGTAATGCCCTAAAAGCAATTAATCACTGGATTAAAACAAACTATTTATGGGTACGCCTCCCCAGTATTCCCATTGAGGACATCAGCCACCAAAACATGTTTTACAGTTTTTACCAAATATTTTGGAGAAATCCTCTTTAAGATTTAGCTTGATTTTATTTACTTAGATAGCTATACGTAGGTGTGTAAACGGAAGTGTCAAGTGTCTGTGTGCCTAAGTGTTTTTGAATGTATACATGTGCCCAAATATAGCATCTGATCTGATATCGCAGATATTTTTTGAGCAATTTCTGCTGCGTTTCCTAGGAATGAAAAGTGCTCCATGGTCAGACGACTGATTACATGATTGTTTTACATTTTTAAAGTAAACAAAAACAAAATAGCTCAATCTCTTGTAAATTGGGCTTAGTGCACAACATTATTGAGACAAATATTTATTATATTTTAAAAAAATCTATCAAAGTAATTATAGTTTATTCTCTGATTTCGGTTTTTAGTTTGAGCCAACAATTTTTACTTTGGTGCCTCACTAATATGTCATCTCATTTTTTGAACCACTTTATCCTCACTAGGGTCATGGGGGGGGGTGCTGAAGCCTATCCCAGCTAACTTCGGGCCAGAGGCGGAGGACACCCTGAATTGGTGGTCAGCCAATCGTAGGGCACAAGGAGACAAACAACCATTCGCGCTCACACTTATACCAATTTAGAGTGTTCAATCAGCCTACTATGCATGTTTTTGGAATGTGGGAGGAAACCGGAGTACCCGGAGGAATCCCACACAGGCCCGGGAAGAAAATCCAATTTCCACACAGATGGACCGATCTGGATTTGAACATAGGTATCCCACTGTAAGGCCGACACACGAACCAATCAACCGCCGGGTCGCCCTGCATCACTAATATGTCCTACCAATTCAACAATATTTGCGTGTATAGTTTTCATGCTTTTCAGTCATGTCTTGAAACAAAAGAAATAGTATTGGATTGGATTGGATAACTTTATTCATCCCGTATTCAGGAAATTTCGTTGTCAAAGTAGCAAGAGGGTGAGGATGCAGAAATGGCAAAGGCATTTTAGACATAAATAGATAGGTAATAAGTATTAGGTTAATAAATAAATACATGAATAAATATATAAATAAATAAGCGTGTTGCTGAAATATACATACATACATATACATATACACATACGTGTACATATATACACACATACATATACTTATACACATACGTGTACATATATACACATACATACATATACATATACACATACATACATATACATATGTACATGCATGCAGGTCCTGCTTTTGATGGTTGTTTTTGGATATCACATTATGACACAGTATTAGAGGAGGAAGAGGGTTTAACCTCACTATTTCACTGGGGCATCTGATTGAATGGAAATCTTTACTGTTACAGAGATAAATGCAAACATGCATTGTGTGAGTGAAAAGAGGTTGAGGTGAAGGACAGTTATACGAGTCAGGAGGAGCACGCTTTATGCATCACAGACCTGAAGTGTCAAAGTGCCCCTGTAATGACTTATTTTAGTCAAGCATATTCTATAAGCACACGCAGTCAGGTAAAAATTGCAATGGGAATATACTAACATCAATCTTTTTCAGTTTAGCTTTTCACACCCAAAGGCAAATTAAATTTTTCAGTTGGAAGCATTTTTTTGTAAAATGTCAGATCAAAAAGACATGAAGAAAGCATTCAAACTCGGTACAAAAACATCACAATGGAGATTTGACTCTGGATCTCCTGAGCGAGAAGTAGCTGGGCCGGCGGCATGTTTCACTCAAGGTTCCAGGTGTATTTTCGATTAAAAGTAGCTTATGACTAAATAGAAAACAGTTATAAAATGTCATGTGCCCTCAGGTGTGTTTGCACCATGCACTGTGTGGAGTAAACCATGCAAACCGCGATGCCAGTGAGGTATTGGCTTAGTGAATGAGCGTATAGGATGGCAGAATTCTCTTGTCTGAGTTGACCAAGATGACCTGATTGGTGCAGTGATGGGCACTGGTATCTGGATGTAGCTGTATGGGTGTTATATAATTACACAGGCATGCAGATTTCCAATCTATATATTAACTTATTTTTCATAACGTGCAGGGAAAGGGAACATACTCATAAACATTTGCAGTATAGTAATAGTAATGGAAATTTCCACTTTAAGCTTCTACGTGTGTTAATTTCATCACACAGGATTTCAAATCTTCATTACTAATCATGGTATGATACTTTGATTCATATTACAAAAATTCAAAGTAATACAATACAGTATACACGACGCTCCAAATATATATTTTTTTATATTTGTATTATCAAAAATGCCAATAAAGTATTTTGCCTTATATTTTTACTGCAGGGCGGCCTTGTGGTGCGAGCGGTTAGTGCGTTGGCCTCACAGTTCTAGGTTTCTGGATTCAATTCCAGGTCGGTTCTACCCGGGCTTGCGTGGGTTTCCTCTAGGTAATCCGGTTTCCTCCCACATTCTAAAAACATGCATTGTAGGCTGATTGGACATGCTAAATTGCCCCTGGGTACGGATGTGAGTGTGCATGGTTGTCCGTCTCTTTGTGCCCTGTGATTGGCTGGCCACCGATTCAGGGATAGGCTGGGATAGGCTCCAGCACAGTCAAACAACCCAATGAGGATAAAGCAGTTCAGAAAATGAGATGAGAGATTTTTACTGCAACGACTTAATTGTCTCTGATTTACAATTTGTATAATGAATGACATGTTTCATTTTAATAAGTTAATCCATCACGTATTCAATGCTTCACTCACTAGTCTGAAGGGTTTTTAACCATAGGACTTTCTTTTTGTAGCGAATGCAAAAATGTATTCCTCGATGTTAGCAACAGCAGAAGATTATTTTTTTCCCGAAATTAGCCATCACAAAATAACTCCTATGTACTTAATTTCCTTTCATTTATTCATCTTCCATACCACTCATCCTCGAAAGGGTTGCAGGGGTTGCTGGAGCTAACCCATCTGTCGTCGGGCAAAAGGCAGACTACACCCTAGACTGGTCGTTAGTCAGTCGTAGGGCATGTACTTAATTATTTTACCAGTAATCAAGCTACTCTTTAGGTGGCAATTAAAAATTTAAATGTCATTTGTAGTAAACCTCCAATGAACTTGCACCCAGATGCCACACCCACAAGACTACACACCTCTTGACTCACAATCCTCTCCAGAAATAGCAAGTGTTTTTGTCGGTCCTCCCTGCTGCAGTGCAGCACACCCACATAATGGCCTCACTGCTACTGATGATGATTATGACTATGATAGCTGAGTCGTTAAGAAAACTAGTAATGACATAAGGAACAGAATGCTTACCATCAATTTTTTTTCTCCAATAATTTCTACATTATATATATTTTATAAAGAAGTAGATAATATTTGCTTGCATATTGACCCAATTACCGTATTTTACAGACCATCTCTCTCTTTTAAAAAAAAATAATTTGGGTGGGTGGGTGACTTGTGCAATTTATTAACACGTGAAACACCGTTGCCTCTGCCTGAAATTTACAAAACTATTGTTTGTAAAATGCTTACTTTCTGCAGAGATGGCTTCAGTCGGGGATTTGTTTGGATTTTTAAAAGGGTTCGTAGAGGGATATGGCAGTGCATCATATTCTTGAGCAGAGCATACCAACTGTTCTAATAAGTGAGGAGGAAAGCGGTCCTCTAATAAAAAGTTTCCATTTGTGTGGCTCTTAATGATTTTTTTAAATCCCCTTATTTTTCAGTACTTTAAATAATGTCACCATGTTGTTTCTTCCATTGTGGAATACAGGAAATGTTCATATTTAAAGCACTGTGGTAGTGATCCTGGCTAAAATAGAAAAACAATTGGCTTATATAGTGGTAGTGATAGGCCCGAAAGCATTGATGACCTTGGACTCAAGATGACAACAGTGCAAGTTTTAAACACACCTCAAACAAAAACTGGCTAACATTAGAACAGAAGATGCTCGGCCTGTAACCCAGCGATTCAGCATTCGTTCTCTGCTCCTATATTTTCAGCACTTACTTTGAAACAGATTTCATATATATATATATATTTTTTTTGAAGAGTGAAAATGACTGTGGAGCACTTAAAATACAAAATACAGTGAACCTTCATGTTACGGGCGCCACACCTTGCGAGTTTGTCACTATGTGAGCATCATTATGAGAAAATGAGCTTTATAATATAAGCAAATGTTCACTATACAAACGATGAGCAGAATCCAGTGCCTCGGCATCTCACTAGATAGCATGCGAGGTTTTTTTTCTCGTAAAATGCGGCAGATGACCCAGCACCCATAGTGTCTTGGCGTCTTGCTAGGTGGCATATGAGCATCCTGTATCACATGATCCCCCATCTGCCCACCTGTCGCTCATCCCCCGGTGATAACATTTTGTGTTGAAGTGCATCAGAATCAATTTTGTCAAGTGACTACACTGTAGCTGACAACTCCCATTAATTTCTCTGCTATTATATTGGATTGGACGACTTTATTCATTTCTAAGAAATGTATGATTTATGGATTTTGACTTTTTGAGCAACCGTCTTTCACATGAGTCATTTAAACTAGCTCTTATCTGATATTTTAATGTGATGCTATTGCTATTTGCTTGGGAAATGCTACGGTTACAAATATAACACAATGCTATTTTATTTCTACAGTTTTCTTAAGAGATGTAGTAACACAGAGTGAACATGTTGGCCGATTGGGTTGATTTACAGCAGCACAAAAGCGTGCCAGTGCTGAAGCCACACGTGAACACTAGATAGGATCCGATCTTTTGTCCAAGTGCGATACTTCAAAACCAGCCGATGCTGAATATCAAATCAGTACAAAACTCTAGCCTATAACAGATATGGGACCACACCTTCTTTATAAACTATCACCACTAAAATGTAGAAAGATTAACAAATTAGTAGTCCAGATATGGTTTTAATGGAAGCAGTATTCAAACAGTAACCATTATTTCACAGGAAACTTATCTGAAATGATAGACTTGCCAACAGTTTTCTTTTATCAGACAAGAATCTGTTTTCGTCAAATTTATATCATGAATTGAATGTTTAACCACTTCCTTGCACCTGTATGGCCAAATAATGAAATTACTATTTATAAAACGTGTATATAAACTTTTGAATGCGTACCCGGGTTTCACATTATTACATTTTTCAGGCTTATCTGGTATTTTTCTGCCTTTACATACTTGTGAGAACCAAATCCTAGTATGAAGTGACAAAGATACAATGTGAGCTTTGTAAAGGAACCATTGTGGGGGTTTAAAAGAAGTATTCATTCAACTTGAATGCAGTGAAACAGAGGCACGATTGCTTGAGTGTTTTTTCAAATCCAACTCAAAAAATCTACTTTTTGCTACTTTTTATTCTTTTCGGATTATAATTACCTGGATATATTTTCTACATGCCTCAAGAGTTTTTCTGATTTCTCCTAATAGTTGATCAGTAATGGAAACGAAACCCTCTTACTTCAGCCTCAGATTATTTTGGTGCCTGTAAAGGTTTCAATAAAGTCCTAAACCTGTCAATATTTTATATATATATTTTAAATTAGAGCTTTGACTCCGCACAGCAGAGAACTATCGTTCTACCCCGTAACACTGTGCTTTGTTTATTCACAAGAATCAACAAACCTATTGGAAAGGACAGAGGCCCACTACGACAACACTGGGGTTGTTTAAAGATGAACAATACCTGAGATTTAGCACAGAAACACCACCAGTTCACCAGGCTGAGAAAGTAGAGCTCAACTCCTTCACTTCTAAATATTGGTCACTGGATTTTAAAACACAGGTGGACTTTGCTTTTTTGTGTTGTTAGTATAGGATTAAACATCTTTACAGTACACAATCCTTCTTTGTAAATATTTTTTCTCTATACTATAGTACTCATTTTTATAAAATCTATTACATTTAAGAGCTATTGAGTCTATCCATCAATAATTTTGTACCACTTGCTCTCAATAGTTGGCATGTCCAAAGTCTGGCCTATGGGCCATTTTTGTGCCCCTAGACATATTCTTAAAATAGCATTGAAAAAAGCCCACAGTCCAGATTTTGTTTAACTATATGAAAAATGAAAAAAAATGAAAATCAGACATAGGCATTGTCGTCATCATTGACTTGACAAAAAGCCTAGTAGTCATCATACCCTCAGCAGCGTATGACGAAATTGTATAGTGCTTCTCCACAAGTTCGTCTTCCCAGGCCAGACACATTTATGACATGTATTTATGACATATTCATACTTGTTAGCTCTCCGCCTTGAGCGCCATTTTCCGGCGACTACAAGTTGCCTCACTCATATATTGCTTTGCATAGTGTGAGTGGTATCTTTCCTCATCTTTCTTCCAAAAAGACTTGAGGACAACATAGTTCATTGTCTTTCACTGTTGAAGCACATGGCTGTGTTTGTTTCAATCTAAATTAATGGAGGGACTTTTCTTGCTCGTCTTATCTTGTGTAGATGAGGGAGGCGGACCGCTATATTACGCACTGCACACGGTTAAGTTAATGATGACCACATGCACGGAAAATTAGTTGTCTATAAATTTCTCCAAATACTTCTCTCCCCAGGTGGCCCGGTGACGTGAGTGTTTAGCCTGTTGGCCTCACAGTCTGGGGTCCTGAGTTCAAATCCAGGTCACGTCCACCTATGTTGAGTTTGCATGTTCTCTGCGTGGGTTTCCTCAGGTGCTCTGTTTTCCTCCCACATTCCAAAAACATGCATGGTAGGCTGATTGAACACTTTCAATTGCCCTTACATATGGATGTGAGTGTGTGCATGGTTGTCCGTCTCCTTTGCCCTACGATCGGCAGCTGGGATAGGCTCTAGCACCCTCTGCGACCCTAGTGAGGATAAAGCGGTTAAAAAAATGAGATGAATGGAAATAAAAAATGACACTGCATTGAAGGGGGACATTACATTTTCAAGTGATTAAGATGTGACCGTCACAGTTACTGTCAACGATTTTTAATTTTGTGTTATTTTCCTGTGAGACTTGTTAAGAAAATTATGAATCCATAACTCTGAAGTCTCTATCTACCTGTTGTACATTTCCTAAACTTCAGCCTATTTTCATCTCAGTATTATCGTCTGATTGCTGGCTAATTATAACAACGGTGCCCGGACATTTCGTAGACGGACAATTCGTCACCGGACGCTTTTTTTGCCAGACAGTTTGTCAACCGGACAATTCGTCGCCGAACACTTCGTCGCCAGACAGTTCGTCGAACAGACAGCTCGTCAAACAGACGGCTCGTCAAACAGACGGTTCGTCAAATAGACATGTCGCCGGACAATATGTCAAATGGATGTTTAGTCGAAGAGCGTTTTTGTCAAACGGTTGCGAACAATTGTTTTGCTGCATGAATAATTTGTTGAAAGCGATCAACCAGGTAATCACCCTAATTCTAACCACTAACCGTAACCACTATCCCCTAACCCTAATTCTAACCACTAACCTTAACCACTATCCCCTAACCCTAATTCTAACTGCTAACCTTAACCACTATCCCCTAATCCTAATTCTAACCACTAACTTTAACCACTATCTCCGTCCGGCGATGAATTGTCCGTCAACGAAATGTCCGCGACGAACTGTCTGGCGACAAACTGTCTGGCGACAAACTGTCTGGCGACGAAGTGTCCGCGACGAACTGTCTGGCGACAAACTGTCTGGCGACAAACTGTCTGGCGACAAACTGTCTGGCGACAAACTGTCTGGCGACAAACTGTCTGGCGACAAACTGTCTGGCGACAAACTGTCTGGCGACAAACTGTCTGGCGACAAACTGTCTGGCGACGAAGTGTCTGGCGACGAAGTGTCCGGCGACGAATTGTCCGTCGACGAAATGTCCGGTCACGATAACAAGAGAGAGCCTTGGGCCCATATTTGTAGTTTGCTTTAATTTGGCAGTTTAATATACAAGAAACAAAAAACTGAATTTAAAAGAACCACTCTATGAACATAGCACAGTTACAGGGTATTGTGGATGGCGAAATGAACTAAATGTTGCTATTTAAGTAGCACAAAGGTTGAGTCACCATGATGCGTAACTTCAAGGGATCTGGCTATCTCTCAGTCCCAGAATGTGCCAGACTCAACCCATTTAGATAGCTTTTGACATAACCAGGGAATAATATATACTAGAAATACATTCATATGGGTCAGAATAATTATCTTGCGTCAAGTAAAAAAAAATTGACGGCACTTTGTCAACTGTAAATTTAATAAATTAAGTCCAAGAATGCTAACTTGCTCTTTGTAGAAAAAGTCATGATTAAAACTTGGATCGGTATACATTAGTGCAACATTATGGGAAAATAAATAAGGAGTGGTTTTAGAATGTTTAATGGCCTTTACGTCTTTCCTTTTTTTCTGTAGGCAGTCTTTAGAAGAAAACTAAAATAGAAATCTCAGCTCAACAGGGTCAAAAGTATGCTCGAGCCCATCCCAGAAAGAAGGGTAGACCATGAACTGGTTGCCAGCCAATCACAAGGCACAAATAACTTAAAGTTCAGTATTGTGGTTGGAGTCAAATTGTACTAGTAATTGTCTAATATACTGTAACAGTGATTATTGAATGAGACAGAATCACATGTTTCCTTTTTATGGCCACTTTATGCAGTATGAAGAAGGATACTGTTGCTTGGCAACAAGCTATGCCTTGCTGTGCAATACTGAACCAAGCATGACTGTCAATGGGGCAGTCAGGATTTCATTTTGCTCACTGTATTGCCTTATGAAGCAGCGCTATACAGCCATAACGAAGCATGATCTTTGCATAATACGTACATAACAAATGATACTGATTGACACAAGCGATGGGTAAAGTGTTTATGAAAGAATACCATATTTGGATTCATAATTGTGTAAATTAGGTGTGATGCAAATTTAAATATCAGAATGTATTCACGCCGTAGCAGTGGAAGTTAGTTGTTATTGTCCAGCTTTAGTATGTGTTTAGTGTTTGAGTGTCTGTGTTATTGTTGGCCCGCCTCTTTGAGAGTGTGCTTTCACCTCCTTTTCTATTTTAACTAACTGGGTTGGAACTAACTCTTTAAGTAAAATGACTGGTGTGCCACTGTATCGTGTTTGAATTTGGGTCATACCAATCTGTGGCCTGATAAAGAAACAGTGTATACTTAAGAAGTCTTTGGCAAGTAGAGCTTTTAGAATTGGATTGTTTCTTGTGAAAAACTAACTATTTTGAAATTCTGTGCTGTGTTTATCCTAACGGATTGCCGATCATTTGTCTTAAAGGCCTTTGTTTTTCCCTCTGACACATTTGATGGGGTTGCCCATGATGCGGCAGCCCCTCAGGGAGCAGATTAGAAGATTTGTGAAGCTAAAATTTGAAGATCATCCAGGGTACAGCACACTCCAATGAATACAAGAATTCTTGAAGAGATTTTTTTCTGATAATCACAAGTACAGTACTACCTCGACATACGAGTACCTCGACATACGAGTACCTCGACATACGAGTGCCCCACCATGCGAGAAATTTGAGATACGAGTAAAATTCCAAGCAAATATTTACCTTGAGATTCGAGACACATTTTCATATACAAGCATGCAGCCAGGTGGCCGATGCGAGAGGCTGCTTTATGATTTCACCACACAGTCTCTCTTGCCGCAGCTCCCTCGCGCAAAGATCTCTACGAGCACTGGGCGGAGCGTTGCATTTTTTTCAGGTTGTTTTTTGCATTAGTCAGTGCAGAATTAGGGGAAACAATGGATCCAAAGCAAGCCGGTGCAATGAAGGGTAGTGCGAAGAAAAGCTTATAATGACAATCAATATTAAGCACGAAATAATGGAAAAACATGAGTAGTATACATTTGACTGAGCTAGCTTGTCAATATGTATGGAGAAGCAGGAAGTTTGCCCCGAAAGCCGCAGCAGAATTAATGAACTACTTTGCCTTGATTATTGCATAAGAAGGTTTAAATTTAGTGTAACATAAGGTTAAAACATTTTTTAATATTGCGTATCGTAAACTAAGTTCATTTAAGTTAAATTTAAACAAAACTCCACAAACTCCCCATTATATAAAATGATGCCCCATTTTATTATTAAACATCATAACCACTAGTTATTTGTTAATCTGTTAGTAGGTAGTTGGTGAATTAAATCCAACAAAAATATGTTTTTCCATTGTAATATCCTGTTTTTTTATGTTTTTATCAGACGGTGGGAACGAATTAATTTGTATATAGTTCATTTCTATGGGCAACGTTGATTTGTAATATGAGTAAATCAACATACGAGCTCAGTCCCGGAACGTATTAAGCTTGGATCTCAAGGTACCCTTGTATTATTTCAATATAAATGATAGATAAATGACATACCTACAGATACACTTAATTTTAAAGCAATAAAAGAAAATGTGATTAGCGGAAATATTGCTCTCAGTTCTCCACATGTAACAGCAGAGATGAATATAGTAAAGTAAAATGTTGATTAAGAGTAAAAGGCCAATACTTGCTTGGCTATAGTATAAATTCCTGTGAGTGATAAAGAAAAAAAAGACTAAAGGTTACAGTGATAATGTTATTGGTCCAGTCATGAAACAGCCTTTCACAACATCACCGTAAAGGAATGTAGAAAATGCTTGGTCAAACCTCCCTGTTGTTGTCACGCTGGTGAGGCAAATGGACAGAAACCTTGTTTCGTTGGGGGAGCGCCTGTTATAAAAACGCACTACTTTTATCAAGACATACAAATAGTACTGCAGAAATGCAAGGAAAATATTCACTTCATGGTTCATTCATTGCATATCTCAAACAAACCATCTACGTAAAGTAGCCCCATGAAATAGGTATCGCAATGAACCAGGTTGAGTGTCCCTAGTTGTGTCACAGCAGATCTAACAGGATGTGTGCCAATCAATGGATGCAGCCCTGACTCGAAAACAGTCCTCAACGTTAAATTTGGGTAAAATGCCTCAACAGTTTCAAGTATTTATAACCTGTTGTGGCATCTTGGTATCAATGTGGTCTTGTGGGGTGCAGACAATTGTTCTTGGTATTCTTGTGCATATTGTACTTAAGTGTTCTTGTTAAACAGTTTTGGTGTGACCTTGATGTCAGTATTCTTTGAAAGAGAAATATTGTTTTCTTTTAAGTCATAAGCACAGGAGGCTCACACCCTGGAGAAACAAATACTGGTCTATAGAATTCAACACTACTGCTAATGCTTTTGTGCCCTCATCAGTTCATGTGGTCCTTACAGAACTCAATTACTGTGAGTACTGCATTATCTATGTAGGTTAATGTGAAAGTTTATCACTGGATTAAATATAGGAAGGTTTACAGTTAGCAGTAAACATGGCAGAAGTGCTAACGATATTACATTTAGGTGTGACGTGTGCTTCTGTATCTGGCTTGTATCCAATTTTATGTTATTCTCTCGGTCCAATTCCCATTATTTTGAAGAAGCGTCCTTATCAATTTGTAGAGCTCTTCCAGAATAAGGCTTGTGACATACTTTGGTGTACACCCAATGGAATGCAAACAAACATATGTGTCATACACTTGTAATTTGCCTCACTGCCTCTGTCATCTGAAATAATTGTAACTGGTCATCTCTTGTCTTAGGTCATTCTCATAAATGGACATGTAAACAATAATCACATAGCTTTTAAGGGCTGTGTAAATGCGGTTTCTAGTAAATGATGTGCTGAAATGGAAACAGTTGATTCATCCCCGTGGCATTTCTAGCAGTGGTCGACTGATCGATATCAATACGCACGCACACACAAATGCACTCCTAAACAAGCTTTTGTATATACAGTTGCCCTGTAATAAAATAGTGTACAGAAAATATCATAATGTTCTGTAGTAAACACAATATTTAATTCTTACTTGTATTGTGAGGACACAAGACATAGTAATGATTTCACTTATTAAAGACAACTGTTTTTCCTTTTTAGATGAGTTTGTTTTCCTCTTTTCTGTAGCTGGAGAATTTACAAACTTATTTAGATTACATTTTATTCATCACATACTCGGAAAATTCACTGTGGCCATTGATGGCGATAGAAGGTCTTTTGAACAGGGATTGCTAGAAGTGAATGATCATGTTTCATTGTCATTGACAACAATAGACGACCAGGCCATTATAACTGTAGGGCTGGGAGTACTATTTAGTTCAATTTCTGTGCTAAAAATAGATGAGTGAAGAAAATCTTGATGAATAAAACTGCACTTGTCACATCTTTAAACAACTGTTCCAATTGAAATTGTGGCAAATGTACGTACCAGATTGGAATAGCTCATGTCACATGCAAGCAGTTGGGCAGAGATCTGTAATAGAACTTATTTTAATTGTAATAATGAAGAATTGTACATAGTAACATGGGTACTGAGCCATTAATCACGAAATAGTGTAGACATTTTGACAAACACAATGTCCAGTTCTGTAAAGTGGATCCGTCCAAAGTGTTAGTTTAAAGGAGTTTCATATTAGCTCATTGTTAGATTTTCTAATTTTATAAATGAATCCCTTTTGGCACAAAAAAACCCTTGGATCACTGTATTATTTGTTTGGTACATGGGGAGGATGCACAAATGGGGTACTGCCATTGTGTGCCTGTTTGATAGACTCTCCGATTTATAAGTTTGTGACGTGAACAGTAAGTTGATAAATATGTGAGACAGTAATTGAGACCCTGAGGGTTACAGTTAGTGTGCCACTGCAAACAGAAAAATGACCCGTCATTGGCTAATCTGGTTCCTGACACATGAGCTGTTTAGGACTCTTGAACCACTCAAGAACCACACTCAATTGCCCTTGAATTCTGCTAGCAGGGATATGTATCTAGAAATACTGCTATTTGCAGTTTACAACAGGTTTCATATTGTCTCTCGTTGTATACTGTACTGACTAAAAGACTATTTCAAACTAGCATGCTGCTGCTTTCCGATCTCAATAAGAGAAAATTGTGTATTTCCTTTCTGCCACTACCCTTCAACTTACCCCTCCCATATAATTTTCATTATCAGGGAGGAGGCCATGTGTTTGTGAAAGAGAAACAATTTCTGGAAATGGGTTAAGCCCTTGGAAAATGTCCTGTTATAGAGTGGTGTCGTTGCAGTACCACCATTGTCCAAAGTTACGGCTATACTGCTCTGTTCTAAAATTGTAGTGGTCGTCTCTTCTTGAAATACCCTGGAATGAAAATGGCAGGATCGTTTGCACTGACCCTTGCATCTGGAGGTGTAGTATTAATTTATAATTATTGTCTCATTTTTTTCCCCACTCTGGCAGGCACACTCTCTTGACAGCATCCAGTAGCCATAAAATAGGTCATTGTGTCCCTTGCGCTCAAGACGGTGATGCTTTAATATCTCAGCTCATAGATGGCTTTTATTCTTCACCTTGCTTCATGGGATGATGTCAGTAACAAATAGGAACCGCTGAGAATGGACCTATGCTGTATACATTTGTCATTTGAATTCATAGCATCTTTTTACTTTATAAGATCTGGCAATGTAATTTTTATTTTCTCACATGTTCATTTATTTGGATTTAAGAAGAACGTTTACACGATAAGGTGGAAATAGCATGACTTTAATTACTAGATCATTAGAGGCCTGAAAACGATGTTTAAGTGCAAGAGGAATCAGCAGAATACCCAACCAGATTGAAATCCATTAGTAATGAGTGGCATCATTTGCAATTCTTGCCCATTATCTGCATTTGCTACATATATATTTATTTGGTTTAGAATGCTGTTTGTCTCTATTCCCATAGTCATATTTTGTGCAGTCTCTTACAGATTAATGTTGAACCCATGTGAATGCATACACGTGTTTTTTTCTGGAGCTAATGTTGTTAATTACCCATTCAAAATAAGATTCTTTTTCTCAATACTTTCCGGTGAAATTTCTAGATGAACTTAAAATACAATTCAACATTTTCAGGCATACTTTTCTAAAAAAATATTTTCAAAACTTTTGAATGCAAGTCCCACCGGTTAAAATTTCTGCCTGCTCTCAAAATGCACTGAAGGACATACGTATTGTACAAATTGTTCCTGCAAATTCATCCCTCCTGGTCATTGAACCTCAGCCGTTTCCTTTTTTGGGATCATGTTTCTCATAATAACATTTATCTTCCTTACCTCAGAATCGATCTACCGTCGAGGAGCTAGAAGATGGAGGAAACTCTACCGGGTCAACGGACACCTCTTCCAGGCCAAGCGCTTTAACACGGCATGTCTCTTTCTTTCATTGTTGACTGTTCTTTAACTTTAACTGTGAATATTGGCAGTAAGAAAATAGACTACTCAAGATATGTTCATTGGATGGGTGTGTTAATTTCATTTTGAGGTTAATGCTAAAGTCTTATCTCATTCTCTGAGCCGCTCTATCCTCACGAGGGTCGCGGGGGGTGCTGGAGCCTATCCAAGCTGACTCTGGGCCAGAGGCCGGGGACACCTTGAATTGGTGGCCAGCCAATCGCAGGGTACTGCAAAAGGAGACGGACAACTATGCACACACACCTATCCCTAGAGGCAATTTAGTGTGTCCAATCAGCCTGCTTTGCTTATTTTTGGAATGTGGGAGGAAATCAGAGTACCCGGCGGAAACCAACTTAGGCCTAGTGAGAACATGCATACTCCACACATGTGGGACATGACTTGGATTTGAACCCAGGACCCCAGAGCTGTGAGGCCGACACGCTAACCACTCGCCCTAATGCTGAAGTCTGTTGCAAAAGTCTTAACCGTCAAAACCCATGATCCATAAATTATTATTTTTTTAATATTACGGATCTCTGTAAGGGATGAAACTATACAGTGTACTCTACTATTGTGTTTTCATTAATTTATGTTTTTAAAAAATCCATTCTAAAAAACGAAAATGAAAAAATACAGCTTTCCTCCAGAAAACATCACATTTACGGCCTATTTTTGGAGAGAATAAGATTGTTGGGTAGAAAGGAATTTATATTTATATTTTTTACTATTATTATTATTTTTACTATATATATAGCACAATCTCAATCCACAACAATCCAATCCCGTTCAGTAGCAGAGCTTGAATAGATTTTGTTCACTTATGTCCCATTAAATATTTTCATTGCACTTTCAACTATATCATTAAACACAGAAGAAACTTCTTTGTAGCACTTTTTTAGTTGTATTAGTGGGATAGTGGGGGATTAAGAAAGGTCTAGAAGCTCGACATGCTTTCTAGCACTCCCGGGAACATTGCAGTCCTGGGAGTTAAAATGCAAATTATTGAAATTTTATTTCCTATAAAATTGCTCTTAAATTATATTTATTCTTTGCATTAATGGATAATTTCAGAATAACCCAGCAGTATTATTGTCCTTTTGTTGTTGATTTCGACTTTCATCTTCAACTCTATGGTGCCCTGTGTGTAACCCACAGAAAGCCTACTGTGGCCACTGCAGTGAAAGGATATGGGGGCTTGGCGGACAAGGCTACAAGTGTATCAACTGCAAACTACTGGTCCATAAGCGCTGTCACAGACTCATCCCTCAGACCTGCCAAAGGCTTATGGTAAGTCAGTCCCTTGTTAGTTTCCAATTTGGTGACTATTGCACAGCTCATGCATTATTCAGTATGTGTTTCATAACTGCTAGGTGTGGTACTTCACTTTATTCTCAAAGCCAAATTAGGTACACACGGAAAACAAACAATGCAACAACTAAACCTAAAAGTATGTCCTAGAGGCTATTTAAGTTGTTTTCATCTATCTAAAAAGTGGGGATACCGTATTTTGCTGTTTAATATATATATATCTATATATTTGAGCGGCATAGAGTGACAGTGGATGATTGCTGCTCACCCTTCCAGTCAAAATGGATTGGACCTCTAGTGCTGTCAATGTCAAATGTCAAAAATGCCAATGTCAATGTCAAAAAAACATGGGCATTCACATGCAGTTCACCCAGTTCAAATGAAATTCTCATCTATCTTTGACAATGATACAAAGTAAATATGCTTTTGTTTATTTTTAAAAAGCATTAAAATTCTTTTCTTTTAAAAAAATATAAAGACCATAAACATTCTCCTATTTATGTATATATTAAATTTATATGTAGCTAAATAGGCTCTAGCACTATCCTTGTCAGGATAAGCGGTTCGGAAAATGTCAAAATATCTTAAATAAGTAGTTGAATTGCATCTTTATTTAAAAGAAAAAAGTCACTCGTCCTATACATGAAAAAAAAATTGAATGAAGGTGTCAGCCGCAATATCCAGACAAAACCAAGCAAGCACAGGTCAAACATGCAAACTCCAAACAACCCTCAAGTCAAGGCCGTGTCCACACGTTCATTCATTCATCATCTGTACCGCACATGCTCGCAATGGTTGCTGGAGCTTATCCCATTTGACTTTGGGCTAAAGGCAGACCACACCATAGACTGGTCACCAGTCAGCCAGAAAGATAGACAATCATTCACATTCATAACCATATCACCACGCACATACACAAACACACATTTTGGGCAATAAAACAAAATTATTCAACAACTGCGACCAAAGTAGAGACTTGCGATTTCTCTGTTTTATGCGTTGCCATATGTATATTAATAACTGCACATTTCTGTTTTCAAACCCATTGCCTGTAACAAAATATGTTTTTACTTAAAAAATGAGCCCACATTTACATCTAAGCCATAGTGTGATTAAAATCACAGAGGTTTTGATGTAACCTCTAGTCAAGGATTTTCTTGCTTGTTTTTAACAGCGCAGAGATGTTAAACATATTTGAGAACCTAGACAAAGGATGATGCGCAGGGCGGTTAGATTATTTTTTGCCATTCCACATCCGATGCATTAGCTCTGTCAGCATGTTATTCAATGCTTTTGAAAAAGTGAAATGCAATCGTGACAACAGTACTCATACCACTAGATGTCAGCAAAGGCACACAAATGTATGCCATTATATTCTTACTTCCATGATGAACACAAAATACAGCTTACTTTGATAAGATGCAGATAAACTGCTTCCCATTAAATGCAAGAACTGAAACAAGAATGTCTTACTTTCTCTTCCCGATCAGCTGCAATCAATTCTCAACATTGTTTCAAAATAAATGTCAGGCTTTATGGTCAAAGATCTGGCACGATGGTTAAATACATGTAAAATCACACTGATATGTTTGGGTGTGGCTGATATTTTAACCAAAAACGTCGTGCTGTGGACGTAGAATAATTTTTCTTCTTGAGAGACAGGTTAAATACTATTTATTAAAAAAGCCCTGCTAGATGTGAATATGGCTTCAGACCTGCTGTGATTATGACTTATTATGACCTCTGAAAAGAATTGGTACTGAAATAAAATTAATTACTTCTTGAAATTAGTCATATAGTTTCATTAATTAAATGGTACCTATTGGGATGAAGTAGAAAAGTTGAGTATTTTACTGTTAAACAGTAATGCTTAGTTCATCATGGTTAATAGATTCCAACATGAAGGGACAGGGATTTTATAGTGTTTATCAAATTATATTTGGACTTTTAAAACCCTCTATGTACTATTATTTAAACCACCCATGACAAAACTGTTCACCATTACAGTACTAGCAAGAACCATTTTTAAGAAATAACATTTAATATTAAATAAAATAAAGATTCTACTGTACTTTGTTGTAATGATATTCATGTCCAAGGCTATGTTCTTCCCAAATGGCCAGTGCTGCTTCCTTGCACAAGATAGTCTTATTATGAGACGTAACTCTTTGCTGTCTTATTAAAAGTGATGGAAGACATCGTCCTAATGTGAGCCTCGTCCTCCTAGCAAATGGTCGATTCATTCTCTCCAAAAATCGTGAGCAATGGCCGCTTAAGTCCTCTTCCTGGCATTTGCCTCCTCCTCCTCACTACGGAAAGTAGATACTGTGCACTAAGGACTTATAAAACACTCTCCTGGTTGTTCTTCATCGTTCCTAGACTCAAAACATTTCGCGTATCTAAGCCATGATGCGGTAAATTGGCAAAGTAGTGTGATATTTCTGTATCTACTTGCTCTGAGGTGAGGATTGTCAAACATTAAATCTAGCTCAAGTGGATTGAAATACATTTCGTTTGTAGGATCTATTACAGTGGTTCTTAACCTTGTTGGAGCCATTAAACCCCACCAATTTCTTATGCGCAATCACCAAACCGTACTTTAATGGAAAACAACCAGGTCCCCCCTGCTTGTTTGGAACCAAAAAACAATTGTTGCGCAATTAAAGAAATTATTTTTTGAAAAATGGTTGTTTGACAAATAAAAGTTGGAATTTATATACTTAGAGAAGGTGCAGAAATTCCATCACTCGTCTATTAGGATCTGACAGCCGTTTCTGGCCACCATAAAAAAATTCAACTCTCTACGTTGCACGGTTTGGACAAACGTAGTGAAAGAATCTTAACATGCACACACACACACACACACTCACCCATAAATCACATTTTATAAGGATTATTGATTAATTTATTATTGTTATTAACACCTATTTTACCTCCCAAGCCATTTGACAGATTGACATTAAATTTACAGAAAAGATAGGTATTTACCTTCTGTTTAACAAACACTTTTAGGTTTTTCAATAACACCTTCCATTTATTAATTATTAATTTATTACTGTTATTAGCAAATATTTTGTTCAATATCAGGATTATAGGTAAAAAAACATTTTTTTTTTAATTCAAGATATATAAATTCCTCGCAGCACTGATTGGCCAAGCAATGTCACGTGATCATCTGCAGTCAGTGATGGTTAAGCGTGTCATGTTATTGTGAATAGACTGTCTTTACTTCTGTGCCAGAGGCTCCACCAAACCCCTGACACCCAGGTTACGAACCACTAATCTAGAAACAGAGTGAAATAAGTGACTTTTTCTGTATTCATTTCACTATTGTTTGGTGTAATATGAAAGTCTGCGTATCTCTGCTTAATTTCCCAGGTAAATGACTCATTAATAAAATGGTCTTATGGGATTCCAGATGCAACCCAACATTATCTTAAAATTTTCTGTGCACTCTTTAGAGCACATCTTTAAATGTAACATTTACACTCGTAAACAGCGGATAAAAACGAGTAGATATTTTCATACATCTTTGAAGGAGTGTTGGTTGAACAGGCTCAGTTTTTTTCTTTCCTTTTGTTTTTGTTCAGGATCCAGCTATGCCATCACAGGAGCCCCCTTCAGATGCAAAGAGTGAAGAGGTTGACCTTGCACTGGAGGACAGAGAAGACACAGATGGAAGTAAGATGGTTGTAAATAAAACTTAACTGCTGTCATCTATTAGTGTTATTTTAAGGAAAAAAACTGATTAGGGGTTTTATTTTGGCGGGAGCCCCGTCTGCGTTGACCCATTTTAGTATTTTGCATGATTCTATGAATCAGTGTACAGGTGGTTCTTGGTTTACAATCTATTATTATAAGAGCATATAGAATCACAAAGAGTACAGCATGTGAGGGCATACATTTGATGGCTTTTCGTTCACCGTGAAAAATGTATCCTGTCATAAATAAAGTCAAAGTAATGATCATGTGCATTAATATTTCTTACATGTTTATTTGTCATTTCAGGACTGTATTCACCACACAATTGTACTGTGGACAAAATAGAAGAGACAGATGCAGAGGTAAGGATCACACAATACTAAACAGTAATACCTTGACATACGAGTGTCGTAACATGAAAATTTTGTGATACGAGGAAATTTACGGGCAAGTTTTTGCCTTGAGAAACGAGACAAGTTTGAGATACGAGCATACAAGATGGTTCCCGATGATGCCGTATGCAAGAGGTTGCTTATCAGTGAGGTTCATAACGAGACGGAGAGCCTTCGTTTCATGTGGTTAAAAGATAAACAGTGTATACTGGGAGAGTAAACTTAGTTGTGAGGCATGGGAGAGCAGCTAGTTCCTACTCGAAAGCCTTGGCAGAATACATTAACATCTTTTCCACGGTTATAGCTCAACAAAGTTACACTCATTTAAGTGTGTGTTGTATCGTAATCCAAGTTCATTTAAGTTAAAATTAAAGTTTATGTTATGTTTTTCTGTCTTTTGAACTGCGCACTGTATAGTAAACAGTACCGTCTGTCTATACTGAATAATATCACATTTTACGATTGAAAATCATAACAACTAGATAGGTATTTTTTACTTGGTTAGTAGGTGGTGAATCAGAACACATAAAAAGATTTTTCATTGTAATATCCACTTTTGTCTATTTTTTCAGAGGGTGGGAATGGATTAATTTGTATTTAGTTCATTTCTATGGGATATTTTGATTTGGGATCCGAGTAAATTGACATACGAGCTCGGTCCTGGAAGGCATTAGGCTCGTGTCTCAAGGTATTACGTACTGTACTACTAAAAGTTTATAGAGACTCCCCTTTATAAGTATTAGACCAGTCAGTGACTTCACTTGCTTTTGTATGCATTACTCTAAATTGACACAGGTTTGACATGGGGAAAATGGGGCAGCTATTTTTCAAAATTCCATTTTTTTTTACAGTACTTGTGAACAATTATCATTCTATATATAGTTATGAAATGTGTACTCTGCTGTAGTCAAAGAACAGTTATTGGTGCCAATAACAGTTTTTTGACTGCAGCAGATTGATTTTTTTCATTCATTTTTCTTCTTAGGTTAAAATGTTTTTACTCTTTTACAATAAAAACACTTGCTTAATTGTTTTCACCGTTTTTTTTATGTCAGTTGACAGTTAGGCCTGTTTTAACATACCTTTATTCATCTATTAAGCTAAACAAAATAAACACAAATCCAAATAAAAATTTCTTGAATGCACTTTACTGGATATTTATTGCTTGAGTACACTTAAACTTTCTCCTCTCTCTTTCACTGAAGGACATGAAATCAGTGGTGGATGGAATTGATGGCATCAAGCTGTCTCAAGGATTTGTTCTGGGGTTAGGAGACTTCGAACTGATCCGAGTGATTGGGCGTGGCAGTTACGCCAAGGTGCTGCTGGTTCGCTTAAAGAAGAATGATCAAGTTTATGCCATGAAGGTGGTGAAGAAGGAGCTGGTTCATGATGATGAGGTGAGGCTGTGCTACTTTGCAACATCACGAAAACCAACACCAAAGTACTTAATCACTTCATTTATGCCTTCATTTACATTTAAATCATTGGCTGACAATGACGACAATAGACGACCTAGGGGTGAATCCATGGTAGTTATTGATTTTTCCCCCTGATATGTTGGGTAAATAATATAATTAAATAACAATTTGCATTGCCACTGGAGTCGATGCATGCACCAGGACTTCCTGTCATGTGGGTGTCATTTTTATCAAGCCGCATAACTTTGTGATGTAATCACCCACGTGCTTGCGGTACCCTTAGTTTGAAAGTGGAGCGTCACACTTCATACACCAAGTAAAACGAAAGATAATTACATTAGAGTAAGTGTCATTGCGCTCATAAATAAATGCTGTGTGGATCATGTCTTTATTTTCGTTTTTGGCCTTTTTATTCCCAATCGGAAAACACTGTATAGGACTTCATATCCAATGATTCTTTTCTGAGATCAAACCAGAAATGACAATTGTTATAGGTGAGCACAGTGCCTGGTGAGAGTTTATTGTCAGTAGAGTATGCAAGTGACTTTGGAAATGATTCGTAAAGTAACTTTGATATTATTATAACAACTTGGTAGAAAGTGCACCATATCATGATTGGGACCATAAACAACAAAGACTATGCCTGCTTCTGTTAGTCATCAAATATAATACCATTCCGTTTGATTTTTTTGAGTTGAATTAATATCTTCCAGCTTGAAAACAGTTCGTTGAGCATGTTCGATTGTCAATAAAACATCTATATTAAATAAAATTGTCAAACTTATGACGATTTTTTTTGTCTTTCTAGGCCCAAAATGCTAGTTAGTTGGTCAGAGTGAAGAACAGTTTGGAGATGTTGGTTATGTTGTCCTGAAAAACATAAACCAAAGCAGGTTATTGTTCTTTGAAATATTTAAAGGCATGCAAAATCGGATGAAAATAGCCCTGGGCCCTTAAGGGTTAAAGATGAATGTTACTTGGCTCATTGGTTTCAGTTTCTATAGTGGAGACAGATGCCTATTTTTTAAAAAGCCACTGGATGGCGATGTAAATCAACTAAGGAGACTTTCCGCCTGGGAGAATTGAACAGCAGGATTTATTAGACAAAAGGCGCTGTGGGACCTACGACATAAACCAAAATGACTCCTTAGTCGTCATTTAAATATCAGAAGCATCTTGCCAAAGTGTGACCAAATTCATCATCTATTAGGTAATTCAAACCTTGATTTTTTTATGCTTAACCGAGACCTGGCTAAGTGTAAATTCCCTGATAGGAGGATGGCTGATACTAGGTCACAATATCTTCAAAAGAGACCATGAATGACCAAACCTTGGCGGGGGAGTGATGTTCTGTTAGGGAACACCTGGTCTATGTACACGACCTTGAATGTGTCAGCCTTAAAATTTCATTATCCCCATAGATGTCAATAACTTTGATTTGCATTTATAGACCTCAATATGCCTCTAATACTCTAATAGGGAGCTTCAGGTTCTACTTAGGGAATGTGACACAAAAAAAAGTTATCTTGATTTGAGATTTAAATAATAACTAGCTCAACAGATCAAATCAGAGACAGTCGAAATCACTCTTAAATAAATTTAACTTTACGCAACTAATCAAAAGTCCTACTAGACTAACGGCTTCTTCCGAAAAAAAAAGTGTTAGACGATCCAAAAGACATTCAATATGATAACAGGTCTATGAGACCATAACCTTATCCAATTCTCAAGAAAGCTTCCTAAAAATAGATATTCATGCATCTGAGCAGATGAGAGTACCAAAAAGGGAGATCCCAAATCTGACACAGACGTTAAACACTATCAAATGGGACAATTATTTTTACCATAACCATACTGACAACTGCAATACTTTCATGACCATTATCCAGGACATGGTATCTAGACTGTAGTAGCTCTGCTTATTGGTTTGATTAGACATCTTGTTTTTATTTATTCATGGCGATTTACAGTACATACACATTAGTTGAATTATTAATCTCGCCAGTGCTGTAATGCCTGACATCAAAGTAGGTTTGTAACAAGCTTTACACAAAAATGATGAGTAAGTAATAAAGAAGACAAAATTACTAATGGAGTATATTTTTCTATGGTTTAATGTGCATAATTATACACTCTGTTGGTATTTAAGAATTCACAAAGAATTTGGGAAAACATGCACACCAGCTGCTTTCTTCTGCCATGGATTATCCAGCAATGATACATTTCAAAGACACACAGTTGAAGCTAATACCAAATATTAATCTAATTATCTGAGACAATTTAAGAAAACAAACATCAAATTATTAGCCGCAGGCTAAATATGTACCAAGTTGTGGAACTAAAATGATAACATTAAACAGGCAATTCTGAATAGAATAGCTACTATAGAATATTTAAATCTTCACTATACTATTGCTAGTTTATTTTTTTTTTCCACTGCCGTTGAGTGGAAGCTCCTTATTTAGCAAATGTAAGTAAATAAAAATGAGGCAGGAAATAAAAATAATACCGTATTTTCACGACTATAAGGCGCACTTAAAAGTCTTAAATTTTCTCCAAAATAGACAGGGTGCCTTATAATTCAGTGCGCCTTATATATGGAAAAAAATGTGCCATTCAGTGAGGGTGCACCTTATAATGCGATGCGCCTTATAATGTGGTGCGCCTTATATATGGAAAATACGGTATTTAGCTTCTACAGTCAAGTTTGACATAGAATAAGGCTGGAAAACAACAAAATCTGTACTGACACTGATAAACGCAAAAAAAATATTGAATAAACAATAGTACTTCAACCAATAGTGGCCTCCACGCAGAATAAAAACAAAAAATCCTAAAAAAAAAAAAAACGTACTGTATTTTCACGACTATAAGGCGCATTTAAGTCTTAGATTTTTCTCCAAAATAGACAGGGCGCCTTATAATCCAGCGCGCCTTATATATGGAAAAATTAAAATGTGCCATTCATTGAGGGTGCGCCTTATAATCCAGTGCGCCTTATATAAGGGGAAAGTGTCATTCATTGAGGGTGCGCCTTATAATGCAGTGCGCTTTATAGTCGTGAAAATACGGTAATCGGACATCTGCTCTGTCATCATCATTGATTGCATTGTCTCAAGTCTTATTTTTGGTTGCAACTTGCAAAGTTTTGTTTCAATCTTTTTTTTTTTTACACACTAATTCGATTTTCCACATCAACTATGATGACTTGGGTTGAGTGTTCATGTTTCCCTGCCATTTACAGCGATAGGCATCCAATAGAATTTGATTAGGGCGCTGGGAGTGCCTGATGGCTTTCAGCCTTGCCAGTTAAAAAAGATTGGACATCTTTTAGCAGTCAATAGCAGCCAACAAGTGACATTTAAATACAGGCATGAAGGGGTTAATAATATAGTTGTTATTATTATTATTATTTTTTTCTGATTGTGAACATGCATTGAACCTATATATTTAATCTTTCCAGGATATTGACTGGGTGCAGACGGAGAAGCATGTCTTTGAGCAAGCTTCTACAAATCCATTCTTAGTGGGGCTACATTCCTGTTTCCAGACGGAAAGTCGGTATGAAGAACTGAAAACAATTTCATAAAGTTCATAAAGCCTGCCTTGAGCATAATATATGTACTGTATGATCCAGTAAACAGTTTAGGTCGATATCTTATACTGGAAATTCAATTAAGATCAGGTCAATAGTCCAAAAGTATTACATGCTCGTTTGTAATGAATTCATTACATTCAAAGTTATGGCCCCCTGTTTTTATACACACCATTATTTCTTTTCTTTCCAATAATTCAGTGAATCTTTCCTCTTTAAATTTTAGGTTATTTCTTGTCATTGAATATGTGAATGGTGGGGACTTGATGTTTCATATGCAACGACAAAGGAAGCTCCCTGAAGAACATGCGAGGTAAGGATTCAAGGGTTCTAACATCAGTTTGCGTCATCAAGCTTTAACCTTTTATGGGGAACTCGTTGAACTCACTGTCTGCCACTGACGGCCCATTTACAGGGGCAATCCATTTTGACTGGCAATGATCTGCAGTATTCTCTGCACTACAATGCGTTCCGGAGTTTAACACGCACATTCAATGAATGGCCTACATTAACATTTTCTTCACATATAAGGCGCACCAGATTCTAAAACAGAGTATCAGTGGCGGTAGTAATTGTAGTAGAAACATCCAGCTCCCGGCCAAAATAAATGCGGTTCTTTGCTTCTTTTCATATTTTATATCTACTGCGACTCTTTGCCTCATTTCATGTTTCTCTTATTTTTATTGGATTGGATTGGATAACTTTATTCATCCCGTATTTGGGAAATTTCTTTGTTGCAGTAGGAAGAGGGTAGGGTGAGGATGCAGGAATAGGAAAGGCATTATACACAAATTGGGAGTTAATAGTAAATCAATAAATAAATACATGAATAATGAATACATGAATTAAAACATACTCAAATTCATCAGGGCCCATGAAAATGAAAAAACAAGTAATAAATCCATTCCTTAATTCATCTTCCATACCGCCCATCCTCGAAAGGTTTGTGGGGGTTGCTGGAGCCTGACCCAACTGTCTTTGGGGCGAAAGGCAGACTGTAACATAGACCTCTTGTATCAAAGTAGCGGCCCGGGGGCCAAATGTGGCCTGCCGCATCATTTTGTGTGGCCCGGGAAAGTAAATCATGAGTGACTTTCTGTTTTAGGATCGAATTAAAATGAATAGTCTAGATGTATATTACATTTCCTGATTTTCGCCCGTTTAAATCAATAATTGTAATTGTTTTTCGTTCAAAAATCATTTTTTTTAAATCTAAAAATATAGCTAAAAAAGCTAAAATAAACATGGTTTTAGATCTATAAAAAACTGAATATTCAGGGCTTTTAATCCAGTTCTTTTAATCCATTTATTTAAAAAAATCTAAGTATTATATCTAAAATGATCTGGCCCACATGAAATCACGATGTTAAAGCGGCCCGCGAACCAACCCAAGTCTGACACCCTTGCCCTAGATTGATTGCCTGTCACACTGCCACCGAGAGTGACTAGTTTTATGCAATATATACGTTTTCTTGAATTTTATTCATAGATGTCAAAATAAATTTAGTTTGGCGTTTTATCTGTTCTCTATTTTGAAATAAATTACCATATTGGCCACATTGTCTTGCGTTATGGCAGGCGTCGGAAACCCTTTTCACACATAAAGCTATAAACAATTCCTTTTTTCAAATTTTATTCCTTGAAATCCATACTCAGAGTTTATGAGTAAAAATTACGTGATTTTTTTGGCAGTCAGTTTACCACTTTTAAAGTACTAAATGAATCATTTTGACAGCACTGTTTTGCAGTTGCTAATCAATAAAAATATGCAAGCAGAAAAGTCAAATTTATGTGCGTGTTAGATGTAGTGCCAGCGCCATAGTGCCGACGTGACGCTCCTATTGGTGCATTCGGGACTCAGCTCAGACTCATCCGAGTAAATACGGTAGATCCACTAAATGGAGCCACATATGGCTCCCGAGCCATTGGTTCCGTACCCCTGCGTTATGGCATCATGGTGTTATGGGATGTCGTCGTTGTTACCTTGCAGTTTCGTGCATGTCGTCTTTTTATGCGCATATAAGCCGTACTCTCGATTCAGTCATCATTTTTTTGCCAATAAATGCGGCTTATATGCGAGTAAATATGATAGATCCACTAAATGGAGCTGTAATATATGTAATATATGTAATATGTTCACTAGATGGAGCTGTAGTAATAGTAATAATTGTTAGTTTCTTTTATGCATCAAAAATATGGAGCTGTGCTAAAGGGAATTTCATACAATGATTGATGCGTATTGATGCATAAATAAGGCTTCAGTGAGAAAATTGAAGTCACCAATTTGATTTCAGTAGCCATGTCTATATAGTTTACACCAGTCTATAAAGAGTATTCTATTTGTAAAACTGCAAAGATCCTTTTCTTTGAAATTCCATAAACGCATCTTTTTGAGTTTAAGACCACAGTGCAACAGTTTAATCAAGTTCTAAGAAATATATCTCAGAGGAATTCATAACTCAGTTCGTAGTGAGTGAATATTTCTCACACCTATATTTATGGTAATTAGTCAAATACAATTGCTGTTTTTTTTGTAGCAGCACTAGTTCAGCTTGATTTAAAATGCATTCACTGTATAAAATAGTTGTAGCTGTTGCTAATGGGAGTACAGCTTCTCTCTACACCAGAAGCAGAGGATCTTGTAGGCGTTGTTGCTGGTGCATCAGATTGCAGCCCTTTGGGATGCCCCCATTTAATTTATTTGCGACCCCTTTGCACCCTGACTCAATTTGAATATTCCTCAATAGTGTACATCTTTTCAGTGCTTCTTCCAAACACTTGCTCAACATCATTCTTAAGCAGTTCCTTACGGACACACGTACCACCCAACCTACAACATTTCTTTTTTACAGCCTTGGTGAATATAATGAGCCCCTATTATTCATGGTGCCTTTCTACTTGTGGGGCACTCCAACTGTGCCCCTGATAAATGCTGGATCAAAGGCTCAGTAATGTAGAGAGGCACTGTTGGGCCCCTATCAGACCCTACAATCTGTATTCTGGAGACAGTGGCCGCACATATGCAAAGCAGCATGCTAATAACTCATAATGATTGTACATATTCATGAGGTGTGCTTTTAGGGAGCCCTCATGCATTCCCTCGTGCCGTGGTGATGGCGGTCTGTGAGCGATGGTTGGAGCTGCTTAGAGCAAACTGCCGTACTTTTATCAGTCTGCCAGCACTGAAACAACTGTATACAATCAAGGCTGTCAGTGTGAAATTGTGGGGGAGCAATGTGGGATTTACCATTGCACTGTCAAACGATCTTTTCCTCAGTGGTTGACATTCTGGGATTTGTAGTAGGCACTCAAGCAGAAGGCCAGTCAATCTTAATAGAAGCTTATCTCCCTGTGACAGCATGAGCTACCAACTCGGCACATCTTCAATCTATTTTCTTTAACTGTGTCTTAATCATGCTTTTATTTATCTCTCATATTGTAACGTCATATAGCCTGTCATAAATAGCTTCTAGGCTGCCAGGGGTTTGAGTAGTTGTGAACTGTGTATGCTACCAGTAAGTGCTATAATTTGCCCACACCTGTCATCTCTCTCAATTTTCTTTGCTTGAATTCTACAGGGCTCAGAGAACCATCGATTGGGCATATTTATTTTTTCAAACATTGGAAAAAGAAATTAAGTTATAGGGGAAAATGTGAAAGAGGATTTGGGGATTTGATACAATGATAAAAAGCAGCAAATTGTGTAATAGTAGTTTAATTCTCTATGTCATAATGAAGCTACAAATCTCTAATTTGACCAAAACATTTATATATGTGTGTGTGTGTGTGTGTGTGTGTGTGTGTGTGTGTGTGTGTGTGTGTGTGTGTGTGTGTGTGTGTGTGTGTGTGTGTGTGTGTGTGTATGTATGTATGTATGTAATGGTCAAATTAGAGATTTGTGGCTTCATTATGACATAGAGAATATATATACATATATATATATATATATTATTTTTTTTAACTCTTAATATACAAGTAATTTCCCCATATAGTTCTCTAAATACAAATGGTAACAAAACAGTGGCAATGATTTATAGCAAAATCTCGTATAAATGTCAAAACCAACAGCTGTTACAGTCCACTGCTTTATTATGCCATTGGATAATCAATGAAATAAAACAAGAGTGTAGTTATTCTAGAACAGACGTGGGCAAACTACGGCCCGTGGGCCACATCCGGCCCGTTAGGCTTTTTAATCCGGCCCGCCGACGTTGTCCAAATAATGTTTTTTTTTCTTTCTCCAAGATGGCGCCGTCACGCGGAAGCCAGTGACAGTAGCTGTGTCTACTCTTATTTGTTTTTCGTGTTTTACAGCCCCTCTAGATTTTTCTAAATTATATTTTAATATTTCTTAATACATTTCTTTTCACTTGACTTTCTACTTTCTACTTTTTACATTAATGATGAGTGATGAGTATGTTAATACTTTAGTCCTTTTTTTATGTTTCATATGTACTGTTAACGGATGCACTTTTTTATTTGTATCGTATCTTGTGCTGACCCGGCCCATCTGTCAAATTTTTAAAGTCAATGTGGCCCCCGGGGCCAAAAGTTTGCCCACCCCTGTTCTAGAAGAACGACTGAAGTATTGTTGTACTATACTTATTAAGTTTCACAATAATTTGAGCAAAGCATGGTCCTGAAAATACTCAATTTATGTAACTTTCAACACTGACTAAATGATTGTGCATTTTAATGTTTTGAATGCAATTCAAACAAACCAATCTTTGCATTTTTACACTACCATAACAGATTTTATGCTGCTGAAATCTGCATAGCTCTCAACTTCCTGCATGAGAAAGGCATCATATACCGGGACCTGAAGCTGGACAATGTTCTTTTGGACCATGACGGACACATCAAGCTTACAGACTATGGAATGTGCAAGGTTAGAAACAGTGATTAAAATAAACCACATGATTAAATAAAATTGTCTAATTCTAGTGACAGTATTGTGTGACTAGTGACAGATTCTAGTAATAGCAACATGGTCTCCTTTCTTTTTTTGGGGCTAGGGGATCATTTTCCAAAGTCTATGTGTTTTTATTATTTATACCAGGAGGGAATCAGACCAGGTGACACAACCAGTACTTTTTGTGGAACACCCAACTACATTGCACCAGAAATACTCCGCGGAGAAGATTATGGTGAGTAAACAAGTCTTGAGTTCATGATGAAGTTCAAATGCCACATCTTTCAAATAACTTTTTTTTTCAGTTTTTATTGGTATTCTATGTCATTTTTTAAAGCGATGCAAAAAATTCAACTTCTGACTAAATGCAGTTCTCTTTCCTTACTTAGGCTTCAGTGTAGATTGGTGGGCTTTAGGGGTGCTAATGTTTGAGATGATGGCTGGGAGGTCGCCGTTTGACATCATCACCGACAATCCTGACATGAACACCGAGGAGTACCTCTTTCAAGGTGAGTTGGGGCCCCAGTGGGTTCATAAATGAAATATGCTGGGCTACCAACTACTCCGTATTTTCAGGAGTTTCTCTGGAAATGCAACGCAACCTCCCTAAACTCTGGAAATCCCCCAAAAATTTCACTTTTTTTTTTTTTAAGCAACCATTTCTGAAAACCAAATACCAAATTGCCAATTTAAAAGCCTCGAAATTGACACCATTGCTACACCTTCCGGCATCTTGATTCAACTGCTCTGTAAACCGGAACTATTCGGTAAAACGAGTGCATTGTGAATTATCTGAGTTACAAGTTATGACGAATGATTCGTCTTGTGCGACTCTAGCGTGTCAATCGTCTCCAAAAGGATTGACACACAAGTGCGACTTCAGTGTGACACATTACTGAGTGTAAAACGCACGTGGACGGACCCAAACACAAAGATAAACTTATTTTCATGATGCTGTCATTGTTTTTCAAGGTTGCAAAACCACAATATTTCAATTATGTAAAAACATAATAACAGTTTGATTTAAATTGTTCTACGCATAAATTTTTTTTTACATTTTATATCGATTTTGCGTGAATCGCATTCATTCCGAAAATGGGACTAAGGTACTCCTGAAATGGGGTCGACGGAGGTTGGCAGCTCTGATTATGGTTTGTAGCAGTAAGATTTGATTTTAACCAACATTTGAAAGAAACTAACTAGTGGGTAGCACTGGAGTGGATTTAATTCTCGTAGCCTCTCATTTGTTACTCAAGAAACAAATAAATATTATGTAATGGAATACAAATGAGATTTAAGCTGTGAAGGATTTGCACCTGTGCCAATACAGGCTTAGACAGTTCTGGCATACTTAATCATAAATAGAGAAATCACTAACAGGGCTAATTTCTTTTTCTTACTTGTGCTAATTTGCTTTAGTTCACTTCATTTTCCATATGAAATCTGGTTTGTGTTCATATATCTCAAAATTGTTTATTTGGTCTTTTACATGTCGGTTGTACGTAATAATGCATCAACGCAATAATGACTGAAAGAAAACCACAAAGTGCAAATTTGTAAACTTAATACTTCAAATGCATATTATATGCTATTTACGTGTTTTGAGATACTGCTTGGCCTTTGATCTTTTTTTAATGATAAGAATTTTCCATTCATAATTTGTCTTTTATTGGGATGTTTTTTTCTTTAAAAATTTTATATCTCTCCAATATTTAAGCAGTATAATTTTTAAAAGTATTTTATTTGGCAGAGGCCTTTTTCATCTAGTAAAGACACAGCATGATAGATCCTCAAGAAATAATTAGGAGTTTGGACTGCATGGGATTCAATGCAAAAAAAAAGGTACAGTCATGACCTTCAATATAAGGAGGGTATTAAACAAAATCTACCAATGATCACACGCACATACACTATAGTTTAAAAACATTTATTTTCTTATGTTTCCTCAATACTGAACTCTTTACATTGGACATTCCCCTTTATACTCCTCCTTTCAGATTTTCAGAGCAAACATTTCTCTGCAATGTAATAGGCTTGTTGATGCAATATGTCAATGCTGTGACTGTCAGCAGCACAGTAGCTATCATCTGCTACCAGTATAGCACCCTCCTAGTGGGTTTGCTGGTAGAACAGCAGGTTCCTGGCCACGTGCCTTTTAAACGCGTATCAAGTCAATCCTTATAGGAGCTGCTCAACCATATGCCACTGAGCTAAACTGTGCCCGGTCCTGCTTTGAGTCCTTGTGCCAGCCTCACAGCTTTAGTGTGACAGACACACAGAGCTTGAAATTTATTTGATTTGCAAGGGAAAAGAAACACAGTGCTTGTCAATTTCAGAGTCAACACAATCCGTGATCCTGCAGTCAAACAGCATATCCTGCCATACAGTACATTTGGTCATTTTTGTATATAAAGGAAATGTAAATAATTGAAATGTTCTTGGTTTCCCAACTTACAAACATTCAATTTATAAACATTTGGAAATACAAAAGTTAAAAGTCTACCAGTTTCTTTAAATAGGACGCGATTCCCAATAAGTCGGTGCACCTTGTGTATGCACTAAATTCAAAATTCTGTAAGTGTTGCTGTATGACCTTGACTGCTTGACTGTCAGGGTACATTTCTTCCCGACACACTACTTGTATATTGAAAAAAAAAGGCCTGACGTAAAAGGGGGTGCAAGAAAAGAGAATGCACCAATGGAAACATTTTTAGGTATAGATTTTGTAAACCAATATAGTTTTGAACCCCCGACAATGGCACCTGCATAGAGATACGCTTACGAGAGGCACAGTTCAAACTGGAAGCTAGTCTTATAGTTGCTCTTTGATGTTATCTTATTTTATCATGGCTTGAATGTGTGAGTGTCAAGACTTTTGTGCACAATCAAAATGTACCAAACACACAGAATGGAGTCTTCTTCTTTCCTTGGACTCCCACGCAGCAGACATGGGGACCCACAGGCTGTTTGGACTGTGAATCATCTTTCACCCCTCTCACGATAGTCCTTTTGTTTCTCTCTCAATCTCACTCTTCTTGTCTTGTTGCTTTCTTTTACCAACAGTTATTCTTGAGAAGCCCATTCGCATCCCAAGGTCCCTGTCAGTTAAAGCTGCCAGTGTGCTTAAGGGTTTTCTGAACAAGGTGAGAATTGGCCGCCGAACCAGCATTTCTTTTGCTCACACATCACACGTGACACCACGAAATACAAATCCCAGTTTTTAATAGTTTTATGTAAACAACTACACCCAGACACACCATGAAACAGGTGTATTTAAAACGATAAAAGAAAAATGAGTCAAGCTCCAACAACATGGTAAGTGGCTAATAGCCAGAATGCCAACACAAAGCACAAGGAAGAATCAAACACATCAATTTCCCAATGTTAACAGTCTTGTTGACAAAGAAAAAAAAAACATTAATCTTTGGCAGGGGCACCTACCTAATTGGACACCATTCTGATCTTAATGTAAAATGGCACTTTCCAAATTGCTTAATTGTTCGGTCATTCTTTCTACATGTACAATCTAGCGCAACACTACAAAAACAGAATTGAGATACAATTCCAGTTTTGATGACACACCCAGAATTTCTGGGGGGAAAGTGGGTGTTACCAGTGTGCATTGTTTTAGGTGGAAAAACTGAATTTCCTTAAAAAATAAAAAAAAGCCCAATTTGACTGCCAATTAATTTTGTCCATGTAGAATTACATTAATGCAGTATTTTATTTATTTATTTATTGTATGTACCATCAGGGTGTACAGTACATACAATATATTTTCAGTGTTGGAAATAATATTATGTTACATAATGAAACTATTTTGTTGTAACTTCTAACATAACCCATCACATTTGTAACCTATACCAGCCATATAAAATACCGTACAAGCATTACCCGTGTTACTTCCGTAATGTAATGTACTAATGTATACTTATGAATGGACGTGAGACAAACTGAGCAAACAAAATGTTTATTCAACTGAACATTGTCCCCAAATTTCATTGTTCCCAATCCCTCAGATTGCAGGCAACATTCAAGAGCAGATTTGCACTGAATTTGGGGGTTTTTGAACATCCCTCTAATGCAGTGGTTCTCAGCTTGGGTTCGATCGAACCCTCGAGGTTCGGTGAGTCGGTCTCAGGGGTTCAGTGGATCTTTTGCTGCAGAGGTCGACTTATCATGTCTATACACTATAACATGCCTCACTTGATCACACCTGGCTACAGATGATCATGTGACATTGCTTCGACAATCAGTGCTGCGAGGAATTTAAATTTGAAAAACAAATCATGATTTATTTTACATTGAAGTAGGGTTCGTTGATGGGGCATATGAACCTGGTGGGGTTTGGTAGCTCCAACAAGGTTAAGAACCACTGCTCTATTGTGAATAAAGCATGTTACAGAAAAGGCTATATATTGGGTAACATAAGGCAAGATGTAAGGGTAAGCCAATCAGAGACTGTTTA
Organism: Stigmatopora nigra; assembly: GCF_051989575.1. Lineage (NCBI taxonomy): Eukaryota > Metazoa > Chordata > Actinopteri > Syngnathiformes > Syngnathidae > Stigmatopora > Stigmatopora nigra. Next base: position 22,660,230 of record NC_135508.1, on the reverse strand, counting down.
ACAGAGTAGGGCGAGTCTGACTAGTACTACTTACTAACAGACAGAAACACACAAACCCAGTTAACTCATCTCATTTTCTGAACCGCTTTATCATCTTTAGGGTTGCGGGGGGTGCTGGAGCCTATCCCAGCTGACTCTGGGCCAGAGGCAGGGGAGATCTTGAATTGGTGGCCAGCCGATCACAGGGCACTGCACAAGGAGACGGAAAACTATGCACAGACACCTATCCTTAGAGGAAATTTAGAGTGTCCAATCACCCTACCATGCATGTTTTTGGAATGTGGGTCGACACTGGAGTACCCGGAGGAAACCCACGCAGGCCCGGGGAGAACATAAAAACTCCACACAGATGGACATGACCTGAATTTGAACCCAAGACACCACGTGCTAACCACTCGTTCCACCGGGTTGTCCACACCCAGTTTACTCACACATTCAAAACTTTTTTAAATGAAAGCATGCTGCAATGATAAGTGGCCATCACACTGAGAGTGGGGGCTGTTTAGGCTGGAAATACAAACATTACTATCTCAGCCAACTATGGGCACCAGGCAGGGGGTGGTTTACATTTCAAAAGTAACTGGAGCAACACTGCTATTTTAAAGAATTTCAACGATGAAGTAATACTGCTTCATGAATATTTTCATTTTTCCTTCAAATCTGCTGAACGGTTCAGTAAACTTAGATTTTCAGTAGAATGCAACTCACCTCAAAAATCACGTGGTTTTACACACAGCATAACAATATAACAGCGGAAAGATGTACAGTGGGATGGAGGTCTTCAAATTGTAAGTCAGCCAGACTATTATTATTAACAAACATGCCTAACCAAGACCTTTGCACATCCTTATCTTTATCACCATTTACACTCCAACAATTGTTTATTTGGACCTTAACCCACATAGACCACACTTGGAAATTCTAACTAATAATTATGGATGATTTAACTGTCAGTACAGTCAACAAAAAATGTCTTCTATCCTTAGTAAAGTGCACAAAATGTATGAGCTCTATACATGCTAGTAGCATTTTGGCTCATCTTTTTAATGTAAAGAGCTTGTTTCAATCACATAGTATAGCATATAATAACAAAACAATTTCTTTTCCACATATTCTTGCTCCCTTTGCTCAAAATTGTTGAAATCTGGAATGTGATATGGAATATCCTTCCCATTCAGACTCATTTACTTTCCATATGAGGCTCCATTTAGGTTTAGAGAGCAATTGGGAATCCAGATGTCCAGACATTGTTTGAATTTTTTTGCAATGAAATAGAATGGAGTTTATCCAATTCAGATTTTTGAACAGATGTCTTTGTTTCAACAGGATCCCAAGGAGCGGCTGGGTTGCCAGGTCGAGACAGGCTTCACAGATATCAAGTCCCACACATTTTTCCGCAGTATAGACTGGGAGCAGGTGAGAAGCATTACAGAGAAGTTGTGGTTAAAAAAAGAGAGAAAAAAGCATACATTAAGAAAAAAAGCTTTATTATTATTGTAAAAAATTAAATAAACCATTTCATTATGTTGTATCCCTCTTCAAAGAAGCAGCTGATACAAGGAGAGAAAAAACAACTAGAACAAAACAAAAAAATCAGAACAATAAGTGTATAATGTATGTATATACATATTATAAATAGAGAAGTCATTTGTGGTAAAGTGCATGTATTAGCAAGAAATGTACTGTTGAGCAGAGAGGTTTGTTGTGAGAGTTGTTTGTGTGTACATGTGCGGGGGCAGCATTGCCCCTGCAGCAGTCTTTCTACAGCCATGGAGAAGAAGCTGTTCTTCAGTCTGTTGATGCGGGCTCCCATGACTCTAAGTCTGCCTTAAATTAACAATAGGAAAATGGAGAAAAATGGGCTAAATTGGCATTTGTTAACATAGTATGCTTTCAGATAACTATAGCCTAAAACAACACGCATCACAACCCTCCAGCGTTTGGTGGTCAGAGAGGAAAATTAAAACATAAGTCGCACTTGAGTATTAGTCACAGGCCCAGCCAAACTATGAAAAAAGCGTGAGTTATAGTCTGGGGAAAAAAATAAATAAATAAGTTCTCGCAGCTGTCGCAATATTCTCCAGTTTGCTCAGCAGTGAGTTAGGAGGGGCTGAGTAAAGCACTCTCTCGCCAGACATCTAGTCTCGGAAGGCGAGGCCATCCTGCACAATCTGCTAAGGGAGGACCGACCAACATTGTGGGCCAAATTGAAGCGTATTGTTCTGAGCTACGTTTGTAGTGTTCAAGATCATTGTGTGAATGCACGATCATATCGTCACAGCTCGTTCATATCAGGCGAACTAGCGGGTTTCACTTTTACATTTACAGGTTGGCGGAACGCCAGATGCACCCATCAAAAGAGCTATAGGTTCCCGAACTCTGCCATATATAAAATAACACTTAATATTTTTATTTAAGGCAAAGATTAAACACAAAGCTTTAACATGTCAGTTTTGTTTCAGACAATTCAACTGACAGACTGACAGATGCTGTGGGCTTTGACTCAACATCCTGTCACATTACTTCAATGTAATGTGGCAAAAACAACAGAGTAGGCTCTGAACACCCACACTTAATGCCAGTTAGCTTTGACAACAGAATATAGCAGTCATCACTGTCTCTGATTGGCCTTTTCCAAACATAACAGTAGTTGTTTACTCTCTACACTCAGGGTTTTGACAACACGATAAATACTCCATCCTACTTATGGCGCACTTAGATGAAGCCACTAGTGAGAAAATACAATATACTAATATATTGTATATTATATATATTTTTGCTTCTCCAGCCAACACTGATGTTATACTGTGTCACGTCAACCTGGTTTATAGCAACCAAAAACATCCTTTTTTTCCCTCCATGTGATGCTATGTCGTGTCTCAGTTGACATCCAGCATACCAAACAAACCAGTAATGGTAATTGCAATTGTCTCCAAGCATGTGCATGTAACCAGATGTTCACACACACACCCTTTCACTGAATGTGGAAGTACTGCGAGCTTACAGATGAGAAAAAAAAATCCCCACAGCATACTCACATCGCTAGCATAATCGTCAGCTTGCTTGCAGTGGTTGGCATACTGTACTTTGGCCAACGATCAAATCACACCTATCTCTGCTAAATCTTCAAAAGAAGTGTATCAAATCCATAAAGTGAAAAATGTCAATTCACATTTGTGTTTCATTAATTTCATGAATGTCCTCTGTGTGTTTTATCAGCTTTCATGTCAGTCTACATACAGATGTTTCAAGTTTCTCATTTGAAGCGGTAGTGGTCTGGGCCTTTATAAGTTGCCATGTCACTGTGATTGGTATTTCTCTAGTGTGACTAAGTCTAAAGTGAGTCAGGTAATAGGAGCATATTGCGGCGGAAAACAATTGACAGTGTGTTAATGAGTGCTGCCACAGTGGCTGTGAAGTACACACCAAAGGCAAACTGGGGAAGGATATCAAAGCAAGAGAGATTCCTGAATCCAGCAAGCAGTCCCTCTGTAGTGTAGAGGGAAAACAAGTTGACAAAGCTTTGAGAGGTGGAGAAGCGACGCTCTCTGCCCTCCAACTAGTGGAAGCCTGTCTCCATTTCTGACAGGCCTGGCACACTGCTACTGTTGTTACTACGAATTAATATTCATCAGACTGTTCCCTAGGGTTCGGCTTTAGTCTCTGAAGAGATGAAACATTTGAATATCATTTACCTGCCTCCCTCTTTCATCTCATCTTCTGAACTGCTTTATCCTCATTAGGGTCGTGGGGGGGTGCTGGAGCTTATCCCAGCTGACTCCGGACCAAAGGCGGGACAACCATGCACACTCCCACCCATAACTAGGGGCAATCTAGAGTGTCCAATCAGCCTACCATGCATGTTCTTTGGAATCTGGTAGGAAACGAAGTACCCGGAGGAAACCCACGCAGGACCGGGGAGAACATGCAAACTCCACACAGATGGACATGACCTAGATTTGAACCCAGGACCTCAGAGATGTGAGGCCAACGCCCTAACCACTCTCGTCTCCTCCCTCTTTCATTTCCTTTCCAAATGCAAGGTTTTTCAGTATCATTTTTTATGCAATGGATATGATGGAATTGATCATTTGCGATGAAATCACTCAAGTCCTTCTTAGTCCCTAATCCCGGATCGCCCTTATTTAAAGCAAGCCTTGTGAAGTGCTTTTTAAACGGCACTTATCCACAGCAAATAGTCGGGGCCCAAAGCAACTCAAAAATACCTAACAATATTATCCCATACTTCACTTTCCATCAATACATTCTGAAGGTCCTCCCTTATGATCTCTATATCACTAGAAATGAGGTGTGAGCATTTAAATTGCTTTAAGAAAGAAAGGATACAGACACAGTAAAAGACATTGTAGAGCTAGATAAAACTGGAACCAGACACAGGAAGTCTTCCACAAGGTGGGGACCTTCTGCAGACTGAGACTGAGGTTGAAAATATGCAGAATCACTCTTCCAAGCTTATGCGCACAGTCCTTCACTAGTCTAGATCTGCAGAATCAACAGTAACAGAGTACAATACTGCCGATACTCCCTTTCCGGCCTGGTAAGCGCCGACAGCTCTTCCATCTTATTTTTATATTCATTGTTTGTGGCTCTCCTGATGTTATTGTATTTTTTGTGAATGATAAGGAAGCTCCTGCAATTGCGGTGTTGTTTTTTTTCGATTGACATTTTTCATTGTAGAGATGGCACCTAAAAATAACCGGTTGGCTTTTCCCACTGGTTGGGTCGATTACGATTTCCACTTAGAAATCACTGTTTACCCCTCTTCAAGAAACCAAAAAAATAGGTTTTCCTTTTTTTCTTACTGGTAAATATATAATCCTCTAGTTCCAAGGAGGAAGAATGCAACTTGACATTTTTTTTCTCAGTTCCCATGGTGAATCAAGATATTAAGGCTCTATTGAGGATATTTTTTTGTTGTTGGTGAAGTCATGCACGTATACTTAGCTAAATCTAACAGACACTATTTCTCGATTGAAGTCATTTAGATTTGGAGTCATTTTAGAACTGAATGCCCTGTGTTTTTGAGCAAAGTCAACTAGGAGCTCATTTTGCGACTTTCGTCTCCTGAAAATCCCGATCAGAAAACCCCATGGAGAGATGTCTGGAAGGAAAAGTGACTGTCTCTGTTTGAAGCTCCTTTCACCCAACACTTTGAAACTGTACTGCTAATGAAGCGTGTAGAAAGGGCCTAGAAAAGAGTTGGAAGATCAGTAGCTTTCAAGGAAATAAACATGAATACTATACACAGAAACAACAAAAGAATCTAGTTGTTATTGTTTCTTAACAAGGTGGATACATGTGAAGCAGTTGTATGAACAGGTTGGCAGCTTTAAATTCAGGGTTTTTTTTTTAAACTAACTATTGTGCTCTTAACTTAATTGCTCTTAAATCATGTTGGCTGTTTATGTTTGTCGCAGAAGTAATAATAAGATGTTAGCTAAATAAATGGGATCCATGAGCACAACACTATATCAGGTTTTTTTTTATTGTATAGTGTACTTTGAGTAAACTGGAATACACTGTTGGAGACTGTTGAGACAATGTTTGAATGTATAGTACTTTTGTCTGAGTCCTGTCAACATAAAAAGCATATCCATTTCTGCTACATGCCATTTTTATATTAAAATGTGAATTATCAGAAAATAGTTACTTAATTTGTGAAAAAAAAAGATCTTGAAAAGTATATATTGCATGTACTTTCGGCACATTATTTTTTAGTGCGCACCATGCCGATGACATAATTTTAGTGCCGTATCGGTAACTCTGGCTGCTGAATGATCGCCGCCAGGTGTTCCATGCTAAAAAAAGATGTTTTTTTTTTTTTTTTATACATAGAAAAGTTACTTCAATAGTATTTACAGGTTCATCTGAAGCAATGGAACATACTGAATAAACTATTTCTATACATTTGTTTTTGTTTCCATGAAGCTGGAGAAGAAGGAGATGACTCCACCCTTCAAGCCTCAAATCTCAGATGACTACGGCCTTGAAAACTTTGACACTCAGTTTACCAATGAGCCAGTACAACTAACACCGGATGATGAGTAAGGACTGTTTCTTTAAATGTCATGACTACCATTACTGAGTAATATAGTAAATATTGTTTCACTCACGGGAAAAATGCTCAAGAGTCGTGACCGCATTTTTTCTGACCTCATTTTGGCCACCTTTGTTACTGATGGAGTTGAAAAGCTGTCCATTAATGACAAATGACAAAAAAATTGCTTTCATCATTATTTACACTTTCACAGTTCATAGTGATTCTTTCATTTTCATTTATTTTCTGAACCACTTATCCTCACAAGGCTCTTGGGGGTTGCTGGAGCCTATCCCAGTTGACTTCTAGCACCAGGGACAGGGACAACCTGAATTGATGGCCAGCCAGTCGCAGAGCAATAGGGCATGGAAAACCATTCATGGGTTATGCTAAAAAAAAGGTTCTTAAATATATTGACAATATGTAGTGTTGCTTTTCCTGAGAAAAAAACTTTTAAAAGACTAAGATGAATTATTTTTAATCTTCTTTAAGCAAAACAACTATTTCCTGTTTCACTCATTTCATTCATATTTTTTGATACAATTGACAAATTGAAATATAGTTGTTAAAATGTACTTACTGTACCTCATGAAAGTAAATCTTGTGTATCAACTTCATGTTTCATGCTAAAGCTCAACCGAAAATTTTAGTTATATAGAAAATATTTACTCTTAAACTTTTTACTAAAATACTCTAATATTTAATGTTTTTAAGTAGCTTTTTTTTAAAACAATGAGCATTTCAAAAATAAAAAAAATATAGTTTTTACTTTTATTTTTCTATTTTAATTAAAAAAATAAAATATTTAATGTTTTCCCTATTTTAGAAAAAGTTTAAAATAAAACAAAAATCTGAAAAACTGTATGTTCAGGGATGGTCTCACTCCATTTCGCAAAAAAAGCATTTTTTTAAATCTAAAAATGTGAAAAAAATAAATAAAAGAATGCTTGCGCAATTCCCCTTTAAATTTTAATGTCATAAATTGTATCTTTACTTTTTTTTAATCAAAAAGACAAATTATTTTAATGATAATTAAAAATCAAAAAAGTAAATTTATTGGCGAGGAAAAAAAATCAAAATTTTATGAAAATATTTACCATTAAGAGGCTCAAAAACATTTGAATACATTTCAATGTCTTTAAAAGACCTACCGACTATCAGGAAAAAGCTGTCAATTCTCAAGTCGATTAATTGTGGGAGCCGAGCTGGCAGACAAAGCGGCCCTCAACTGAAATGAGTTTAACAGCCCTGCTTTAAATGTTAGGTATCTTTACTTCCTCCTTACAACTTCAAGCCTGCCACTCAACAGCAAGCGGAAAGATGAGAGTGCATGCAGAAACTGGATCTGTCAGTGTTAATTGTAGCCTTATTAAATACCCATCATGCTCTGAATCCACGACAGATGTCGTCAACTCTCTCACCTTTTGAACGTGTTGATGCGGTCGGTGCGCTGCTTCAAACCAGCCTCAGGCCGGCTGAGCCTTTCAGCCAATTAAGCAGTTGCGGCGAGGCTGCTTGCATCAGCATCCAAAATCACACGTGAGAGAATTAGACGACAGTGGTCTGCGGCCGTCTTTTGTAGAGGGAAGGCTGGATGTTGAGGGGGTTCCATTGAGGGAAGATGAATGGCGTGGGGGGGGGGGGGGGGTGGAGAACTCTGAGCCAGTTCACATAGTGGAGATATCAACCTCGCATCAAACACCAAGGCACATCAAAAGAAGGCGCTTGGCTCTTCGCTGCCTCCCCGTACTTTATCTCCCCATCCCCGTCTCTTCTCTCTGCTACCAGGGAGAGAGGCAGATATCGCCCACTCCCGCTACGAGGGGGTGATGCAAAAAACCTCACCAGTCTCCCCTCGCTCCCACTCCTGATGGGCTTGGCACAAGAAGAAAGAAAAGTGATGCGCTGTCGGGCGAGAAAAGGGTAAACTCTCCATGATAGAGATTTACATTGCTACATTAAAAGCCCAGATTGCTGAGGGATCTTGCCAGGATGCTTTGGTGAGGGGGAAGCGGGAGAGAGGCATTTAGATTCTTGATGACAGCCTCCAGTCTTTGAAAATGGAAGCCATTGACACAACCAAGGGAAGTATATTTCTCTCGCTGCCTAAACTATGGTAAAAATCCGAATGGTGGCAACAAACACTGTAATCCAGGGGTCTCACATTCAATTTTGAGCGACCCGGGCGCTGGAAATAGTCTCTGTAAATCTGGGCTCAAACAAGGATTGCCGAAAATGGGGCTAGCATTTCCAATTCACTTTGGCTAACTAGTTGATGAAAACACCACCGTAAATTATCATTTACTTGAGCTATGTCAGTCCAAAAAAATAAAAATAAATACCTTGATCAAAAAAACATACGGGGACGGGCGGGCCTGTGGGGCAAGTGTTTAGCGGGTCGGCCTCACAGCTCTGAGGTCCACCTGTGCGGAGTTTGCATGTTCCAGGCCTGCATGGGTTTCCTCCAGGTGCTCCGTTTTCCTCCCACATTACAAAAACATCCATGGTAGGCTGATTGGCCACTACGTATGGCTCTGAGTCTGCATGGTTGTCCTTTGTTTCCTCGTGCCCTGCAATCGGCTGGCCACCGATTCAGGGTGTTCCCCGCCTTTGGCCCGGAGACAACTGGGATAGGGTTGCTGGGGTGCTGGAACCAAATGAGGAAAAAGCGGTTCAGAAAATGAGACACATAGACTAGAACTGTGGAGAGAAACTGATTTGAATCGGTTATCGGTGAAGGCTATGAGTTGTCTGATGGCCTGAATTATCGCTATGAATCAATTTCCTGAACCAGCATCTCTACCTGTTGAAGTGGTGACATCAGTCACCAGACTATTGAGTGTGTGTGTGTGTGAATAACTAGCAACAATTTTGTGCCACTCAGAGCAAATGTCATTCAATAAACTGTAATTCAAACTCACGGTTTTACAACGAAACTAAAAGGATCACATAACATTCATTCATACATCCACTTATCCTCACAAGAGTCATGGGGTGTGCCTGGAACCCTAGAACTATAACAAATGATGTCATATAAATATGATTGTCTCAGTGCCCGCAATTGCAAATCTTTGCTCCAATCTTACTAAACCAGCCGAGTGAATCTGTTCCTCGTTTAAATTCATTCACATAAGATTATTGGTTGTAATCAACAGGTTTGGCCATTTGGAAGCTGTAGTTGTATAGAACAAAAAGCCAGTTGGAACCTGACTGACTTCACCCACATTGCTAGCGTGATTGACTGGCTGGAGTTATTGTTCAATTTGGCAGTTGAGTATTGGATGTATGACCAACAGGGGGTTTAGAATGAAGCCAAAGCAAGTACTTCCTGAGTAGGTTCTCAATATCTGGCTCCCCACTCAGACTCTCAGCTGCCTTTGGTGAGGAAGTCCGAGATCCAATTACAGGTTCCATCAATGTGCTATGATTTTAGAAGCCAAGCTTGGTCCAGTAGAGTTTAGCAGAGAAAGCCCACTTTTTCCATTAGATAAGGAGATTGTTTTGACTTTGGAACAGACAAATGTGAGGTGTAGAAAGAAGGTGGGCCTTAGAAGGATAAAAAGTTTTTTAGAATGTGTATGTATTTTAATAAATGGAGTCAAATATGTCTTTGTAGCAGAAAAAACATCAGCACTTTTCAGCATTCATCCAAATGAATTTGGAATTTGATTTGAAGCCTGAAAAAGCAAGAATCTTACACCTAAAAATGTTTCTCTCTCACCCTTTGCGTTAAGCTCAGTCTTATTTTCTTCATCATCCCTTCTGAGGAAATGTACCGCTATTAACACAAAAAAACTCCCAATGTAGTAGAAAACTAAAGCCAGCAGTGTTGCTAGGAAGCCTTTCTATTTACCCAGCCAGTTTGCGTCAACTAGTCAGGGGGTTCCATTTCATTAATCTGTTTTTGAAGTTGGATTCAGCAGACTCGGGAAGCAAAAGGTACCGATTAGTCTGCACAAATACATTCTTTCTTTCCTTTGAGTGCATGCCATTTTCCTGGGCTGCTGTCAGAGACACCATTGGATTTAGTTTTGCCCTCTATTCTCAGCATGCTATTTTGGTTAATGACTAAAAAAAACTAAACTTGTACTTATCAAGTAAAGCCAATTTAATGAGTCCCCAAAATGCAGGTGTGTTCTGATGTAGATTGCTATCAAATGCCCCCAAAAACCCTGACTTCAACAATCTTAAATAGACACCATTAAAACAAAAATGGTACCAGGGGATTGGCTAGCAACCAATCCAAGGTGTCCGCCGCCTAAAGCTAGTCTCCAAAACCCTGCGACTCTTGTTAGGATAAGCAGAACAGAAAATAAATATGAATAAAACAAAAATGCAGTGTCCATAATGCAAGAGCTGAGCAAATCATACAGTGTATTTCAATTCTCAATCAAAAACAGAAATTACCTTCATAGACCTCACTATGTGACATCTGAGTACATATAGCCTTGTTATTTGATTTGTTGTTTGCTATAAAACAAATTAAAAACAAACAGATTGAGAAATAGTGCTGAAGACCATGTAATCCCTTTGTCAAAAAAAAAAGTCTAGTCAAAATTTGTGACCTTCTTACCACTAAAGGTTTTTTCCACAATGTGTTTCTTAGCTCAACTTAGCATTTTGATTTTTACTCCCACATGACAGTGGTTTCCTTTTTGCATCTCAAACATGAAAATGGGAGATTTTGACAGGTAGCAGGTAGGGGAAACTCCATGAATGTAATTAAATAAGCGCTAGTATTAATCTAAACATAATACATGGCTAACTCATTGATTTTTTGGTTAGGTGTGTTCCAAATGTGAAAACAACAGCAGTGTTGGCAGTTGGCACTACATTAGGAAAGCCATTTAATTCTAACTAGCACTAACTCAGCCTTTCTGGCACATTTCTGGCATCACTCAGGGGTATACAGTAATCCCTTGAATATCACGGCTTCACTACATCACATATTTATTTCAGGGGACTTTTTTTAATTATATCTTTTTAATAAGTTCATAAAAATGTGAAAATCCACTCTGAAACTCGCAAGCGGAAGCCACTCCCCTGTCCTACGCTTACTACTAGAACTCAGCACTGAAGTAAAGTATTTAATATTATATATTTTTTTAAATAGGGGTGACCCTACTTTGCGGTTTTTCGTTTATCGCGGCCATAACCGCGATAATCGAGGGATTGTTGTAATGTACGATTTCCTTGAATATTTTTACATCACAATGCATAGGTGGTTTAATACCTCCCCTTTATCCTTTCCAGGAGTGTCATCAAAAGAATAGACCAGTCGGAATTTGATGGATTTGAATACATCAACCCGCTTCTTCTCTCTACCGAAGAGACTGTATGAAGGTGATTTTGTGCTCCTTGTGGTTTTTTCTCATCTCAGCTAATAGCCTCTTGCAAGGCATCCCAAGAACTAGAGGAAGAACGCTTCTGTCCAGACCTGGTCAGCTAAGCAACGGGAAATGAAATGTTTCTTCCTGCACTAAGGGGATACCAAATTCTTTATTTTTTTTGGTATCTCCAACAAGTCGTCACTCCACTGGAAGAACATGACTTCTGGATTAGCCTTCCTGCCCTTTTTCCTGGTTCCGTCAGTCTTTTTGCTTCCATTGATGCCACAGAATGTCCACTATGGTGTCCAATTTTTTTTGACAGCCCTTTTTTTTCCTGTCACCCATTTCTGGATGAATCACAAATTCTGTAAAAGCCTTGAACATTTTACAAACTCTTGGCAATTTTTCTGTTTTTTTTTTATGTCATTAGAAGCGGTGTGCGACTCATTTAAAATAAGAATGTATAATGTTGAATGAAAGTTTTAAGTTATTGCGAATGATCATGTAGGTATTCAATCTAAATTTGACGATGCCTTTTTTATTGATGCCAATGGCCCTTTTACATCCATAACAAATAATTTCATGAAGCATGCTTTTTAAATTTGATTTAAGAAGTGCCTCACAGATCAAACAAGTTCCCACATATTTGATTGCACTTACCTTTACCCACTCAAACTAGTCAGAATATAATAGTCTGTAACTTGCCAGGTTCTTTTATAAGCTAAACAGACTTGGGGATTTTTGTTTTGTTTTTAAATCGAGGAATTTTGAAGCACACGTGCAGCGTTGCCAAACCCGATGTCGGAAATGACTTCAAAACATGTCCCACTGGTTTTGATGAGTTAATAGCTTGTGAGAACGTTTCCCAGTTTGCACATTTCATTGCAGGGTTAAGTAAGGCTAATATTTGACCAATGAATCTGATTTTCTTATAATCAACAAGATATTGCGTAGTATTGTTTAGCCCAGTGCTTCTCAACTGTTGTCACCTGGGATCCACATTTGCCTACTGTTGCAAAGTCCCGCTCCTCTTTTATAGAAGAAAAATAAAATGTATTGTTAAAAATAGCGTCTTAAAAACACACTTTTGAAAATGTCTATTTTTGTATTGCATTCATTTATTTCAGAAGAATGGCACATTGAGTGAGTGTGAACATAACTGCATTTATAGAGGCAAACAAATTCAAATTAAAAATCCAAAAACTCATTACTTTTTATAAATGATCAAATTCAACTAATTCTTTTTAATTATTACTCTTTTTTCCAAATATGTTCTATGTGGATAACCGATGTGTAATAGGAATATCGAAACAAAAGTGAATACATGTAAGGTTCAAACCCCAAGTAAAAACCTTCAAAATAATTTGGTAAACCAGCCGGAAGCGTCAAAATTTCATCGCTAACCTCTGGTAATATCAGTACAGTAATACCTTGAGATACGAGCTTAATGCATTCCGGGACTGAGCTAGTATGTCAATTTACTTGAATCTCAAATCAATTTTTCTCTTATAAAATAACTGAATACAAATTAATCAGTTTTCACCATCTGGGAAAACCCCCCACTTAAAACAAGGTTATTACAATGGAAAACATGTTTTTAATTGTTCTAATTCACCACCTATGATCACAGAGTAACAAATACATATGTAGTTGTTATGATCTGCAATAAAATGTAACATTGTTAAGTACAGTACTGTATGGAATTCTTATCTTTGAGACAGACGGTAGCGGTTAAGTGCGGTGGCGGAGGAGAGAGACTTGACGGCAACACGTTTAGTTCGCTACACTTTTGTGACCCTGCATAACATAACATAAACTTTAAATTTAACTTAAATGAACTTAGCTTGCGAAACCCACACCTTTTCGCTAACCGAGGCAAAGGTGTTAATGTATTTCGCCGCGGCTTTCCACTCAAAACTAGCTGCTTCCCTGTGCCTCACAAACGAGTGTATCCCAGTTTGTTTTTTAAAGTTATCGAACCAGCCAGGATTCGCTTTGAAGGTTTCTGCTGGGGCCAAAGCCTCCCCTTTATCAACTGCTTGCTTTACTTTCCAGTCCTCATAGATTCCGTTAACTGTTTCTCCTGTATCCATATTAGAAGAAGCCCCCTCCCTGTCCTATCATGAATATCACTGCACAGCTTGAAAAGGACCACCTAGCCGCATCGTATGCTCCTATGTCAAATTTGTCTCGTATCTCAGGAGAAAAATTATCTCGGAATGTTGCTTGTATCTGAAATTTCTCGGATGTTGAGACACTCCTATGTCAAGGTATTACTGTAGTTATCTGATAATAACTGAATTGGGCTCCTTTTTTGGTCCCCACCGACCAGTTAAGAATCACTGGCTTAGACGTGTGTTAGTAGTATTCCTCCTTCCCAGTCCCATAAATGTGGCCACAAAACCTTACCGGCCATTAATATACATGTTAAGTAAACCTCTTACGTTCTTTATTATCTCAGATCCTTACAGGAGTGGTAAAAATCACATTGGTCCAATGTACTGACTCCATTTTGAATCAAAAAATGTGAAAGTTGAAACTTGCTTTTTTGGAATGTTTGCACCAGGGGTCACCAACTCAGGTCCTGGAGGGCACCTAATCCAGTCATTTTTTTCCACATCTTCATCCTCCAACTCCCCTGAGTCAAATGATAAATTCATCAGCAAGCTGTCCAGAAGCCTGATTGTTAGGGTTGCTTGGTTTTATGCTTTTTTCCCCTCTGGTGTCCTGTCTGAGTGATTGCCCATTGTGTTCAGCTGTGGTTTCTCCGCCTCTGGTGTATTCCCCCATGTGTTTCCCAGGTGTTCCTAATTGTCATCTAAACCCATGTCAATCAATTTAAACCCCACTGATTGTCATGTCATTGGTCTGTTTTGTTTGTCCATGCCATCTCTCCACGTTACCTCGATGCCTTGTTCCCATATACCTTGTTCCCCCGCTTTCCTGTGTCTCCCTTTGTCAGGTTTGGTTATGTGATTTGACTTCTAAGCCTTTGATATTTTCTAAGATTCTGTTTAAGTTATTCAATTTTGGTTTGAGCATCACCTCTTTTGTCGTCGCCTGCTTCCCTACGATTAGGTCCTAATTCCCCGCTTCCTCGCCTCGAAGTCTTGCCAAAGACGCAGCACTGATAACAAGCCTGATTATTTGATTCTAGTGTGTTGGGGACCAGGAAAAAAAACTGGATAACTGCCCTCGAGGACCAGAGTTGGCGACCCCTGATTAGCATCATGGCTCTTTTAAGCCCTTCGACAAAATAAAATGATGAGTTTGCAATAAGCAATGTGGTGGAAAAAAGAAGTTAAATATTAGCCCAGGATTTTCTGTTTTGTATGGTTATTCGACTGTTTCAATGCCCTGTGGCACCTTGCTTTGCGGGGGGTCCTTCAAATGTTTCAAATCTAATATAACCCTTAACCATTAATGTCTATTTATTGAAGAAAGCATCAAAACTCATTAGAACAAATATGCAAATGACTACTTGTGTGTCTGGCGAAAAAAAGGTTTCACTATGTAATCGCCTCTGTCCTTGTTGGGGGTCATAATTAGTTAGTTGGACATCTAGTTTTGTAAATATTTTATTCCTGATGTGAAAGGCCATCCGGTGGAAATTAGCACAATAACTTGAATAGAATGAAATATTTATTGACCCTTCGGTTAAGTATGGATGTATTTTGCTCAGATATTTTTTTATTCACAATGTACAGTGCAATCTGTGAGGTTGAGAACGGATGAGTGTGGCAAGAGTATTATAATTGATTCGATTTTTATTTTATATCATTTTTTTTAGATATTTCAGACTCTTCTGTTGCACATAGTCCGGGCGGACCCCAATGGTGTGTTTTTGAAGGAGCAAAAGTAGCCTTCTAACCCTATTCATACCTTCCATATGAGGCATCACTGCACTGCACTGCAGGACCATCTGGAGTTGGTTGTTAAAATCAAGCTGCTGGGTGGTCATGCTTTCTTGTAGAACAATGTGTCCATCTTCATTAAAGCTTGTTAGAGCTACCTAATCTTCTCACTTGACTAACTTGGTTTCCAAGGCACCAAAACAATGTCTAAACGTCCTAGGTCATTTACATACAGATGTGTTCAGAAAATTGTGTATTTAAAAAATTAGAAATCTTAATCCCCAATACACCAACATAGTGTGGACACAACAATTGTCAAACTATTGCAAAAACAATTCTACATTTATTCAGTTACCAAACCACCAAAATAACAAATGTATTGGACACTGTAATCAAATATATTTACAAATAAACCAGTCATTTTTTTCTTCTTGAATTGCCCGCAAATTTTCAACCAGCTTGGAGTAAAAAGTAACATGGAACTGGATGTTTAAAAACATTGAATGGATGTTTACCATTTATTAACATTAAACCTTGATCTTGCAGTATACAGTTGTGGTCAAAAGTTTACATACACTTGTGAAGAACATAATGTTATGGCTCTCATGAGTTTCCAGTTATTTCTACCACTGATTTTTTTGATAGAATGATTGGAACAGATACTTCTTTGTCACAAAATTATTCATGAAGTTTGGTTCTTTTATGAATTTATTATGGGTGAACAGAAAAAAGCAATCAAATCTTCGGGGTCAAAAATATACATACAGCAGCGATAATATTTGGTAACATGTTCCTTGGCCATTCCTTGGGAGAAAAATCGGAGAACCCGGAGAAAGTCCACGCAGGCCCATGGAGAACATGCAAACTCCACACATATGGACTGACCTGGACTTGAACCCAGGACTCCAGAGCTGTGAGGCCGACACACTAACAAATCGCCCCATTGGGCCACCTGAAAATAAAAATATCCTAATTTATTAATTCATTAAACATTGATTTTATTACTCAAATGACCAGATTAAACATATTGCTGCCCTTGGGTGGAAATAAAAAAATAACAGGCCCCTGCAGGGTTTTGTAGGACAAATTTCCCAAATAAAAACTATACACGATGGAATATGTACCTAATGTTGCTGCTCAACATCAGCTTTGTTATTTCAGTTCAATAACTATTGGAACATCTACTATATGGCTAGTTCTCCCACTTGGGGTCTGAAATATTCATTGTAGGTGCATGTCCACTGTGAAAGAGATCATCTAAAAAGAAAAATCCAGAAATCAGTGTATGGTAATTTTTAAAACTATTTACATTTTTCACTAAGCTGCTCTGCTTTCTCAGTAGCCCTTTCCAGTCTTGTGGAGGTGTACAACTTTGTCTCTTTTCTCTGCGAACAGCTCTTTAGTTTTGGCCATGTTACAAGTTTGAGTCTTACAGATTGTATAGGATGGGCATGTGTCTTTATGCAGCTAATGACCTCAATCAAGCATCAGTGCATTTGTTTCAGGATAATTCATGGAATGTAGAGTACGTAGGTATATGTATATATCTATGTATGTGTATATATATATATATATATATGTGTATGTGTATATGAGTGTATGTGTATATATGTGTGTATGTGTATATATGTGTGTGTATGTGTATAAATGTGTGTATGTGTATATATGTGTGTATGTGTATATATGTTTGTATGTGTATATGTGTGTATGTGTATATATGTGTATATATATATCTATATATATATATATATCTATCTATCTATCTATCTATCTATCTATCTATCTATCTATCTATCTATCTATCTATCTATCTATCTATCTATCTATCTATCTATCTATCTATCTATCTATCTATCTATCTATATATATATATATATATATATATATATATATATATATATATATATATATATATATATATATATATATATATATATATATATATATATATATATATATATATATATATATATATATATATATATATATATATATATATATATATAATATATATATATATATATATATATATATATATATATATATATATATATATATATATATATATATATATATAATATATATAATATATATATATATATATACACATACACACATATATACACATACACACATATATACAAATACACATACACACATATATACACATACACACATATATACAAATACACACATATATACACATAAACACATATATACACATACACACATACACACACATATACACATACACACATATATACACATACACACATATATACACATACACACATATATACAAATACACACATATATACACATACACACATATATACACATACACATATATTTATTTAAAATGTTATTTTTATTTTTTTTAATCCTTTTTGTGACTTGACAAATGTTTGACCATCTTCATATAGATCTAGATTTATCAAACATAAAATTTTATTCATCAAATTCAGATTTGAAATATGATGAAGAAGAAATGACTCCGTGGGCTGGAAATTATATGATGAATTCTGATCCTTTATTATTTTGATAACCATAATAGGATTAATTAGTGGCTCCCGAGTCAAAGGTTCTCATTTAGCCGCAGGCCTTGACATGCAGAGGACGATAGCATGGGAAGTGATAATGAAGCAGTTAAAAACACCGAGTGCAAACACACACACAAACTTGCAAATTCCTCAGATATTATGTACAGCAGTTTTCTTACTTGAAATTTTCTTCCCTTGTGCAACCAAAGATGGGCATTTTGATCATTCCAATATTGGCCAGCAGCGATTACAAAAAGAACAACTTATTATCCGCAGGTTTGTTTGAATTCGATGCTCGTTGCATATGTAATTTTTTTTCACGCATCTTTGTATCAAGAATAAAATCAATAGTTTTTCTGTGAACCTTTGACACCTTCAAGTGATGTCATTGCTTCCAAGAATCCCTTAGAAATACAATGGAGCAAAATTCCATATTTAACCCTTTCTAGTGCACTTAATTTACATTGGCTGATTGGACACTCAAACGGCTCCTCGCTATGAATGTGAGGATAAAGCGGTTCAAAAATGAGAACCTTGAAAACTAAGTTAGACTTACAAAACAGGTCATTTGTTTCATTTGCCAATAGTTCAAAAAATGAGGCATGATAGCTGAGTTATATAAAGAACATTTTAATACCTCTGGACTTTCCATCAACATACAAACATTACTATTGTCTCCAAAGCCTAGCGCACATTGGGGGGGCACTTGGAGATCACCAGCTCATGTCCACGTTCATCTCTGAGAGACACTGCGCAAGGTGGCTATCCCGATCCATCTGGGAAGACCTGGAGGGACAGGATTTTTTTAAAAATGTATTTAATTCCAAAACCTATAGCTAAATTCCTGCCATAATGTATTACTGTGGTACCTCTACATACGAGCTTAATTCGTTCCGGGACTGAGCTCGTATGTCGATCTTCTCATAACTCGAGCGAATGTTTTCCATTGACATGAACTAAAAACTGAATTTGTTCCAACCCTCTGAAAAATCACCAAAAGAAGGATATTGGATTGGAATTTTTTCTCTTCAAATTCGCCATCTATTAACAAAGTAACACATAACTAGTGGTTTAATAGTAAAAACATGTGTTTAACATAACTAAAATTGGGCGGATTTCGCGGAGGGTACAAAGAGGGGATGGGATCATGGTATCTTCCCACGATAACGCACTCGTAACGGAACAAACAAATTTAAATTAACTTGGATTGATATATACACTCAATCAAACATAAGTTTAATGTAACTTTACAGAAAACTGAATTAAAATTTTGTTTTAATTTTGTTTACATTTGTTTTCCGGGTTAGCTGTTTGCCACGCCTCCACTATCGATGGGCTGTTTGCTGTTGTATTCCCTTCAAAATATTCCGAAAATGATGCACACAAATGTCCTCACAATAGGATAACGCACGACCACTTGCCAACGAGAAGTAGTCTTGAATGAGCGATCGCGGGAGCTAACAGGCTAAGGAATGAAAAGCAGGAAATGCAACAGCTCAGCCTACCCACGTATTGATTGTGAGTAATGAAGTTTTATTCTGAGAAAGAATGCCATTGGCTATCAGTGTTGTGTGCACAAGTATACTTCATTACCCAGAAATCCCTCTTTTTGCCCGCACATGCGCGTTGTGCGTTTTCTCGTCCATGTGAAGGAGAAACGTGTGAAGAAATTGTTCAGTGCTCGTAGATATCTGTCATACATGAAAGAGATGCGGCAAAAAAGACAACGATAAACAGCCTGTCATGTCATGGCCACCTGGCTTTCTCGTATCTAGAGCAAATTAATTTCTCTAAATTTTCCTTGTATCTCGAGCATCTCGTAGGTAGAGCAGCTCGTATGTAGAGGTACCACTGTATAAGAAGGTAGTATGACGCAGTAATGGATAGTGTTAATGAGTGAACACAAAGCAACAGAACAAAGAACAGTTACTCGTCCTTGTGGTCTTTACTGTTTTTTCAGTTCAGAGTTGTAGGGAGCTAATTATTCAATTTAATATATTAGCTGTCTATAGTAGACTTTATCAGAGGATATTGCCCATACTCACTCAACAGGGAAGGCCACCAGGCACATAGGGCAGGTGTTCAACTTTTCTTGAGCTTGTTCTCCACTTTTTGTGGCATGAAAGTCCTTTTCCTCATCCTCTTCCTCTTCACTTTCCATTATCACCTCAATCATATCAGCGTCTCTCATCCTATCGAGACAGCTGCCTTGTACCGGTGGTCTGTTTTCATTTTTTTCCATTCCTGCCCCAATGCCTGAGGGCCCAGCGACAGCGTCGACATATGTTTGATCTTTTTCAATGCTAGCTTTTATAGTTTTACTCCCGCAATCTTGCCGACTGAGGGAAGAATGTGACGTATCAGCAATGTCCAGTTCAGTTTTGTCCTGCTGGGCAAGGAGAACTAGGAAATCTGGTTTCTTTTGCGACACCTGAGATTTGAGGGATTTGGGAACCTTTTGATTCAAGCTAGAGCACTTATTTTCAGCCTGTAGCTCTGATGTGACTTCCTAAAACCAATGCAGAAAGTATATTAAATCAGAGTCAGCAAATACTCAATAACCTAAAAAAACCAGATGACTACTATTAATTATATTGTTTTGTTAGGTGAAAATAAAAACAGTCATTATCATACTAAGTGGTATAAAATATATGCAAGTATATCATCACCATCTTAATTAAAATAGTTGCTTTTAATAGTCTTTTACTAAAATGTTAGTTATAAATGATAATACAAAAAAAAAACAAAAAAAATGAGTTTTCCCAGGCTTGCATAGGTTTTCTTTAGGTGCCAAAACCTGGGTGGTAGGCTGCTTGAGCACTCTAAATTGCCCCGATCTATGAGTGTGAATGGTTGTCTGTCTCTTGGTCCCCAGCGATTGGCTGGCCACCAAATTGGAGTTTCAAAGAATTGGCTGGGATGGACTACAGCACCCCCCAGGACAGATACACGTAATTCAAAAGTTCACCTACTCTTGCTGATGGATGTGGAAAGTCAGGAATTTCTTCCCAATCTTGCTCATCATAGTATGGCAGCGCTGCCTGTAGAGTCAAAGCCCACAATTCTTCCCCAGAAGATAGGTTTTCCTTCTTCCAAATTGGTATATCACCATCTGTGGACCTTCAGATGACAATTTTAAATCTTCTAAAAAAAGATGGACTATTACACTGTGAAAAAGAGTTGTCTTTCTATTGAATACTTACCAAACTGCGAGTAATCACATTATGACTACTATATTTATGAGTTGAAGTACACTATTCAATAGGAAGAGTACTCTTACATGAAACATATATTGTTGGTTATATGTAATTGCTAGTTAACGCCATGCTTATTATTTCCACTTGTTTTAAAACTATTTGAAAAAATAAAAACATGCATTGTCTTACTCCACGTCGATTTGAAATGTTTCGCCTACCTGGTCACATTGGTTTTTGATAGTTTATGTTTTGTCTCCGGTAAGCCGGTGGAAGTTGTTTTAGTTGTCGAATCTTCGAGGGAAAACTTGCGTTTATTCATGTTGTATGATTTCGTAGTTTCGCGGTACTTCCGTGTTTACGTTGTGACGTCACGGTTTTGTGTCCAATTAAAGCTCGTCTTTTCATGAGCACCTCCCACGGAGGTAAGACGCTATATTGACATTTTTGAAAGCTTATTGCATCCACCTTAAAAATACAAAGAAAATGTCCTGGACATTTTTCAAATTAATTTATTATTGAGGTTGTTTTGTTTTTGTTCTTCTTCATTTTTTTAATTAATTTATTTTCTCATCTCATCTCACTTTTTGAACCGCTTTATCCTCACTAGGGTCACGAAGGGTGTTGGAGCCTCAGGCCAGAGGCAGTGGACACCCTAAATTGGTGGCCAGCCAATCGCAGGACATGTAAGGACACAAACAACCATTCACGCTCATACTCATACCTAGGAGCAATTTAGAGTGTTCAACCAGCCTACCATGCACATCTTTAGGATGTGGGAGAAAAACAGTATCCAGAGAGAACCAACGCAGTCCAGGGGAGAACATGCAACCTCCACACAGGTGGACTGACCTGGACCTAGGTCCCCGGTGCTTGGACGTTTGGTCGCCTGTCAAATGGTTGGATTGGATTGGATTGGATAACTTTATTCATCCCGTATTCGGGAAATTACATTGTGGCAGTAGCAAGAGGGTGATTAGACAGAACAGCAAAGCAAAAGCACAAAGTACAAAGCAAATCAAAGTAAATGGAATCATCAAATCATTAAAACATAAAAGCAGCAAAACACAAAACGACCAAGAGTGGACAAAGCTACCGTGGCCGCCGGCTTCCGCTTAAACAGCGCCATTTTGGTTGCGGTAACTGAATCGGACTCAAAAAGACGTTGTAGTCCGATTCCAAATGGTGACAGATAGTTTACTGTTGAAACCAGCTCTCAAAGTTATATTCATGAGAGAAAGTTTAATATCTAAGAGAGAGTTTAATATCTAAGAGAGAGAGTTTAATATCTAAGAGAGAGACAGTTTAATATCTAAGAGAGAGGGAGAGAGTTTAATATCTAAGAAAGAGAGTTTAATATCTAAGTACTGTTTAATATCTAAGTACTGTTTAATATCTAAGAGAGAGAGAGAGTTTAATATCTAAGAGAGAGAGAGAGTTTAATATCTAAGAGAGAGAGTTTAATATCTAAGAGAGAGAGTTTAATATCTAAGAGAGGGAGTTTAATATCTAAGAGAGAGAGTTTAATATATAAGTACTGTTTGATATCTAAGTACATTTGACCGGCGGCCAAAAGGGACCAAAAGACCGGCGACCAAATGTTATCAACAGTTTATTGCTTTACAATTGTATTTGGTTCGAGTGGCTTGTGTGTTGGCCTCACAGCTCTGGTGTCTTGGGTTCAAACCAGGTCACGTCCACTAGGTTTCCTCCCACATTCCAAAAAATGCATGGTAGGCTGATTGTACACTCTATATTCTCCCTACGTATGTGTGTGAGTGTGCATGGTTGTCTGTCTCCTTGTACCCTGCGATTGGCTGGCCACTGATTCTGGGTGTCCCCCGCCTCTGGCCCAGAGATAGCTGAGATTGGTTCCAGCACCCCCTGTGACCCTAATGAGGATAAAGCGGTTCAGAAAATGAGATGAGAGACCATTGTATACAAATTGTCATGATATTGTTATTTAAACATTGATTTATTCATCTTCCTCGTAAGGGTTGCCGGAACCTACCCCCTAGATTGGTCGCCAGTCAAGTCGCAGGGCACTAACGAACATCTGCACTCACATTTATCACGCCACCAGCGTGTGTGTGTGTCCACAAATGTCGACATATCCATGTGTGCTTTGTTTGTGGTTACATTATTTTTCCTCTTCACATTTTTTGAACCACTTTATCCTCATTTGGGTCGCTAGAGGTGCTGGAGCCTATCCTAGCTGACTTCGGATCAGAGGCAGGTGGCCAGCCGATCGCAGGGCACAATACAATGTGACACTACATATTAATGAACACATACATATTCATGTTAATGATCCTGACTACCCGTAGTTTAAATATTTTCTCTGTAGAAGACATTTGTAAACCTAGTAAATACGTCCCACCCAGTGCATTCAATCGCATTAACTCCTTTTGAGGACATTCTGAGCTTTCCAATGATACCTAATTTCTTGTAAGACGTTCCAATTACTTCACATAGATTGGGAAATTCCAAACTAAATGTGATTGGATAACATTTTTTCCTGGCACTCAGGAGTTTAAGTCAATATGTAAGATTATAGCCAAAGGCTAATTTTCATCTTTATTCGCTTGTGCAGGTTGAAGATAAAATCAAAAAGGCTATACAGGACCAAAGACTGTAAAGCAGCATAGAAACAATGAGACATTAGACATACACAAGTAGCACAGGTCTAGGTTGTGTTGTGATCACAATGTTGTTCATCCAGCAGCCAGACTTTAAGATGATTGGCAAAGAAACTATTGAAATTTAAAATACTGCAAAAAATAAAAACATAAATGAATTAAAAAAAGAAAAAGTATATATATTTTTTCTTCTTCTTTTTTTTGCAGGTATATATATATATATATATATATATATATATATATATATATATATATATATATATATATATATATATATATATATATATATATATATATATATATATATATATATATATATATATATATATATATATATATATATATATATATATATATATATATATATATATATATATATATATATATATATATATATATATATGAAAAATCTATTAGAGTTATAGACATGATAGCTGGTATTTCTTCTCAACACAACGATTTAAAAATTGTGTTACAGCAGGGTCATCAGCTGCAACAGTATAATACTTTATTTCCTTAGTGAGGACACATGAGGTGGAAACTTCACGGAATAGCTGTGGGAATTTCTGAGCCCTGTAAGCTTTTGGCCGGCAGATATGGACCAATGGAGATTGGCAAGCCCGATGCAATGGAAACAACATGAGAACATTTAGAAAAGACAGAACAGAGAAGCACAACCAAAAGGGAAAACAGCATTATGGGGCAAACCTCTTTAAAATTTGGTGACCGCATTTCTTTGGCAGCTGACCTGCATAAAACCAGTGTTTCAGAAGGCCTATTACAGAGGAGGGGACATGAACTGTTATTTCTTTTTTTGTTTTGTTTTTTTCTTCAAGCTTTGCAGCGAAACAGGCAGTGGTCTGGTCCTGTCGTACATAGCGCTACTCTGAGAAAAAGACAGGCAGCGCCAGGAAAGAATCTTGACGTCATTCCGTGTGATGCTGTTTGGTGTTCTGCTACCATGGAGATCCTAGCACCGATGAGTAGAGCAGATGTAATGTTAGAGGCCGACCAGCACCAATTTAACCACTTGCACAATCCAATGTATCAACTAAATGCAGCATAGAAAACAGTCTTTGTTTGTTGTCGAGTACAAAACATAAGGATAGCACCACTTTGTTTACAGACAAAGCACTGCATTCAACTTTCTATTGTTTGTATCTTCCATTACTCTATAAACTCAACTTTTCTTTTATCTGTTGAAAGGTTAAGATTTTAAATATACCCCCAACTCCCTGAATGAATACCATTCTGATGGTGTCGAGAGGTTTGTACAGTTATTTAGACCATTCAGTTGGATGACACAGTACTTCAATGTGGAATGCTACATCAACAAGGACTACAATTGACATAACTCGGCTAGAGCCCTAATGCTGTTGTAAATGGTAAATTTTCTTTTTCAATAGACAGTATTCTAGGTGGGGAAGTAAATGGTTCGGGTTGCAATACCACTCAAGAAACAGTGGCATGTAACCGTGACATTTAGAATTCTCTCTTATTGATGTTAGAACACGGATAATTGGTGACGCTGGTGGTTTTTTTTATGATGCTTAACCCTATTCATAGTCATCGAGCATTCTTACCGAAGACCTGGCTGTCTATTGCATTCAGTAAGAGCTTTTTAAAATACATTTTCATTCTTGTTAACTGGCACAACACATTCACAGTTTGTGACTACTGCTATTTTATATATGGCCCATTACCTGTTGTTTTTCCTGCCATTGATGGCAATAGATGTCCAATCTATCTGAATTGGAAGCAAGGTTAATTTGCAGCCAGCAGTCCAAGCTCAAATAGACTGGATGTCTGTTTGTAACAAACTAACTCACATTAGGAGTCCTGGATTCAAATCCTGGTTGGTCCACCTGTGTGGAGTTTGCATTTTCTTCTCTGGGTTTTCTCTGGGTACTCTGGTTTTCTCCCACATTCTAAAGACATGCATGGACACACTAAATTGTCCCTAGGTCTCAGTGTAAGCAGGAATGGTTGTTTGTCTCCTTGTGCCCTGCGATTGGCTGGCCACCAATTCAGGGTGTCCCCCGCCTCTTGCCCGAAGTCAGCTGGGATAGGCTCCAGCACCCCACGCGACCCCAGGGTGGAAAAGCGGTACAGAAAATGAGATGAGAGATGAGATAAGCAGAAGGATCAACAGAGTCACATGAGCTGGTGTCTATTGTCATCAATGGCACAGATAGACATACTGAGTTAGAATCAGTAGAATTTGGATGGCAAGTATGACATGTTTTTCCAGATGTAATACCAAAAAGGAAACTGTTATAATTCAAAGAAATTGGCCTCTATTTATTTATGCAAGTTGTGGACCCATTTTTTTAAGGAACACATAATAAAACGAAAGCTACAATAGTGTTTCTTATTATGTATTTTTAAAAATAATAATTTTAAGACTATTCATCAACAGCAACTCTGTTTTACTATGAAAGTATTGTTCTTCAATTTCTCATAAAAGAAAATTATGTCTGACATGTAAAGGATAAATTTTGAATTTCTGCCCCATTTAATTTTAATTTATTTTATTTTAATTTTAGACGAGACAAACCTTCCATTTTAGCCTGAAATTAATAATATAACTCCTATTTTCAGTGAGAGTACAGGTCATCACGTTGCAGTGGCAGCAGTGCCTGGCTGGGGGGCGCCACCAGAGCAGCAAAATATAGCCCTTCCCTTGAAGTTGAACTTGACACGTTGTGTCAATGGGTTTTGGTTTTTCTTCACCAACTTTATCTTTCTATGACACTTCCTATTTTAACATTCAGAGAGAAACTGAGTGGAAGTAAAGACTTCAATTCACAAGTCACAAGTCACAAGTGGCCGGATGTGTCAAAATGATGAGGGCAGCCTCATTTGTACGGCACAGAAGCAATGTCTTATACTCAGAATCAAAGACAAAATACAAGCAATCAAGCTTTCTTCTTCAATTCTAATTATTAATCCATTTTATAGCTGTGATTGGTCATCCTGTGATTTTTTGAAATCAAAGATCACATTTCGTTTCGTCACCAAATAGAAATAAAACATTTAAAATAAATGCTCGTTATCTTTTTTAACCACAAAAACATTCTTCCTTTTCTGAACCACATATCCTCACAAGGGTTGCGAAGGGTGCTGGAGCCCTAACTATGGGCACCAGCCAAGCAATGTTCTCTCTAATTTTTCATATGTTTGGGCATAATGGAAAACCTCCTTGAGCACACAAATGACTAGTATGGGCAACATTATAAATGCTAGCTATAGGCACACACACACCAGTATCACACCTGCCATAAGCAGGTGCATGTCTATGACCCAGAAATGGTCTAGTCATAATAAAATGTAATTATTAATATATACGAATAAAACACCAAAATAAATGAGACGAAAATATGCACAAATTTGACTTAATTTTTTTCACGTCGGTCCTTCTCACTTCTCATTCCCGTTCAAATGCTGAATCTGCCACTTGAAATAGTCAAATTCCCATTCATATGCGATATTTTTCTATCAGGATACTTGCTCACAACTTTTGCTGCATGTTTATGTAGAGGAGACCTTTCTTTTGATTTTCATTTATTTATTTAATAAGAGACAGCACATACCAATGAAAATATTTATATTCAATGTTAATGAACATAAATGTGTAAATATGTAAGATTGTAGCCGAGGGCTAAATTCCATTTTTAGTCCCTTGTGTAGGTTGAAGACAAACGATAAAACATACTAGACAATACTAGAGATAAAAAATTCACTGCTTCTTCTTCTATTTGCACATACTTCAACAGCCATTCCAACTCAAAAGAACCACATTTTATATTTATTAAGGTATTGCAGCAGCTCATTGGCTATATGGTAACCTGCAAATCAGAGGAACCTGCGCATAACTCGTTATTAAAGCAGCCAATCAATGTCATTAACATTTACTCATGCCGTGGAAGTGAACATACGTGACGTGAATCGCATCATCTCATTGGCTGGACACAGTGTTAGTCATAGCTTTATCCGTAATTAGCGTTTTTTTTTTTTTGTTATTTGTCAGTGACAGCCTGCCACTCTCTGAGTTGCGTTGAAAATTGGCACAGAAAAATTAGTTTTTTAAGAAAAGATTTACAATTCAGTATGGATTTTATTTTGTACGCTACATATGTTTGCTGTGTGCAAAGAACACGAGAGTAGTGCGTGCATGCTCGCAGTTGAACATTGGAACATTGCAGCCAAGTGGCAACCTGAATTGGTGGCCAGCTAATTGCAGGGTAAAAAAAAAACATTCATACCTAAGGGCAATTTAGAGTTTTCAACCAGCTGCATGTTTTCGAGATGTGGGAGAAAACCAGAGTGCCCAGAGAAATCCCACGCAAGCCCACGGAGAACATGCACACTCCACACATTGAGGACCTACCTGGGAGAAAACCCTCGGCCCCAGGACTATGAGGCCAGCCTGCTACCCACTAGGCTGCCTGGCCGCAAACCCCACACACAGTAAAGCTCAATTTTCAGAATATATATTATGTTTTACAAATTATAAGCACTATTTCAGGAACATTCATGGCAAAAAAGAGTGGATTAAAAACACCCAGCAACCAACCCATTTAGGAAAACAAGTAAAATAAAAAAAAGATCTACTCAGCTGCCGTCTCAAATTAACCTATGTAAATATTTCCATGTGCCCCAGTGGAACGAGTGGTTAGCGCGTTGGCCTCACAGCTTTGGGGTCCTGGGTTGAATCCAGGCCGGTCTATCTGTGTCGAGTACTCCGTGTTCTCCCTATATTTCAAAAAGCATGTATGCTAGGCTGATTGGACACTCTAAATTGCCCCTAGGTGTGGGTGTGAGTGTGCATGGTTGTCTGTTTCCTTGTGCCCTGCGATGGGCTGACCACCGATTCAGGGTGTCCCCCGCCTCTGGCCCAGAGTCAGCTGGGATAGGCTCCGGCACCCCCGCCATCCCAATGAGGATAAAACGGTTCAGAAAAGGAGGTGAGAATGAAAATGTACATTAACACCGCTTGATGGTATTAGGGTTTACTTGCCTTACTTCAGCGTCGGCAGGCGCAGGCTCGATCCATACTGTGACAGTACGATTGTGAGTGTGAATGATCGTTTGTCTCTCCACATGACCTCGAGCTGACTAGCGACCAGTCTAAGGCAGGGTGGAAATGAAATAGGCGTCTATAATTGTGAATGGCGCTCAATGAATTAAGTATATTACGATTTTTTTTTAAAGAAAAGCCACAAATAGTGTTTTTAACCATAAGCAAAGTCTACCTCTGTTTCTATTCATTTTCAGTCATTCATTTTTCAGAAGCCCTTTTCCCCACAAGGGTTGCGGGGGGTGCTGGAGCATATCCCATCTGTCTTTGGAAATTTTAGAGCGTTCAACTAGCCAAACATGCATGTTTTGCAATATGGGATCTGGATAAAACCCACACAAGCCCAGGGAGAGCATGCAAACTCCACACCGGAGAATCAACCTGGGATCGAACCCAGGACCCCAGAACTGTGAGGCTGACATGCTAACCACTCAGCCGACTAGCCGCCCTCTCTTCATTTTGATTGCATGAATTTTCTCTAATTGCATGTATGAATCAAAACATAATGATTAATAACTGAGAAATAATTGAGTTATAATGGTGACCTAGTTTGTCCAGATGTTGAAATTGTGACCTACATGACCCAAAATGTCACCCAAATCTGCTTTCAAGGGCCATAGTGCGTGTACGGTTTTCATTCCAATCATAGATGAGGATACATTTTCATCAATCTCGGGTCTTAAACATGTAATCAGTTGACTGTCGGGTTCTGCCTCAGTTCAGAAGAACAGGGTTTGCCAGGTTAGGCCAACTCTGGTGCCCGAAGGCCCTTATCCACTCTGATTTCCACATGTCCACCCCCCTCTAGTACACCTGCATCAAATGATGAACCTATTAGCAAGCTGTCCAGAAGCTTTGTAATGATCCTGATTATTTGATTTAGGTGTGTTGTTGCAGGAAAACATGGAAAATAAACTAGATAGGAACCCTCGTGCTGGATGAGTCGGAACAAGAAAAACCTACACCCACAGACTCCCAGCAATAGTTTGGACACCCCTGTCATATGTGCATGAAAGGTCTTCATGTGGTTGCATTTGATTTAAAAAAAATAAAATTTAAAGATGAGCCACCTGGCGGCTGAGTTGTTAGCGCGTCGGCCTCACAGTGGGGCACCTGGGTTCAAATCCAGGTCAGCCCACCTGTGTGGAGTTTGCATACTCTCCCCGAGCCTTCGTGGGTTTTTGACTTGGTACTCTGGTTTCCTCCCACACTCCAAAAACATACAAGGTAGGCTGATTGGACACTAAATTGCCTCTAGGTATGAGTGTGAGCGTGAATGGTTGTTTGTCTCCTTGTGCCCTGCAATTGGCTGGCCACCAATTCAAGGTTTCCCCCGCCTCTGGCCTGAAGTCAGCTGCTCCAGCACCCCCTGCGTCACTCGTGAGGAAAAAGCATTTCAGAAAAGGAGATAAGATGCGAATTTAAAGATCCGAAATCGTCATGTTAATGGTTAATCAGGTAACTAGGTGGTTTCCTGTCTGGCTGTGTGCTGGCCAGCAGGGGTGGGGCGTGCATGCTGTTCCATGGAACAGCCGTGCCTGCATAGTCACTCACATTCCTGGCTTGGATTCAATGACTGAGCCAGACACACAAACACGGAGGGGAGGGGAGCTCGTGCGCGTGCGCTTGCGTGCGACCGAGACAGACTGGGCGAGAGAGCAAGAGAGGAGAGCGAGAGAGAAGGAGAGAGAGAGAGAAAGAGAGAGACAGAGAGAGGGTAGAGGGAGGGAGAGAAAGAGAGAGACAGAGAGAGGGTAGAGGGAGGGAGAGAGAGAGAGAGAGAGAGAGAGAGAGAGAGAGAGAGAGAGAGAGAGAGAGAGAGAGAGAGAGAGAGAGAGAGAGAGAGAGAGAGAGAGAGAGAGAGAGAGAGAGAGAGAGAGAGAGAGAGAGAGAGAGAGAGAGAGAGCGAGAGACAGAAGAGAAAAAAAACTCATCACCATACAGTCAGTCACAGTGAACTGCGGGGGCCAACGGAGCTGTCCTCGAGAGCGGAAAAAGACTAAACTAGACGATTGAAATTCAATTGCTATCGACTTTTCCTGCGTCTTTCGCTTCGGAATTGGACGCGGGGAACTTTTTATTTGTGGCGGAGTTTGGAAAAGCAGCCCAATTTTCTCGTCGCCATGGACAGTGCGAGATCAGGGAGCCAATGACCGGCGTCTACTTTTTCTCGTCCCAGGAATTCTAAAGTCGGATTTTAAATTTTTCTAATTTTTCATTTTGATTTGATTTGATTTTTTTTTTTAATTTCCGTGGTTCAACTCGCACGATTGATGAAGTACTCGGAAGTTCGAGGCAATTCACGGACGCGTTGGATTTCTCCGTTTCAGGCGCGCCAAGTGGCTGGTGGTCCCCGGTCGGAGCAGACAGACACGAGAGGGCTGTTCTCTGGTCAAGTTTGGGGCAAAACATGGAGACCGTAAATCGGCAGAGCTTCCAGCCTCACCCGGGACTGCAGCAAACTCTCAAACAGTTTCACCTCAGCTCTATGAGCTCTCTAGGCGGACCGGCCGCCTTCTCCGCCCGCTGGCAACATGAGCTCCTCTTCAAGAAGGAGGGCAAGGAGCCCGAGCCTCCGGTCCTGCAGCATCTACCGCCGCCAGTGATGCCCGGTCCGCTCTTCATCCCATCGGACCGCTCCACCGAGCGCTGCGAGACCGTGCTGGAGGGCGAAACCATCTCCTGCTTCGTGGTGGGTGGCGAGAAGCGGCTGTGTTTGCCCCAGATCCTCAACACGGTGCTGCGGGACTTCAGCCTGCAGCAGATCAACTCGGTTTGCGACGAGCTGCACATCTACTGCTCCCGCTGCACCGCCGACCAGTTGGAGATCCTCAAGGTGATGGGGATCCTGCCCTTCTCGGCGCCCTCCTGCGGTCTCATCACCAAGACGGACGCCGAGCGCCTTTGCCACGCGCTCATCTACGGGGGCGCCTATCCTCCTCGCTGCAAGAAGGAGGTCAACGGCGGAGGAGCGTTGGAGCTGGAGCTGGAAATCACAGAGAGGAGCTTCAAGATCTACCACGAGTGCTTCGGCAAGTGCAAGGGCTTGTTTGTGCCCGAGCTCTACACCAGCCCCAATGCCGCCTGTATCCAGTGCATGGACTGTAGACTCATGTACCCCACGCATAAGTTTGTGGTGCACAGCCACAAAGCCCAAGAGAACAGGACTTGCCACTGGGGCTTCGATTCGGCCAACTGGAGGGCCTACGTCCTCCTGGGCCAGGATTACACGGGCAAGGAGGAGAAGAGCCGACTGGAGCAGCTGTTGGATGAAGTCAAGGAGAAGTTTGATTTCGCCAACAGGTACAAGAGAAAAGCCTCGTCCAGGGTGAGTTCCCACATTTAGAAACTTTATTACCAAATTAATTGGTTCCAGAACACTTTTCCTAACTTGAATGTTTTGTAAATAGAGCAATACATGTTTATGTAAATCATTTAATTATAATTAGAATGGCATATAATCAGATTTTGGAATCATTTTTGGGGTTCATATGATTCTTGTTGATAAAACTTTGATGAGAACGACTTCATATTGTTCATATATGCAATATAGTTTTAAGTTAGAAGATTTTCAGCTGGTGGTGTGCCTTGAGATTTGTTCAATGCAAAAAAAGTGTACAGCAGCTCAAAAAAAGGTTGGGAAATACTCCGCTAGGGGACAACCGGGTGACCGCCTTGGACATTCCTCACTTTCTCTTTTTATGAAGATCCTCCAATCCACAAATCTTTGAATAATCATTTTTGACATGCATGCATTAGCACCAAGCTTAAACCTTTACAGGCCAAGTGACTATTTTAGGGGATTAGAACAAACTTAATTTAAACTTGGCTTCCACACACAATATCAGAACGTCACATTTTGGAACATGTTGGCTACAATATTAACACTTGGTGTGTGTGTGATACAAGATACTTTTTAATTTCAATAATGAATGCATTACTACTCATTTTGAATGAATAAACTAATGTTTAAGTCAATAAATTGTTTATAAAACCAAATATATCAAATTAAAATGAATTCAAATAAAAATATGGTTATGATCCTCAGTCGCAATCCATTTTTTTTTAAATTCACAGTATTTAACCCCCAAATAAATGCTCATATTTTAATGCCATTGATGAAACTGGACATTCAGTGCTTTTGAAGTGGGAGGTTTGACAACCATTTTCTGCTGCCAGCCTCTCTTCATCAAAAATGGATTGGACATTTAGCACAGTCAATGGCAACCAATAATTTAAATGACTGTCAAAAAGTTTAATATTTTGATTTGGATCTATTTTTGAAACAGTAAATAAAAATCAATCAAAGACAGACAAACACTTTGTCAGCTTCAATTTAAAAGTGATTTTCTTTAAAAATGATGACAACATCTGATTGGACTGCATATGTGCTCTTAATTTATTATATTAATATACATACAGGTAACATTAACATCAGCAATATAACGTTTCTAATCAATTCGAATGAGTTTACAAAAAAAGAATAGGTTCAAAATTTTGGTTCAAAATAAGACAAAAATCATTAGAACTGTTAAT
This sequence comes from Stigmatopora nigra, assembly GCF_051989575.1. Taxonomy (NCBI): domain Eukaryota; kingdom Metazoa; phylum Chordata; class Actinopteri; order Syngnathiformes; family Syngnathidae; genus Stigmatopora; species Stigmatopora nigra. Next base: position 22,626,999 of record NC_135508.1, on the reverse strand, counting down.
TGTGTGACAATCAACCCCAAGTTGTTTTTGGGATATAATATAAGTGAATTGCTAGCATTTAACTGACCATTCATTCATTCATTGTATTAAGTGCTTATCCCTACAAGGGTCGCAGGGGTGCTGGAGCCTATACCAGCTGACAATGGGCACAAGGCTGGGTACACCTTGAATTGGTGGCCAGAGAACAAGGAGACAGACAACTATACACACTCATACCTAGGAGCATTTTAGAGTATTCAACCAGCCTACCATGCATGTTTTTGGGAAGTTGTAGGTAACCGCAGTACCCGGAGAAAACCCACGCAATCCCGGGAAGAACATACGACCCAGAACTTTAAAGCCAACGTGCTAACCACTCACCCACTGGCCCTCAACTGATTAATGAATGAGAAAAACTACACAATAATAACAACCTGGGCATTTTTAAATAGAACATAAATAAGCAATTGCCTGTTACCTTAAAGTGATGTGAGGCATTTTTCTATTGGGCACTATTGTGATCATTCTGATACCCAAGATGTGAAATAATACCCTCTAGTGTTCGAGTAATAGCAAGTGACTTTGAATTGGATTGGATTGGATAACTTTATTCATCCCGTATTCGGGAAATTACATTGTGGCAGTAGCAAGAGGGTGATTAGACAGAACTGCCTTCAGCGTCAATGTGCATTTAATTCATTCGCTGCCTTTGAGGGCGGTGGACGTCCAATCCATTTGAAGTTCAAATGGATCTGATGCCTATCGCCGTCAATGGCAACATATCCTATTGGCCGAATGGAAATGATACGCTAAAAGTAACACCTTGGTTAGAAGTGTGTTTTAATGAGTGTTTGATCACCATTTGCATGTTATTACTATTTAGCCCCCACACAGTGATGACACTAAAACACCTATGGTGGCAATAAAGCCATTATTTGCAGGGGAAACACCTCTCAGCCTTAGTTTTATTGGGCCTTACTGTAAATAGAATCCCGTTTCCCAACAAATGCCTCATGAGGACTGTGTAAACACAATATTTGAGGTAAAATGAAAACAGAAAAACACTGAGTCAAATCACTTTTTCTGTATACACGCCAATGGGAAACTTTACTTTATACATCCTGTGGTATGCTTTGATTTATTGCACGTGTGTGTGTGGTCGTTGCACTGATGGCTGTTGGATTTAATTATCATAGCAAGTTCAGCCAGTTCTACATGTGTTGCTGTGTTATTATGTTTGAAATATTTTGTGACTACACAGCTCTCTTTTCTTGCTGCATGGATGAAGTGATTTTATATTGTCGTTTTTGTTGTGTTGCTCGTGCTCACATTTTTTTTCAAATCCAAACATTCCCCGGTTATTAGAAGTTGAAAATATCCTTTACAGTAAAGTAATACCAGCTGTGGTTGCCTGAGTTTTACCATCAACTTTTTCAGTGCCACCGAAGAAGATGTGGTTCTCAATAATCTTCTGCTTTGAATTTGAAAGAGTTTACCGCTAGTAGATCAATCCAATTGAAATGTGTGTATGTATGTGTGTACGTGTGTGTGTGTGGGGATGTTGTTTTCTTGATGGGATTGAAGAAACATTCGTTTAATGCTCGGCAATGAGTTAAAAAAAACAAGCAAAATGTATAAACTTTGATTTCAAATTAAACAACAAATTACTAGAAACGAATTGCATTTTCTATTGTTATTGTACAGCAAAACGACCATACGTTTGTATGTGTAACAAGTTTGACGGTGACAATGCTGCACTACATTTCTCCCCCATCAAGGGTTTGAATCCGCATGTTCACCGTGGCAATTAAGCATGTTAACTACTAAATCAACAACCTAGTCTAGTTTTAGCTGTGCGGATGCTCTTTTTGGTTCTTAGCCAGCAAGATTCTATGTATACGCAAAATACTTTCTTCAATGGGTTTACATGTAGACCAGAGTATAAAATAATTTTCTCTACCATAATTTTCATTTTTCAAATGACAAAAATCTACACTAAAATCTACACTTACTCAAGCCTTATACTGTTTTACGTGTGTTTTACGGATTTCCCTTCTGCTTTTTATCGTAATAATCTGGGAATTACATCTGCCAACAGTTTACCATAAAAACATTTTATGTTTTTTTTTTGTTTTTACAATGTCGTAAGAGTTTGAATTTAGTAGCCTTGATGACAAATGTCAAGTATGAGCAATTGACAGACAGGTAAAATAATATGAATGCATTATACACCATTGATGCGCCTGTAGCAGTTTTCAAGGAGAAGAAAGAAAGAAGTTTGTGTGGGAGATTGATAAAAGAAAAGCACCCCCACCCCACCCCAAGGAAAAAAGACTAGTGATGCCATTTGCATGAACTGTTACACATGAATGGGGTTGATGAAGCAGGGTTTAGAAGTATTGTGGTGGAAACATAATATGATCCCAACAAAGAGGAGCATTCAGCAAACATCAGGCCCACCCCTCCCCCGAACATCCACCTACCCCAGGCCAGCAATCCACCTCTGACACACACCAACACATTGATCCTTACCCTTACCCTCTCGTACCGAGTCTTTACTGAGATCTGATTGCCAAGAGAGTGGACTCGCGGGGCAAAACACTTGTTTTTGATCAAGGCGCGGTGACGTGGTGTTTGTCCTGCACAGAGGATTCCCCCAGAGGAACATGCCAAGGCAAGAGAAATCCGAGAGACCCTTGATGTCCTGGAGAGTGCCAAAGTCTTGCCATGCATGGTGAATACCCACTCCTGGTACACACGTTCATTCAAGCTAGAGTGGGCACACCTCAAGGACCCCATTTTCTAGGGCCTCTTCTACTTTCATAGAAGAGCCCACAGGCCACTCAAGTGTTATGCCAAAGGCTCATTTGCTTTTTAATCTGACTCCTTCATCCCACCCCCACCGCCCGAATACCCTGTTTCAAGAAACGCTAATGAGGGAATACATGCTGGGTAGGAGTTGAGGAAAATTGCTAAACTTACGGCAACAGAGCTCCCCTTTGTCAGCACATTTAAGCAAAGATGAGGCACTTTGAAAATGTTCTTGGAGCATGCCAGCGAAAAGTGCCAGCCTATGCTGCCTTATGCCTTTTTCAAGAAAACGCTGTCATCTGTGTGCCGTCAGCAGCGGAACTGTACGGCCTCTGTGAATATTAATGAGCGTGTTACAGCAGCGTTAGCGGCAGTCTCGAAAGCAGACAGACGCAGGAAATGATATTGCCACTCTCTCGCCTTGCAGACACTCCTTTAAGAGCTTCCTCCCCAGACACATGCACACAGAAAAGGGAACATGACAAAATGCAACTTTTTGGGGGCCTGTGACTTTAGTTTCAGGAACTGTTTGAAGCTTATGTTCTGAACAAATGAAGATCTAGATTATTATTTTTGTTTTAGGAAACATAGCTGTTGCGGTTGTAACTAGTCAAAATGTCTTCTGGGTCAACACAGTTTTGTCTCTGGTTTCTTGGTGGGATGAAAAACACCCAAGTAGGATTATATGAACATTCTAGAGGTTGTTGATTATATAAGAGACCAGTGGTTAAACATCATTTTAATCCTAGGTTGTGGTCTTTCAGTCTGGAGTATTATGTGTGGTTTCTCCCCGGTACTGTTTTTGTAGCCCTCAACCCACTGTCAGTAAAGACATAGTTTTTCATGGTATGGATGAATTTGACCAAAATCAAGTATCATCAATGTATCATCTACTTAAATAGTGTAATATTCTAACAAAGTGACTGATATCATGGCACGGAATCAATATGTGGATGATAGCTGTAAACAAAAAATGTGTGGCTTTAAAATCCTCTAATTGTAAGTTTTATTTTCATCCCATTCAATTTATTTTACTTTTCCACAGAAAGTGGCAGGTAATGAGACCAATTAAGCAGGCAGCACTTTGATTGCAGAAACCAGAATTATCAATTTTGAGACTTAATTATAAAATGCATGCAGTGTATATAACTATACAGTATTTCTAAAAAAAAACAAACAAACAGATATAGAGCTAACTAATGGGCCACCATTCCTAGTGATACGCACCCAATATCCTTGAACTGGAGGTTTGAATGATCATGCTCCAATGATAAAAACAGCGATATACTATGTCCAATCGAAACCGCACATCCATTAAGGAGTTGGGTTGTTAAAGCAGAACATATTTTGTGTTGCCATGTCATAAAGCCATGAAAGTGAAGGTCATTTTTGTTTTGTTAAAATCTTAATTTGGTATTCACTGTGTGAAGACTTGGTTTTCGTTTAATCCCATCACAAAAATTCCTTTATTTTTCCTCTGGATATATGGCCTCTATCTGAAGGGGTTGCTTGTTTCAGGGGCGAGGTGGGGCATTGGTGCTACTGGGGACTCAGAGGAAGTGAACTCCCAGAGGGGCTAACAGTCCATGTCCTACTTCATATGCAAAGTGCAGTGTTGGCTAAGCCTGCTGACAGCCAGCCATGTCCACGCAGCGGACAGGACAACAGCTGGTGGCTGTCCATTTCAATGGCTGCAGAGGGAATATTTCCATCCGCTTTTTGCTGCATGCTGATCAGCAAATTTGACAGTTGGAAACGTCTGCTGAAAATCCTGAATTAGCACTTGAGTAGTTTTAACACCCTTTTTTTTTTACCCCATTCATTTATTTTTCTCGATTTTTTTCCCTTTATTTTTGGGAACGAGTGGTATTACTTGATAAGCCTGTCAGTCAGTATTTGTTAAGTAAGGCCAAATGTCAAATGTGTCTGAAGACTGAATCACTTCCAAAGCCAAATTTCAATGGTTTAGTGGTTGGTCCGCCCTGAAAACTACAGTTGGTATTTAGCCAGATTATACAATGAAGGGAGGACATTCTAAAAACACAATGTGAAAGTTATATAACAGTATAATAATAATTGCAAATAAGCTAAATACTATGCCAGTAAAAATAAGGATGCACAATTAGAAGTTAAATAGAGGGTTTTTCTAGATTCTCTAATTCATTTACACACATATGGCTGTATTTTTCATGGAAGCATATTACTATTCCCCCGACAGAGGCGCAACCACAAATCTACACAACTGTTTGAATTGCTCCTCGTTTTAATTTCTTCTTGTAGAGTCACCTTCATGCTCAAATTTGCGCATGAAAATGTTTGGTCACAATTATTTTCTTTTGTGTATGGGAAGAACATTTTTTCTATCCCGTTGAACACAATAGATTTTGTTGTTGTTGCATTTTTAGATTTGAGTGTTATTTTTCTGTTTAAAATTTAATCAAGAGCAAGCACAATATTTATAGAATTTGCAGGTCTATATATATATATATATATATATATATATATATATATATATATATATATATATATATATATATATATATATATATATATATATATATATATATATATATATATATATATATATATATATATATATATATATATATATATATATATATATATATATATATATATATATATATATATATATATATATATATATATATATATATATATATATATATATATATATATATATATATTTATTTATTTATATATATATGTAGTTAACATTAGAGAAACAAACTCTTAAATTTCTCCCAAAAATCTATTGAATTTTAAAAAAATTCTAGCCAGCAATTGTCAGACAACCTGAACATTCTAAATGCTTTGCCAAAATACACAAACGCATAAATAAGAAATGACCTAAGGAGAACACAAAAAAAGTATTCCAATATCAAATTTTTCATACTGACCTCAGGTCATTAGTTGAGGTCTGCAGACCCTCAACAATTTACAGTTCCCCTGATGTAAAAATAAGTAATGTACTGATTTTATGACATTTTCTACCATCATGACTTCATGACTCTTAAGATCACGCAAAAAAGGGAGTTTTGTGCTCACAAAGACTTTACGTCGCCAAAAGTTTATGACAATGAAACCAATTAACCTCCGTTTCACATTAAATTAAAAAAATAAATAACAAACAACTTAAATCTTATAATAGCCATGTGAATCTTTTAATATTGGACAATATTGGTTTATTGTTCATCATATATCATTTTTAATATTAGAAATATTTCCCTCGGTACAACTGACCATTGCTCACGGCAACCCACTGTGCCACAGCACATTGGCTGTTCATTTTGGTCATTTGTGGTCATTTTACAGTCATATTGCGGCTATTTGTGTTTCTATTATTGTTATTGGCATTTGTGTTTTGTAAATTACCTGATACTTCCACCGTGAACATTGCAGAGATCAGTGTTTAACTCAAGCTTGTGATAAATTATCAATGTACTCCATAGTTAAAAAATAATTCTTTGGTAAGCATGTCAGACGAGTCCAACCTTGTCTTTAATTGCTAGTATCAATTGGGTGTGGGTTCACACCTTCGTTTAATCGACTTTTATAGTCTCAGTTTCTTCTACCGTTTTGAATTGTATACTACCAATGAACTGTACGTTTTATACCGCTCACTTAGACTTGACTCTGCCTGCGTCTATTAATTCGTAGACCAATTGGTGATTGGACTATGGAAAAAAGCTAAGCTCTAGGGACAGAATGCTACTTAAATAACATGGAGGAAGAATTGCTTGCCATAAAGTAATGCATGAAGTCAACATTCTAGGCAGCCATGCATACGAGTAGTCTTGGAATGTGCTGCACGCAAAGCTCAGAGCACATGCGTTTCAGGAGCAAAGAGCATGCATGGAAATAAAGTATTTCCTCCCACTTGGTGAAATCCCTGTCAGAATATTCATGGCCCTGTGCTAACAAGCACATTCAGCTCACAGTGTCTATTCTTAAATCTTCGAAGGACTTTAAGCATGTCTCATTGGGATTATTCTACAAGCTGCACGGAAGCAAGAACTCGGTGACCTGCTCCAGGTGTTGCGTGAAAAAGAAGCTCGCTTTCAGTCAGATGGCGCGATTTGATGACTGGACTGTCTGTTGGCTTGTGAACAACACTGTCAATTTTTTTGTGAGCATTCAATATTGATGGGAGGTTACCGTAGGCGTTGAGGTCCAGCTTGTTTATTTAATGAGCTGGTCTTTGAAATATTTATCGACACACATGGTGCATAAGCCTGAATACGCCAGCAACTACTCTACACCACATATCTTTCATTTCAGCTATTCTATACATTCAAGCAATTTTCTTGCACAAAATGCAGAGAATGGCCTAACATATTCTTTGAGAATCATCGGGGATGACGATTATCGAGTAAAAGGAGTGATTAAACAATAAAAGAGTTTTGAAATAATACATTGTATGTATACCAGTTCAATTTATCTCATTGACTGACAGCAGTAGACATCCAAACCATTCAATATGAATTAGACACCTATTTAATGACACGTACATTAAAATTCACAGCAGAAGGATAAACAAAAGCCATATGCAGCTTTCGAGCTACAGGTTGTAAGCACTGAAATGGCACTGAAAGAGTTCATGCAAATTACAATGTCACACAAGCAGAGTTCAAAACATTGATGTGACAAAACAAGATCAGGTTGATAGCCATTTACTCAAAGCCAGGGTCCGGCGGTGTTGAAAATGACAGAATGAATTCTAGGCTGAAGCCCAATTTATCTGACTGGGCAAAACTGTTTCCTCTCCCATCCTAAAAAATGCATGGTAGGCTGGTTGCACACTCTAAATTGTCCCTAGCTATGAACGTGAGCGTGAATGATTGTTCGCTTCATTGTGCCCTGCCCTGCCCTTAGTTGGCTGGGATAGGCTGGAGAACCCCCATGACCATTGTGAGGATAAGCGGTATGGAAAATGAATGAATGAATATGGAATTAATCCATACTATAGCATATATATCGATCTTGCTCAAATGTGCATCTGTGTGTGTAATGTACACTAGTTGACAAACACTATTTTTCTTTATTTGAGCAACATAGCATTTTTTTATGAACCAGGTTTAAAAAAGAAAGACTTATTTGATTAGACCAATTTTCAACACAAGTTCTTGTGAAGTCATTTTTTGCCTTGACCTGGACTGAATAGTTTGGATGGAAAATATCGAGATGTGTATATCATATTTCAACATCTAACTTAAACATACTTAATGTCCATATTTCTCAGATCTACTTATAAGCCTATTTAGACAACACAAACATTTTTGGACTATGAGACTACTTTTTTTCCGCGTCTTTGAACTTTGAGTGCAACTAATATGTGGATAATGGCCAAACTATTCCATAATACAATGTGCAAATCTGGTTTATATTCCAATGTGGCTTATATATGAACAAATACACAGTTATTTTCAGATTTGGTGGGTGCGTCCTATAAATAGAGGATAGAACATCCCCCACCTATACAAAGTGAACATAAATATTAAAATGTGGTGTAGCTATGGTTTACTGTATTCTTGGGCATGGATACAGTTTTACAAGGGAAAAGCTCCTAGCCAACAACAATATATATACCAAATATAAGTTGTGGAAAAATCTTCATGAAAAGTATGTTTTGCCATAATTGTACTTTAAATCAAACATTGTTTCCAAATCTGTCCAAACTGTTGGAAGGAAAAAGTTCTTTTGTGTCACCATGAAGAACTGAGACGGTGAGGCTGACGTTGCTACATTGATGCTTCAAACACATCACATCAGATATGCTTAGTTTAGACAAGCAAGACAAGTAACAATCACCCTATTGTCTATTGTCTCCTGCATGTGTTTTTGTCTGTACGTCAGCAGTGGTAGGCCCCCCAAAAGCTATTGAATTTGATGGGTACGATACACATCTTCAGAATTCATGACTTAACTCTGGAAATGACACATTGCAACAGGCTTCATGAGATTAAATGCTGTGTGTACATGTGACAGAGGGTACTTGACACTTTTTTGCTGCATCACCCCTTTTGACAGCACTGGTGGCCTCTTCCCCTATCCATGTACCTCTGCGGCCACATATGTATGTTTAGAAGAGGAGTCGGCCCCACTCAACCTTCCCGTTCCCGAATAAAGAGGCAACCTGCTTCACCCGTGGCTTCTATCATATGCCCTGCCCACCAATTGCGTGCTGCTGTGTAACTCCCACGAGGCAGATGGCTGTCTCACACACGCGCACGCACGGAACACACACACACACACACGTACACAGTCAAAACAAATTAACATTCCCCGGGAGTGTGATGTAATGGAATTAATGTTTCTGTTGTATATATAGACTAGTCTTGTAATGCTTTTTTAGGGTCTTGGTGTTGACTCCCAATATTCTTGGATTTGTCTCGGATTGGCTTGTTTGGTGTTTCAGGATGTCCTGAAATATTTGATGTGTGTGTGTGTATATATATATATATATATATATATATATATATATATATATATATATATATATATATATATATATATATATATATATATATATATATATATATATATATATATATATATATATATATATATATATATATATATATATATATATATATATATATATATATATATATATATATATATATATATATATATATATATATATATATATATATATCTCTATATCTATCTATATATATATATATATATATATATATATATATATATATATATATATATATATATATATATATATATATATATATATATATATATCTCTATATCTATCTATATATATATATATATATATATATATATATATATATATATATATATATATATATATATATATATATATATATATATATATATATATATATATATATATTTATAGTATATAGTCACCTTTGGAGCAGTAGCCATAGTTTAAGATTTTTTGAGTGTCACATTTTCATGTTCTAATTATGAATATAAACCCATATACTTTACTCCGAAGCCCCATTTGAAAAAAACTAAGAGTCCATCAAATCAGAAAGATTGGCCAGATTATCTTTTTTCTAAAAATAGTTCAACCTTATTTCATATTATATTTAACAGCCCATCTTTCAGACTTGTATTCAAGGCAAGATAATATTTGAATGGCCAAAAAGTTATCAGACCTTTATTCAAGATGAAATAATATTTGAATGTCCCGTGCATCCCATGTGTCATGGGTGCGTGATTGTGCATCAATCTGGTCCCATGTATTATTGGCTACGTGTGTGTGTTTGCCGTCTGGATCAGCTGTAGAAGAAGATTAGCATGAGCTCACTGCCTACTCATTTCCATCCCCATCTGCCTGTCTCCCACAGTCATATACACTCCCTACCCCCAAACACAGACATACACACGTGCACACATTTACACAGACACACTCCACTGTCAAAGTGTAGTACAACATCCACCTGGGACAGTCACTAACAATGTTTTGTCTCAATCCAGTGGTCTGTCTCAGACTATTTGGACAATATTCCACTGACTGGCCGTTTTTTCTTTTTGTAGAAGGCATCTTCTCATTTCAACCCAATTCTGAAAACGGCAGGTAGATACTAGCAGATTTCAAATTCATACAAAAATACACTAATCCCATTTCTGTCTGAACTGACTTGATTCCTCAGAGGACAGAGCTGCCAAGTCATCCTTGCAGCTTTGCAAAATCCTGCAAATTAAGTGGATGGGCTGTTGGTTGTGGAGAGTTACTTAAGTACTTTTAATCATGTATCTTCTACTTAATAATTTGAATGTTCTTTTTTCCCCTCACACAGTATAACCATTGTAACCCGCGGTGGAAGACATTTACTTTGTTTGCGCAGTGTAAATTACATGGATTTGTTAAAGGTTTTAATTCGCACATGATCTCATAAGAAAGGTGACAGATTTTCACCCATTTACAGACACCAATCATAATTTTCCAGATTAGCGTTTGGGAAAACACATCTGAAAAAAAACCACTGTTGCCCTTAAATTTTAACATTAATGATTAAAAAAGGCAGGTTCGCACTAGCTTTGACTCAGCCATGTGGAGTTGACAGTTCCCAGGAGATCAGTGAGGTATTGTTGTGAGAGAATTTGATGGGGTTGGGGGTAGTATCTGCATTCTGACTGGTTTTTCTCACCCCCTTTGTACTCAGTATCAGCTGTGGATCTACGATTGTGCGATGGATAGAGGTGATGACCCACCCCCATCCCAACAGGGTGATTGGGGCTCCCAAAGCGCCTGAGTCATGGGACACTGTCTATTGTTCCCGCCCCTCCTCCATTTTCAGTTGTGCCTATTTGCTTGTTTTGCTGAAAACATTATGGTTTCCTATATAGACAAATGTAACAGGAAATGCACAAAGTGCAATTTGATTGGTAATTTTTAAGAATGAATACATTAAATTATAGGCCTGATAGTCAAACTTGATGCTAATTCCGTTTTGAAAATTGGTGATGAGTCTTACCAAAAATCTGCAAACACTTTATAAGAGTTTTTATTTAGATTTTTAGTCCTGTTGGCGTATTCAACCATTTTATTCCGATACCATGCAACTTCCTCTAGCCCGAGCATTTATTTCCCACAGCCACGATTACTCTCAAGAAGGTTTTAGTTACAGTAGGGCCAAGTGGGTTAATCTCAATGAGGATTTATCAGGAGCTGCCTTAATGATCCATTAAAACATTGTCCTGAACACGGGGTTGAGATCATAGGTCCAGTCTTTTGGTGATCTTGGACTGCAGAATTGTTAAGACTAAATGAACAGAGATAGAGAGCATTCATTGAGGCTGCTGGACAGAAAGAAAAACAAACTGCAGCCACACTTAAGCTGTAGCTTGTCAAAAAGTTCCATTGAATATTTAAGTGTTATTTAACCCTTCTTGATCAGACAGTTAAGGGGTTTCTCAATGTATTCTTATAGAACGAAGTTGGACTGATCAAAATGTTTTCTTTTTTTAATACTAGACTTCTCCCTAATTGTTTTAGCGATGAGTCAACTCTTCGGCTTTGCAAATCAGTTATTTATTTTTGCATTCATTGTTTTCTTATTTGCTAGTTCCGTTATGAATCTGCTTTGAGGGCTGGAGAAATGACTGTGTATTGACCTTTCTAATTATAAAAATGAGAAAAAGCTAAGAGAAGATGTTTCTTCGTTTCCTTCTCCAATAGAATGTTGAATGAATAAATAACAATGCAAAAATGGTTTATTTCCTCAATTGAAAATAGATTCATGAAAACAATTTTTTCACTGAAGAGATGATTGAGAATATTTACCTTGAAGCTTTTCTGTAATAGAAAAAAAACACAATTAAAAAAAAGACTATCAGTGTCTACTTTTAGGAGACATTTTTAGACTATTTCTGGTCTACAATGTGTCTAAATTAACTAGAAAAAAATACCATTTATTAATTTGATTATCACTGCACAGCCCAGCCGTACTTGACACAATGAATCATCTATATATGAATGTTAAATAAAACAACATCGTGAAAAGAGATCCTTCCTTTCAGAATCTATACCTGCTTCTGGGGTTCTGGAAACCTCCACCTGTCAAGAACTTGAATACCCGATCCAATTTGAGCCATTTTAGTTAAATCCTCTCCTCCACCTTCCCATTAGTCAGATATTCTTGTAAAGCCTGCACAAGTATGCAGGTAAATACACAGGCATGCTTCTCAGATATCCTCATACACGTACAGCCCTGATTCTACTCAACAGACCTCTCAATGTGGTTGTTCATGGCCACATCGTGTTATTAACTTAATTATAGATGTCTAAGACAAGATAACGAGAGTGTGTAACCAACCACCAAGCACCGTCAACCTCCTGCGAGAACAAAGAAGTTATTCTCAGCATCTTCCTCTACCAAGGCCATCTTGAGCAGTCGGACATCTGTTTATATAAACCCGACTGCCATTTCTATACGTCTGCTGTCACAGTGTGTGTATGTACAATGGGGGAAGGTTGGATGAGCTGACTTATCCCATGTGACCTCCGCAGTCTTCTCAAAGGACTCATCTGTCTGCCCTGTTTAATTATCTTCGAACATACATGTGCACAGACACACGCATGTGCACACATGCAAAGGTCAGAGGGGAGGCTGAACCTTGCCTCACCATTGCTTCGCCCCTTGCACTACTTCCAATCCCCCTGCCTTCTTCAATCCCCCTCCCCCAATTCTTTTTCTCCAGTCATGGCAGGCTGCTGCTGGTCGTCTGCATGTCTCTGCAGAGGATTAAGCCAATTGGACGTGTGTTTGTGCAGCTTCGCGTATGGGGTATACACATAAGTTAACATTTACCACACTTGTGTTTTAACATGCTCACAATGTCTTGTTTTACACAAGCTGGCAATGTTATGAAAAACTCATTCCAAATTTGGAGGTCCCACCCTTCAAATTCTTAGTAAGTTACAGTTGTGATTTATTTGAATACTTCTTATGACACCGCCATTAGACTGTCATAATCACGACATGACACCTGTCAGAAATATGCATGTATGTCTAGGACAGATGTCATTAAGTGTCATTCAGTGCATTCAGTCACTTTTTATGCAAAGTTGACATTGTTTAAAATGTCTGGGTTAGGTTAATTTTATCTGTCATAATCATGCATATGTCTGACAGTGATTTAAGTCACTTTACTGAGACTGATATTACCATGTGGTAAAAATAACTTTGACAACCTTGCTGGATGTGTCAACAAAACTAAACAAATGACAATTTTTGCGCTCGTATCAAAAAGAGAACATAGGCAAACACAATAATCCATTCAAATGTCAAAATATCCAAAAACATATAGCTGAAAAGTCTTCACAGGATCTGAAATAGTGTCTGCATTGATATACTGCAATCACATCGGTAAACAATCATCTACATTTAACTGTCCCAGATGCACTTTAATCAGAATTTTGACCGCATCAAGGTCTGAGATAGAGCGCAGTGAGTTGGCTTCATTTATTCAGGGTAGCTGATGTTCTGGGAGGAAACTGAAATGGGAGTTACTGTTTAGTCTTGGCCCAAGGACAAATCTTGAGGTGTTATGTCTCCTTGTCTCTTAGCCTTTCATGTTTTCATGAACTAGCTACTTCCCCTGTGTCATGCTGCCTCCCCAACCCTGCCAGAACCTCACATCACACTGCTTTCACCGTCAGTGGCAAAGGCATCTACTCAGGAAGCACTGTGAAACATCAGCTTCAACTTCCTGCAGCAATCAATACAATCTCCAGCAGACACACACTCAGGACTGAGTGTACACCAAGCAGTCGCTAAGTCACTTCTGCACTTTTGAAAAAAATCCACACTTTAGGGACACCTTGCTTTTAGAACAAAAAATGTATCTTCATTTATTTATTCATTTCTTTAAAAAGAAAGATCTCTAATTATTTGTAGCTGTTAATCAACCAACATTCAAAATACTTTCTGAGATGAACAAAGGATTTTAGACGAAAATTCATATTTTGTACATTATCAAGGGATGAATCCCTACAAAAATTGTATAGTTCATCTTACGTGTAACAATCCAAATGACATGAGGCTAAATACTGCCCTTTATTTTATATATTTAAGAGCTAAAAATCAACCGAATATGCCGGATGCAGCATAAGAAAACTACAATTTGTATATTTTATGGTATGCAACATCACAACATGGTGGAAGTAAACATCGATAGGAGATTGTTCTGTTAGCTGTCGCACGAAGCTGAAGTAGTATGATCGTATCATGCACACGTGACAACATATACATACAGCACTATATAAATATTTTACATTTGGATTTGCTATATTATTCCTCATTGCGAATGTATCGGATTAGGTATCTTGGACTTGGACTTGAGTGCAAAAATCGAGACATACGTATCATTTTCAAATTTTTAGTTTTTAATTTTAGTTCTCTTTCTACCTGAATATTTTCAGCATTTGTTTTGCCTAAATGGATGTCTTTACGGATCAACTGATGATTCTGTCAGGACTCCTTCCCGTTCTCCCCCCCATGGCAGTAATGAAATGATAGATCTTTGATGTTGATGAAGGCAGAAGTGAAGGGATGACCTCACAGCCACCTAATCACCGCAGAGGGACAAGCCAGCGGCTAATGTGTCCATTAGCCTTCCCTCAGACGGAGGAGAAACCAGCCTAACTGTGAGAAAGAGAGGGAGGACAAAAAAACTTTAAAGCATAAATTTGATCCCTTGACAGACTGATGCTTTAACTTAACTCAATTTGATCCACTTATAATCGGTTGCTTTTGAGGCATGCTGCCTTTCTTGACTGCATTTTCGTGTTATCAACAGGATTTATGTTGAAGTCATTAATTAAGACACTGTTGTTGAATGCTGTGTGGTTGCTCATTCATAATCTGAGTCCTTATTTGCCCTTGTTCCATCAGTTATAATGAAATTATAAATTTGTCTGTAGAGCTTTCTTTTCAAAGGATTATTTTCTGATGTCTACCAGCCACTCTTGTGCTTGTGTAAATACAGTATTTTCTACAGAGGTCAGTGAGGTTGAAGGTACGAGAGTTAGCACCCACAGGACACCCCACTCCCTCTTTATCAGGTGACAATACTGGGATAGCTGTCAGTGGTCACCTCACAACAACAATGGGAGAGAAGAGTCAAATGGCCTTTAAAAAAACAACAACAAGAGTTCTTTCACTGTCACCAGACTCAACTATGACTAGAAGATTGAGTGCTTGATGAAAAACAACAACGCTTACACAGCTGGCAAAAATGCCAATCTATTGTAGGTTCCTAAAGTAAGTCAAAAAGTATGTCGATTCACATGCTTGTTGAAGCCTATGAACTTGAACTAACAGCGAACCCCAAGTTCAAGGCCCCCTCTTTTCCCATTAGAAACCAAGTGGTTTGACTACTGAGTTAAAGCACTCCCTCCTTTGAATGTTTCTCTCACTTGCTCGGCTCCAAGAGTTTAACAGTGGAACATAATGTTCGGCTTCAGAGCGGAAAGTGCCAGTGTGTTCTGGCCAGCCAAGTTGATTTTGAGGCTTCCCAGCAACCTCTATTCAACCAACGGGCCTCTTTCTGCTCAGCATTAACAAAGATATACACCATATTGAAACACAAGTAAACAAACAAACAAAAAACACACAAAAAAGGCAGACAGTCAAGACTTCTTGCATCTATCCAGTGTCCACTAAGAGGACCTGCCAAATTTGGAGGTTTCAAAAAAAAACCCCATTGAATTAGCTCAAGAAAAATAGGAAGGAATTTTTCTTTCTTAGCTAAAAAGGATCTGCATAGTTGACTTCGCTCGTTCCTTTTCCCAATGTAGCAGGTTGTGATGGCTTTGCAAGTGCTTGTGTATACGCATTTCACTGTAGCCAAAATACACACTTACTTCTACCATGTTGAATTATCATCGGTATTGCGATAGTTAAATAAACATCTATACTTAACAATAGTTCCAATCATGTTTGGTTGATTTTTTTTCCACTTCATTTTTTTCACGGTTTCTGAACATGTCGCCAATATGAAATTATATTATATATCATATGTCTATTTACTAGCAAAGCAGGGCTGTAATGAACACTAGCATCAACACTGGCATGTGGTGCATTAATACATATATCAAACAGTTAAGACAGTTGCTGTCATTGATGGTGATTGATGTCTAATCCATTTGAACTGGGAGGAATGGCGGCGATTATCATGTTTCAATGCTATTGGTGGTGAAACATGTCCAATTAATTGGAACTGGGAAGGACTGGCAGTGATAGAATGAGCTCTACTACTATATTTCGAAACAATGAGCCACTGAAAATAAGTATATCATGATTAATATGTTATCTTTTAAATCATTCAATAATTCTTCATTCATTCAGATTCTGTCCTGCATATCGGTCGACCGTCACCGAGGTGCTGGAGCCTATCCCAGCTAATTAGTGGCAATAGGCAAGGTACACCCTGATTTGGTTGCCATCCAATCTCAGAGCACAATGACATAAACAACCATTCACGCTCGCACTCATACCTAGGGACAATATTCAGTTTTTAACCAGCCTACTTTGCAAGTTTTGGGATGTGAGAGGAAACCGGAGGATTTGGAGAAACCCCGCCCAGGCAAGGGGAGAACATGCAAATTTCACACTGGGAAATCTTTGCGCTAGTATTAGACATGGTTCTCAGTATTCAAAGAGGTAACCCGTTTGTTCGTGTATAATATACACTAGTAAACAAAACTAACAGGCCCCAAGTTAAAGTTAATTTTTGCCATGTTTTGTGTATTGACAGATTTCTGCAATTTCCCAGTGTTTGCTGGGTCATAGAGTAATTACTCAATTATTCAATAGTGCAAGGAAAGTTAAAACTGCTGACCAATGGGAATTGTGTTTCAGCAAAAGTTACAAATCCCATGTTGACAAGCGCCTGTAGCAGTCGTAAAGAGATAGCCAGACACTATCTACACTGTTAACACATCTCTGACAGGGTTTATTGACTCAATATGTTTGTGTGTCTTCATACAGTGGTGCTAATGAACTTTGAGCCTCATCTTGATGCCTTAGCAGCCATCTGTAATTGTGAAAACAGTCGGCTGCTGCATTGATGTTGTTTCGTGCCCTTGACCAAACAACCGGAGTTTCCACCCTAAACCTGCAACTTTACAGCCTCACACACGTATTGCGTGGGTCACCGTTTTGTTGACTTCCGGCTGCATACAGGGTGTGTTGAACAAAGTCCCATTTAGAGTTCTGAACGGGACCTAAGTCTTTCCTAATAGAAATAGCAGCGAGGTATTTCAGAGACACTCTTAAAATAGTTTTTGAGGTGCTTGTGCTACGAAGAACAGCCAACAGCAACAACCACAGATATTTCTATTTCAGTCTGATTAGGTTAATTGGAGAAGCAGGGGGTACGCTGCAGACAGTCAGACACCCTTGTGGCATAGAGAGGCAGGGAAAAGCGATAATGGATTGACTTTAGAGTGTGTTTCAAGGTGCCAGACAGTCTCTCTCCCTCAAAGTGAGCTAGCTGAAGCATTAAGGCAAGGCAGTTTTCCTTTCATGCTTGGGGGGAGCTGAAGCATTAAGTGAGGAAGACCAGTGGCTAGTCTGAGTGTGTTTATGCTTGGAAGGCTAATGCACTGCCTCAATGCAGAACACAGTTCCCTAGTTCTACATTATCCCAAATGCTGCTGCTGTGATTGGAGGGCCTATGTGGTTACTAAGCAAATGCAGTCATCCTGGACAAAATCAGAATAGGAAAGACTGCTTCCTGGCTGTCTGGCTGGTGGGCTGGGCCTCAGCTAACATGACTCATGCAACTTAGAACACGCACATGCACAAGAGATGAAGCTCAGAAATGAGCTACATTTGTCCATTAATGTGAGATATACAAAGCTCTTTTTAAAAATAGAACCCGCAACTGATCATTGAATTGATTAGCAAACATATTTTGAGACTGATCCTGTTAGACTGCATAAAATATTGATAGCTTTTCATACATACACAGCCCAAGAAAGGATATTCTAGTGATTGTGTAACATGTAAACCTGGCCTGCCATGAATAATCAGACCAATAGGAAGAAACATGCAGAGTAAAATTTATCTACATGCTTTCATGCACAAGGAAAAGTGTATCATTAGGATTTAGCATTACACACTACACATATACATTATACTACACCATGTGTCGCATGCAAGTTTAGCAAAATCCGAAGCAATCTTAAACTACAGGATGAGTCACTAATAGTGGTTGTGTGAAGTATGATTAGAACTGATTGCCAGACAAAGAAAAAAACTTTACAAAAAATGGTTTTAGTAAAAAAATAGTTATTCACAACTGAAGTCCACAGCTTTCATTGTTTGAAGCGCTAACTCCATTTGAATGTCAGATTTTGGGAAATTGTCTCTTAAGGAAACTAAATTGTGCTGTATCTTTTTCAATCATCTTCCATACTGTGGATCCTCAAAAGATTTGCGGGGGTTGCTTCAGCATAACCCAGGTGACTGGGCGAAAGGCAGAATACACCCTAGAATGGTTGCCACTCAGCCCTAAGGCACACAGAGAAACAAACGACCAAACACAATCACAATCATACCGCCACCAGCGGTAATCGAGCCTGCACCTGCCCCAACCGAAGTCAGGCGAGTGAACCTCAAGGCGGCTTTGTGCTGTATCTTTTTCCACTCTTTGAACCCCCTATGCAACATTTGGCTGTCGAAATGTGTGACTATGTCATGACTGATTGATCAACATATCTTTACAGATCTGTTAAGAAATACATTTTTAATCAATCGATTGATAATATTGACATGTTGATTAGTCTTGCCTAAGCCTCTGCTTCCTCTCAATAACCCATTGGCCCACCAGCTCTTATTTCCAGAAAAGTGATATGGCAGCATGATCTCAACTGTCTGTCCAAGCAAGAGATAGGGGTCTACGATGGGGGAGGGGTTCAGAATTAGGGGTCTGAACGTGGCTTTAATTAGAACAACTACTGCTAAGGTTACGAGTCAACACCACACATTCTTGTCAAAAGACCTGAGAGGTCAGTGGCCACCAATTAGGCTGTGTTGAAGTCAAAAGGTTGTTATGAGTAAGGCCAGGAGATATTTACATGGATTCACTTTCAAAATTTCTGCGGGAGTATAGGCTTGTGCGGAAGAGCAAAGTGCCATCTACTTTTAGCTTCACACTTTTAGTGTCAAATTTACCCACCTTACCACCAGACTTCTGACTCAGTTTAAAACTCACACTGAACATTGGAATTAGAGAAACATTCACAATAGTTGTAAATGAGAGCAAATTGATTTCCTGAATGGCTCTAGATCAGTGGTCTCAAACCGGTTCCACATAGGGCCGCAGTGGGTCCTGGTTTTTGTTCTAATCGATCCAGTGTCGACATTTTAACTAATCAGGTGTCTTTAAAATAAGTAGCACCTGACTCTAATTAACTGATTGCACTTACAAAAGGTATCCTTGTTGAGTTGGAATGAAAACCTGCACCCACTGTGGCTCTTTGAGGACCGGTTTGAGACCACTTCTCTCGATGGACAGTTAAATTAAATAAATAAAGTTGCAAACAAATTACAATTGATCATTCTGTCTTAAATAAATACCTGTACAAAAAATGAAGAATAAGAACTTCCATTAGTAATTTCAATCACAGCAAAAGATGAAGAAAAGGTCAATACATGCATTTTACATGGTGAAAGTAAAACAGAACTGCTTAACCTCTTAAAATACAAAAAAAACATTTGAAAATATAATAAAGCCAAATCCAATTCTTTAAAAATGGCAGGATCAGATTTGATTACTCTCCAATATTTTATTATAAAAATGTGAATTGTTTGGGAAAAGGTTTGAGAGACCATTAACAAAAGTGTAATGGGGTACTACTTTAGCTGGTAGCCTATGATGTTGTACATCCCTGAAGAAGTGTGTTCAACTGTATGAGCTGTGACGAAGGCCTGGTGTGGGCCTGACCTGATTCCAGCAGAGCATCGCGTGCCTGACCAGAGCATCTCTCTGTTCTCGTCCTCTCTTTCTCTTTCGCATCCACCCATCCAACCCACTCTCACTTGCCCACTCTGCCCCTCTCTCCTCCATTCTTCTGTCGCTCTCTTTTACCTCCCTCCTTCTCCCCACATTACAGTGTGACTCACCACCCTGGCTGAACAATTCACTTGAACACTCTTTTTTTGCACACGTGCAACACCCCCCCCCCCCTCCCCCCCACACACACACAAACACACAGGTGATAGAGGTTCCCTGTGCACTTACTTACCTCTATAGAAACTACTGGCAAATGTTGAATTTGCAGGAGCTTTAAAAGAGCAAAAAATGTTAACTGTCTTTTAATACATACAAGCAGGTGGGACTGAACCCTCCCTGATTGTTCTTCATAAACGTGAGCGAAGCCATACTAAAATTGCCTTAAAATTTTAGAATTTTAAAATTTCTCGTGTATAAGCCGCCTCCTGATTTGTACTTTTCACCTCCATATTCATGGTTTTAATCGGGATTACAAATGTGTTACTATTTGCCTTCTGTTCAACGAACACCTTTTGTTTTTTAATAACACATTCCATTAATTCATTATTAATTTATTACTTTTATTAGCACCTAATATCTTCAATAGCACCCAAGCAATTTCAATATTTTGGCACCGAATTTACAGAAAAGAAAAATATTTACCTTCTGTTTAAGTAACACACATTGGTTTTTCAATAACACATTTCATTTATTAGTTAATATTTTTTTACTGTTATTAACACCTATTTTGTTCAATAGCTCCCAAGCATAAGGTAGCATAAGATCAACAGGAAATCATAAAACATATACAGGAAGTTACCCCGGAAAGCCCTCACATGTGCAGGAAGTGACTCAAAACCAAAACTCAAAGAAAGAAAGTGACCCAAAATTAACTTATTGTCCATCATCGACAAGGAGAGACATACAATTAATTTAAATTTGGAGGACTGGGTGTGAAGGCTCATGTTTCACTGCCATTGACAATAGCAGCCAATGAGTCAACAAGGAAATGATCTTAAAATACTCCGAAAAAAATATGAAGTCAATAAAAAGCTATAAGAAATGACCCATGGAAAGAGGGTGTGTATATTGTTTTGGGTAAATACATCCATGCATGCATAACATGCATAGCTTACTCAAGAGACCTCTTGAAGCCCATCTTGCCTAGTTGCCATTGGAAAAACGTCACCTTGAAGCAGAGGGCGTGAATACTCTGTCACGATTCATGTTTCATTGGGCAGGTGGAAGGATCATGTGTGTGTGTGTGTGTGTGTGTGTGGGGGGGGGGGGGGGGGGTCTGTTTTAGCAGTAATCTGCTGTGCCAGTAGATTTTTACTGTGCCAAAACAAAACGTGCTCATACACAGTTAGCAACTGATGGTGATAAAATAAATACTCTATTTGTATTCGTAAACATCTTCGATATTGTATTCATGAACAGCTGTGTGCTTCACGTAACATCGTAAAATGAAAGGATTGGTTTGGTTTGATTTTCAGACTTCACCTTATTACAAACTTTAAAGCATTTAGGAAACCCGTACCCCTCTTCATTTTTTAGATGTTCTGTTTTTGGGAGGGATGATCCAAGACCTGTCATTCCCAATTACCAAGATGTGTGCCTCAATCCCTCACTCTAATCCTCATTTCTCTTTTTTATTCTCTCTCTATTGCTCTTTCTCTCTCCTTCTCTCTCTTTCATTTTCCGCCTTGTGGTTTGGACACAAAAAGATACTTGGCCAGCAGTGTTCCTGTTTTTCAGTTCTATATAAATGTTAGCACATAGTAAATGCGTCCTGTCTAATCCTGCGGATTTCTATTAACTCATCTTTCATATACTGTCATTATTAGTTCACAGCTTAGCTCGGTACAGTAGCATTTTTGATATATATATATATATATATATATATATATATATATATATATATATATATATATATATATATATATATATATATATATATATATATATATATATATATATATATATATATATATATATATATATATATATATATATATATATATATATATATATATATATATATATATATATATATATATATATATATATATATATATATATATATATATATATATATATATATATATATAAATCCATTATAATATATAATGGATTTAAGATAAGCTCAAAAGAACATCTTTGAGATGCTAATTTTGTTAGATTTCTTATCGGCTGCAAAGAGAAGCGACAGGTAGCTATTTCAAAAAGCAGTTGGAAATCCAGATGCATGGAGCGAAACAGAAAGCAGGACAATGTCAATATGCTAAAAGCAAAATAATCTGATTGGACTTTGACAGCCTTGCGTGTGATACATTTTCATTGAATCCCTTATTTCCACCTAGGACTGGGCACCGTAAATCAGTGTTTCCCAACCACTGTGCCGGGGCACACTGGTGAGCAATGGTCAGGTATGACATGGGAAATTGCAAGTCATACAATGCAATATTCAAAGAGAGAAAGGAATATGAATATAATGACATATACATTTAACTATTACAAGGTTAAAATCAAAATATGATAAATAAGATTGATTATACTATTTCAAGATTCAAATTGTGAAACAGTTATTTTGTTACATATTTTTCCTCTAACATGAACTGGAAGTTGTTTGGGTCCGAGAGCATCAACTTTTGGCGATGTAAAGTCTGTGTGAGCCCATTTTTTTGTGTAAAATTAGGAAATGTAAGTAATATTGGAGAAAAAAAATTAAATGATGTGTTTAAAAACATTTCATTACTAGCGGACGAGTGGTTAGCGGGTTGGTAGTTAACTGGGATAGGCTTTAGCACCCCCGGCCAATGTGAGGATAAGTGGTTCCGGAAAACTGAATGAAAACAGAAACAGTCTGTTATAATCGTCCATTCTAAATGGATTACACTACCTCTTACTGTACATATTCTAAAAGTTTATTGCTTTCAAAGATATAAATGCTCTTCATCGCTCATTTGAGATTTCCGGCCTGAAGTCATCTGTATTGTTTCCTGGAAAAAAAGGTCAGTGGCAACAAAAATATAGGCGCGTTTACACTCATAACAGTTATGCTGTACCGAAATGGTGACTTTGGTGGCTTTCAAACACCAAATGCATCGACTGTTTTCCTTTTGCGTGAGAAACATTGATACATGTGCGGCAGTGGAAATGTCTACATAGTATGTGGGCAGACTTAGGAAGCTGACCAATGCTGGTTAGGAGGAGCGGGGACAGGCTGCCACCAGTGCTGTGTCTTTAAAAACTCTACCCAAGCTGCTTTTCAGATTACCAGGGCTGCAAACTAGGTAATCGCCCCTCAGCACGAAGGGGCTTATATACCAACTGCAAAGTACACACAATTCATTTCCAGCGCCACCTCACCCTGCTCGTTGCTTTAATCCGATTCTTGCTTTTTCTGTTTTGTTCTCACTAGTGTGCGAGTGGGTGAGGTTGTTTACTGCCCATTTGTGTTGTTGCTTAGATGCACTTACGCGTATGGTTTTTGTATGTGTGAGCGGCTCTCTGTGCAAATTTTGGCTTTGCTTGAATTTTCATTCAGCTTCTGCCAGCGTTTGCCTGTTACACCAGTATGAGGTTTACAAGTTGAAATCAAACATGTAAAATTGAAAGAAATATTCTATAAATATGCTAAGTTCAACAAAATTTATTAGGTCATTTCAGAATTGGAGGACATTTGACAGGCACATTTTAAATAATTCACAAGCAATAGACAAAACCATGCGATTTATGAGTAAATTCACTTGTTCTGAGACAAAATAAATAAAAGAAGCTATAATTATTAATATCAAAGAAGTGTGGAGTAACCTAATTAAAAGCAATTTTATCCCTCCCCACTCAATAATGATAAAATCCCCTCCAAAAATTAAAATGAGTAAAACAATTCAATTGTTGTTCATTTCTGTCTTTGTTAATCATGGCAACAATGATACACATTATTTCAAATACAAATTTTTAGTCATGGAACATTTCAACATGCACACAACCAAGTTACCAGAAAGTAAATACTTGATGTGTAAAGTTTAGTGAATTACAGGCTGTCCTTAAACAAACCGCATGACTGACTGGAAAGAGAGAGGGATGGGATGGGATGACAAGTTTCCGGGAGGGCCTGGCCTGTTGATTTGTTTTTGTTTTATTGGCGTCGGCCACAGCTTACAGTAGTTGTGTTGGTGCTCTTGGTTGCCAAAGCAAATCTTACATAAATTTATATATCTTAGTATTATTATATTAATGAAGACATTCATTTTCTGTACCGCTTATCCTCAGAAGGGTAACAAGGGGTGCTGGAGCCTATAAACTATCAGGACAAGGCAAGGGACACCCTGAATTAGTGACCAGCCAAATGCAGGGCTCACATTCATACCTAGGGGCAATTTAGAGTGTTCAACCAGCCTACGCTGCATGATTTGGGATGTGAGAGGAAACCGTAGTCCAAGGGGAAAACCCATTCAGACACAGGGAGAACATGCCAACTCCACACAGGGAGCTCCAGACCTGGGATCAAACCCTGACTCTCAGAAATGTGAGGCTGGTGCACTAAACACTCGACCACAGGGGGCGCCTGATATATATATTTTCCTTTTTCTTACGTGTTTTCCCATATTATGTTTTCACTGTACGCTGTATTGGTTAAATAGATGTAGGAATCGACAGGTACAATGTACTGTAGCAGGAAATCAGAAAAGTGAAGGCTGAATTTTCAAGATTTTCGAAGCCCAAATATCCTCTTATTCAGTAATGATCTTACTGAGAGGAACATGGTCTAATTGTCTGGGATTGTAATAGCAAAGTAAAACCATTACTGCTTTAAATGTTGACACAGTAGATGAGGATCTGCCCAGAGAGTAGCATTCAAGGTTAGTTTTGGCACACAGAATGGTGTTGCTCTGCAGCCGGAAAGTGAGACAAAAATACTGGTTGGGCGGGAATTTCATTTTTCTTTCTGGAGGCACGTCCAAATCTCTCCCCGTATTGTTTTGCATGACTTAAGAGCTGTGAATAATTGCACAAAAGCCACATTAGATTTGGAGAACGACACTGAAGCCATCATTGAAGTCATAGTTTTACCAGCAAATGAGTGGAGCTAATTTTCTTCTGCACTACCCTGCCACTGCTTGTAATACTTGTGATGTGGTTTTATCAAGCTGCTGCTCCATTAGAAAAAACATCCAGGAAAAAGTGAGCTCTTCTCCTTCTTGTGTGTTGTGGAGACAACACCCCCTTTCTCAATGTTCCTTTCTCAGCTCATATGCTTCCCATCAGGAAAAGTGATCTGCATGACGTCAGTCTGTACGTGTGTGTTGTGTGAGTGCAGGGAGAATAGCAGAGAAAGCACTCCTGCTTTCCAGATGTGAGAGGAGTGGGGGGAATAGGCAGAACAGAATGGACCAAGGCATGCGTAAGCCACAAACTGTAATGGAAAAACGCCTGCCCCGGTCGTTTCCATTAGTTTTGAAATAAATGTGGAGGTAGGATAGCCCATGTCACCTCATGTCAATTAATGGTGTTAAATCATCTGTAGCCGCAACTCATATTTCCAGCCAATTCTGGCACTATAGTCAAACCACAGTTTCCTCATTTGCTTACATTGCAAGGCATTTCTTATACAAATAGGACTTTTCCTTCCTCATCCCTAAATATTTTGGCATCCTCAAGCTCTCCTTCAGAACAAATGCCCCTCTCAGAAGCGTCCCAAGCTTCTTTCTTAGTTCACCTTTAGCCCAGCTCGACAGGAATAGCTGTACTTTAAAATTAAAAAAATTGACAGAACATGAAATTTCAAGTTGAATTATCTTATTTGAATTTTGATGGAAAACTAAAGTTAAAAAATGCACAAACCACAAAATTATTCTCTGCAAATTAATGTTATTTAAACTTTGAGTCATTTATGGTCATTCTGAACAGAGATGTTAGAATATTCTAAATATATTTTTTCATACATTTGTATCATATTTATATGATACATCAGTTTTTATCAAGGAAAAGTATGATCCATTTGACCATATATGGATCAAATAAACTGGACCTCTATTAACTGGTTTTAACTAAAAAAAAATTAAGTAAAATTAATGACATTCGAAGTAAAGAAAGTTAACAACTTAATTCATTAGGAATCAAACACAGGCCACAACAACTGAACTAAAGACCCTGGCTGATTGGCAAGTTAGTTTATAGAACATAAGAATTTGAGTTATATTAAAATCCTAACCCAGTTAAACCCCATTAAAACCTGGATTTCCACAAGATTTTAGGTTGCGTAGGTCACAATATTAACATTTAATATATATGTAAATACTATCACTGCCCTTTAAAGGATTAACTAATGGAATTACTAATAATCAGTTTTCTTTATTTTGCAGTATGTAAATGAAGCCCAAAATTTGGATTACATGTTGTTCAACCTGACCCTTCAACGACCTGGGCTGATTAATGAGAGAAATAAAGAAGGGCTGTGACCTCTAGTCATTAAATGACATTTGGTGCAATTAAAGCTTTGCGGGCCCCTCCCTTAATTACTTCTCAAGGAAGTGTTTGCAGAGTCAGTCCGCATTTCTAACAGTCTACCTTGTGTTTCTCCCTGCTTTCTATTTTCACAGTGGCTCAGTAAACCGGTCCTGTTTTGGATTTTTTGTGAGGTCAACAGGGTCACCAATTCTGTGAAATGTTAAAATGAGCCACGCCAGATTACTATTTTATTTTTCCCACGCTATAATTAAGGAGCTAATGAGGTCCCCATGCAACTGCAAGCCAGAAAATTTTATGTGCTATTTGACACTGCAGAAATGCTAAAACTTTAAAACCTCTGTTTCCCGTGGTCTAGGAATCAGATGGCAGAAGCTATATTAATGCCAACATGACTCCAATGACTTGATTAGAATTAGTGTTTGGAGCCTTGTTGTTTTAAAGTCGGGTTTATATGGCTCCAGGGTCAACTGGTCACTGTTTTACGGGGGTGGAGGCTAGTTCACAGGCAGTCAGGCCCCTCTCATGCCATCTGGCAGTCATAAAGTCAGACCAGAATGCCTACTTTTATACTGTTTAAAGGGACTCAGTGGAGCTGAGTTAAGGTGGAAGAAGATGGAGGACTGGTCAGGACTCGTGTGCCTTACTTTTACCAAGCAAGCCCAGATTGAGTTGCATTTTTCTTTATGTTTGTGTATGTGGGTTTTTAGTGCGTTAACGTCCCTCCTTCTTTCCTTCCTTCCTTCCTGCTGTCTTTCTACTTCTTCCAATGAGTAATAGTATATTGCTTGATGGAGTTTTAATGTATGACAGTGACACTGAAGTCAAATAAAAAGTGTTTGTCTGTATTATGCAATATTACGGAAGTGTTTTTTGGATTAAAAATTGCCTTGAGTATTAGTCCCTTAGAGAAAGAACAAAAAGTATAAAGAGGAAAAAATATACACAAGCCACACTTTGGTATAAGTGGCATGTTTGGTGGGATTTTGTTTCATCATATTATAAATTGCTGAGGCAACCAAGCTAAAAAAAAACGTGATTTAGGGTACCTACTGTACTTTATAGGAAAAAATATGTTCCATCCGGGACGTCTCAGCCATCGTGTATTTTTAACATTTTCTAAAGATTTTATACTTCTGGGGTCGACATATTTTACCTTTGGTAGCTTCACTTGCGGTATCAAGAAGGCAAAGGTGCCTTTAGTCTTGGTTGCTTGTTCACATCTGTTTCTTTTGTCGAGCAGTGCTGACATATTACAATATTTAAAAAACAAATACTGCATGTGGTTTTACCATAACCCTTACCAAACAATATTATAAAAGAGTTCTAAAATCCTAGTTAGAGGAATTCTTCACTGCAAATTTAAGAACCAAAACAAACAAATGATGTCAGCCACAAACTATTACAACTATATACAATTTTTTTTCTGAGCAGTCATGGCATTTCCTCACCTTTTCCTTTTTTTAAACACTTTCTCTGTTTCTTTCTTGTTGAATCACTTCCATATGCAACTAGGCTTAGCAGATATGACAGATAGCCTTTCCAGTGCATCTAGAAATGACATTAGCCACTCGCTAATAGATCATAGATAACTATAATTCCAAGGCTTAAAACACCAAACAAGTCAACATTAGCATCAACGATTAAATCATTTCTTGAAACACAGTATCTTGAGCTCACGGCTCCTTCAAGCTGCCACGTGTCCCGCAACGGAATTCCGAGGTTCTCCAAGCCGAATAGATTTGACCGGTAAGAAACGGGAATTCTGCAGAGGAACTGACTGTCTGCAGCTTTCTCGAAAGGGAGGCCCTATG
Organism: Stigmatopora nigra; assembly: GCF_051989575.1. Classification (NCBI taxonomy): domain Eukaryota; kingdom Metazoa; phylum Chordata; class Actinopteri; order Syngnathiformes; family Syngnathidae; genus Stigmatopora; species Stigmatopora nigra. Next base: position 22,598,413 of record NC_135508.1, on the reverse strand, counting down.
TGGAAAAAAAGAAGCTTGGAGACAGTGCTTTTGTCACAATTACGGCTAATCCCTTTAGCTGCAGAGAAAGTGAAGACCCCCTGCATGCCGACTCTCACACACAGGGAAAGCCAAGCTGAGGCGGGGTGGAGGACCCTGTCACCCCTCCTCCTAGAGAAGAAAAAGTCAGGAACTATCATCTGTCTTTTGTCTTTGCAATTCATCTACCCTTTCATATTAAAATATGCTTCTTTATAGCTTGGATCTGAAATGTGTTAAGCAGAGACATTAGCCAGACCAATCCTGTTATGAGCATCAGCATACGGGTGTGGGGTGCAACAGGGGTGGGCACAATCTTCTTAAGTGATTAATCACCATGTGAAAGTGAGACCAACTAAGGGATTCCACCGTCTCCAAACATATCAACCGCCCTCTTTTTGCTATTGTTTCTGAGTTCTACTCCCTCCCAGAATTAATTGTTGTTGTTTCTTAGAGATGTATGCATCATTCTATATGCATTTATTTTAAAGTAGCAAATCTCTATGCGGTATTTACTTCTTGAGCCTTTTGAGATCAAATCTCTGACAGCTTATCTGCTCCAGGCAATGGGGTGGTGCTTTTGAGAAGAACCAGCTCTAGTGAAATATAAGCATCATTTTTTAGCCCACTGCTTATCCTCATGAGCATTGCGGGGGTCCTTGAGCCTACTACCATCTAACTATGGTAGACGGTAAACTGTTTGCCAGCCAACAGTAGCAGAAAAATACATAAATAATTAGGTAAATAAATAAATATGAAAGGCTTATTTTCCCTCTTTTGGTTTCCAATAGTTGTTTGTTAAAAGGAGTGGATAAAACATATTTGCACACATTTTACTTTTTTAATAGAATTATTGACAGAAATAAACTTTTTTCTGTTCTTGACATTTTTTGACAAACACCCATATAGTCACCATTGTATGTGCTTGACTTTTTAGCAAAACTACCAAATGTAAGGTATCTGATGGTGTGTGGGTACTTGGTTCTGTTAAAAGTCATGTTCAACTGAAAAAAACTCATTTGGGGCGGTCCCACAAAAGCAAATCAGGTGCATCAATTTCATGTTTTGTGTTTAAAGCTTTCATCCAGGTTTCATCAAGTGAAATTTTGGTATTTTCAAGACCCTTTAAACAGGAATTAAAACTAAAACCCAGCCAAATTCTCTGCTTACCACCAAAAGCTAAAATTGAGACCAAATTCTATGGACATCCTCACAACTCGTTAGAAGTTCTAAGTTAGAACATCTGAAGGTTTCATGCAATGCAAATCAATTTATAATATAAGTAGTTTACTATTTAACAAGTGAAAGTTAATGTCTTTTCAAGACACTTTGGGGGTATGTGATAATATGAAGTAACCACATATTTATATGGGTTCACAGTCGAGATGTCCATTTATGAGACTTCAACTATGCAACCTTTGACAAAAAAAAGTTTGACACCTATTTGTTAATAGGTTGTGCATTTGACATTGTGACCAAGACTGGTATATGCAAGTTGAAGCTCACCTGTAATAGAAAGCTGTCTTGTAACAGTTGACACACCATTCTAACAAACTGATGCATTCATTGTCTGAACCCTCAATGAGAGCCCGCACAACATTTTGTGCTTGTGAGAATCGAAAAAAAAACAGTCACATTGCCTATATAACAAAGTCAAATTTATTTAACTAAAGTGAACATGACAAAAAAAGACAGATCTGTGTTTTTGCTAAACGACAATCTCTCTTTTTTTCTTCTTCTTCCATGATCCTCTGGCACGTTCCTGATGCTGCTGATCGATAGGTGAGTGCACTTGCTTTCCTTAATTTCTAGTCCAGGAGCTCTTCTCACATTTTTCCACTGCTGCACTCACAACACAGTGTGAGATGTAGCAATGGCTGTCCATTTTCACCTTGATACCACATTACACATGCTTCCAAAGACACTAGTGTCTTTCATGCGGTGGTAGTTTACTCTGGAGCGGCAATAAAAGACACCGCACTTCACAGTTTGGCCAATATACTCTCGCTACATGTAGACTTTTTACTAATTGAGCTATTTTTGGTTAGCAAGAACTGCTTTCAGTTTTCAACAGACATTGTCAACTGAGATTCTCTAAGTGTCGTTTTTTTTAGAGGAGTTGCGGCAGTGTGAAAGGAACAGTGCGGTAGTTCAGCTACTATTACAGACCAATGTGGGATTAACCAAAATGGATGGGCCCCCGCAGGTCTTTTTGGAAGGAGACGGATGTAAACACATGCCTCTGCTATCTTATAGTATACTTGTCTTATGCAGTTTATCTTTACACTGCAAAGTGGTGTGTTAGTCAGACTCTATGTTACAATGATTAAGTTTATTCACCGCAAACTCGCTTTCAGTCACTCTCTTGTAAGCACCTGCAGAGAGACAGTTTGAATAGTTTAAATAATAACCACAATGCTGTTTAGCGGCAAATTGCTTTTCTTAATGTGTTAAAGTTCACTCCCACTTTTGATCCTCCTTAACAGTTCTGTTTGCTTACTACTACTGCTCACGCATTGACAATGATTCACACTATATTTATACTCTTGTCATGTAACACTTGCCACTGCCCCCATTTCTCTCAATGAAATGGAGTTACTCTCCCAGTAGCAGATGTGCATTTGTTTTGACAGCTGAATAGTAATTGCACATCTACTTTGATTAATTAGTTTGTATTCTGCTGTATAAGTAGTGCTGGGCAACATGAAAAAAATGTCCATATGGACATTCATTCATTCCTATTCTGAACCCATTATACTCACAAGGCCATATGGACATATAGATATCATATGATAATGATATGCCATAGTATAGTATATTTCAAATTACTGGAGTAGAAAAAAAAGACATCCAATCCATTTGAACGGAGAAGGCTAGTTCGAATAGTTTGGATGTTCGTCGCCATCAACAGAAACCTATGTGTTAACCGGTTTTTAATTTTGTTGTTGTTGTGCGGTATTTAGGCCACCACTTGTTTACTACAATATAAACAAGTAGTAATCATTCCCCAGAACTTCAGCACGGTATACCATTTTTTTTTGTTAGTATGTAGTAGTATTTGTATGGCATACATACAGAGAGATGTGCCACACTGTCAAAGTGAATGCATCCTTGCTCAGAACAAAGCCTTAGTTATCCACCGTTAGGTAACAATACATCAGTTCATTTGCTGAAATCAGGAGGAACTGGGGGGGGGAGATTGAGGAAAAGATTTGAGGTCAAGGGTCAGGTAGGGTATTTTTATGTGTTCGATTGCACGGGTCTCCTCTTCAAAATGTAAATGAGTCTCATAGTGTGACCAAAAAAGGGCAGAGGTCATGTCCTGTTCTGACAACCATGGATATAGAAACTGATATTGACAAATTGGAAATACTTAGCTTATTAATATTGAAAAAGAATATTTTGATAAAACAAGGGGTTTATTTCTTATTATCCTTTTTAGCTGTCATTTTATAAAACACTGTAGCCTTTGATACGCATAAAAGTAAATCGAAAAGAAGTCATTTGAGGGATAGCTACAGTAAACACTAGTTCAATATATACATGGAAGTGAATAGCATTTTTGATGTGACACATAAAGCAATTCGCTTCCAGACATGCACTTCCACATATCCACAGACGTGTTTATCTGACACATACTATACGTTTACATGTTAAACAGGTATATTCTATACACGTGTCTATGTCCCTCACTCCCTTTTCTATTCACATACGGCATGTGAACGCGCGTTGGCAACATGTCTGCATATGCGTTGGACGGCACGCCCTTGCAGTTTTCTCTATCACTCAGATTTCATTAATTTTTAATTGCTCTCTCCGCCCAGCACACAGCTCTACTTTGGTTAGTGAGCAGAAGGGAAGTGAAGATGGAAAGACAGGGCAGTAGGATAGTGGAAAGGAATTGTGGGTGAGATGGCTGAAGATGTGCAAAGGGAGAATGAGAGGAGTGGGAAGGACACAGAAGACTAATCGGTCATGAAAACTGCTACCACAGGCCAGATTTGACATAAGGCACCACCACAAAACCCATTTCACTTTTCCAGCTTCCTGCTGCTCTTACCCCACCCGTCTTTCCTTTTTTTCCCCTTGTATTGCATCCCATAGTCTCCTTTATCACTGGTGGGGAATAAATGAAAGGGAACGGATATCCAGCCTTTGATGGGAAACTGTAGAGTGTCAAGACAATTGACAGCTCTCCACCATGGAGCACACACACTGCAGTGTCTCTCTCGCTGCTCTCTAAAAGAAACATCAAAGGCAGAGGCCTGAGCAAGGTGCTGTCTGCACCGCCAGCAATGCCACGCTGCTTCATCCTTGTTTAAAAGTGCGGAACTTATTTCACAGTCAATGTGAGCCTCTTCTTTTGCCTGTGGTTTGCTGAGGCTGCAGATCGTGACTAAGCAAGATGGCTGTAATTTTGATCAACTATTCTAATCACTGCTGGAACAGTCAAAGTGATTATTATTATGGTGGAATATTTGGTTAGCCATTTTATGCAGCTAGAGGACATTTGTACATCCCAATAAGTTAATGTACTTGTCCCATGACTGACCTTTAGAAAAGTAAGATGAAAGAATGCTTGAAAATATGCTTAAAAATACCAAATTAGTCAGGAGTATCCTCCCAACCCGGAAAAAAGGCAGTGCTGTGTGTAGTGACATATTATATAAAATATTAAAACATCCTTTTAATGTGAGTACATTTGCTTGTCCTGACAGCAAGATTGAAAAAAAAATGAAAGTTTGAAAATATGTTTAAAATGCTAAATAAATCAAGAAAAAATCATATTCTATTATCTGACTCCATACAATGACACACAAAATACTAAAACAAGCCATCTATGTGAGCATAATTACTTCTTCTGACTTTTTAAAAATTGAAATTTCTTTGAAATATTTTAAATATCTTTCAAAATACACAATTAGTCAAATGTAGCCCTTGAATTGGAATTGTTTTTCGTTCTGCCTTGTCCAGTGACAATAAACACCCTGTGAATGCACTTGCCGATTTAGAATAATTTGAATCCCTGTACTTCTATATTTTAACAGAATTTGAGGCCATTTACGGACCAATTACAATAGTATTGAAATGTATTGTCACATCTATCAATATCTGGAGAGAAAACATTCATGTTTCCACAAAATCATTGAAAGTTCCCACCAATTAGACAGCTGTGAGTGGGCGTGGATGAGCTGTGTAGCCCCGTGCCTGCCACTTTGAGAAAAAGACTGAACACTACTGTTGAACAGCCACAGAGAGAGAGAGAGGGGGAAAGAGAGTAAGAGTGAGTGAGGGAGAGAGAGAGAGTGAGAGAGAGGGAGAGAGAGAGAGAGTGAGAGAGGGGGTGAGTGAGAGAGAGAGAGAGAGAGAGAGAGAGAGAGAGAGAGAGAGAGAGAGAGAGAGAGAGAGAGAGAGAGAGAGAGAGAGAGAGAGAGAGGGTGAGTGAGAGAGAGAGAGAGAGAGAGAAAGAGAGAGAGAGAAAGAGAGAGAGAGAGAGAGAGAGAGAGAGAGAGAGGGTGAGTGAGAGAGAGAGAGAGAGAGAAAGAGAGAGAGAGAAAGAGAGAGTGGGAGAGAGAGAAAGAGAGAGAGAGAAAGAGAGAGTGGGAGAGAGAGAAAGAGAGAGAGGGGGAGAAAGAAATAGAGAGAGAGAGAGAGAGAGAGAAAGAGAGAGAGAGAGAGAGAGAGAGAGAGAGAGAGAGAGAGAGAGAGAGAGAGAGAGAGAGAGAGAGAGAGAGAGAGAGAGAGAGAGAAAGAGAGAGAGAGAGAAATAAGGAGAGGGAGAGAGAGAGAGAGAAAGAGAAAGAAGGGAGAGAGAAAGAGAGAGAGGGAGAGAGAGAGAAATAGAGAGAGAGAAAGAGAAAGAGAGAGGGGGGAGAGAGAGAAATAGAGAGAGAGAGAGAAATAGAGAGATAGAGAGAGAAAGAGAAGGAGAGAGAGAGAAATAGAGAGATAGAGAGAGAGAGGGGGGGAGAGAAAGAAAGAGAGAGATGGAGAGAGAAAGCGAGGGAGAGAGAGGGGAGGGAACAGCTGCAGTCTAGGATTCCAGCCTACTGGCTAGACTGCTAAAAGTTATTATTGAGCTCCTGACCAGACTGCCTCCCTCATTCGCCCATCCTAGCATCCCGAGGGAAGAAAGCTAACAGAGCGGGCCTACACAACTCTGGGAGACTTAATGAACTGTAAAGTGTGTTCAAACGTAGAAAGATATGCTGATTTGTCTTTTGAGCCGCTTCCTTTATTTGCATTTCTAGACTGTGCTCTTTTTTTTAATCCCTGACAAATGATTTTAATTTCCATCACTTTTAACACCTCTCATCCTGATCAGGGTCACAATGTGTTGGACCCAAACCCAACTGATTTAAGGCCACCGGTGTCAAAGTGGCATCCCGGGGGCCAAATCTGGCCCGCCGCGTCATTCTGTGTGGCCTGGGAAAGTAAATCACGAGTGCCGACTTTCCGTTTTAGAATCAAATTCAAATTAAATTATATATATATGTCCGGATTTTCCCCTTATTAAATCAAGAATTAGAATTTATAAACCAATTTTTTAAATGTTTTTCATTCAAAAAGCATTTTGTAAAATCAAAATATTTAAAAATATTTTCAGTTTTTCACTTTAATATTGAACTTAATTAAAAGTACATATTTAGTTTACTTTTGAAATGAAAAACAAATGATCAAAAGACGTTTTCCCGTACTCATAAAAAATATCAAATACGTTGTTTTAGATCTTTAAAATAACGGAATATTTAGGGAATTTTATAGTTATTTTAATACAATTAAAAAATATATACATATATATCTAAAATGATTCGGCACACAAAATCGAGTTGACATTAATGCGGCCAGCGAACCAACACAGGTTTGACACCCTTGTCTGCACCCTACACTGGTCGCCACACAGTCCGAGGACACACACAGATACAATCATTTGCGTGCACAATCACACCGCCATTGAGCGGGAATTGATCCCATGTTGCATACACAACAGTCAAGCAAATGACCCACAGCACCATCAGCTATCTTAAAGTTTTTTAAATAAATTTTCAATGCAAAATTATTTGCAAAGAGGTGGCGGGGACTGTATGAAACACATGCAAGGAAAGCGGTATGTTTGGTGAGAGACTACTGCCCCTTGACATATCCTCTTCGCATGACCTTCCTTGTAAATAGCTTGTGTGACTTTACCGTCTCTCTTTAATTCTGTTGGGACGAAGAAATACAACACTGAAATGAGTTTAAGTACTGTAACAAGCGAATGTTCAGTTTATGAAAATCTCATTTTTCAAAGCAAGAAACGTTTTGCCGACACTTACAATCGCAAATTGCTGCCGAAGTGCATTAACATAATGGCCTCTCATCTGTCTTGTTTTAATGCTAGGGTGAAAAGCTGAAGATGTGACTACAAAGAGATTATTCTGTGTTAATGCACGATGCACACTCTTTCTCCTATGCTTAGTAACTGTCCTATCGTCCCTCTTCCTTTCCTATCAGTCTTTAGGTATATGCCCTCTCCGCATGATGTCCCCTTCAGTAAATTAAGTCATAATGGAATTGCAATGCAAGGTAGCAAATATATTCCTTCATGTTGTTATTAGTTTCTCACCTCTCCAGTTATACATTTTCTTAATAAACAACAAAGTATTCCAAATGCCCCTGTGAAACACTACAATTGTTTCAGGATTTAAAGACATTCAGATTCACTATTCTGTGCCCAAGTAGCTGAACAGTACAAAAAATAATAATCATAATAAAAATTGACGATGCCAAAGGAGTCGACAACTTTTACACAAGCTTTCTCCCTGCTTGCATTAAAATACATTACATCACGGAGGTCACAAGACTGAGGACATATTCCAGAACTCATTTGACTGTTAAATAGAGCACTGTTGCAATTAATGATTCCATAAATTAGTTTGCCAAATTTAATTGGCAGAGTGTTACATCAAGTCTCTATGGAGACAAGGCCAATTCTTTGGTTTAAGGCTGTAGGCTGAAAAACAGATTTATTTTTCATCAAGTTAAAACTAAAGACCTGGATTCAAATCAAGTGTTTTCTCAACACTATTATGAGAGCTGCTGACTTATATTTATCATACCATTCAAGTTTAATGAAGACGCCCGGGTGGGAGCCTGACAACTTCATAGCTTCCATTTTTACGCCAAAAATTAGTCGCCGGCGATCTTCCTCGGTCCTTGTTCCCTCTTTGTCACCGGGATACTGTGAGAGCTGGCCCAAGCAGATGGCTTGTGGTTTGTGATAGGACAGCTCCCACCAATCTCTACCCGCCAACTCCTGAGCACCCACCTAGTTGCCACCTGGTCCTTTTGTGTGTTTGACCCTCATGCCAGCACACTCACCCCAACCAACTCCAAGCATATACAGTAAAATTTGAAAGAGTCCCCCAGCAAGCTCATACCGACGCTTTCTCAGTACATTTTGCTTAATGTGAAGTTTGTTTGTTCAGTTTGTAGGGTGTGTCAAAGACACTTCTTCTGAGCTGTTACTTGTATCGAAACCACAAAAGCCTCAGAAAATGTCCAGTGAATGCTGTTGCCAGCAGAGTCTGATCCTCCACTCACACTTTGTGCTTCTATAGGAGACTTCAAGGCTGACCTACATGCAGTAGCAAGCTATAGACAGTGTTTGTTGTCTCCAACTCACCCACTCTGTCTCCCCCAAGGCTTTGTTATTCAGAAACAGTCCTATAGGGAAAGAGGGCTTTTTTTTGTTACAATATGTGTAACACAATATTAGCCATTGATAAAACATTGAAATTATGTGTTGGAATGGCTTGCCGTCATGTAAAACATCCTTAAAACTGTATTTTTTTAAACAAGTTTGACTAAAGGTTGGTAGATGTGTAAAGGGAGAGACAGCCACTTCATCAACTGTATTCCAGCAGAAAATGTGTTATTTAAAAGTTATATTTAAAAATACACAGCCAAGAAGTGGTTTCCCTTAGTGCCATTGGACATTTTCTCAATGTCCGTATTGACCAATCAAATTGCTGATCGCTTGCCCTTCCCCATGATGTCAGTTATACCCATCGTCCCATGCATCTGTGTTCAAGTTAAACTTTGTGCATAATGGCTACACTCTTAAACTGCGTCTGTTTTGTGTTCACATATTATTTTCTCCATTATCGGAGTCAAATACACTTGCAATTGAAATATTTTCTTTTTTTCCTCTTTCACATGGTCATTTCTGCCAGCAGATGTTTTAAATAGACTGTAAAACTTTCAGTGGCATGTCTTATCTTAAGTGACCCAGAACACAGTCACAACAATGAATTTAAAAGGCATAGTTTGTGACAATATTAGCATCAAAAGGAAAACCAATAGTAAAAAGGCAAACAATTACTCTTTTATAATGTAGGCTTTATTTTAAAAATGCAGAGGTATGCATAATCCATCGTTGATATTTGTTGTTGTTTGTATCATCTGAGCTCATTTGAAATCTCCACCATATATTATCTTGTGTGGCCATTGGCCAACAGTAAAAATCTTCCCATCTCCATTAAGCATGCGAAGTGTTACATTCCTTCACACATGGTATTCTTATTACAGGACATTACATGAATTTGAGGTCTCCTCCTTCCCAGTTTGATTTTTACAAGGGAGGCGTGGATTACATCAGTGTGGTCCTTGAATAAGTCTACTTGTTCCAAAACAGATGTGGTGTGTTTGTGCGGCGCTCAAGCTGAAGAATGAGCTCATTGTTTACAGTCGAACCTGGTGCTAATCTTTTCTGAAATACTAACAGCTGCCCAAGTGTACCCCAACCCATGATATTGGTGTTCACTTGTCTGCAGTGAGTTCTGTGAACTTCAAACCAGTGGTTGACCATTAATAGCAGAAGCCAAAACGTGTCACACTCTTTCCCACTAGATGTATTTTATTTGGTCAGGCGTGGCTCCATTCTTGTGGCCAGCGTTTGTGCTCAAGAGAGCTTTTATTTAATTTCCATCATTTTCATGCCAGCCATACCCCTATTTTTAGGACACCCCGTATAATATTGTATATCATTGGACCATACCAAAACAGATATTCTGTTAATTCTTTATCTAGAAACATGTTATCAAAAGCTTGCACCTTTTTTTATATTGACATATATTAGATTTCTGAACTTCTTTACAGGACAGCTGGGAGTTACCCAGTAGTGTATGCTTGGGTGATTCTGTGGCTTTTTTAGCTTGATAGATCACAATGTACATAGAATATTTCACTGGGAGTCTTGTTGTGTGTATTTGTCTCTTTGTATGTGTATAACGGAATGGAGGAAAGTAACTTGCGTGTTCCACATTGCAGTAGCAAAACAGACTGTGATAAGTCTGTCTGGGAATCTCGTCTTCTCACAGTCATAACAGATGAGTGCAATGTGAGATTGGGGATTGGGGTTAAATGTCACATCGTCTATAAAATGCAATTATGTAAGGGTGTCATGATAGAGGAAAATGCAGTTATGGCTAGTAGGAAGGATATGGAAAATAGTGTAAGTGACCTACAACTTAATAAAAAATTATCATAAAAACAAGTAATGAAAACAGCACAGCCTTTGTCCAAACGAGAGTTTGAGTTGTTAAAATGAAGTAAACTCTGTGTCCTTAATCTGCAGAAAGTGGACTACAATCTACTGAATCCAGACATAAATGTTGGCGTCTCTTATGTTGTCTGCTTATGTCTTTCTGGCTCTTGTCTGTGTGTCACATATACTTCACTCATTGCCACGATCGGGCCCTCTGCAGTCATCTTTCTTTAGTTTCTCAGCCCTGATATCCTAGAGGGATTGCCTTTGGGCAAAGTCACTAACGAATGGCCTATTGCCCTGACCTGGCCATTGTTAGCTGACAGTTATTGTGTGTGTTTGCATGTTATTTACTTACAAAACCAGTCTCTAAAGCCTCCAAAAGTATATAGCAAAAATTACAGTTACTTTTTGGTCAAATGTTACAGTATTGTAGCATTTGCCTGTTGCAATGTTTACCTGATGTTTTTTTTTCATTCAGATGGAAATATCCTTTGATATGTGTGGGCTTCAATGAACAGTTTGTGTCTCAGGAAATGGCATGGAAGTTAGCCTTGTCCTGAGCCAGGAAACACTAAATGTCTGAGATTCGTCATTTGCTCCATCTGGCAGGGCAAGTGGAGGTTTTTGGGGAGGGGGAGGGTTCAAAGGCTTACATAACTAAAACAAATATCCAACATTTTAGGGGATTACGTCACAAGAAAGGGATCGAATTGTTATGTTTTAGTTCCATCCATGTGTTCACAAGATACAGTGTTAAAGCAAGTCTTGTTTAAACAAAAGATGTGTAAGAAATGATGCCCTATAGCAGTTAGTCTCGGTTAACTACAACATCATTATGTCAATACAGTCTTAAGCTTGGACAGGGTGCCTTTATATTGTGCATTGTCAGACACATGTAAAGCACTTAATACATTGAGCAGACTTGCCAAATGACGTCTAGTTTCAAAACTTTGAACAAGTCCCCACCCTCTTTGTCCTCCTGGAATCGCTCGAAAATATGGCTTTGAGTGCCCAATGAAGAGTGAAAGAGTTGGGGAGGAGGCGGAGGTCTTTTGCACACACCAACTGAATGATGGATTTTATTTGGTCTCTGTTTGCTGAGCCTTAACTTGGCTGTGTCAGACTGTTATGTCGGTTTCTATGGAGAAAAACATGGAACATGCCAGACTTTCTGAGTGCTACAAGGAATAATGAAAAAAATGTGTGCATGGATGAGGAGAGGGGAGGCAATGTGGTAATGGTGAAGGGGGGGGGGGGGGGGGCGTTTCAATTCCAAGAATTCAGAGGGTGTGTAATCATAGAGCAAGAAAAAAATAGAAATACATTATATCTGCAGCTGACACGAGCACTGAAGTAAAGACTGCATTGCAAAAATATGCTTTGACTATGCAACAACAATACAAACAATCCAATGTGGCACAATAATTATGTATAAGTTGACTTAGTTTTACAGTCTGGAAACATTAATCAGCAATAAAGTGCTTGATAGTTGAAATTCATTCGGTTTCCGGTCAAATCATTATTACTCTACACCGTTAGAGTTGAAATCCGTCCAAAAAAATGTTCTGTCCATGAGAGTATAGGTCTAAAATAATAGGCATTTGGTTAGAAGTAGGCCCAGCGAATGAGTGGTTAGCGCGTCGGCCTCACAGTTCTGGGCTCCTGGGTTCGAATCCCGGTCACTCCTACAGTGTGTAGTTCGCATGTTCCTGGGCTGGGTGTTTTCCAGGTCCCCTGGTTTCCTCCCACATTCCAAAAACATGCATAGGAGGCTGCTTGGACACTACATTGCCCCTATGTTTTGAGTGTCTGTGTGAATGGTTGTCCATTTCCTTGTGTCCTGCGATCGGCTGGCCATCGATTTAGTGTGTTCCCCGCCTTGTGCCTGAAGTCAGCTGGGATAGGTTTCAGCACCCCCTGCGAGCGACCCTTGTTGAATGGTTGGAAGTAGTATGGTGAAATACAAAAAAAGGCATGGATGTGAGTGTTGTATTTCAATGTGCTTTTTTTTACTGTCTATTGTACCTTATGTGGTTTTGTTCGTGGGTTGGAATTCATTTTAATGAGTCACTTGAGCAAATTTCGAATGGATTCAATAAGTTTTTCAATTTTAGCCATAAAATTACCCATAAAAGTTCATTGTCTAATTTTTTGGGGTCATGTTTTCCCCATCGTTTTCTTGGGATGAAGTTGAAAGTTTAAATCTTCCTCAAAACTTAAAAAACACTTTAGCCACCACTGTGATATTACACATCTATTTATAAGCAACACTGTAGTAGGTGACTGCTACCCCAAGTTTTCAACAGTCAATTCAGAAATATAGTCAACAGTGTGAATCCTAGATTTCAGCGAGAAAAGAGCTGCTGCTTATTCATCGTTTTCCTGTCCATGAATGAAAGATGGAGTGAATTAACACACAGCAAAGCATGTCTGCATGTGTGAAGAGCAGAGACAACACTTGTAGTGATGGAATGAATTTTGCTTAGGAGATTGAAGTGATTGAAATGTCAGCTGGGAGTATGTGGATGATGCTTCGACTTTGCCACTTGCTTAAATGGTGTCCGGGACTATATTGATAAGAAGGTTATTTTGTATTCACAGCTGTGTGTGAAAAAAATGTTTAAGCTGGATCAAAGTGCTAGGTTTTAATCTATGCATGAAATCTTTTAGTTTATTATTACAGATCTATATAGATTGTTTCCATATGTTTTTGAGTCCTTACCTTTATGTCTGTTACCAGTTCATTAATCTTCTGGTTGACTGATGGAATGCAGCTTACCTCATTGATGTGCCCCTATGCTACTGTATACACACTCAGTGCCAGGTGTTTTGGCACAGAAGCAGGGCATTCACTGAACCCATCAGTTGGGTAGTCAGCCCACGGGCAAACAAAGGCATGGCTTTGCACATGGAATGCACATTCACACTTCTCCTGGCTAGTGTTGCCTGTCTGCAAACAGTCGAGGTGAGTCATTTGCAGCCTCTTCTGCCCACTGTTTGCGTATGTTCAATCAGCCCTCACGCACTCATAGAAATTTTTGCCAGATTCCCTAGCAAACAGATGTCAATTTGACCACGAAAAAAAGCCCAGCAACAACAGTGTGCACCGTTTTGCTAGCAGGTCATGGTGATCCCGTATCTGTAGTGTCCCGTTGAGCCTATTGAGTGAATTGCTTTGGTCTTGTTTTGACTCTGTAGCAACAGTTAGGTCTACACTTGATAAAATAAATGGATTCAAGAGTCGGTCGGCGATGATGCCGTTCTAAAATTTTATGCTATCATTTATTGCCTGCGAGCTGGAAGTGTTCACTCACTCTTTTGAGGACTGCCTTGACCCCAGTTACATGGCAGGCCTAGGCTTATCTTGGTTTGCTTTGGTCTTTAATTGCAGCTTGAATAAAGTGCCCTTTGGGTTTGCTAGCATTTCCTTGACCCTTAATCGACCTCTTAGACATTTGCCACCCCCTAACACAGCCTAGTTTCTACACTAGCTTGACAATACCCCTTGACAAAAGTGCACAAAAGGAAGCCCTCGAAGCAAGAGGAAATGGCTGTTAATGTAACAGGAAGGGAAAAATGCATACGCAGTAATTGGTACTGGAGGCTCGTGACATTTTTGTATCTTTGTGGAATTTACAAGACCTGGCTAGACTGACCCATGTGAAGAGGCTAAAACCAACACAGATCTAAAGTTGGTAATTGTTAGCCAGACGGTCAATCCTTGGAGTCCGAGGGTCAAACCATCCATAGGGTTTTTTTATTTTTATTTTTTTATTTCAAACTAATCTAGATTGACTATTGAGACGTTTGCTAGTTAAAAGGCATTGCTCCGAGGCCAGGTATGTTTCTGTTTGGAGGGCTTTGGTTGAAGGAATGGCATCTGACATCCAACTAAACTGACTTGATGAGTGAACAGTCCATCTGACATTACAACTCCCAAAGACAGATGCTGGAAGTTTGCCTGCTCACTCAAGCACTCTGTGTGCTGTTGCACCAGGTGAAGGATAGACAGTAAACTGTTTCTGTTTTTGAAATTATACCACCGAACGGGCTTTTCATTTATCTGTAAACATCTTCAATTAAATAATCTATTTTTCGAAATTCTGCCGAGTGAGTCTTGTCACGACTCTGTTTCTATGTTATTTCTTAATTTGCATATTTCATTTTTATATTTTAGTCTATTTTACATCACTTATAATTATTTGGTAGTCTACATTTTACTTATAGCTGAGTCATTGTTGTAAAATTCCAATTAATATTACCTAATGCTTTTATTACTTCTAACTGTTTAGTACTCTCACAATAATCAGTTCCTCCTGTCAAAAAAGTGATTAACACACACAAAGATGTATTCGCAGAACACTTTGTGATGATTTAGTAGAGTCAAAAGCATTTCAAAGCATCCGGCCTTAGATGGAGGCTTTTGAGCTTCTGGTTGTAGCAAAATGGGCTCATCTTGTGCAAACACATTCACGGGAAACCAATTCTTTTTAATTAAGAAAGAATCTTGTGTGGAAACTGCAACCTTTCCCCTTGCTGTCAAACATAGTCATAGCACCCTATCATTTGTTTGTGTTGAACTTTCCCTTTCTCACCACCACTTTTTTAGCGAGTTGCTCCTTCAAGTTTGGTCTTTTTCTGTTGAAGGCGTGGGCTTAGAGTAATGACACACTCCAAAAGATTGTATAGCAGCATACACATGATTGGCAGGCGGAAGAAGAGCAAAAAGTAAGATGGCAGCAATGCAGACTGAAATACTACAATCTGAATGCTGCACCCTGGGTGACCCTAGATTTTAGTGGTCAGTTGACCTCCCCATGAAACAACCTTTCCTTTGTATTTTACGGTGTCCTTGTGTTTCTTGTCCCTTTTGCCATCCCCTTCCACAACATGCACACACACAGCCACACCCTGGACGAACCATTAGTCGACAGAATGCAAAACAGAAAACCAAACCCAATTGTGGCTATAAACTTCAGACTTGTTTACGGCGAGGGTCTGCTTAGTCACCTTTGTGTGAACTCCCAAGGCAGACACCACTGTCCCTTCATGAAAGAGCAAAGAACAACACGACCCCAACTTCACCCTTCCCAACCTGCCCTTTGGTTGACTTCGGACTTTGGGCACTGTCATGCATTTCATGGATATGAATCTGCTACTGTCATTTTTTTTGTCTCAATTTTGCAATCAACTCTCTGTGTGCCGTTGGGGAAGAGACAAACCAGAAGTGATCTAAAAAATGTTTACTGCACAGTGAGTTTAGCATACAACCAATACAATACTGAAAGTAACAGATCAATACTCTTTTCACGGATGTAAGGGATTTGATGTTATTTCATAAATTAAATGATTAGTTGCTGTTCACGGTGATAGACTTCAAATCCCAAAGCCAGTTCAAATGGGTTTGATGCTTTTGCTGTAGCCATTAGGTTAATAAGACTTTTTATTTACCGCACATGGCTTTTAACCCTTATTTTGCTAAGAAAACAATCTTATCCATGACTTCATTTGGACAGAACGATGTGTTCGTTGGAATAGGTAGTTATAGATGGGCCATTTTATTTTTTATACCGTAACTGTTTTTTGCAGTTGTTTTAAAATTGTTTTGCCAGTTTTTTTCTTTTTTGGGGGTGTTTTTTTGTCATATTAGCATTAAGCTAGTGGGTGTTCATAAAAGTCAATTTATTTGGCATATCAATACAGAGTAAGTGTGATTGAGCACTCAGAAATAATATGGTCATGAACTGTGAACTCTGTGGTGTACTGTTATAAAAATGTTATCTGGGAATGAAAACATTTTAGTCATATCCATACATGCAAATCTAAAAATCAATCAACTAACATAACTCCATAATTCCTGTGGTGGGTTGACAGGTAACTTTGCAAATGTAGTTGCTTATAATGGGCCAAATTCCAAATGGAGCCTTTCATTTTAAAAATAAAATTGATTGTACAATTCAACGTGAAATAGGATCTGTTAGGAGAAAACTGCAGGTGTGTTAATCTTAATAGTGATGAGAACCAAGTCACATAGTTTTACCACAGATTTTTTTAAATAGCCAGTACGTTTAAAAGTACTTTGACTTTCCTACACCTCTTCCCCTGAACATAATTGACAGCATTTTTTTTAAAACTCACCTCTTCATGTTTTCTAACTCTGCATGCAAATAAATGTACTGTAATTGTCTGAACTCCTGTAAGAAGTATTTTTGTTTTGACGTGGGAATATATTTAATCTGCTCACCAAGCCATCTGCCACTGACGTTGGGTTGCATATCTCTGGGATTAAATCAAGAGGATGTGCGGCACGTGTGTTGCTCTCATGCACACTGGCACAAGTTGGCATCCACACAATCTTCAAAGCACAACATATCAAGCTACAAAAAATACACATTTTGTCTAGCACACACATGAGTAGGTGCACTCATGATGAGCAATGGACAAGCAAAGAATGTGGGCCACTGCCATTTCCCCCGCAGCACAGACTGTCAAACGACCCTACAATGCCTGCAGTTAAAGGCTGTGATTACCATTTTATTACACTGTGCCATTATTCTGATGCTATCAATGGAAATGAATTGGCCTCCAATTGATTTACTATAACCGGCCCCACCTCTTCGTTGGCCCTAAGGGATCCTATGGTGTTCATTGATTTGTTCCCCCTCCGTTCTAACAAGGCATTCACTTATCACGTTATGGGATTGTAGAGAATTAGAGATTGTTTTCTTAATTTCCAATTTTATGACGCTGTGATTATAGCCCATTAACTGAAACCTATAATGCTCTGTGGCATGAAAACACAAATTTGTTCGAATCAAGCTCAAGTGTCAAACTTGTTGCCCCTGGCTCTGATACAATTCACTATGTAATTTTATGTATTTATTTACTGTATTTTTAATTTAAAGAAAAAATAATAATATAATATTTCAATTTATTTTTGTGTTTTGCATTTCAAATGTTTGAGTAAATTTACAGAAATGAAAAAAAAGAACATTTGCAATGAAGTTACTCAAAATAGTGGATTAAACAATCAGTACAGTATGATCTACACTATAATGATCACTGGATTATAAAGCACACTTTCAATGAATAGGCTATTTTGTTCCATATATAAAGTGCACCAGATTCTAAAACACAGTTATAGTAGTAGACGTGCTGGTGGTGGTGGTGGTGGTGGTGGTGGTGGTGGTGGTAGTAATAGTAGTAGTAGAAGTGGTGGTGGTGGTGGTGGTAGTAGTAGTAGTAGTAGGAGTAGTAGTAGTAGTAGAAGAAGTGGTGGTGGTGGTAGTAGTAGTAGTAGTAGTAGTAGTAGTAGTAGTAGTAGTAGAAGTAGTAGTAGTAGTAGTAGTAGTAGTAGTAGTAGTAGTAGTAGTAGTAGTAGTAGTAGTAGTAGTAGTAGTAGTAGTAGTAGTAGTAGTAGTAGAAGAAGTGGTGGTGGTAGTAGTAGTAGTAGCAGAAGTGGTGGTGGTGGTAGTAGTAGTAGTAGAAGTGGTGGTGGTAGTAGTAATAGTAGTAGAAGTGGTGGTGGTGGTAGTAATAGTAGTAGAAGTGGTGGTGGTAGTAGTAATAGTAGTAGAAGTGGTGGTGGTAGTAGTAGTAGTAGAAGTGGTGGTGGTAGTAGTAGTAGTAGTGTGGCTCATGTCAAAAAAATAGGTTGATACCCCTAAAAGTATACACTTCCTATAAAGCAAAGTTCTGTGACTGGGTATATTTGAATATCAGATGCAATTGAACTGGTACGCACACACTGGTACCTCTTTAAGCAAAGCTAACAACATTTTTCTGGGCTCAACATGCTACAACAAGTTTGCTCGGTTGCTGGTAAAAAAGGCTGATTTGAAATAGAGGGGAAATCTTCCTGCTACCCCCAGGTCATGAAGAACATCATTATAACCGAGTGTCTAAAAGCTGTCGAAAACATTCTCATCACAGCACAACTAGAGTGCTCACTAACAACCCAGACCATTCATTATGCTTCTGCCTTCCGAGTTGGCACTTCAGCACGTATTGCCTAAATGGAGACAGACATTCTCTGTCACCTAAGTCCAGTCCGTCAAGAGCCTATAGTAGTTTCTCAAGTGTGATGGTTGAGAGGTGTTTTTTTTCTGAAAAGTGTAATTTCATAAAATTCTTCCATTGAAAAATCAAAAGAAGCTTTGACAAGCTTTCAGGCAGAGTGCTAGACTTTTTTTTGCATCCAAGTGTAGATTTTTTTCATTTAAAATTGCAAGAAATGAAAAGCAAGTCCTTATTTTGTGCATTTTTTCATTTGCAAAACATAATTTAATTAATAATTGATAAGATATAGATGATGGACTGACTATAGTTCATCCATTCACGATTCCAAAGTCAAGCATGGCAAGTTGGTTGATTAGTTGTTTGTCTCATTGTGCCCTGCGATTGGCTGGCATCTTATTCAGGGTGTCCGCCACCTACTGCCCACAGTAAGCTGAGATAGGCTCCAGCACCCCTGTGACTGTTGTTAGAATAAGCGGTTCGAAAAATTAATAAATGAATGCAAGGAAACCAGTGTACCCGGACACAACCCACATATGCAAACTCCACGCAGAAGGGTTGTACCCTACTGGGGACTGAACCCTCAACCTCATAACTGTAAAGCTGATGTGCTAACCACTTCTCACCCATTGACTAGTTCTGTCATTATAATTTCACTGTCCATGCCAGTAAATCCATTACTGCAACTATATGCATGGCCCACTTAATGCCTATGCACAACAAACACAGCTATTAGTGAACACAATGGTCTTTATTCTGCAGTATGTAGCAAGACACTGTCTGATTGTGCGGACCCAGTGTAATCGGTGGCTTGTTCTACAAAGTTGGTCAAGATGAGTGGCTGGGTCTGTCATATGAGAAGACCAGTCAGGAGAGTGGCTAGCCATGATGTCTGAAACAGCTGACAGACAGAACTAATCCTACCTTGCAGACAGGAAGGAAAAATCCTGCAGCCTCAAGCCACCTGATCTCTGGCCACTAAGACTAGCTGTTTTGTGTACATTAGGCAGTTTGTCATCAGGCATGTGTGAGGTGCTATAAAGTAACACTAACTTTTAACTCTTATTAACTACTTGTGACTAGATATTACTGTGGTACCTCGAGATAAAAGCTTAATGCATTCTGTATGTCAATTTAATGTATTCAATCAGCCTACCATGCATGTTCTTCAAAACATGTTCTTATTTCAGGTGTTTTACACACCATTATTATAGTTTGACATAATGATCAAGTGACGCCAAGACAAGCCAATGCAGGGCATAGAATCGATTCCTGGTTAGCAGTTATGGTAAAACTAAAATCATAAGCAATAGTGGGAGCACTCTTGTTTCTTATTAGAAACCCTTGAAATGCAGGTGTTAGTGGGTTGAATTCAGAATGTGCTAGAGGGGACAAGACTGCAATTGGTGGTCAGTCTTGGGTCCCTGTTAAAGGAAGAGGGCTCTATGGAGAAAGCCATTTAGCAGGCCTAATGATGCCTGTAAGATGAGAAGGGATTTGATTGCAGGCCCCCACCCTTATTTAAATCCCCTTCATCCTCTACTCTGACAGGAGGATCCAAGCAGGGCAAGTTACCAATGCAAGGACACATGATGCACTCACAATAATCAACTTTTATTGGCAGGCATCATCAGTCTGTCCGATTTTAAGGCAACTAAGCGAGAGAATGTCGTTAGAATCCGAACACACTCTTGAGATTGAATTTTAAATGGCAATATTACACAATTTTACAAAATAGCAAACTCTTCTAAGCAAATTTTGAAGTCTTTGCTGTCTTTAAAAAAAAAAAAATTAAAGAAGCATGCTTATACTCTCCATGTACACTATCATCATTATCTCTGTAGTAAACTGTGCCTCCCACAGATTATGCCTTGTCTTGAAGTCTGGATTGAGGTGGTGATACATCTGCTAGTGTTGGATTCAGGGTCCCTTAAGTCATGATTGGAAATCAAACTGCCCTTTTGCATGTGCATTCATGCCCTCTCAGGCCTCGTCAGCTGGCAAGTGTTCATGCCCACTCACATGTAGCACTGCTATTTATGTATTTGCTCAACCATGCGATTTAACCCTTTCACGAGCAAACTCATCCTTAAGGCATGTTACACATCAAGCAGAATTACGCCCCTTGAGCCACGTTTTCCCCATCTTGTACATACACAGACACATTCCTTCCCTTGTTAACCATAATTCACATCTGGCCTCCTTTAAAGGAGGGCAGCTATTTGCACTGATGCAAGGCTAAGAGCCAGCAGCATATTTCAAATACACACATTGAAACGCACACACCCGTCTACAACTTTTACGAGGGCTGTAAACAAAGGATTTTTTTTGCTCTCATCAGTCATTCAACAGTTCCTATGCCAAACATCATTCTTTTTTATCACCACCTCCCAATGTAATGTAGTTATAAAAACTAAGCACATCGCTCATTGACTAACAATGATTTACAATTCTGAAATGTCAGGGGTTCATTGAAAGTGAAATTGTCTGCATTACGACTGAACGATATTAGAGATCGTGCTTGAAGATGGGAAAAAAATTCAGATTTTTCTTTACAGGATACAGCCATATTATATCTAATCTGTAGTATATGGAGATGCAAACTGAGTACAGTAATCCCTCGAATATCGCGGTTAATGTGGACAAGACATGGCCGGGATGATTGAAAAATCTTGAAGTTGGGTCACCCCTATCATAATCTTTTTTACTTCAATGCTGAGTCTGAGTAGCAAAAGTGACTTCCGCTTACGAGTTTCAGAGGAGATTTTGACATTTTAATGAACTTTAAAAAATTTGTTAATAGTTAATAACGGGAAAAAATCGCAAAGTAATGAATTCGCGATAAGTGAACACGCAATAATCGCGAGATTGCTGTAGATTCATCTCTTAAGAAAAAGTCAAATTTCACATTTTGAGGGCGCAACCTTCAAGCACATTTGAGGAAACTTATTGATCAAACTCTTGATCTTACTCCAAATCACTACTACACTATAAAAAGTGCGACTTACATATTTTATTGACTCATTTTATTCAACTTTATATATAGTGTGCTACATAAACAAATAGAACATTTGTATTGTAATCTAACCATGCCAAAACAACTCTTATGTCAAGAATAATCAAATAACATTTCTGTTTAAATTTCCCACAATGGTAACCATGTAATTGCTGTATAAACATTTAAGCCATGAAGTGGATGCAACCATGTCTTGTCACTTGGGGGTAAGAGATGGAAAAGTCCAGCTGTATTTACTTACGCTTTAAGCCTTCTCGCGTCTATATCTTTAGTCTTTCCTTTCCTCAGTAGGCGGATCCATGGCTCTCTTCGTCTGAGGAGAGCCAGTCTCCCACAATTCCCACGGAAACTGTTGCCAAAGCAAATTTGGCGAGAGGATATGGAGACCCTGCTCTCTTTCCAACCCTCCCAATCTCTTCCCGTCCCTTCTCTTATGTTGTATGTTTCTTTCTGTTGTTTCAACACTGTGGTACAAGAGGGATTGTATGCCTTCTCACTCTTTTAATACATTACTGTATTCTTTCTAAATCTATTTTTTCGAGTACAATTTGCCCATACTTGTTTAAATATGGGTTATTGAATACTTGGAAAGTTTTATATATTTTTACCACATTCTAGAAGATGTTATACAACTGGACATATATTATTTGTTGACGTCTTTTTATACAAGCAAACATTTTTGTGTTTATGTGATTTATGTGATCCAACACATGCTTTCCTTAACTTTGCAGAGCCTGTAACTTTTTTCCTGCCTTTTTTTCCCCTAATGTGCCTGTGAGAGTTGAACTTTCCTTCCTTTTGGGACATGGGACAAATGCAGCTTCTTATCCTCCCATTTGTTCCACTGGATCCCTGAGTGTTTACATGTTTGCTATATTGAGGAGCAAACATTGTTACCCAGTATTGTATAACACAAAATAACCACCATGCCCCTTTTATTAAATCAGCGACTCTTAACTTTTAGCATTTTTTATGGCTGCGGCTCTGCTTTCCTTTTTATTTTGTTTACCAGCTTTGCTGGACTCGTCCTGGAAGTGTAGGCTGATGAAAAACAACAGACCAACTGCTGTAAAAATATTGTGAACAGAGGATGTGGAAATTCATGTTTCAACATGAAAGAAATGAAAATGTCAGTTTCCCGCCCGCAAAAACATTGAAGGATTATGTGAATGACATTTTCTACGTTGCAGTGCACCTTTGTTTTAGGAACACCGTTGATGTTTACGTGCTGAAAGCATGAATGACGGGTTGGTTTTGGCTGAGTGGTGTAAGACTTTTTGCTTTTTACAGTTACCTAATAACCTGAGCGGCTGTCTGAACACTGACAAACTAATTTCTAGTACTGTAGTTAGTTATATGCTGAGAGCAATGAAAAGTTTGCACGATACTTCCCTTATCAAAGAGAATTCTAGATGAGGCCGTTTTAAGTGTAGTCAGCAAATCAGTTCAAACTGATGTCAGGAATCAGCCCAAGAAAGCCAGTCTTGAATAATAATCATCCTTAACATTAAAGTGTGCCAGTGGTTTTCTGGTGACTGCAGACTGTTTTTGCTACTCTATTGGATACATTTACTGTTCTTCCCGTCAAATCCCTAGCCACTTGAAAGATAGCAGGATGAAGTCGCCAGTTGAAGCTGTGCATGTGCTTTTGAGGGCGCAACCTTCAAGCACAGTTAAGGAAACTTACTCGAAAGGGGAGGTAGTGTTTCCGTTCTTTTGTTCCGATGGTAAAACTGTACAAACAGTTGCGTAGCTCTTAGGACAATTTGTCATGAACTCATTCCCTGTCACTGACACTCATAGACATCAAATTCATTTTAGTTTGGGGTGGTTGGCATTGAGTCATCACGTCTCACTGCTACGGTCGTCTATTGCCGTCAACGGCAAAGAAACGTGACCAAGTTTAAAACGTGTTTGTCGATGTACAGGTATGTGGCCGAGCTGCAAGAGGTGAAGCGCTCCACCTTTTTCTTCACAGAGGGCGCCTCCTCTTTCAACACGACAGGGGCCTCTAGTAAGACAAGCAGAGGCCAGTGTTAGGTCATAGGCAGGGCGTGGCTGTGTTCACCCTCCTGAGTTTAGAAAGAGCAAAGAAAACAGGTTTTTGGACCTTTCATCTTGGCCTAAAAAGTGGGTTGTTAAGCAAAGCAACCAGTCGAGCACCATGCAAAAAAAAAAAAAAGACTGTTTGCCACTTTCAGTCATGCAGTCTTTATTCACATTATGCGGTCAAAGCAAGAATTGTTTCCTGTTTAAGGAAATGGTAACTGCAGTCAATAGAATTTTCAAAAGTGGCTAAGATTTACTCATTCGGAATACATTTTAAAAGCGAGTCTTTAGGAATCCTCTCCTTAAAAAATGATGCTGCTATTTTCATAGGGAAAAACACTCTTGTTTGTTTGTTGAAGATATCCTGTAATCTATGACTCAGGAAATGGTTTGCAGACAAACGGACTACTACATGTGGCAGATTATGAAGCAAAGAGGGGGTGACAGAGTCAAGAAAGAGATTTTTCTTTATCTCATAAATTGCTGTCTGTCATATGAGATGGAGCTAAAGTTTGAGGGATTTGATGGTGTCTTGCTCACATGACACCCCAAATAGCTGAAAAAGTCTTCACTTAAAAACTATCCTTAGGCTAGTTTCACCTCTGCGGTGAGCAAATACACAAAGATCAAGTTTTCAGAAAACAGGGTGATCTTCGGAGGTCATTTTGGCATTATTCCAGCAAAGTTGAACGTATGTCACCCTTCCATCTGGCTGTTCCTTTTTCCATTGCAATTACTCTATTGCAATACATATTTGGTAGATCACTGATGTCAAACATACGGTCCGCAGGCGTGAATGGGCCTGTTAGAAAATCCTATCTGTCCTGTGAGGTTGCTCTGCCGTCAGGTATCTTCTGGCATTCATTTATGCACACCTTATTTTAAAACTCGTGCTTTCATTTAAAAAAAAAAAAAACGTGGTCATTGTTGTGATTTGTATGAATGACTTATTGATGAGAAAAAGCAAAAAAAAGATATATTTCATGTCTGCAGTCAGCAATTATGTGTTCAGGCAGAAACAGCTATAGGCCATATCATAATGTTGGTTGCCATGTGGATTTTTGTGCATTTTATAATGAGTTTGTGAAGTTAAATTCAGACAGACAGACAATCATTCATGCTCACACTCATAGGGGGCATTTAGACTGTTTGGGGGATGTTGGAGGAAACCAGAGTACCCAGTAACACCCACTCAAGCCCACATACAAACTCCACGTAGGGAGGTCTGGACCTGGGATCAAACTTTTGATCTCACAACTGTAACGCCAATGGGCTAACTACTCGGAAACTGGGCCAGGTTTCTTGCCAAAATGTTCTAGTAAATGGAAATGTGTGGCAGATGTTGTTGGGCTTGCCAATCTGACCAAGAAAGAAGTTTAATTTTTATTGCATTCTGTCTTTTTGAATAATCATTAATAATAGTTTACAGTCGTAGTTTTAATACATTTATTTATGTTAATTGGTATGGTTTCTTTATTCTGAACTGTAATAAACTAGTACATAAAAAAAGGTTAACAGTAGACTCTTTCCAAAGAAATGTTCAAAATCTTTCAAGCACCGTTAAATATAACACAGCTGAACACTAAGATCGACCTACATTTTTTTCAATCTAATCTTAAAATTTGACTGTCTATAACAGACAAGGCAGATTTGATACACTGACCTGAAAAAAAATGTTATGTAATGTTGAACTCAAACAGCAATATTCAAATTAAATGTATTACAACATATATGTAATGATATTACTCTAAACCAAGCATACATAAAGGCGCGGAAGGCATGCCATGCCTTAAGCCCCTGGAGCAAAATATGTTTAAAGAAGTATTCTTCACAAAGTTGACCTTTGTCATACATTAGTGGTTTGCAGACAGAGGAAGTGTTCTGAAACTGAGGGTTTCAGAAAGTGCAGACTTTCTTCGAACTGAGAAGGTTGCTTTCACCCCACCCATTCTGTCTCACACACAGACACACAGACATACTGACAGAAATCCACTTGCCCAGACACGTGCACCCATAGGAGCTCCCGCATTGGCTGGGCTCTATGGCAGCTGACACAGGGCTGCCACTCTACTTCTCCACATATGCCATTCATCACTGTAACTTGGTTTCTCGACACACTAGTCGTGTTAAGTTACGTTATTTAACCCTGAAAGCATTAAAGGGCATTCAAGAATTAAGACCATACAATAACTACATGGTGTTTTTTATTGCAGCAAATTGTGTCTTAAATACTACATTGCATACAGTGGAACGATGCAAGTACATAGATATTCTAAACGTGTCATATTATCAATATGAGGTATTGTCGTTCTGTAGATGATGCAGAAAAGTAATGTCTAACACAGAGCTATTCGGAAACCCTTATCTAAGAAGTGTGACATCCTGTCTATGTTGGGTAATCCGCAAGGGATCATAAAAGGGTTGGGCTGAAAAGAGTGCAGAAACATGCTTTCACACACTTAAAGCGGAATTAGTGTCTCTCTTTGCACACTTGATCATTATATATAATCAAGAGAGCCACATTCTCATATTTACTCATATTTAGATTTTAAGTGTACCACTATTGATTTGGTCCCTTGGAGCCATCACTATTATCATATTGTATATCATTAGATATCGCCTATTCAACTGTCACTCTAGCTGTCCGGGTGTGGGTTCCCACCTACAGGAACCAAGTTAGTCAAATAAATTCTGCTGATACACAGTTCTCCCTTCCTTCTCCAATGGTCTAGCAAGTCATAACTCACAAGAAGAGGAAAGACACGTGGCATAGAGACTTTGCTCAGAGTGTACTATAGTTTGTGGATGTTTGTGGGTGTGCAAGTAGTGTTGGCCAGATTTTCGGTTTACCTGTAGGCACAAGCCTGAAGGCATAACTCTATAAACCGATATGTAGGGCATATCTCCTTATCAGTATGAAATGCTGATAACCACAGACAGTTCTTCCTTTAGCTATTGATTGTCCAAGGCTAGAATAATAATGTCCAACTGATTTTATTGTCAGGCAAAACCACTGCCTGATGGAAAAGTTGAGCCAGTTCTAAAATGCATTTAGCTAAAACATTTTTTTCCGAGTACAGTATAAAAAAATGGGAGGACAATTAGTCTGCAAATGGCCACAGTAGGGGCAGGTTTTTAGTCCAACCAACCAATTTAACACCTTTTCACCAATTCAGTCTCTTACAATTATAATCAATTAATTGCAGTCGTTTGCCATTTGTTTAAGCAAAAACCTTTTTGGATATACTGTCTGTGGTGGATCGGTTGAAACCAAGACCAGGACCCTCTGCTACCCTTTGTGGAATAATTATCTATCTCTTGTACTAAATATGACCATTGTTATAGAATTGTAGTCTACTAAAAAAAAAATTTTTCATTGAGACAAAAAAAACAGCTTGACTGTGAACAGTTTGGAAAAAAAACTGGATAGATAGACACATATGCACAGGTGTGTGCGCGTGCACAAGCGCGGACGCGTGGCAGCTCGTGACAGCCCCACTTTGGAGAGGCTGAGGTCAGTGCCATAAAGCCAGCCTACAGAGCAAAGAGAAACAAAACCCTACTTGTCTGTCTTTATGGGTGTGTCCATGTGTGACAGACACAGGCGCACACATCCATAGACATACACAGTGCCCCAGTCACCTCTTGCCATCACTCTTGGCAACTCATGAGCAAACACGCCTTGCTTGCTTGCTTTGGTGTGTGACACATTATCATCATCTGGTTTGTGTGCGGGTGTGTGTATGAGTTGCTTCAGGATTACCACACTATCAAAGTCATCCAAAGTCAATACTGCATCTAAATTTAAAAGTACTGGCACTTCCAGTTATCAAAAACCTCCTCTATCAATAATTCCATTTTGCACACAAACATGTTGGTTTTTCTGGCACAATGCAATGCATTGCAGTTCACTGGCCTTCTATAGTGTGACAGTTCATGATTACACACCAAGTGGGGAAGACCCTTCACGTAATATGAGGAAAGAACATTGATTTAGATCTGCTTGAGTTTAAAACTTTCTTCAGAATTAACATAAAATACTGGATATTTCTCATGAAATTGAAATTTAAAGCCATTCGATATCATACAATAATCAGTCAATTCCATCTTCTTCAAGGTGTCGGATCCCCTCCCAATCAAAAAGCCCAAATACGAAGACATCCCAATACAAACCCCGGTGGCTGACAAGGAAAAGCAGCATGACTGGCTACAATCATTTTCAAACTCCAATAAGGTTGGTCTAACTTTGTACATACACAAACACATAGTATGTTAACATATGACTGGTAAAGACAAGTCCCAGTTTACTATGTGAAAGATGGTTCCGCAAAGTATTTAAGTATGCAAATGTTTTCAAATTTCTTTGAATTCTGACAATCAAGAAAGTTTAAACCCACCTTTTTTGTTTGCGAAGTGCGAAGTATTGGATTATCATATTTGATTGGCTAAAATAGTACAGTCAGTACAGTGGTCACTTCTCTCATTTTATTTCCATTTTATTCCACGAAGACATTGCAAACATAAAAACATGATTTTTTTCCCCTCTGGGATCCACCTGATTTTGTTGCCTTTTTTCCTTTTAAACATGTAACAGTACAACTGAAATATTATTATGCATTCATGTGTAAAATGTTTAAGTCTGTTTAAATCATAGTATAGGGAGTTTTGCCATTTTCAAAAATACTTGTGCTCATCATGGTTAAGGTGGTGCCCATCATAGCTAATTTTTGCACCCAGATTGGTTGCCAAGACAATAATAATAGTTCTTTCAACCATTCATTCATTCATTCATTTTCCTCGTCGCTTAACCTCAACACTTGCTGAGATTTTCCCTGTGAACAGTAATAATTTGGTCTTTGAGACCCGAATGTCAGTTTATGACTTGTATCGATTCATACAGTATTTCAGAAATATCATTTTCGGTGATTTTTCTCAAGATTTTCCCTTCAAAGTAACACATTTGTACTTAAAACCATCAATATGGGGGTGGGAATTGAAAATCAGGGGCCATCTTATAAAAAATACATTGTAAAATTCAACAATTTTAAGGCAATTTTAAGGGTACAGCTTATATGTGGAGGCGGCTAATATGCGAAAAAATACGGTAATTGTTGGGCAGATGCCAATAGAAGCACTCAACTACACAAATCCTCATGGATTGTAAACCCCACACTTGCTAAATATAATATACATCTATCATAAATTGTGTAAGAATCAATTGCTTGCCAACAGCATTTCTTAAATTGCTTCATGCATTTTCACCCTCAGGGTCTTAACTGCATTCAGCCGAGACAGAGGCCATCAGCCTTTAGACCCTGGTCGCCACACATCTCGGTTGGTGATAAGGAACCCTCCAGTCACCCTCTCACTCTGCTAAGAGACAAGTAAGTACATAACTACTTTTTGGTTTGGAGGCGGGGGTCTATGTTTAAAATACTTACCTGTCTTTATTGTGAGCGATTACCACCACTTTGTTCCACTGGATCTGATCAAGTCATTCTGACTGTACCACTGCCACCCACACTTAAACATTAATAGACATCTGACACACTCATACCATTAATCCACACTTGGCATACTGTTGCCAGTGTAACATTACTGTAGATCTGGCCCAGATTTTCATAAAGTGGGAGTAGGATGGGATCCAAATGCTGTACTGCTTGGAGCGCTTACTTTCATTGTTTGATGTAGACCTTCAGAATTAACCCTGACTATTTTTGGTCAATTAAAAAAAATGTAACCACCTTAGGTAACTTGTTTGCCACATCGAACGATCCCTGCCACCTCCTAGTGCAGTGTTAAAAACGCAATATGACGTACATAGGACATAAAATGAAAACAGTTCCCTTTGAAATAAATTGGATTCTTTGATATTGTATGATTTTTAGCTTTTACAACTACAAGAGCTTGGAGAATGCTGTGGCCCCTAATGTCGCCCTCACACCACTGCCTCTGGGAAAGGTGGGTCCAATGTCCCCATCAGTTCCCAGCACATCACACCCCAGCGCAGGGGAACCCCCGGGTGAGGGTGCCAATGCCACTTCTCGCCCACGGAAGAGAAAAGCCACAGTGGACCTTCAACTTCCAGCTCCTGAAGGCACCTGCTCCCTTACCTCCACTGCCAGCAAGCAGCCATCAACCCAGGATGACAAAGACTCAGAGGTGGAGATCGAAGTGGAGAGCCGTGATGAGTGTAAGATAAGAACGTGAACAGAATACATGGAATATGAAACAAATGACATTTCGGACCGACATTTCCTACACATTTCAATCTCTCTCCCAACAGTCACATCATCTTTGTCCTCCCTATCATCACCATCGTTCACGTCGTCCAGCTCAGTCAAGGATCTGAGTTCACCTGGCATCCTGGGGCCAATCTGCACTGTCACAACTGCTGAGGCCACTACCCCTGTAGCTATCTCAGCCCCTGTGACACCTCCAGAACTGGGGCTAGAGTCAGAGCTGGAGAGCTTGCGGCAGGCGCTGGACAATGGACTGGACTCCAAAGAGTCAAAGGAGAAGTTCCTGCATGAGATAGTTAAGATGAGGGTGAAGCAGGAAGAAAAGCTGGGATCTGCCTTACAGGCCAAGCGCAGCCTTCAGCAGGTAATTTCTAAATACTAATCCAAAGATCTAAATTCTTGCTAGAAAAGTTCTGATCTTCAATATCCGAAACATGACTCCAACAAGCCAACTGAAGTTGTAGGGTTTCACTCGCCTGACTTCTGTGCAGGCATGCGTGGGATCAATTGCTGCTTGACGGTGGTATGATTGGGTGTGTGAATGGTTGTCTGTCTCTGTGTGCCCTACGGATGACTAGCGACCAGTGTAGATTGTTGTCTGCCTTTCGCCCGAAGTCCGCTGGGCTATGCTCCAGCAATCCTCACAACCCTTGCGAGGATACGCGGTATGGAAGATGAAAAAGTGACTCGAACATTCCTAAACTTACTACTAGCATACATGAATATCCATGTAGTTTAGAAAATGTAGGCCCCAACTAATAACACCGTGGCATTGACCTTAATAAATGTTCAATCATTTGCCCTTTTTTTCAAACTTGATGTGTAAATACAAATGAGTTTGTCACTATTAGACATCCAAAACCCTTTTAACTGGGCAGAACGAAAGCGAATGAACACATTAGATGTCTGTCACTGTCAATGGCAGCCAATGTGTTAAATGTGATAATACACATGCTAACATAGATTAAATGCTGAGTCGATTCACAAAGTGTCAATAGGTCATTCCCGAATAGAAGAACACTTTATGTCTATCTAGATGTCTAACGTCCACATGAAAAACAAAAACACAGGCAGATTATATAATCAAACTTGTCCTGAGACCAAAATATTTATAAAAGGGAAAACAGTGACTGAAAACGGTTCCCTGTCCAATGACAATACAGTACTTAATACCTTTTGATCCCTTGAACACTTTGAATCCCGATGGACACGCTGACAGATTCTTGTGAATTATATTGTACATGAAAAATAAAAAAAATCAATCCTATAGTCAGCACTAACCTCATCAAATAGTGACGTGTCATCAAGCCCACAAAGTCACAATGCCTTCTCTAGGGCCTCTTTAGAATTATGAAGCTCTTTATTTCAGGATTCACCATTATGGAAACAATTTGGGAATTTAAATGAAACATGTGAATACCATCACTGCCTGCAAAGTGTAGTGTGAGTTGGCAAGTGATAACAATGAGAGCGGATGTTTCTGCAAAAGGAAAGGCCAGACTTCCATTTTTATATTTGGTCTTGGACCGGGAACAAGAAAATGCACTTCAAACTGTCTGTGTGTGTGTGTGTGTGTGTGTGTGTGAGTGAGTGAGAGAGGGGCACAAAAATAAATGTTGAGCAACCCAAAGCTACTCCAGTAGAACGACACTCGATTTTCACTCTGTATCAGAGTTCTGAGGAGGCGGCAAGAAAAAGCACAACCTCCAGGAACCAACAAACAAGCTTCAGGCTGAATGAAGTGTGGTCTTGGTTAGCGAGTGAGAGGGGGGGGGGGGGGGGGGGGGTTGGGGGTGAAAAACTGCCATTCCTGCTGGGTTTAGCTGAAACAACACTCGATGAGGAAACGAGAAGTGTTGAAAGTACGGTCTCATGTACAGTCTGTATAGCGCAAAGGGTGTGATAGGGAGAGTCTCTTTTTCTTGGAACCGAAAAAACTTAATGACAGACGTGTTTGTCGAAACTCAATTTCCCATGAGTAGACTATGGTTACTACTGACGCATACAAACACTTGAAGCATTTTAAAGGAAGGAACCTTGGTTAGCCTACACGTTGGCCTCACCTTTGACTTTTTAACGTAAACACTGCCATTGACACCATAGCTTTCTCGAGTAAACGGTCAGAGACTGCTTTTACAACAGCAATCCTGGTGCACATAAAACAAGTGGTGAATAGCACATAATCCAAGATTGTTTCCTGCTTTGCATAGCAACAACTCTGACAAATGATCTTTTTCCAGGAGCTGGAGTTCTTGCGGGTTGCGAAGAAAGAGAAGCTGCGGGAGGCGACCGAGGCCAAACGTAATTTGAGGAAGGAAATAGAACGCCTGCGAGCCGAGAGTGAGAAAAAGATGAAGGAAGCCAACGAGTCGCGAATCCGTCTGAAGCGCGAGCTGGAGCAGGCTCGGCAGCTGAGGGTCTGCGATAAAGGCTGCGAAGCTGGACGTCTACGTGCAAAGTACTCTGCGCAGGTCAGCTGGACTTTCAAACCCTTGTAAAACTCCTCCTCTTGACCTGACACATCCCTGAATGACAAGGTTTATGATGAACATGCAAAGAAACTTTAGTGGTTTCAAGTCTGCACGTTAATGAACCATACAATTGTATGTACAGTCATTTGAGTAGTTCATGACTGACCTCTTAAGGTCTGCCGAGAAGGGAAGAAAGGATGGGAAAAAATATATATTTCCTTTTCCCCGGTCAAAAATAAAAGGGTGTTGCCTCAAATGCAGAGACCTAAATTCAATCCGTCACCGGAAAGGAAACAGGAAGAAATTTCATAGGAAATGCAGATGAGACAAAACAAGAGGAAGGTTGTGCTCTCCAGCTGTCTGTCTACTTGTAGAGACCTCTCTCCGATTTGACAGGCTGAAGCATTTTAACAGTTTAATTTCTTGTTACTCATTGACAATGAGAGAGATCAAATCCAAATGGTAAAGCCAGCATTGAGTGATCATGATCCATTGCCATTGACATAGAACAAACGTTGCCATCCTTCAAGTCAAAGAAACTCCAAAAAAATACGTTGTAAAACCATTGAGGATTTTTTCAGCCCCAAATTGGGATAGTTGTGTCTAATACAATAATGCATCATCACACCTTCAACTTCTGTGATGCAACAGTGAATGCAGGAGTATAAAAAAAGTGATAATTTGCTCTGAACCAATCATAAACAATAGCTTTCTCAGTGCAGTACCAGGTTTAAAAACAGGTTAGCCTTGAGATAAGACCATTTTTTT
Organism: Stigmatopora nigra; assembly: GCF_051989575.1. NCBI lineage: Eukaryota > Metazoa > Chordata > Actinopteri > Syngnathiformes > Syngnathidae > Stigmatopora > Stigmatopora nigra. The sequence goes on along the minus strand of NC_135508.1, from coordinate 22,565,302 downwards.
TTTGCTTTTGCTTGCAAAACCTGAGAGTTTGGTTATTACTTCTCTCAGTTTAAATTGGTAGACAATCAAAACTAAGAAAATTACAGGTTATAATTGTAAAACCACAAGTTTTACCCCTTTTCAACACATTTGAACACAAATAGTATACAGAACTCAGCTTGTCTGGGGCAATATGATGATATACGATGCCAAAAGTAGATTAAATAAAATAATTAATTCTTTTTATGTCACTGTCGTGGATTGTAATAATCTATTATAAAAATCCACGACTCAACTCGTTCAATGTTAATATTTATACAAATCAACGATGAAGAATGGCCACCAGATGTCACGACATAAGCTAACCAGTGTTGTGATCAATCACCACAAAATAGAAACTACATAATGCTTCATGAATAAAACAAAAAGTTAACTTATTGGCGTCCTTTGATGATGATTGATGTCCAATATATTTAAAATTAAAGGGGGTAGAAACTAAGTCATGACATGTCATTATTTTGCTGTAAAATAATTATCAAATAGGATTTTTTTCCTACATCCTCCAAACACTACTTATACATCTATTCTTTACAATCTCTGATTTGTCCTTACTGTTGCCGTCTATCCGATTTTGTCCATTGTTCCTCCACGTTTAGTCACTTTTCCCCCTATTTGAACTCATTGCATCCGTCTGTCTATCTTGTCTGGTCTGCTTAGTCTCATGTCATCCTTCTGTCGTGTCTCTTCTCGTTGCCTCTGTTTCTTTTCCTCGTCTGTTTGTCTGCGGGGGAAAAGGGGTCAGTAATTGGATCACTGCTCTCGCAGTCAGAAATGTTCTGGTGTATGATTTTATCTTCGTCTCGTGATGTTTTCCAGATCGAAGACCTCCAGATGAAACTGCAGCATGCCGAGGCTGACCGTGAGCAGCTTCGAGCTGACTTAATGCACGAGCGGGAGGCCAGGGAGCACCTGGAGAGGGTGGTGAAGGATCTGCAACAGCAGCTTTGGCCAAAATCCGGCAGTGAAAAAGACTTGACGCCCAAGGACAAAAACATTACGGCCAAAAAGTAACCCAGTAGCCAAGTTTTTCCCCACCACCTGCATAATCGAACACTTTCCCAAACGACTAGGACCAACATTCACACCTGTCTTCATCATGCTCACCCCACAGCGTGGTGAACAACATAGACCTGCCAGATTTGGCTCTTCATCTTCACTCGGGAAAAGCAAGCATCCCCTTCAAACTCACAGAACTGAAAGGAGAATGTGGTTTTGCTTGTGTCCGATAAGACAGGTCAAAAGGTCTGCGATGAAATGGATCAACTACTAGTCGTACAGCAGAAGCCTCCAAGTTTTTCTCCACGTAGCGAGAACGGAAAATTTCCAAGACTTGATAAGCTATAGAGACTATGGAAAGAAATACATGCAAATACATCTGAGGACAAATAATACAGACAAATGATATACCCAAATGTGCCGCCATTTTATTTTATTTGACTTTTTTTCATTTTTGCTTTTATGGAAGTCATCACATCAGACAGAGAGCTAATAATCAAGTAATGGTTCACATTTCTTCTTCATTCAAATTAACGTGATTGGGTGGGCAACGGGTATCTGCCTCTAGAAGTGAGCACTTGATTTTGAAACCATCAGACTATATCCATCAGTTTTTGTCTAGTGTTCCTCACTCTCAGTCCACTCAACACAGGTCACCAGCCATAATCAGGTTGAAGCATTTGGGTCAAAACCCAGAGGTGTCAAATCTTCTAAATATCCCATATTCCGCATGGGCAGACATTTATTTTCCTTCATTAATCAAAATATAGTAAAGTCATCACTGTATGGGGCATCCTTGGCAAGAACCACACGTCACATTAATTAAGTTAAGGTCTGTAAATACATATTTTTGGGACTTCATAATGAATGGCACTTTGTCCTAACAAACTGTTTATGCATTGTACTCCCAATTATGTCTTCAACGTTATTTTGAAAACATCATCTTATATGTGAATGCTACCGTATAAATCCAGTTAACATTTTTTTGCTTACCTTCATTCTCTGTTAAATATTGTTCTGTTTACTTAAGGGAAAGTATTGTAAATAAACAGAGAGGTAATCAAGGCTCTACCTGTTACTACCTGATTGGTGGAAATTTTGGAATCAATTTGGCTCACCAAAACATAGGAATAGATGACAAATTAAGAGGGAAAAATAAATGAATAGCTGGATTGGATTGGATAACTTCATTCATCCCGTATTGGGGACATTTCGCAGATGTATGTGATAATTGGTTAAGGTTCCTTAAAATTAGGTTATAGTTCATCTTGTCTCAACTTTAGCTGATGTGTTGTGGTGAGGAGGGAATTTATTTTTATGGGTGTAATACAGGCTTAACATCATTTTTCACTGCCTAATAATTCGTCACCAGTGTGTATCTCAATGGTGGGATTTCTATTTTGAAAAAAAACATGCAAAACCAATCACACTTGGATTTTTATTTTTTTTAAATCAATTAATCAAAAACATGGAGATAAAAAAGACTGTCATTACGATGCCGTTGCAGTGGGTACAATGCAATCAGAATGTACATGATGTTAATGCTATTTTCCTTTGATTGTTAATATTCTAAATGCGGAGGTATTTTACTGCTTGTCTGTTATGTTCGCGTTTTGATACAAAACTCATATTTTTGTTTATGCATGAAAGCGAGAACGTTTGCCATTCATATCGTCCAATATCGGGCATTTACTGTATACTGTTTATGTATAAGGTTTAAAATTTGATGCAATTTATCTTGAGGAGGAAATGGTAACTAAAAGCAAGAAACTGTATATATGCGTTAAAATACAAAAATATGAAGAAATATGTATCACATGCAATGCTGGACAACTTCAAGTGCCTGACACTGGCGAAAGGTTTCCAAACAAGGAAAGCTATAGAAGAAAGTGATCAGGGAGAGACAACTACTTTATTTAAAAAAAAAAAAAAAAGAAATTGATTAAAAAAAATAACTTTCCCAGCAGCTCTTAACAAAACAGCAATCAAGTACAACCAGTTTACACGTTTTTTTTTTAATTTTTATTTTGTTTTTCCCTAAGCCAAGAGCAATTTAACAAAGACGTAAAGTTTCTTTTCCCAAGACTGTGTGCTTTTTATTCTTCATTTCAAGTCAATGACGTGCATGCGCAAACACTTTTATAGGTTCTCTTTTTGGAAGAAAAAATAAGCCACCTCTTTCGATTTACTGTTGTACATATGAAGAGTTTTACTTTATGTGTTAAATCCTTGTTTGTGGACACACGATGCTAAATCATGCATGTTGAGGATAATGAAGAGGTTATTGTTATTCTGACTTTTTTCAAAAGGCTAGCTCGGAGTTACATGACGCTCCCTCGTCCGCCACTTTGGCGCCTCTGCAAATTGGTACATTTTGTAGTTGTTTTTACACTCTAAAATGTTGATAGCCTGTGTGTAGTTTTCTTTGTGCATGGTTTTCTACAAAACGAGGGAGAGGATAATGACATCGGCCCGTGCAAAGCAAGGTCATTGTCTTGTTTTGGACAGGATTTTGCTAAAAACAGCAATCACTATCCAAGTTGAGAAAGAATTACTTGCCAGTGTGATGATTTGAATACGAATTTACAAAGTGTAAATATTTTTTTCATTAACAATACTGTATAATATATGTACATTGTGTTTGCTTTTTCAAAATGAAATCTTTTCTTACAATAGAGGTCTTGTTTAATGTTTTTCTTTTTTAAATTTGCATTTGAAAATGTTTCAAAAACAGTTCATGCAGTGCGTAAAAGGCTTTTCCCTACATTATTTCATTCATCTTTTTTAACCGTTGTCTTTGTATGGCATTTTTTGTTTTGTTTATTTTCAACAGTGCATATATTTTTTAAATCTATGTAATGTATGTATCACAAAGCGGAACTTCCCTTCTCACTCACATTTACACAAGGTCATCTTAAAGATTGTTCTCCTCTGTTTAGCCCTGTGCTGCTGCTAATGCTATATAAAACTTCTAGAAATATTTTTATGTAAGAGGCAAAATGGAATCTTTCCCATTTTTAAATGCTACAAATGCAGTACAAAAAGCTTGGCCACATGTGATCCCCCTCATCTTCGCTCATCTTTTCCCAACAGCACATCTTTCGCACGATACCGAAAATATTGTAAAGTAAAGGACTTTATGCGATTATGTTTGAAAATAGCTATGCTTATATACTGCAGTGACTGAATGTACAGTGTATAGATGCATTACCAGAAATAAAGTTGTTTGTCCAGATTGAATGGCCCAGTTTCTTTCCTGCTTATTTGGTGAAACACTTAGACAATAATGATCTCGTAAACATGGCATGTAAAGCCATGCGACTCCAAACTCAGCTTGTTGATGAATTCAGTTTAGGTAATGGTAATAAATTGAAAACGTCTCTCAAATACAAAATACTCACCAGTGGGAATCGAGCCCAGCCTTGCACGCACTAAAGTTAGGCGTGTGCGTATACATATACATATATATGGCCTCAAAGTCAGCAGGGATAGGCTCCAACACCCCCCACAACCCTGCTTCACTTTGAGGGGCAGAAATTAGGTTGTTCTCATTGTTATCATTGCATCTCTAGCTTCTACACAAATAGAACGGATAATGAGAAATAAACACCATCTGATCATTTTTTTCCTTTTCTTGAAGTGAGTGCTTTTCGAGATAGTTTTATTTTCGATACTTTTAGAGAAAAGGCATCTATGATTGGTTAAATGCTTCAATATGAAAACTCACATCTGGGAGCAGTACAACTAAGGGAAAAGCAATGAAAGGAAGCTAACAGACAATTTGGAATTATTTAAGAAGTACTGATGGACAAAATATAATATATGATTCATATATTTCTTAGGCCAGCAGAGAAGGCCATGATGGCCCGCCACTGGGTTTTCGAAAACTGGTTTGGGGACCCCTGTTTTAATCGATTAGAATGAAAACCTGCACCAATGCAACCTTTGAGGTCAAATGTGGACACCTTGGTTTTATAGCATGGGTGTCCAAACCAGTCCTCATTGGCTGCAGTGGGTGCAGGTTTTCGTTTCAACTGAAGAAGAGGATACATTTCCTCCAATCTGTTGTCTTAAAAGTTTAATGTGTAGATGGCCACTGTTAGGTCTATCTTCTAAATAAACCTAGTGTCAGGCAAAAAGTATAGATGGAAGGTGAAGATAATTGCTTTTAATGAGAAGACACTTAGACATCATAGGCTCCGTTCAAAGTGACTGCTAGTTGCAGTACCTCCCTAAACCCTTACTCGTATTTTGTGTTTTTACAGCTTTTTTAGAGCTTTTTATCCTTTATTTTTAAGTTTTGTGTCTCTTAAGATTTTACTTGTTACTTTACTTATTCCATACTTTAATGTTTTAAAACTTTACTTTCAAGACTACTCCAAGACTCAAGTTGTGCGAGAGGCAGTCAGTCTTTGATCTATTAGTTTAGTTTATCTTTGCAAATTCTGGCCATTACATTTTTGACCCACTCAGTCATACCTCCGCTGTTTTACACAAAGGGTGAGCTGTTAGCCCTACGCAACACCTGGATTCCCCTGGACCTCCCCGTCGAGTTAAAGAGAAAGAGAAGAGGATGGAGGGCTGGAGGAAAATGTCAGGAGAGAAAGCGTCAGACCTAGCATTCCATCTATTATTATGGGGAACGTAAGATCTCTCCCCAATAAGATGGAAGAGCTAACGACCCTACCAAACAACAACGACAATATCGGAGAATCTGCATTATCTTCTTCACGGAGACTTGGCTGAATGAACCAAAGAGCCTACAACCTGATTCTTACGGCCTTCCACCAGGGTCTCCTATCTGAGCCGTCTGCTGACCATTTCTTATCACCAGCCTTTATTTAGGGACCAAAGGGCCATGGTTTTCTCTCTGTTTGCCCTACGACTGACTTCCAACCAATCTCCTTTTGCCCAAAGTCAGCTGGGTTAGGCTCTAGCTACTCCCCTTTCGAAGATGTGTGGTATGGAAGATGGAATGAAATAGTGAATTGATTGACTTGTTCATTTCAACTTTGCTTTTCACGTCAAATTAGATAAATATGATGCAGACAAGATTTCTTTTCACATAAAGTAGTGAAATTGACAAAACTCTGGCAAGTCCTTACGTTACTTGAGCCAGCAGAGTGAGCAAAGCCGTCAGACAGCGACAGTTCTGCACATAAGTCTATTGACTGACCCAATTACAGCAGTCACATGAGGAGGAAAACCCCACAGCGAGCTTATTAGTCTCTGGAGTATCTCTGCAGCTCTCGGTCTTCCTCACCATCCACGTCTCCTGCTGTTTTATAATGTACAGTCAATTACAAAGTCATGTTTAATTCATGAAAACATTTTTCTTTTTTTATTTTATTTACAGCTGAATGGAGCATATTCTAATTGGCTGGCATATATTTCTCTTCAGATATACAGTATGTAACACACTATATATATTCTTGTAGATGGAAAAATATCAGCCTTTGAAAAATATGCACACAAATGTATTGGGACACCTTTCAGGAAAAGGTGCTCAATTTACAGAATAACTTTCTACTACTTGGTTGGTACATGTTCCAGCTTGTCCCTACATTCAAAATCTGACATTTAACACACACAATATGAAATAGTAAAAAAAAAAAAAAACTGCTGTATTGATTCCTGAATTCTTTTCTGCATGTAAAATTACATTAATCATCACCTGAATTTTTTTAAATCATATTTTTGGTTCTGCTTGATCTGCTCGAATAAAATATCATATCATATGTATATATATATATATATATATATATATATATATATATATATATATATATATATATATATATATATATATATATATATATATATATATATATATATATATATATATATATATATATATATATATATATATATATATATATATATATATATATATATATATATATATATGTATATGTATATGTATATGTATATGTATATATATATATATATATATATATATATATATATATATATATATATATATATATATATATATATATAAATATATATATAAAGAGAGAGAGAGAGAGAGATATAGATATATATATAAATATATATTATATAGTAAAAATTGAGGCGACTAATGTAATTTTACATGTAGAAAATAATTCAGGAATCAATGCGGCATTTTACTATTTCATATTTACTAATTCACCCAAAAGTATGCATTAACAAATGTCCATGTTTTTCAGCATTTTTTTCATGTCTTTAACTGTTAATAACTATGAATTAGGTAAAAGGCTTAGAAAAAAAGCACATTTAAAATGATAGAATATGAAACATCAATTGGCCTACTTTTAAGATGCGTTTGTTTATATTTGCACTTCCTTTGGATTGTCAATGAAACATAGCTGTGCTTTAAAGTTTTATTGATACTGAGCTGCTTTGTTCAAAGGAATTAATGAAATTTTTATCAAATGAGCAGAAATAAATGAAGAAATGAATGAAAACAGTAAAACTCTTAAAAGATTAGTGGATATGTTTATTAGACCATTCAACAATTTAAACTACTCTGTGAACTCCCCATGACCTTTTAGCACATTTTTTAGGGCCTTGACTGGGACTCCCTTGCGAGAGTCTCCAAATTGATTCTATTTATAGACGTTGACCCAAAGCCATCAAATTGAATTATTGCATTAATTTCATTTTAGGGACTAGGCTGTGCTATCACTCATGAATACTGTGTGAATGTATTAGTAGGTAGGAATGTATTACCATTGCTTTATTTATGTACGTACTTTATGGCCACAAAACATTTTTGGGAAAGAAAAGTGAAACTAAGGCAATCTAACAACTATATATTTTTCATTTGGGTATATTTTGAACAATGATGTAAATGTTGCCATGTAACGTCATATTTGAATTGCAAATTATATTATTTTCTACACAGTTATTGTATTAAAAATATGTATACAGTAGCATATTTAGCTCTATTCATGGAAAAAAAGGAACTTAATAATATTTTTAAAGGACAATGCTGCAATCTGAGATTATGCAAACACAGGCAAAATCCAGTTCCCAGTTCATACGCTAAAACTAAAATTTCGTGGAATAATCTTAAAACCTTATTAAAACGCAGTTCCATGAAAAACACTGTTGCATCAATACTAGTATAACTGTTGGTACCAATACGGAACTAAGATGATTTCATAATTGTCAAGGAGTATGAAGAATTACCGCTCAGTATGTCATTATAGAGCTGTCAATTATGCATACCGCCATAGACATAGGAGCACTTGTCACCCTTCTCATTGATGATGGATGTTCAATCGTGAGGCTTTGCTATTAATTGAAATGAGCATCCCAAGTAGATGTCCAATCCATTTAAATAGGAGGGTAACAGAAAAAGAACGTTCATTCATGAGAAAAACGTCAATGGCAGTCAATGCATTAATAGCAATTACATTACATTTAAGTAAATATTCATTAATTTGGGTTAAATTAATGATTTAGATTTGATTATTTAAGAAAGTAAGAAGAGCCATAAAAATGGTATCTAAGCAACATTACTAGCTAAAATCGCAAACACTTGTTGACCAGCCTCTTTTAAAAAAAGGGAAAATTAATATAGAAAAAAAAGCTTTTCATTATTCATCCAAGAAAGCAATTTGTTTTTTGTATTTTTCTCCAAATATATATCATCTCTCAATGTGAATTTAGTCCAATAAAAGAGTTGACTTTTAACCTATACTAAAGCAAGTGGCAAATGCACATACACAAGTAGTATGCAAACTTGTATTACTGGAAAGGCCAGAATAATCCCATGCAGGTCATTGGCCCTGCCCCCCACGAGGCAGGTTCAATATTTATGGGTCGCTGCAGCATTTTGTCGTCTCAGCTTGACAAAAATGATCAGCATCTCAGTGCGCCGCCTGTCAAAGCGGCTACTGCGTGCATCATTATGTCAGTAGCTGTCACTGTCGGCGCTGCAGGACGTGTCTGCCTCTTGGCCAAGAAGCAGGTTTTTCTATCCAAGAATATTAGCTAGATTAAATCAGTGTGAGTATATTTTTTGGCAATTTATTTCCAAAATTAACACATGAAACCTTTGCCTATTTTGCCTTTGCAAAAGTTACAGAGTCTTATTTTTCTTAATGAATGCATTTGAATAGCCTATTAATAGGTCTCACTGGGCAACATATGTAAAAAAGCGGACCGTAACTTTCATGTATGTTTGTGGGTCTCTTGTTCCTCAATGATGGGTGTCAGACAATTTGTCAGTTTAAAACTTTTTTTTTTACCTTTTACCCCAAAGAAAAAGACGTTGTGGAGTTGGATAAAGCTGGAACCACACATAGGATGTCTTCCACAAGATGGGGAACTTCTGCATACTGTGACCAAGGTAGAGAATATGCAGAGTCCCTCTTCCAAGCTTATCCGCACAGTTCCTCAATAGTCTGGAGCTGAAGAATCAACAGAAGCAGAGTAGGACCCCTCGACTCCGTTTCTGGGCTGGTAAGCGCCGGCAGCTCTTCCATCTCATCCCATGATGGAATGGTTGGTCTGAAGCGTAGATTTTGTCCAGGTCCAAATTTCCTGCAGCCTTGAGTTGTTGCTCCTTCTGCTGCGTATTGTAACAGCTAGTCCCATGTGTATGACAGCATAGTCAAGGCCTATTGGTTCCAAAAAAGACATAGCATAAAGAAGCCAGGCTAACAGAACAAAGAAAGTTTTAAAAACATTTAAGTACGAAGGATAACGTACAAAGTAAAAGGGATGTATTAAGAAATATTAAAATGTAAAATAGAAAGGCTGTAAAACACAAAAAACAAACAAGAGTGGACAGAGCTACTGCCACGGGCTGCCGCGTGATGGCGCTATCTTGGAAAATAAATATATATATGTTCACTATACCGCCCTCAATCTCAATCTCGCCCTTCAAATTCTTCAGTTCATCTAACACTCCTTCCACCTCTAGAACACACTATATGAACTATTCAATGAAAATCCCACTCCATTCTTGATTGTACCCCTCTATTATAAAACAACTTGGATCTCTCTTCTAGTCAAAGACACATGTATGTAGTAAGCGAGGACACGAATGTGGATGATACAAAGGACAGTGTCAAATAAAAAAAGTTGATTTGTATTAGAGACCCTCATGGGACAAGCCCAAAGTGTAGGAGTAGTAAGTCTTAACCAAAAAATAAACAAATAATATAAGGAATGGAAGAGGAAATAAATCCAGCCCAGAAGGTTAAATCCTCTTTACATAGGGCGTCGTGTTTTTTCACTCAGGATCTATGTGACTTATGAAGAATCCACAGCAGGATCACAGGGTGGCTTATGCCAGCTGGCGTTGGTTGAGAATTCGCAGGGTCAACAGATCAATTCAACAGCAATGATGCTGTAACAGTAAAGCAGTTTCAGTCAATAGTGATGGAGCCAGCAGTGTAGAAATGGAAATAGCCTCAATAGTAATGGAAACATATTTTCACATCTCATCTCATCTCCTTTTCTGAACCGCTTTATCATCATTAGGGTCGCGGTGGGTGCTGGAGCCTATCCCAGCTAACTATGGGCCAGAGGAGGGGGACACCCTGAATTGGTGGCCAGCCAATCGCAGGGCAAGGAGACGGACAACTACGCACACTCACACACATACCTAGGGGCAATGTAGAGTGTTTACAGAAAAAGTGCGTTAGAAAATTATGCACTCTGCTCTACTCACACCATTCCAAACTAAGAGGCCTGACACAAGTTGCTCTTCGGGTATTCAAAATGCCACTTAAGCGATACGTAATTGCATTTACACTGATGAAGCAACAACCCCTAAAATTATCTCCAATCTTTTCTTCTTGAGAAAGTTTATGCCCCAGTAATGCCCTTTCCTCTGCCACGATGAATGTCCGCCTGGGCATCTTTTCTCCCCCAAAAAATACAGTTTTGTCACTTTTCTGGGTGATAATCGATGCAAATGTCTTGGTAAATTCCATCGCGGCCTTCGAATTGGAACTAATCGCTTCCCCGTGTCTGATTACCAAGTGTATTCCCGATCTTTTTAATTTTTTTTCAAACCAGCCATGACTAGCTTTAAAGAGTTCTGAAGGTGTTGAAGGCTCTCCTTTCGTTGTTATCAAATCCATGTAAATTCCGCTGGCTTTTTCACATATGGTTGACTCGGTTACGCTATCTCCTGCTATCTGTTTTAAAAGAAGGCTGTCCATCTCGTCATGAATGTCACTGCACCGGTGGAAAATGATAGTTAGTCCTTTAGAAGGCCTCTTCTCCTTAATTGTGTTCTTCTGCTATGGTTGACGGATTCCTCTCGTAGCAAGCTCAGTAACACGTACCCTACTCTCATATTTTTCAATTATTTCGTGTTTCATGTCGATTGTCAATGGTCACCTTTTCTTTGCAAAACTCTGCCGAGCCAAAGCAGTTGTTAATTTGTATGTAAATGTAGACCAACGTGGGGGGAAAAAAGGGTGGCGAAATGCAAAGTTCGCCCAGTGCTCGTAGATATATTTTATACACAAAAGAGATGCAAAAAAGACAGTGCCATGGCCACATGGCTTGGTCGCATCTCGAAATTCTGATCGTATCTCGGGCGAATTATTCGATCGAAATTTTCGTCGTACCACGAGCATGTCATAGGACGAGCATTTTGTAACACGAGGTACCACTGTAGCTTGTTTTTTGCTTGTTTTGTTTCCTATCCTCACAAAGGGCAGCTCCAATCACATGCCACAAGGAGACAGACACCAATTGATATTCAGGCTGACATTCATGTTTTGGGGTGGTGGGATAAATCAGGAGTACCTGGAGAAAACCTCCCTGCTGGCACGGAGCAGAACATATAAACTCCATACAGCAAGGTCGGCGAGACCCCTGGGATTGAACCCTCGATCTTGGAAAAAGTGAGGTAGACGTGCTAACTACTTGACCACCATGCCGCCCCCGAGTGCCCATTTTTCATGAAAAATATTGTTTTCACCACTACTTTTCTAACAACATATGAAGCCACAGGCAACGGCTTATAATTATTTATGATTGCACCTAGCAATTCAAAACAAAGCTTAGTGTGCTGATTGCTGATGCTCCTGTGGATGCGTGTGTGTAGGCTGACCGTTGGTAGGAATAAAACTGAATGTTGGCAGCCATCCAGGTTCGAAGTAGGCTGAGCGACGCCTCGGCGTTGAAATATTGATTGAGAGAACTGAAGCATTCGTGGGGCCCCGTGGACAATTCATGCAGTAAAGGTGTAAAAGTTCACATTTTGCACAATGCTGCACAACTGTACCGATTAACAGAAAGACGCCTTGATTGAAAGCCACATTGAAAGGATCATCAACACAGCCACTTCCTTTTGTGCTTTTGCTATAAACGAACATCTTCATGCATTTAGTTGCTCCTGTTCTTCTGAGATTTACACTCTTTTGATTTGTCTGTTTCTTACTATAGAACACATCTTTCTCCATAGCTTTATTATGAATGGCTCAGTGCGTTTAGATATGATGATGAATGTTGTGAGAAATGTGTTTGAGAATGAAGGACAACACTGGTTAACACAGTTTTTGCTTGGTCTGACAGGTATTTTTAACACATTTGTATGTGCTGAATTCAAAGCTGCTTTCAGTTTTCCCAGGTCACTTTTTTATCCAAAGAATCATTTTTTTAAATATGAAAACACTAATTATCATGTCTACTTGTGTAATAAAATGTTTAAGTAATTGAAATAGAGGGAAATATGAATAAAACAGACATGGCTGCTTTATATATTTCTTGTTTTTTTTCAGGTATACTATTTTAAGAAATTGTCAATCAAATCACAAATACTATTGCTCAGAAAATGTATGCTGCCGGGGTAAAATGAAGATTGATGATGACAATTCAAAGCCAAACTTCTATGTATATCATTTAACTATAAACCCTAACCCTACCCCCCTAACACAAACAAATTCAAATACATGGAGGAGGAATCATCACTCTCGGTAAACCGAACTTGGGGCAAACAACAAAGGGTATAAGCTTTCACTAAGTTTTAACATCTTGACTTTCTTAACTATAATCAGAAACTATTAAATATTTTATTTTACTTGATGACCATAAGTTAGATTTTAATTATTTTATAAGACCAATTAGACAAATGACTGAGAAAAAAATTCTATTCAATTCAAGTGTTGAATTGCGTAATTAAATGTATTTTATGTAATGATATCAGTACAATGCAAAACATGTGTCAAAAACAAGAACATTTGATTAATTTTAGTGTTAATTAACAATTTATATTGTATATGGATACCACATTCTGGGTCATTTAGACCACACTTTGTTAATGTTCTTGAATAGATGACCCGGAAGTTTTCCATAAATATGGTTTATAATTCCAAAACTGTATTTATAAAAATAAAGAAAAGTTAACATTTATTGTAAGTAATGTGCCCAAGCAACAGTGGGAACTTCAGTTAGTTTACACAGTAGATAATGTTCTTTCTTGTGTCAAAATCGCAGTGTTCCATTTTAAACACACTTCAAGGAGTAACTTTTAGAATTAAAAGGTATTTAATTTCACTGAGTTATTTGGGGAAAAAGAACATTATGTATTCACTACAAATGTTTTTTTTACTTATTTTACCTAATGAGATATGTATGTATGTTCCTCAAGTTCTATTTTCTTCAGGAAATATTCACTTTACTATTTCACATACATATATATATATACAATACCTACCAAAACTTGAACTCTTGAAATACATTAAACAATTCTGATTGTGATTTGGATTACAAAGTTCACAGGCAGTGAGTGAAAGCTAATTAGAATGCGTATACAGGCTTCCACATACTATAACATCAATGCTTTTTTCCTTCTGTGACTGACACCTTTACCCTCTCTACTATAGCCCCTTTTGTGTGCTTCTCCACAAAGAGGGGGCTGCCGGGTTCTTTGTTTTTCAATAGGAATGCCAATATACCTTTAATTCATTTTTTACTAGAACCCTAAAGCACAAGCACCATGCTTTCTCTTCAACCACCTTTTTATGTTTTTTCCTCTCTTTTGCCCCTCACTGAAAGAGTTAATGAGTTTCCTGCATATTGTAACTAAGCATTGCTTTTCTATATCTTGTGCTCGCTTTCTTTGTCTTACTGCCTTGCAGAATTTTGGCCCTGTAGGTGCAGTTCTATGTTAATAACAAGAGAGCAGTTGGCTAAAGTGATGGTAGGAGTAGTTGGGATGCAGCAATCGCTTCATTTGTGGAAATGTTGGCCTGCGCTCATGTTCCTCCATCTCCTCTGAGACCATCAGAGACGGTAGGAGGAGGAGGAGGAGATGTAGAAAAAGGAGGAAGGCAGCCAGTTATCTGGTCCCGCTCGCGTCCTACTTCTCTTTTCATCGCCATCCCCCTCCCTTCTTATCCCGACGCTCATTCCTCTCAGTCTTACGCCTACACAAGCCGCTGCAAATCTTTACGCTGTCGTGGTAGTATGTAAACAACTGCACACTTTAAAAAATAAATAAATAAATGGGTGCGGACTGTATGCACATGTGATGGCAGCCCACCGGGGGCCGTCTCGTCTTGTCGGCTCAAGCCTCATCAAAGTTTGGTCCCGGCAGGGACGCGCTTTGAGTGTCAGGACTAGTGAGGCATTAATACTTGTCAGATTTACTAATGTATGAGGGTGCCACATTTAGCATTAATATAAGGACAGATATTATCAGTTTTGAATATTAATACTCATTGGTATATAGTAGCCAACAGATAACACGCTCACCTAATTTCGGTGGGGGAAATCGTGGGTGATTGTGTGTCTCTGAGTGCTCTACGGCTGACTGGCGAGTAGAGGAGGGTGAAGTTCACCTTTTGCTTAAAGTCTGCTAGGATAGGCTCAGCAGCCCCGTGACCCTTGTGAGAATAAGCGATATGGAAGATGAATGAATGAATGACTAGAAGGCAGTAGATGTTCAAGGTAGCACCAGAATCAAAATTTATAAAATAAGGGAGCCTAAAACAAACAAAAAAATAAATGAAACACTAGAAAAAGCTATTGACTAGGTGCATGAATATGATGATGATATATGTATGTATTTATATATATATATATATATATATATATATATATATATATATATATATATATATATATATATATATATATATATATATATATATATATATATATATATATATATATATATATATATATATATATATATATATATATATATATAATCCCTCATTTAATAATGTATTAATAATGTAGACCAGATATGGCCGCGATAATCGAAAAACCGCAAACTAGGATCACCCCTATTATTACTACATACCAACCATACTACCTAGTTTTTGCGCCTAAATCAAAATACAGTACAATTATCAGAATACAGTACAATTATCAGCACATGTATTGATTAAATATCAGTTACAGGCATATGAAAAGACTAATATATTAACCCCCTAAGACCCAGACTGCCGACCATGCCTGGAGGAATCGTTTTTTTTTAAAGGAGCTGAAATGGGATACCAACACTTGATCTTTACCTGGATATGAGGCACCAATTGAAGTAACAGAAGCCGGGCCCCTCTGCTTGTTGAATGTAAAAGGCAGCCGTAAAACGTGCTGAACTTAGTGGTAGGTTGTTTTTTGAGAATGCACTCTAGTGTCGAAAATCGAGGGTTTTTCTTTGATTCTTAGATACGTGCAGCCATTGACCTAGAAAAAGGTAGGCTTAAAATCTTTGCGTCTTTATGGTGCTTTAAATAAACAAAGTAATTTTTGTCTTAGTGTCGCATGTACCAAAAAAAGTTTTCACCTTAAAAATGCGACTCCCAGTTAGAAATATCTATTCTTTTAAAAACTGGGGCCCAAATTAAAAACTCGAGCATGATGACATCCTAGAGCCATTGATTTGCAATTTCTGGTTCAAAACTGCATTCAAGTTCGATGTATGGTGTTGTCTCCATTTTGTCCGATGTTAACGGACAAACTCATTAACGCACACACACATACATACACTCACCTCAAAAATAGTAATATGTATATACTAGTAATAGTAATGTA
This sequence comes from Stigmatopora nigra, assembly GCF_051989575.1. Lineage (NCBI taxonomy): Eukaryota > Metazoa > Chordata > Actinopteri > Syngnathiformes > Syngnathidae > Stigmatopora > Stigmatopora nigra. The sequence goes on along the minus strand of NC_135508.1, from coordinate 22,549,267 downwards.
TATACTAATGGCGGCTTGAGTGGTTAGCGCGTCGGGCTCATAACTCGGGTCCTGATTTCAAATTCAGGTCAGTCCACCTGTCTGGAGTTTGTTCTCCAAAGACATGCATGGTAGGCTGACTGGACACGCTAAATTACACCTAGGTATCAGTGTGAGCGTGAATGGTTGTTTGTCTCCTTGCTCCCTGCGATTAGCTAGCCACCGATTCAGGGTGTACCTTGGGGCCTGTAGTTAGCTGGTATAGGCTCCAGCACCCCCTGCAACCCTTGTAAGCGTTTCAGAATGAATGAACATACATCCAAACATACATATATACATACACATGCATACATTTAATCTTAAAAAGTCATGTAGTTATCAAAATCTTGACACAAGTACTTGCCTTTATATATATGTATCTCTACAAGTGCTGGTCTCTGTAAATTGTTGATGCATCGACAAAGATGCACACACAAACACAGTAGTAGTGAGTGAATGACTCCATAATTAAAGCGACAGGAGAATTCATCAGACGGTCCCTGAATACTGGCTGTGACAGCAGACCTCTCTAGGCTGAGCAGTGGCCCTGGCATATCATAGTGCATTTGAAGGACAGGTCTCTGCAGCCTCTGGGCCAGTCGAGGGAAAAATCAATGTGTCTCTGGCAACCAGGATCATTAGTTGGAGCTACTTCAATAAAGAATTCAGACTGCAGAATAACTCAAGTTCTGCAGTACCGAACGACATTTAACCAACTAAAGTTGTTGCCGTTTTCAAGCTCATACCTGTCAACCTCGAACCATTTGTGATCTTACCAAATTTTGTTTTCGCCCTTACATATATGTATAAATACATGGAAAATCTTACCACTTTATCTGATCAAATGAAAGTAAACATAAACAAGGGAACAGGAAACGGAAATCACATGGTGAAAGTGTTACAAAACGAAATGTTTATCATGATCTTTTTTTTTTAGCCAATCAGAGGCGCCGGTACATATATCACTTGGCAGACATGCGTTTCCGGGAAGAAACAATGGCGGATGGTGAAAAATGGCTAGAAAGTGCCTTAATTTATTTTTTTTTCTCAAAATCACCGTTTAGCGTACCATTTTCATGTGTACAGCGTACCAATATAAAAATGGGCTTTCAGTTGTACCAATTACGGCGAGAACGTACCAGTTGACAGGTATGCAAGCTATTTAAGCAGTGCTGTACAACATTTAACCAAATAAAGTTGATGGCGTTTTCAAGCTATTAAATAGCCACTATATCAACACACATTTGCAGAGAGAGTGACTCAAAATAATTTAGAGGTTCATAAACACAAAATAAGTCAAATAAATACAATGAGAAGTAAAAAAAATGCTTCATCATTACTTGAATGTGAACAGAAATGCCAATAAAGCAGAAATAAGGATACAGCGAAAGTTCTGGATGCGCTTTTGTCTTCTGCCTGAGGGGAGAAGACGAGAGACGGCGTGTTCTGGGCAAGTTAGTCGTTGATGATGCAGAGAGCCCTCTCTCTTGTGAAAATGTCTGTGGTTGAGGGAAGGCGGGTCCCCCGCAATTCTGAACACTCTTTATCGTCCTTTGAAGTGCCTTTTCCGCAACTGCAGCTGCTGAAGACAGCCATCAACACACAACTGTAGAGGCTCCTCATCACAGATTTCTTAGGAAGTAGACTTTGGTAACTAGACAGTGTGCTGGCTTAAGGTTAAGTTCTAGGAAGGTTGGAAAGGAAGGTGCTAAAGGTTCCACTACAGATTGGCTACAATATAAATTAGGGAAGGAAAAAAAAATTCCATTTCATCTTTTCAATAAGGCCCAGACTGGACAGCAGGGGAGTCAAATCCAGCACTTCAACTTCAAAGAAAAACTTTAAGGATAAACACATGTTAAAATAAACATATACTTTCTTTGCATACATTATTAATACTCCACCAAACCTGTATATTCTTATCCGTTCTTTCAATTTCTTTGCTACTTATTCACACAAGGGTAATGAGCAATGTTCCCCCAATTTTTTTGTTGGTTCAGGTGGAAAGACAACCTCTCTGAGCGAACTGAGTACCAGTGTGAGCGACATCATTATTGCTCACTATGGGTACACCAGTGTCACACCTGCCATAAGCAGTTGCATGTCAATGTTCCCACTAATTTTTCAAGTAAAACATGCTGTGAAACACAAAAAACATAAGAGTGGACAGAGCTATTGCCACTGACTGCCAAGTAAAAGTTTGGATTTTATTTACTGCGCGCCATATGATTGCTGCTGTGCAGAGAAGATGAGGGTAGTGTGCAACTGCGCATGCGTGCATCTTAGAGGGAATATTGGTCATGAGACGTATCCCAGCAGTGTGCAGTAGGTAGTGGGCATCCTGAATTGGGGGTCAGCCAATCATAGGTGACAAAGACGCAAACAACCATGCACACTGACACTCATACCTGGGGACAATGTGGACTGTTAAACCAGCCTATCATGTATGTTTTTAGCTAACTGTAAAAAAAACCCATGCAGGCACGGGAGAACATGCAAACTCCACAAACCTACTTGTATTGAACTTTCAATCAGCCGTGCTGACCACTCAATAACTGTAACCTGTACATTTTATAACAATTTATTTCTATTGTCTTCATATAAATGTAGTCTTATCTTTGTCTGGACTCCAAAAACTGTTGATTTTGTCTTGGTGACGAGCAAGTATAAGTCCACTCTAAACTAGTTGTTAGCCAATCACAGAGCAGATAAACATAGAAAAATTAGCAAAACTAAATTCAAAAACTATTTAAACTCTGCTCGACATACATGGCAACTTCTAATAAATTCACAATTAATGATCATAAAACAAATATTCAGTACAGTATAACAGTGATTTCACCAATTGCTCACTTTTTAAATAAGAATGTGTCGTTAATGGATGCTCACAGTGGTTGGGGCATGTAATCTATCTCAAAGGCTCAATAGTAAATGAAGGGGGCTTGAATTTTCTTCTTTTTTCCCAACATTTTTCTATTAGCAAACGTTGACTGGCTTTGACCATATGTAGAAAAATAGTAATGCAGTGTGTTTGATGGCGCCAGTCAAATCCGTTTGTGTTATTTTGTACGGCCATGTGTAGGCGACGCAGTTTGATATCAATGTTTGAGAGAGCGACTCAGTAAGTAGGCTTAGTGAGTGCTAAGTGGTAAGTGGTGCGGCTGAAAAGAGAGTTGGACACGTGTTGGTTCACCCACTCGCCGGCCCTCTGGTGCCTTTTAACAAACTCTTGATGAGTGAATGACTAAAAGTTATGGACAGGAGGATCATTCCACTCATCCACCCACACTGAAAGACTAAGGCTTAGTCAAAGGTGTTGGAATCAAATGTTCTACACACTGTAAAAAGATGCAGTCACACCCACATCACTAGAATCAAATTCTTGTGATTCAGTGTTGGTTTGTTAAAAAAAACTGGCATTTTAACAATTGAATAATGTTCCTTAGTCGATGTTTTTGCTTTTTCATATGCATCTTCTGCTTTGACAACTTTTAATATTATGCTGCATTTGTTCTCATACATAAATTTCAAAAGTCAGGTCGGAAATACCATTTTTTTTTATTAAAAGTTGAGCGAAGAAGGTCTGAAAGCTTTTTTTTTTGGGCAGTAAACTATTTTTGTGCTTCTCCCGACCATTTCGTCATGTGGTTACTTAATGTTGCTATCGTCCAATCAGCAGCTGTATATTTTTGGAAAGTTCCTCCCATGAAAAGGTCTGAAATTGATCTTTACCAAATGGATTCCATTGAATAAGGATCACCAGGAAGCCGAGAAGTCAATGGCAAGATGACTACGTCACGCCTCAGACATAGTTATCATTTTTGGGCTACGTCTCCTCTTAAATATAGGCTAGGCAAACACAAACAATGCAGGTGCGCTAAGGTCCCCACTGTCATACTCTGTTTAGGGTCAGCACCCCCAGGGAAGGCTGGGACTATCATGTTGCACATGATTAATGCAGGGCCCTTGTCTGCTGGAAACGCTGAAGGAGACTCCGAACCTCGAGGCATAGACAGACCCGCTTCTCAAAGTGGGACGTGGCCCCATCCCTGCATGCTTGACCGGAGTACTTCAGGGTATTTGGGAAGCTGTGCGTAGCTACAGTAGTGCCATCAAGTAAAGATGAAAGCAGTTGACCTTCTGAAGTTCAAAGTTTCCCCTCCCAGTAACCCTCCTCTTTTTTTCTCCACCACTCTCTCAAGCCTGTCAGGCTCTCTTTATCTTTGACTTAAGGCTCTCCATCTTTGCATCCCTTCGTTCCCTCCATTTGTCTCTCAAGCCCTCACTGCTTATGTGAGCGGCATATTCATTTCCCTTGTCAAAAGGTCACCTCTGGTTCAACTGGCTCAGCGAGTAAATGACTAAATGACACGCAGTGAGAAGAAAAGCAGATCCTATTTGTTCACATCTACCAAGTTTACTGTGTCAATAGGACTTTTGAGACAGCTTTATCCAGTTCTGTAGCTTTCTGGCTTTGAATAATGATTGTTTTGTCACTTCGAGCGGTACACAGTGAACAAAACTAACACTGCTTTTGTTTGTCACTATAAGGCGCATAAGCATATAAGCTGCAGTCGCTAAACTTTCCAAGAAAAAAGCTTTTTTTTCAGATCTAACGGTTACTGTTGTCATGATGCAAAAAGGATTCTACTTGATATCGATACTAAAAAAAAACCTCTTTACCATTTTTGATACATAAACAATAAAAAAATATTTTTTTAGTCCCATTGACAATGATAGACCTAAGATCACATGGTTCTTAAAAACTAAATTCTAACTGCGTAAATAGGTTCATCTCTAGTTGATGTCCAAACCCTTTGAAATGGGAAGGTGGAACCGAATGAACACCTGCCAGGCCTCCCATTGAATATGGATTGGGTGTCTAGTGCCCTCAGTGAAGCCAAAGAGTTAAAAAGGAAATGCAAAACCCCACAAATTACTATCTAGAGTACTGCACAATGAAATTGCCAGTGAAAACAAGTTCTGTTGACATGCGGTTGTTGAAAATTTGAAAAATAAAATAAAATACATACAATTCTGCCTACAGAGGTTGCAGGATGTCATTCCAACGAAAAAAAGAACCCTTTTACCAATCTGGTGTTTATTTACGATTGTAATCCATTGATTGCAATCTATTGATTGCAATCAGGTGCTCCAATTTTTATCGGCAAACCTCGTTAGTTTAATTGTATGTGTTGGATCGGTTTGAACAGTGGCCCCTAAGGACTGGTTTTGAAGAATCGTGGGTTAATGAAAAAGACAACTTTATCATGTCCACTCCAGTGGAAAGTGTAGTGTTTAATAATATAATACAGTTGAATATATCTAAGTAGTAATTCTAGTGGCGAAACAAATGTAAAAAACAGCCAATAATCCTGGCAAATGGCTGGCCTGACATGTGTGCAGACATTTTATCAATGTTACTACCATATGACCTAATCAGAGTCCTCTAATCTACCTGGCCTTCCTGATTATGTTATTATTGCCCAATATCACATTCATCTGTGGCCAAGTCTAATACCGTATTTTTGCACGTGAAAAACTGACATAGAAACAGACACACCGTCACATTCCTTTATTTAATAAATCATTTTTGGTGTACTTTTGGTCTCAAATGTGGTTTGGGAACTACTTTCCCTGCTTTGCTTGTCATTTAAGGAGCAAAATGTTTAATCCAATTACATGAGTTGTACTTTAAAATCTCTCCAGGGGAAATTTTACTGACCCCTGAAAGTAATTTCACTCCTCACCAATAACTAGTTGGCAATTAATATTATTATATTGAATGTTATTACTCTTTAAAAATTGTCATCACAGCATGTTTCATAAGGCAAAATCATTAAAGATTGCAGGTTTCGGCCAAATAATTCAGTGTGAATTAGCCTCCTTTATGTTGAAATAATAGTGAAAAGTGATGATTATCTTAGGATATGATTAATATAGAGTGCTAGTTTATCCGTTTATGCATCTTAATAATTGAATCAGTACTTTGATAGAAAAGATAGAAAAGTGTTTATCTTTAATGGCATGAAAGGATAAAACAGTGAGCTGAAATACTTGCAAGCTCCAAAACAGGGAGTTTCCAGCTTTATTTTATTTTATCTTTTCATTCATCTTACAGGGAATTTAAGTGCTCCTCAGCGCAGCAGTGCAATTAAGTAAAGCTGTGCAGTGTATGGAATTGCCGTGTGCCTGATCAGAGTGTTCTCGAGGAAACGATATTCACTCTCATTTTCCTCCGAAAACTATTAAGTCAAACATATGAGGCCAAATAAAAAGAAAATAAAAAACAAATTTGATTTACGGCCACCCAATGGTACAGTGGTTCTTCCGTCTGAATTTGGTGTAGGCGGTCTGGGGTTGATTCCCACTCGGTGGCAGTGTGAGTGGTAGTCTGTCTACGACTGACTGGCGACCATTCTAGGTTGTAGCCTGCCTTTAGCCCGAAAACAGTTGGGTAAGGCTTCAGCAACCCACGCAACCCATTTAAGGATGGGTGGTATGGACGATGTATGAATGAATGAGTGTATAATTTGATTTACCAAAATCGGAATTACTGGTAGGCCACTTATTTCTGTTGGGTGGTGTTTGCATGGTTTAAAACGGAAATGTTTGTCAGTGCTAATATCATTGTGTCATTGCATCATTGATGTATCACTCATCTTCCATACCGCCCAGCCTCGAAAGGTTTGTGAGGTTGCTGGAGCCTAACCCAGCTGTTGCCGGGCAAAAGACAGACTACGACCAAGACTGGTCACCAGTCAGTCACAGGGCACACAGAGAGACAAACGACCATCCGCAGTCCCAATCATACGAGGCGGCTTGTCATTATATTACTGATTGTTGTAAATTGATTACTACTATTGTACCTGAAGAAGGTAACATTATGCATTCATACAATTCAGAGCTTGCTAAACACTGCATTCTTTGGATACAAATGACCTATAATTACTTATATTCTTTGACAGTTTCGTTTTAGAATGATTTCACATACCTCTATGCTCAATTTGTGCATCATTGATAACATTTCTTCCAATGCGTTTGTGAATGAGAGCCATTGTTCCTATTGTGGGAGGCATAACTGACACCTCAAATAATTATGCCAGACAAAAAGGCCCACACAACATATACAATCCTTAAAATGTTTTGGTCGCCAAACTGAAGATTTACTGCAATTGGAGATACTGTCCATAAATTGGAAGATGAAACCAACAAAACACTTGTCAAAATGTATCTCACTCAATGAATTAGTTGAGTATAATGTTGAGGAAAAGAAAATATGATATGAAATATCTCACAATTTCAATGAGCAATTTATTCATTCATTCGTTTTCTGAACCGCTTTATCCTCACCAGGACCAAGGGGAGTGCTGTAGCCTAGCCTAGCTGACTTTGGGCCAGAGGCCGGGGACACCCTGAACCGGTGGCCAGCCAATGGCAGGGCACAAGGAGACAAAGGACAACCATTCACGCTCACACTCATACTTTGGGGCAATTTAGAGTGTTAAATCATCCATGTCTTTGTAATGTGTGAGGATATCGGAGCACCCAGAAAAAAAACAGGGAAGAATGCAAAGTCCACAAAGGTGGACCGACCTGGATTTGAATCCACGACCCCAGAGCTGTGAGGCCAACCTGCTAACCATGCAAGCCACCGTTAATAAGAGTTGATGATTTCTTTTTAAAAAAATGTTTTAGAATTCTTGCATACAAAAAAGAATGTGCTAAAGTAATATTTGAAATATCTAAAACTTCAGATTCAAAAATACCTTTTACTTACATTGAATAAATTATATTTCGACTAAGGAACTTGCCATGTATTTCTTGTCCTAACTAACGGATATCATTATGTATTCTTTGTCACTTCGATTGAAACTGCTATTCATTCTTCTGACACGGCAATTTTTCTATAAGCAGCAATTGCTTTGTATTTGATCGGCCATTGCAAAGATATCAGCATCAGTGCATTGTGGGCCAGACAAAGCAAGACTGGGCCGCCTCTGTTATAAAGCCCTGCTGGGCAAGGCCCGATGCCATTAGATGGCTCGACAGTCCCACTCCTGCCATTCCCTCAGGCAACAGATGGACACACTGTGTCAGGATGGCTATTTTATTTGCTGCTCAAATTTGTTTTTGTATTCTTAAAGTGAGCCCATCAGGTTTAACACCGTGTTTGTTTTATCCACATATTAGTAGTACACAAGGTAAAAACTTGCCTCTTATCACTAAACAACTTAACAGCACCAGCAAATGCACTGCAAATGTATAACTATAAGATTTATTTCTTTAAATCTAGCCAAATAATTTCCCCCAGCTTGTTTTGAGTGCTAAAATGAGTTAAAAATTAATGTGTAAGAATGTTCTACTTTTTTTTAAATACAACTATTTTCTTTGTTCTTATTAAACTCTTATATCTTCACACAAGGTCATTTTTCAAGTAAATCAGGAGAAAAATGTTTTTTAAACAATATTCCGAACATTTTTTATTCTGGAATTCAAAATATTTCTGACATTTATTTTCCCCCTCTAAAATAAGAAACCCTCTAATATAACTAACAAATCCCATTTATTGTCATCTCAAATAGCTCAAATTTCAAGAGGTGTAGACTTTTTTTTCATCAATCTTACGTACCGCGGATCCTCGTGAGAGTTGCCGTAGCCTATCCCAGGTGACATCAGGCTCGCCAATCGCACACACAGAAAGACAGACGACCATACTGTCATCAGCCGGAATCGAGCCCACACCTCCCCACACCAAAGCCATACAAGTGAACCACCAGGCTGCATCATGACAGCATTGTTGTCAATAATTTTGAAAGACAAACAGGCCTTTATAAATCCTAATGCATGGGAAAGGTTTAAAATACAGTTCATCTTTTGCTTGATAGTGATTGAAGCTTTTTAAAGAATTGATTTCCTTAATTTGTTGCTTAGAATAGGTGATTTTTGCTTATTATATGCAAAAATGACACATAAATGTAGAGCTTAAAATTTCCTGATATAAAAGTACTAATATATTTTTTTTCTATTTTAAGAAATCTAAATGCCCTGGCAGATAATTTCACTTATTTCTAGTAGATGTAAATTAAAAACAAGGGAATTGAACTCATTTTATGTAGGTGTGTTTTTACAGTGTGGATATTCTCTACTTCATCTTGTTTAGTTTATAGCTAGTAGACGTTGCATAGATTTGAACTGGGAGGGTAGGAACGAATGTTAAACAGTTAAATATAACAACACTTGGAGGAAGCTGCGGTGAAAGCTTGGAAAAAGCCTAAAAAGAATGCAAAAGTTTCTTGACATAAGTAGGTCACAGCTTGATGCACTTAGTGCAGTTGAGGTCCAGCAAGGCTTCTCTATTGGCCTAGACAATTTGACAATACACATACATACATTCCTAATGCAATGTGAACAGTGTAGTAATTCAGATTTTGTTCAAACCTTAACCAAGGCATAATTAGTAGGCAGATATATAAATAGGATGCGGATCCAAAGTGAGTGCAGTCTGGCCACTCACGTCGCGCTCCTCTAACCTATATGCCACTAAAAGGGAAATATATCTCACTAAACAGATGATGTTTTGTGCCACTTAAAACAATTTATTCACATTAGTGGCTGCAATTATTCTTGTAACATGAATGGCTACATAAAAAGCTTGGATTTAAGACAAAATGGGGATTTCAGCATGCCTTGCAGTGTAAAAGTCAAAGTAAGCCATTTCTGTAGTTCAAGTACCAGCTTTTTGTCACATATAAAGTCAGTCCATGATATACTAGTGCAGCCCGTCTGCCTCACACTCCTAGGGTCGAGGGTTCGATCCTCACTGTGGAGTTTGCATGTTTTCCACAGCCTGGTGTGGGTTTTCTCTGGGTAATCCAGTTCCTAATATACCAAAAACATACAGGATAGGCTGGTTGAACACTCTAAATTGTAGTAGCTAGTTAGCGTAGTAAGCACCCCCGAGACCCTTGTGAGGATCAGAAAATCAATGAATGAGTGAATGATTATATTGATGAGAAAATGTTTTATAACAGAGAAATGATCATTGCAGTGTGTGATACAACATTAACTGTCGATATTATCAAAAGTATTTTGTCGTGTAGCAGCTGGCTCAAATATTATTTTAAGCAAACAGTAGTTTGTACTCTAATTTCCAATGTGTTTTGCTCCATTGAATTGAACATCCTCCTTTTAATAATATCCCAGAGCATTCTTATCTGAGTGAAACATGTGGCCAGAAGATGCAGGGTAAAAAATAAATGGAGGTAGTATTTGAAGATATTGTTTGGATATGTTAAGAATTGAGTACAAAAAAGGAACACACTTTTCAGGAACCTGACCTTTGATTTTACAAATTTGTTTTGATTAGTTTTACAATGGAATTTCTATCATTCCAGATTTTCTTTATCTGTCAATCAGTTTCATCAGAATCAAAAGTATATTTCTACTCAATTTTGAAAACCAAGCTCCACTCTAAATTTCAAGGTGAAAAATGATATATATGTCATTGGAATGATGAGATTATCCTCTTTCCAATTATACCAAATGAAAAAATGGGTCACTGTGACTCATAATCTGTAGATGTATGCGTCATTGCCTCAAAAAAAAAAAAAAAAAACACGAAAAAAACAACAGAATTGCCCAAAGAGATGTAAAATTGAACGGTGGTGCGATAGTTATATATGTGACTCTCAGGACGAGGGAGCGATGGCTTGGCAAATTTCTCCTCAGGCACCCTTTTGCAAAGTGTTAAAGACTTTCTATGGTTGACATTCATATTGAGTGTGATCAAATGTAAATAAACTATATTTACCTCTTGCTATTTCTAGATAATTTAGTATTCATTTGGAAGTCAAATTTCCCTGCTGACCGATAAAAACAAAAGCTTATTGTAGTCACCTTAAAATAAAATAAAAAGCCCTGGCAGATTTTTCAAATTTATTTTATTTTTCCAGGTTTTTTTAATGAATTGTTTTTCTTCTTTTGTTTTTCAAATAATTATTTTTCTTCTCGGGTTGTTTTTTGATTTGATTTTCTTTAGTTTTTTGTTGAAAAAAAAAGATTTTAATAACGGCCTGTTTTTTTTTTAAATTTATTCTTTAGCTGAATCCAATAAGCTTCCTTAGGTGTATAGATATATACTTTACTTCTTGAAATGGAATGTAAGATGAAATGCAATTTAGTCTTCTCCCGCATTTGACATTTGTGAGATTTGAAGTACCTGAACACCTCATTGGCAGCCATTGACAGAGATAGTTATCCCCTCCATTTAAACTAGGTCGGTGGCCACATTCAATGACTGCCACCTTCCACTATTAAATCTTTACTATTATGTTATTATTCTATACACGCAGCGGAAAGTGGGTATCTTTGATTCCCATGAAGTCGAATTGGTTTGATGCATTACCTTGTGACTACAAAGGAATCTCGTCACCTTCATTATTCTTTGTCATTTGACAATCTCTCAAAGAAATCAGATCATTTTATGTGCATCATTTTTGCATCAACACTTTTATGTGAAACAAGAAATATGCATGTGATTACTGTGTACAGTTGTCTCTGTTTAACCAAACATGGGTTGCAGCAGCATATGGTGCACGCCTGTGCCCAGTCCATCTTCTTCCTGCAGAACCATGCCAGTTTTCTCCCTCCGACTTCTCAAAGGCTAAATTACATTTTTTTTCTCATTTAAAAATAGAGGCCTCACATGTTCTCTCTACACACACAAACACTAGTCACCAGTTACTCTACATGCACCTCAAAGATCCACATGTACGTCCATAAAACTAACCAAAACCATCAGCAATTTAAGGCATGCGTGGCGTGACATAATGCTACTCTGTAATTTACCATGTAAAGATGCATTCAAGCACAGTGAGTACAAAAATTGAATTTGGTTGCCTGTATTGGTTAAAGAAGAGCAGGAAACTAAGCATCAGCGCTGATTGAAGGCAGACTGGCTTAGGAAACAGAATGAGAATTTTAGTGGATGGGAGGTTTCAAGGAGGACTCTGGAGACTTGGTGGGCTATCAAAAGAAGCAAACACACAAAAAGTTCCACCTACGCACACAAGACTTCTGAAAACATAGGACAGCTTGTTGTAGGCAATGATGTGGGAGAGGAGTGAGAGGTGTGAGGCAGCAATCAACACTTATTTTTGAATTGTTGTTATAATTAGTTTATATCAGCATTGCAGTGACTCATCTCAGCCAAAACTCTTTAGAGATGTCCAAGCTTAAGTGCAAGTAGTTACACTTTTGCTTCTTAGTTTGGCATGTGACATACTGTATACTCAGGTGTAGCGTTTCTAGATTATTTTTAATGAAAACACTCACTTGTTATTTTTACTGCTCTGGCAAATTTAAAGTAAATGCTGATACACCTTTTAACCAGTAACCGGCATATGCCTTTACCTATACTCTAAAGTTGAAAATAATGTTAAGACCTACCGTATACCATATGTACATCTATGTATATATATACATGTATATGTGTATATATATATATATATATATATATATATATATATATATATATATATATATATATATATATATATATATATATATATATATATATATATATATATATATATATATATATATATATATATATATATATATATATATATATATATATATATATATATATATATATATATATATATATATATATATATATATATATATATATATATATATATATATATATATATATATATATATATATATATATATATATATATATATATATATATATATATATATATATATATATATATATATATATATATTTGTGTGTGTGTATGTATAAATATATTGCAAGTTCAGTTAGGTTCACTTACGTGGCATTTTGGTTTTGTTTAATTCGTTTTTCTTCTCATAAAATTTATTATTAGCGCAAGGAAAGTTCTGCATGCGGTTCTGAGGGCCTGCGGGAGTTTCCGCAAGGATGCTTTAAGTGTCAGACTGTTCATAATTTGTTTAGACTTTACAGGCATGACCCATGGTAACAAGACAAATGCAAGAAAGAAGGTTGAGCTAAAAGCTCATCTTACTTCACTACTGTAGCTAAGGATAGAGACACGACTGCCGGCTCAACTACACATTCTGGTTTGCTTGTTCAATTTATCCATGAACAAAGGCAAGTGGAAAAATCCATATGTTGGCAATTGCCGCACAGATATTAACCTTTTTATAAAGGCACAATTTGACAATGAATCGAGATGAATATGACAAAATCAGATAGATCTTGTCACTGCTACCAGATGTGTGCAGAAAACTGTAACCTTGGATAATTACAGGTTTGGAAAGCTAATGGTTCATTCACCTGACTCCAGTGTGGGCAGAGTTGCTCACTGGTGATGTGGTTGTCAGTACAAAAGGTTGCCTGTCTCTATGTGTGCCCTAAGACGGACTGGCGACTAGTTTAGGGTTTATTCTGCCTTTTTCCCCGAGTCAACTGGGATAGCCTCATGATCCTAACATGATTAAGATCTGTTGAAAATAATTGAATGAGTCTTTGCAGGTTCGTGCTACTAGGGATTCAAAGCTTCAAAGCTTTCACACATTTTAGATTTTATCATTGTTACCACAGTTTACCTTTGTTTTAAATTTATGAAAATAGAGTGAGCGGCCCGGCATATGAGTGGTTAGGGCGTTGACCTCAAAGCTCTGGGGTCCTGGGTTAAAATCCAGGTTAGTCCATCTGTGAGGAGTTTGTATGTTCTCTCAGGGCCTGCATGGGTTTTCTCCGGGTACACCAGTTTCCTCCCACATTTTTAATATATGCATGGTAGGCTGATTGGTCACTAAATTGCCTCGAGGTATGAGTGTGATCGTGAAAATGTGTCCGTCTGCAATTGGTTGGCCATCGATTCAGGGTGTCCCCCAAATCTAGCCGCCAAAACAGCTGGGATAGGCTTCAGCACCCCCGCAACCCTTGTCGGGATAAAGTGGTTTAGAAAATATTTGAATGAAACCAGGATGCAAAAGACCCCAAAAAGGTCACTTTTATTTATTAACACAAGTTCTATTAGATTTAGGATTAGATTAGATAACTTTATTCATCCTGTATTCAGGAAATTCAAATGCAGTAGTGGGTGATAACAGAGGAAAATACATTTTACATATAAATAAATACATAATAATTAAGTGTGTTGCATGATATATGTATTTATTTATGTGTAAAATGTATTTTTCTGTGTCTCTATTCTCACCCGCTACTGTGACTGACTCGCAACTAGTCTTTCCTTTTCAGTTAGCTGGGATGAGAAGAACCACATTGTGATTGTAGTAAAATTGTTAAATGCCGTGATCTGATGTCTATCCCAAGCAAACTACTGTGCAGATGACCACAGTCAACCAAGTGAGCCACTACACAACAGGGATTCAGTATAAAATTATTATTATAATCACAACATTTTCATTTCCATACGTGTAATCATTTAGATTTGTTGTTGTCAGTGTGAATGTTTTGCTGCATGTGCATTTCAAAGTTGTTAAGTGTGTTGACTCGCAGGGACCTGACTGGCATTTAGGCTGAATATTCCCACAAGCTGATGTGTAATTAATTAGCCTGCTGTTCTCAGACACAGCATCCTATCAACCCTCCTCCACCCCTACCTCACCCCCAATCTCATGAACTTAAGTGGGGATAATTATTTCCACAGGGAACCTTTCATCCAGCCCACCACAAACTCACAAATTGCCCCAGCCCCAAAGACACATGCACACGGGTGCGTGCATGCGCATACGCATGTATAGCCTAATCACTGCCATCCTTTACACCTTTAAAACTGTTAACTAACACAGCGTGTTACAACAGCTTCCACCAGGCTTCTCTGTGTCCCCATCTTGATAACAAGGAAAAAGAACACTCATTTGACATTTTGGCTTTGCAAAATTAAACACAAACCTACTACTGTAGTATTGGTCTATCGGAGAAAAAGACACTTTAAAGGTCATTAGGGTTGAGATTTAACTAGTTCTTGGTTTAGCCTTGATGTCGGTCGTCTCTGGAGGAACCGAGCTCTTGGTAGACGTCGGAAAGCTGCGGGAGCCCGCCTTCCTCATTAACCTCATCATGTTCCTCGGTGTACGTTGGCCAGGGAGTTGCCTCATTTTTTCCCCCCCTCTCAAGGTGATGTCAGAGTATTGCTGACTCGAAATCCCTATTGACTGAGGAAGGTATTATTTCTGCTCTCCAAGGAAAGGGTTCTGACCTGGGTTTGTTCAGGAGAACAGATTAAAGCAAACGAGAAGTGAGACTAGAGGAGAATAAAGGCCAGAGCTTTTTTTCTCAAGTTGACAGCTTTATGCTTAAGCACCACAGGGAGAGAAGGAACTCAGCAACATTTCTGATTCTGAGGGCATTTGTAGTCCTAGGGCATTAATGTCTTACTTTGTTTTAGTGATTTGGAAGGGCTGCAGGTGCAGTATGACAATAACATTGGAATCTTCTTTTTTGCAGTAGCTGCCAGATGGCCTAGTGGTTCATTTGCCTGATTTTGATGTGAGCAGGCGCAAGCTCGATTCCTGCTGGTGGCGGTATGATTGTGAGTGTGACTGGTCATTTGTCTCTCTGTGTACTCAATGGCTGTCCAGTGACGGGTCTGGGGTGTAGTCTGCCTCTCATCGGAAGTCAGCTGGGATAGACTCCAGCAACCCCCTTGCAACGCTTAGAGGGATGCGTGGTACGGAAGATGAATGAATGCATTCTTTTGTATATCTAATGTATACAAAAAAAACTATAACAAAGCTAAAGAAAAATGCTGGTGTATCATTTGACAAAGTGGGGTACAACTCTTTCAATAAAAGTTTGTATGTATGCATGTAACGTATTTTCCTGACTACAAATCGCACTTTTTATTATAGTTTACTGGGCCTGCGACAAATTTTCAAATGCGACTTAGGATATATATTTTTTCCCTTCTCTGACCACCAATATTCTGTATATTGTTTTGTTAACTGAAAAACTGTTATTTTCATAGATACCTATTTACCTTGATGTATTTCATTTTACTATTGTTACTTCACAATTTGTTTGTTCTTTGTTTCTGATCAAATAAAAATATGTGACTTAGAGTCTGAAAAATATGGTAAATAAATGAGGACAAAATATAATGAAAACTGATGTATTTGCTGCTACCAAATTGTTTTAGGAGGAAATTCAGCTTCCCAAACAAATAGTTCTTGAATTATATACAATAAGGAAAAAATGTTTTCATCAGTGCTTTTGCCCACGTTATCTTAAACTTGTGCACTGCTGCTTTAATCATACACAAAATTTAAAATAAATTACTTTTCTCTGAATATAGGCAAGCAAGAGTCAGATTTCTTACTTTTGTTTTTTTACGAGTTATTTTGAAAAAAAAAATCTCACCTCATTTTCCTTGAGAACACTCACATTACGACCACCTTAGTACATCTGTAAACTTATATATTGCTTGTCACATACGTGAAGTGAAGGCCATCTTTTGTCCTTGTTTGAAAACAGCATATTTGATTACATGTGTTTCTTCATGTCCTGTCGGAGTTGGGAAAGCCCACCGAGAAGCTCATTAGAATCGTTGTTGCCAAGGTCATTTGATTACGTAGTACTGTCTTGTGACTTTAATATATGCTGCAATGAGGTGCCTGGAGGGGATGTTACTATGTATTCTAGAAGTGTAGGTTCATGTGAAGAAAGTTACAACCTTCGACCTTCATAAGATTTGGCTAATGATATGCTAGTTTCTGCTGAAAGGACACAGGCAGGCCAAATACAGGAATATGACAAGTATTGTATAAAAGTACAAGGGTTTTCGATTTAAGACCCAAATTAGACCATAACCAGGTGTTTTAACACAAAGTTTGTCATTAACATCAATTCTACGCATCCCGTAAGGCACCATTTTTACTACACAGAACAATAGTTATCTTATGTCATGTGGATACATTTACTTATGGTCAAGGACCAATTAAAGATTCATTTTTGACTCCTTAATTTCTGACTCAAATTTTGGGGAATCTTGCTTTTGTCAGTCCTAAAATTTGTAAGATATAATGTAATATAATTGGAATTTAGATATATATTTTTCTAAATCATCTATTTTCGCAGAAGACACACATGCGCACACATTCCACATTCACACCATTTCATGCACTTGTAGCAGTTTTGTCCGAACCTTTTCACCAAAACCAGTCACTTAACATTATCCGTAAATATAAATCACTCTACTTTTCTAAAGCGGTTTACAAAGACCAAACACAGACACACTTGTATAGACATTACAAATAAGCCCTTCCTCATCCCTGAGGCCCATTTCCTGTTGAACTCTATATTACCTGCCACGTCTGGCAGCCCTTGTTTCACCTGGCCTCCGTTTCCCTTAAACCATATGTCGAGACAGAGAGGGTGACTGTTCCACTGTCAAATGTTTCAATTGGAAAAAAAAACTCTCATGACGAAATCTTTCCAAGGAATACAACAATACACACACACACACACACACACATATATATATATATATATATATATATATATATATATATATATATATATATATATATATATATATATATATATATATATATATATATATATATATATATATATATATATATATATATATATATATATATATATATATATATATATATATATATATATATATATATATATATATATATATATATATATATATATATATATATATATATATATATATATATATATATATATATATATATATATATATATATATATATATATATATATATATATATATATATATATATATATATATATATATATATATATATATATATATATATATATATATATATATACATATATATATATATATACATATACATATACATATACATATACATATACATATACATATACATATACATATACATATACATATACATATACATATATATATATATATATATATATATATATATATATATATATATATATATATATATATATATATATATATATATATATATATATATATATATATATATATATATATATATATATATATATATATATATATATATATATATATATATATATATATATATATATATATATATATATATATATATATATATATATATATATATATATATATATATATATATATATATATATATATATATATATATATATATATATATATATATATATATATATATATATATATATATATATATATATATATATATATATATATATATATATATATATATATATATATATATATATATACCGGATTTTTAGATTTATTCATTTTAACAATATTTGGGTGATCATTATCATGACAGAATGAAATATTACCAGTCTGAAGAACGAGTTTGCCTTAATTAGGGACTCACCTTCCAACTTATTTGTTGACCAAAGTCATGCAGTTATAGTTACATTGCTGTAAACACTTTAAATTAAAGGTTTCAAAAAAGAGCAGCCAGCTTTGAGATAGCCAACGGAGACTGGAAGACATGTGATTGGGTTTTAATGTTTTTGCTTCTTATACGTTCACTTCCCCCACTGGCATATGTATGTACAATTTCAAATTCCTGACCTGAGACCTTGTAAGAGTGTAACATCTCCAGAAGGCAAGATAAAAGTAGTTATTTTTTTTCTCCCCCTCCCTCTATAATGGTAGCCTTTTTTGTCCATTACATGTCATTACAGGGAGCTGCATGTAGTTATTTGTGTCTTGTGGCTGCATACATGTGCACAGAAGGAACTCATTTGTATGGGAGGTGTGTCAGACCAAAATGAGCGACTGATTTCAGATCGGGGAAGTTGCAGGCATCCAACGAGAATGTCATTGCGAGCTGTACTTGGTGGTGTACCGCGACATAGACAACAATATCTGGTGTCTGGTATCTAAAGGCGTAAAATGACACAGTTTAAAGTTTCTATTTGGAGGAGAGCTGAGAATCTTCAGTCATTGGTGCGTCTGACAAAAGCTGTTATTGCAGAGATTTCTAGACTGCAATTTGTCCAGTGCACTGTTGCCTATTCAACTTTCGAGTTTTGGGGTTGCTCGGGGAAATTTTCACTTAGTGTTGCAAGACAGAATTTTGAGCTACAGAAATACTGACGCTCAAGCCGAGTGGAAAAAATAAAGGCATTTTTGGAACAGCACACTGCCAAATAAAGACAGACGGCCCTCTCTGTTGCCTGAGCTAGGGAAGAACATACAAACATTTAGACATACAAACACTGACACAAGACTATCAGTTCAATAACAAGACTGGTCATAAGTTATGTTTGAGGGATGTAGTCTTTTCTGAGTGTTAAGACTAATGGAAATAGCGGCCACGCTATTGATTACAATCAGAATTATGGAATGTTAGACACGCAATTTTTTTCTGTTCATATTTGTATTAGTTCTGATGAGATCGGCTAAGATATTTATAGAAAAATAACAGCAATAGATGTTAATCCACTTTAGAGCAGCGGTATTTAACCTTTATTCCACGCATGACCAATTTTATATATGAAAATATTTCTGTAAGGCACAGGTAATTAAATGATAAGATTAAATGTCATTTCATAGTATTCAATCTGAATACAACTGTTCCACTTGATATTATGCAATTAAACCAATTGTATACAAGAAGATTTACAAGTGGAAGTCATGGGCTCATTTTCCTGAGCCAATTGTGGTGTTGGTTGGCAAAATTAACCCACAAAATAAGTCCTCGTTCATATCCTATTGGAGGAAAATTGCACAAAACCATGAAAAATTGCCTTGGGTGGATCATCAATGGTCACACAACTGAATTCCGTATCACAGTGAATTATTTATCCTTTAACAACTGTGCCGCAATTTTATTACATTTTCTTATTATGGTTTTAGCTAAAAATGTATTATTTGCTATCTTTTTCCTCTCATTCTGTCCAAAATGTTCAGGGCAAATGCCTCTCGTAGAAGGCAGAATGACTTCAGGGTTTCTTATCTTTGGCAATGTGGTCTGAAACTAAGAATGATGCTTTCAGGGCAGCCTCGTTTGTTGAGGTGGTAACCCGTAATAATTATAGTTTTACTTCAAGTTGCCTTTTTTCCCCAAAAATTGAGAGAGCATGTCATGTTTAAATTGGGGTATTTCAATTGAGTACGGGAAATACGTTTTGATGGTTTTCATTGCTCTATTACTTATCTGTTCACCGCAAATACTACGAAGCAGGTGTCCCTTTTCTGCATCACCTGTTGCAATGAATCCGCAAATGAGTCAAAATCTTAATATTTTCTGAAGCTTTCTCTTGCACTTCTGTGGTCTCATTTGCTTATTTCCTCCGTAAAATTCTTCTAGAGTTTTGTTTTTTACTCATTTTCTTCAAGAGATAGTTTGTGGTTATCTTAAGTTTATAAATGCTGATAGCTTTTGTGTGGAATTATATAACTAAATAAAAATAAAATGTCAACTACGGCCATAAGGTAAAGGTGCTAACAGTCTTTTTCAAAATGAATTAAAAGTGCTAAAAAAAACTCTCTAAGAATTACTATGAAATAGGTTGTATACGTACCAGTATCAGAGGGTCCACAGACTTTTTGGAAGATAAGGCACCCCTGATTTTGAGAATAAAAATAATGTCAGAGTTGTATCTATATCTGATAGTCAGCATTTCGGTTTTTATTTTATGTTATCAGTATAACAACACTTGCTATAGCCTCATTTTTGGCAAGCTTTTGCACAAGTTAAATAGTGAAGTGTAAGAGAAAAATACGAAGAATAAATAAATACATCTTGGTTGTTATTGTGAATAAAATACAAGTATATTTATTCATTTTCTGAATTGCATATTCTCACACTGCCTCTATCCCAGCTGACTTCGGGGACGAGGCAGAGGAAACTGAATTGGTGGCCAAACGGACAAACATTCACTCTCACACTCATACCTAGTAGCAATTCAACCTGCATATCATGAATGTGGAAGGGGACCGGAGTACGCAGAGAAAACCCACGCAAGCCCAGGGAGGACATGCAAATATCACACCAATAGGCTGAAATAACACTTTCCAATGGGAATGTCTAGCTCCCATCAAAATTTAGGCCATCTTGGGTGAACTCATCCAGCTGGATATAATAGCAGAGATTATGAAATCAGGCTTGGTATCTTAGACATAACATGTGGGTCTGTTTACATTCTTGCATTGCAGGCAGGATATGCTGGTGTTAGAGCCCACACCATTATCTTTTCAGAGACAGGAGGCAAGAGAGCTGTCAAGCTAGTAATAGCAGACATCCGCATATGCCAGATAAAGAAGGCATTCCTTCATTATTTTAGAACTCCAAATAATAGTCTTCATTTTTTCAACAGTGATATTTTGATATTATTTTAGAGGTCAAAATTCCAGAATGTACTCAAAGATCTCTCCTAAATAGGTCTAATCTTGGAAAGTATAGTTACATTTTCAAACTTTACTGACAACACAATTCACAATCTAAACATTCCAATGGATCCCAAGTTTTTTTTTCAATTGTTAGTTGGGATTTTATTGTCTTTATTTTGTTTTTTTTTCAGTTATGACTGTAGGTAACGTGTATGGAAATTCATTCAAATCAGTTAGAATGAAGATATTTATATACTTATAAGGGTGGCCGGTGGATGAGTGATTAGCACGTCTGCCTCACAGTTCTGGGGTCCTAGGTTCGAGTACAGTACAGTCCAGTATTGGTACAGATAAGCCTATGCACACTGCCTTTGCACTCTGGTCCTTCACAAGTTGATCATAGACATCAAATTGTGTGGGGCCAATAAGCATTCTCTTGTGAAATGAAAATAATCACTTGTAGAGGTCCAATCCATTTGAAGTGGGAGGCTAAATAAACGTTATTTCATTGGTTGCTAGCTTTCCTACTTCAAAAGGTATGGACGTCTAGTGTAGCGGAATCAATAGCAGACAATGACTCAAGCAGTGTCGGACCAAGTCATAATAGCAATTACTCTACATTCAATATCCAGTCTATTTTTTTTTCTCCAAAAATTGGGTGTCGGAATCAGTAGCGGGAGGCCAACCCAAAAAATATTTGGTCAGTCCTGCATAAAACCACACGTTGCATACCTTTATGGTCTAGCTGAGGATGGACACACGGGATTTCATTTTAAGAATCATAAAAATCTCAGGCAGACTGGTGAAAGAGTTGTAAAATCATTGGTCTCACAGTTCTGGGTCAAGGTGGGACCTCACTGTGTGCAGTTTTTTTCTATTAATACGTGTATATGTTAAAATAATATAAAAAATGAAATTGATAATTATAAAACAAATGAATTCAAAATTGGATTGGATAACTTTATTCATCCCGTATTCGGGAGATTACATCACACTACCTATAGCCCCAAGTCACTCTATAATTGGCAACAAATTTGTTTTTTCATATTTCATAGTATTTAAATCATTTGCCATTTAAATTGGAAAGATTCACTGTCAATGCATACTTGTCACTGTCAATGCATACTTGTCTGACCTATTGCAGGCGCAATTCACTCAATCTCATTTAGTAAAGGACTAATTGGACGTCTAGTGCCGTCAACAGCAGCCAACGAGTTATACATGCACCATAAAGGGATTTTAATCCTTTTTCTTTCATTAAAATAAGCTTCAAGTAAACTCTCCACCCCACTCACAAATGGTCTTGTTTACAACCAGCTATTCACTCAAGATGAGGATAAATTATAGAATTTCCTTTTCAGGAATGTTGAAATACATCTAAAAAGACTCATTTAAATAATGCATACTGTATGATTTCCAAGGAGAGATTTAGTTACATCATTAAAAATGACATTTGTTAATTCTCTCAATAGAAAATTCTGAGAGAAGCTATCAATTTTTAATTTCAAACTAACTCATTATCAGTGTTTGTGCACTGGAAGCTTAGAACTTTCACATCATACTGTATATGGTGCATCGCTATAGGAGTGGGGGATACTCACTGACTTGTATGGGTCTTGCATATACGTATATATATATATATATATATATATATATATATATATATATATATATATATATATATATATATATATATATATATATATATATATATATATATATATATATATATATATATATATATATATATATATATATATATATATATATATATATATATATATATATATATATATATATATATATATATATATATATATATATATATATATATATATATATATATATATATATATATATATATATATATATATATATATACATGCGTACACATACACTTGTGAAGAACATGTCATGGCTCTCTTGAGTTTCCAGTTATTTCTACAACTCAGATTTTTCTCTGATAGAGTGATTGGAACAGATACTTCTTTGTCACAAAAAACATGAAGTTTGGTTCTTTTATGACTTTATTATGGGTGAACAGAAAAAAGTGATTTTCCCCGGGCTTGTGTGGGTTTTCTCCAGTCACTCCGATTTCTTCCTACATCCCAAAAAAATAAGCATTGTAGGCTGGTTAAACACTCTAAATCAGGGGTGGCGAAGTCCGGTCCACGAGAGCCCCTGTCCAATCTGTTTTCCATATCACCCTCCTCTACCAGACCAGAATCAAATGATCAACTCATCAGCAAGCTGTCCAGAAGCTTCATACCAATCCCCATTATTTTATTCAGGTGTGTTGGAGGGAGGGAGACATGGAAAACAGACTGAATAGGGGCTCTGGAGGACTGGATTTTTCCACCTGTGCTCTAAATTGCCCCTGGGTATGAGTGTATGTGTGAATGGCCTCTCCGTGTCCTTGCGCCCTGCGATTGGCTGGCCACTGAATCACCCTGTTCCGTTTCTTCTGCCAGTAGTTAGCTGGGATAGGCACCCCTTGTGAGAATAAACAGTTCAGAAATTGAATGAATGAATACATATGTATTGTTTACCGCATGACAACATCTCATCTCATCTCATTTTCTGAACCGCTTTCTCCTCATTATGGTGGCGGGGGTTGCTGGAGCCTATACCAGCTGACTCCGGGCCAGAGGCGGGGGACACAAGGAGACGGACAACCATGCACACACATACCCATACCTAGGGGTAATTTAGAATCTTAGGACAAAAATAAACATCTTGAAAAGGAAACAAAAATGGTCAAGAAATAACACTTAATAAAGTCGTAGCCTTTATAATATGAAGCGCCAGGAGCAAAATGTCATGCGGTCGGTGTTTGATTCAAGACAATACTTGCTCATGACATTGAAGGCAATTTCTGTACATACAGAGGTATTCTACAGTTGAGAAAATCTCAACAATCCTTTCTTCAGTCTAATCTTTCATCTCTTTTCCAATAGAGGTAATTATTAGAACAGTCACAGGATTCTGATTCATTAATGACGCTTTCATCTGAGACTCTCTGCAGTGCCAAAGCCCATGCCAGCCTCACCATCTTAATTAGCTTCTGCTGCATTGGATCACGTTAAGGCCCCACAAGTAGTGTGAAAGTGATCTGAAGAGAAGGAAAGGGGGAATGGACAGGATAGCAATTCTCATAAGTCTTTGATACATCACTCATGCTACACTAATTCAAACAGACTCTCAATGCACACAATTTTGTGGGTACCCGCCAAAATTATTTGGAGAGCGACTGCAAAGGAGATAATTGTGTCAAGTAGACTTCTTATCTGCTGACGGTTCAGTCTAAACTCCCCCAGTTCATGTAGAAAGGTGGATATTTGATAATTCGGGTTGGAAGACACAATCTAAAGGCTAGACGAACATTAATATTGGAAAGTATGAGAATGTAATGTGTAGTCTATATATTCAGATTTTTGTTATTATTATTTTGTCTCAAAAGTGGTTAATTTTAGTTACCTAATCAGTCTAAGATATATATGCTAGGCCAGGGGTGGCCAACCAGTCAGAGACCAAGAGCCGCATTTTTTACTGTGTTACCGCAAAGAGCCACATCATACACATACCTTTGCTCAGCCACATTTATTGTAAATGTCACACACCAGCATAGTAATGACATAAATTGACTCCTACAGCACTAACAGCACAGGCCAGTCATTATCAACAATGAACATTGTGTGCACTGTCTCACACAGACAAACTCTCAGTTCAACCAAGTCCACAAACAAAAATATAATAATTTACAATAGCGTTTTTCTTTTGCTATGCATGTTACTTAGTGGGACTTCTGGCATAAAATCAGAGCCTATTTTTGCGCAACAATCGCTCCTTGTGAGCTGTCATTTATTATGAATGGCTTTTAAGTAGCGCGCCCACCACGTGGTGTACGCCTCACTCTTCTATTGGCTGCTCCCGGCTGAGCACTCTCGCCTTGGTCTGCCTCGCAGGGGGTGTGGCTTTTTCAGCCGACGCTCGATCTTTGGGATACTTTTTGTGTGCGCGACGCTGTTCATTGTCGCTTCTGGTTCACGGGAGCTCTCCCACTCTGTTAAAAACGTTTACTTAAATGACCTTGCTCCTACTGGGAAACTTTGAGGTATTTTCATCCCGAGCACATGCGCATTGGACGAAAATACCGTATTGAACTCAAGCGAAGCGCACACGCAAATAAAAAGAAAACACAAATACAAACTTTGATATGGACGTAAGAGCCGCATGAAACCGGGCAAAGAGCCGCATGCGGCTCGCGAGCCGCGGGTTGGCCACCCCTGTGCTAGGCGGATGAGATAAAGCAATTCAAGTCATCGTAGTTCTGTTTGATTGTTTTCTTTTTTAAATACCTATTCATCTTTAAATTTCATTTTGAACTGGTGTACTTGGACTGGTAAAAAAGTGTTTATCACTTAATTGAATACATTTTCATCATTAAAACAATAAAATCAATTTAAGAGACGAGAAAAATTTAGAGCAAATATTTACCTTGAAATACGAGACACAATTTGAGATACGAGCATACGAGAGACCCAGGTGGCCAAGACGCGGGAGGGTTCTCTCTCATTACTGACACTGCGGCTTAAAATGTGATGTGCCACATAGTTGTGAAAATACGGTAGTTCGTTTCTATGGGAAACGTTGATTTGACGAGTAAATCGACATACGAGTTCAGTCCCGAAATGCATTAAGCTCGTATCTCAAGGTATGACTACACTACATAAACTTTATTCTTTTTAACCTCTTTGCATCAATCAACATTAGAGGCATAGATCACACCTACATTAAGCGTAGCCTAAATGAAGGCGTATTTTGGCTGAAATTGGAATTCTTCTTCTCTGGAGGCATTGGTTTGGGACGTTTTAAAGATTCATTAAGAATATTTTTCGAACGTTTCTTTTTTCTGAAAAAAAGTCACATTGTGACCGGCTGTTACCAGTAGTCCACCATCAAATCTTGGACATTTTTCAATGCTGTATCAAACAGAAAGACCAATATTAGAAAACACTGATCTCACAAGACATTGATGAAATTATACATTTGGCAAGTGAACTCTATTGTTTTGAAAAGTGACTCAATGTGTCTGACTTGGATGGTTGTTATATGACTCTGTGCATAATGTTTGGCTTAGTCTTTCGAAGACCACAATGGTAAGGAGGAAGCCCAGCCATCAAGAGACCGCATCAACATGTTGTTTTCATTTCCTGATATGACTACAACAGTTGTCTGTGGAACGCAGATGGCAAGTATCGAAACGGATTGCTCTCTACTAAAGGTTCTTCAGCCTCAGGCCCAAGAGCTTTTTTCTATGATGTCGTGCTGGTTGGAAGTGAAATTCATAATTTTTGGATGACTTGCACTGACGCACACACACGCAAATGCAATTTGAATTGCTGCAGAAGTCTGCTGATTGCTTACGCACCCTGGCACACTAACCATGTTAAGAAATGAGCTTTATGTCTTTGAAAATTGGAACCATACCAATGTTTTGCATTACCCATATAAAAAGATAAAAAAATGTGATTAAAACCAGCACGTATTTCAAGGTACGAGCTTTTGGTTTGATCGACAAGATGAGCGAAATACTTCTAATACTTATTTATATTGGTCTCATTCTCATACCTGGAGAGTATACATGCATTGTCAACATCTATTCCATGTGTTTTATATGATATGTTTGTATGGGGGAGGCCCCCAAAACAGAATCCAGACCGTACTCCAGACAACACAGCTGGATAGGGGTGCCTTTTATGCCACACTGCAACATGTTCCCTCAAACCCCAGTTAAACACCTCATAATCTCATTAGAAAGATTCTACGCTTGCCTGCTGGCTGCTGCACAAAACACGCCAAAAAAATAAGAGGAAAGTACACAAATAAAAGCCCATCATATTGACATATTTGTGCCAGTTCATGTAATCATCCTGTGCCTTGTTATGTACGGCGGCGCTTCTTCAATCCACTCTGCTCAGTCATGTCTCAGCATTCACCAGTATTTATTTAATCAACTTTTCAAACAACATTTACACTTTTCTGCGGTTCACTGAGTGCGGGTGAGTAGGATGAATGTGTGTCTTATCTGTTTTCTGAGGGATTTCGTGTTGCTTTTTAAGTATGGAACATGCTTCTGAAAAGTGTTGATGATTAAACGTTCTGTTCTTCTCTGTAGTAACAATGTCACAAAACTGTTCCTGTATATGCCTTGTTTTCAACCGAGGCCTGGCATCAGCCAGACTCCTAAATGCAAATAGGGGATGAGTTATGGACCTTGCAACTACAGCTAGGGCCCCAAAGAGCCAAGGAAACACATTTAGCAAGATATGAACTCGGAAAAAAAGTTTTTTTGCAGAGTTTCTTTCTTAGCCAAACACTCTTTCTTCCTCTTTCCGCCCCCATCTTTGACTTAGATACTCCGCCTTCCTTTCCTTCCTACCACCCCATTTTCTCATTCCTGGCTTCAAAGTGATATTTATGCTAAAACTGGTGTTTTCCTTGCTCCCAAGGGCACAAACTTCTCTGAAGGAATTCATGTTTCTACAGTTCTACAAAAGTCACAAAAATTAGGAAAGAAGACATGACTAAAGCCTTTTAACTCATTGGGTTCCTTTGACAGTTATTCACGTCCAATACATTCTAGCACAGAGTATAAATCGAGTTTCCAGTTCAAGAGGATAGAACGCCTACAAGGGACAAACTCAATTGACTTAACAGCAGATGGATGAAAAGATTCATTGTCATCATCGATAGGACTGAAAGAGTTGAAGGGAGAAGAAAACATCTTTATTATATTCATCCCTAAAGAATAAAAAAGAAGATAAATCTATTTTCTTCTGATATTTACAGTAGAAAAGTAGCTAAATATTAGACTACTTCTACAGGAACTAGCTGAAAAACATTTGATAGGTATTTTATCAACCCCCAGAGTATTTTAGCCAATAAATTGCAAGTATTCCACATTTCCTGCCCTTTCTTGTTATGTGATTGATAGCTATCACATGCACCTGTGTGGGTATGACTAAAATCAAGAAATGGTTGCACCCATATGCTGTGTCATATTTTTTTCATGGGTACGCCTTTATATACAATTTTATACTATACATTTATTTTCTCTATTATTAAGAGGTCTAAAAAATTATCACTTTTGATATTTAAAAACTTTGACCCACTGTGTTTTATATATGAATGTTATTCATGATGTTTTTTTTGCTTTTATCGCTATTATCTTTCTTTAAGAAGTGTACATGAGCTTGTGTTTGATTCATTTAATAATGGACAGCACATGTTAATGAACATATTCATGTGCATGTTAATGAACATATGTGTGTAAATATGTAAGATTGTAGCCGAGGGCTAATTTTCATCTTTAGTCCCTTGTGTAGGTTGAAGATAAACGATGACACATACTAGACATACTAGACACACACACACACACACACACACACACACACACACACACACACACACACACACACACACACACACACACACACACACACACACACACACACACACACACACACACACACACACACACACACAAACACACAAACACACAAACACACAAACACACACACATTCAGCATTTTACCAGTCCAGCTTGCAAGCAGGTAAATTGATAGTTAACATCTTTATTTTCATCATTTAATTTATTTTATTCTTCAATTTCAGATAAAAAATGAAATGGTGTAAACAACCAAGACACATTAATACTTTCTAAAATTCCACTTTTGTATAAATGGGATACAAGTGTGACAGGTATTTGAACAGAACAACACAATACAAGTTTGCACTAAAAGGAAAATGAGCATACATTTTCTGTTCATTTGGTACTTTGCATTATGGTTATGAAGCACTGGAGGTCATGCATTTTAGCATCCATTTTATTTAGCGCTACATCAATGCTCCTAGTTTGTCTCTAACTGGGGCCTTTCACTCTTTCCCTCCCTTTGCCTGCTCTCTTCCTGTCTGTGCAGCTGGAATCCTCTCGTTTCTAATTCCCCCCTGTTTCCTCTGTGTGCTGGAACCCCATCCAACTATTTAACCACAGCCCTGAAACAAACCAACATCTGTTTGGAGACTAGCCCAGTCCCGGCCTTTGCTTTCCTGCTGCGAGCATACCAGCCGCTGCAAGCTTAACCCTTCATTGGCCAGAGACAGCCTCCATTTGAGCATGGAAATTCATCATTACATTTCAGATTTTAGCTGGGAAAAAAGTTGAAAGGGAGACTTTTGAAATGCAAATTAATATTAGTCTGCGGTCTAAAATATATTAGAAGACATTGAGATTTGTTCATGTCTCATTTGCTAAATAATTTCAATCTTGCTGGCTTGCATTTCATTAGTTAAAAGCGCTGCAGAAACACTTAAGGACAGACGGCATCTGTGTTGTAATGTGAACTATTGCCTTCACCTATAAGCGAACACTTATGAAAATATTGCCGCGGATGCATTGATTCCTGCGCTACACACTACATGGCTCTCCCTGGTTGTGTCTTAACAACCACTATCCATATTTCAAGATTGTCTCTTACTTGTCAAACTCGGTTAAATGTTCCCCTTATTAAGCAATAAAAATAGTACAAATGCAACGCCCCTAAGTCAAAAGTCAAACGCCTTTGCAGTGGTACCTTGACATACGAGTGGCCCGACATAGAAGAAATTTGAGATGCAGGTTTTGATTTGTTTATGTTATCTTATGAGCGCGTTGCCATGCAAAAAGTCTCCCCCCCCCTTGCCACCCTTCTCTGTCCCTCTCTCTCTACCTTCCGCGAAATCCGTCTAATTTTAGTTCTATTAAAAATATTTGAGTATACTATTAAAAAACTTATTACTTACAAGTTATTTGAAACTTTGTTAATAGATGGCGGATTAGAACAAATAGAACTTTTTTCCCATCCAATATCCTGTTTTTGGTGTTTTTTCAGAGGGTTGGAATGAATTAATTTGGTTTTAGTTCATTTCAATGGCAAACGTTATTTTGAGTTACGAAAAAAATCGACCTGCGAGCTCGGTCCTGGAACGAATTAAGCTCGTATCTCGAGGAACCACTCTATTGTCATAGTACAACAACTGCATATAACAAAATTAGTGGTGCTACTCCAGAAAGTGCGTGTTTCCCAATAAAAACATAAATAAACAATTTAAAAAAGTCACATCCGATAATCTAAAAAAAATTGTAGGATATTCTAAAATATTGCACATTGTTATTGCACCGAAGTGCGTGTGATTGTTCTAATGTAAGTTCAGAGCCCTGATGGCTCTGGGGAAAAACTGTCCCAAAATTGGTACACATTTACAGAGACACACATAGGGCATACGGTTATTCGTTCATTTAAATCTCATTACACTTGTTAGAATGACAATAAAAGCATTCAATTCAATTCTTGCATTCATTTTCCAAACCGATTTATCTACACTCTAAAAGTCTAAAATGTACTTCAAAGTGGATGGCTTTTTGACTTGGATGGGTCAAAAGCGAATGTGCTTGCACGGATAACCTTGTCATTTTATTGTCATAAAAAATAGCTTTTCCCTTACTCTACAGTACACCATCTTTTCATACTGTTTATTTATCTATTTATTTTTGTATTTTCATTTCTTATACAGTTACCCAATACATTAAAATAACTCTCAGGAAAATCCTCCGGCCTCCTAATTTTTGTGATGGCAGATACTTGGGTGTGCATTTGGCAAAAACACTTAGTTTTTGTGATCTCTAAAAGTGCAGTGTTAAGATCAAATGAAAAAAAATCCCCAAGAAAAATGCTTGCTACTCCATAAAGGGGCAATAATGTGTTGAACAGCAAACGGCCATAATGCTTCTTTTAAAGCGTCATTATGTACTGTAAATCCTTAGTGAATACCTCTAAACTGCATTCACGTAGCTATTTTAAACAAGGTTAATAAACCAGTGAAGGATTTAAGAGGGATGTAAATCCTGACGCCTGCACATACAACCATGGTCATATTTGGAACCAGTTTTATCACCTGATTTGTGGCAGCCAAGTAAAGAAAAGGATGATGAAATTCCGAGGCTCCCAATGCGATCATATTCAGGAGGAAAAGGGGATTGGAATTCTATCTTTGTAAATACCATGTTAAAATATGCCCTACTTATACACCACATCCCTAATGAGGATCACAGTATAGAAAATATACTGTGGTACCTCTATGTGAGTAATAGGTTACAGAAGTGGTTTCGTTACTTGGATTTTTTGTTAGTAGGACATTTTACATTAAATTAGCATATAATGTTCCACAATTTTTTATACTATTGTTGTACCCTGCATTTTCAGCTAAAGGCTATGGCCTCGAAATCATCCCTGATGGCGACCAGTCAGCTGGGTTAGGCTACGGCAACCACCAAAAGCCTTACGAGGATGCACAGTACGAAAATGAAAAAGTCCTACTAATAACCTATGATTTACATTGTATTTTCATATTTATATTCCGTTTGATGTTTCATAACTTGGACAGTTTTTCGTATCTTGGACAGTTTTTCGTATCTTGGACAGTTTTTCGTATCTTGGACAGTTTTTCGTATCTTGGACAGTTTTTCGTATCTTGGAAAGTTTTTCGTATCTTGGACAGTTTTTCGTATCTTGGACAGTTTTTCGTATCTTGGACAGTTTTTCGTATCTTGGACAGTTTTTCGTATCTTGGACAGTTTTTCGTATCTTGGACAGTTTTTCGTATCTTGGACAGTTTTTCGTATATTGGACAGTTTTTCGTATCTTGGACGGTTTTTCGTATCTTGGAAAGTTTTTCGTATCTTGGACAGTTTTTCGTATCTTGGACAGTTTTTCGTATCTTGGACAGTTTTTCGTATCTTGGACAGTTTTTCGTATCTTGGACAGTTTTTCGTATCTTGGACAGTTTTTCGTATCTTGGACAGTTTTTCGTATCTTGGACAGTTTTTCGTATCTTGGACAGTTTTTCGTATCTTGGATAGTTTTTCGTATCTTGGACAGTTTTTCGTATCTTGGACAGTTTTTCGTATCTTGGACAGTTTTTCGTATCTTGGACAGTTTTTCGTATCTTGGACAGTTTTTCGTATCTTGGACAGTTTTTCGTATCTTGGACAGTTTTTCGTATCTTGGACAGTTTTTTGAATCTTGCACAGTTTTTTTTGTATCTAGGAACAAAAGGTCTGCCATCAAGGCTTTTCATAACCTGAATATGTTGTATGTAGAAGCATTTGTAGATAGAGATCCTGTATATTTTGACATAACTCCAAAATGTTCACTGCTCATCAGTTGGCAAGCAGTACCCAGGCTTTCCAGTGTGTTTAGTTGCTTCTCATTTTTCTTAATAGATAACAGTATATACTATAACAAATGTACTTTATTTGCAGTTATAAACATTAATGTTAGTGAGATGGAGAAGTGTCTCCACACAGTGGAAAGAAATACAGCTGCAGCAGCTAACAAAACCCCCAATGAGAGGGGAGCACAAAGTGCTGTTGCACTTAATAATCCCCTGCCACTTATCGACAGGTCAGGGGACTGGGCGACTGCTCAGCAGGGGCCTAGCACAAACCAGAAATCCTCCGCTCATCCTTGGCCTGACAGCTTAGCTCCCATGTGTACAGGTTTTCTGAGCTTATGAACTGAGAAACCAGTCATAAAAGTGAATGTCAAAATGGTGTGCAATTGTGAATATAATGTCAGAATCTTCTGTCTTTTTGGGACTTGTAGGAAACTTGATGAGCAGTGACATGGTGTCATTCCATTGCTTGTGGTTAAGGTTGTTCCAAGCCAGCAACCTGAGCTTTAATATTAGAATGGGTTCTCATTAAGAAAGACAGGTTATAAGAAAGATATAGTTTGTCAGTAGACCCCACATCTGAAAGTCATGAGTTGAAACAAGGTACAAAGTTTTGATTAACACAAGTGACAGAAATTCCGCCTTCCAAAAATGGTACACATCTTCAAATTTTATCATCTGACAGTCCTCGGGTTTCGTTGTCCTCGACATACGACGCTTAAATTTAATGATTCCCAAATTTTTATTCTGCCTTTTAGTCCCGGTATAGTTTTTCTTCTTAGCTATTGCGTAGTGTTGGTCCTTTTTGTGAGTTTCTGTGCCTTTTCTGCCATCTTTTTTTACATGATAGCTTCAAAGAGGAATACCCCTAACCAGTCCATAAAAAATACATTCACTGAACCTCGAAAGGGTTGCGGGGGTTATTAGAGCCTAACCCAGCTATCTCCAGGCGAAAGGCAGACTACACCCTAGACTGGTTGCCAGTCAGCTGTAGGGCAAGCAGAGAGACAAACAACCATCCGCACTACCAATCATACCGTCACCAGCGAGAATTGAACCTGCCCGCACCGTAATCAGGCGCGTGAACCTCTACACCACAAGGCAGTGTAAAAAAAAAAGTACAATATACAGTAAAATGATCCTACAAAGAGGATGCAAAGACAAATATTGGTAAAGATGCATTCAGACCAAAGTTAAACCATCGCACAAAAACATCTTGCTCATTGCCAAATCCAGTTTTGCGTCGTCATAGTTAAACTGTCACGCAAAAATGCCTCAATCATTGCCAAAAGCAGTTTAACGTCGCCAACAGTCAAAGCAAAAGCAATAATATTCCGGTTAATGCAACATAAGAAAAAAGTACAGTAATTTAACAACTTTGGTTGCATGTATGCTTATTGAATGTTTATATGTTGTAATTACTACACAATTTGAGCTGTCCCCTGAATGCACCATACAATTAAAAAAATAAAGGGCAGTTTTACAGATCTGATTGCATTTCGGCACAGATCTTATCATTTGCATTTGCTTTTCAAATTGAAATGAGCTTGCAGATCAAATTGTGTCCTCTCGTAACTCAGCGATGTGAAAATTGAGTGCCAAAAGTAACATGACGGCACCATCAATTACTTTCTATAACAGCAGATGACGCAACTATGGAAAGTAATATACCAGGATGAGATCACATCAAAACTGGAAGTGCAGTCCAGGCATATCTGTCTGTTACTCTGTCACTCTGACTGTGTTGTTGTGACAGGGGAAATCAGAGTCCGCAGAGAAAATTCATGCAGTCACCGGAGAACAAGCAAACTCCACACAGGAAGACCGGAGCCTTAATTCAACAACTGGGAGGTTAATGTAGTAGTAACCACTCGATTATTGTGCATACTTATGGTAAATCACATTTCCATTAACCATCCTGTTATGTTACATGTCAAATTGACCAGTATTGGGTAGATCATTTCTGTACAAATGTACTTCTTTTTTTATATTTTTGGTTGACCGGACAATACGCCTGTGTGGCGTATTGCAAGCAGCACAGTAGTACAAAGTACAATGCATGAGTTGCATCGTTTATTTTAGGCTATTTTGGGTCACTTCTTGTTTATTTCAGGTCACAATTTATTGATAATTTGGCATTTCCTGTCACTTTTTTGTTATTATTGGTGAAAATCTATGTCACTTTTAATGTTTTGAGGGATTTTGGGTCATGCCCTGTTGATTTCAGAGCTATGCTAATCTAGGTGTGCGTTTTGTTGGCTATTGAGCCACTTTGTGGATTTTTGTCCCCTGGTGACTTCCTGTTGATTCTGAGGCTGTTGTAAGTTACTTTTGATTTTTAGATTTTGGAGTAATTCCAGGTGGCCCGGGTTAATGCGTCATCACATTGATCTTTGGTTATGGTTTTACAGTAAATAATTTTGTCCAATTACCTTCCTGTGTGGAGTTTGGATGTTCCTCCCGGGATTGCAGGGTTTTTCCCGGGTACTCCGGTTTCCCACATCCAAAGAACATGCCGCGTAGGCTGGTTGAACATTCTAAATTCCCACAGGTATGAGTGTGAGCGTGAATGGTTGTGCGTCTTCTCGTGCCCTGCGATTGGATAGTCACCATAATTAGCTGGGATAGGCATCGGTAACCCCAGGAACCCTTGTGAAGATAACCGATATGGAAATTGAATGAATAAAAAACTGTTGGAACTGCCCCTCCTGTGGTCTTGTCTGCTTGCTTATTTACTGAACCACAAAAGCCAAAGGAATAAAATTACTGCTGTGCTATTACAAAAATAGTCAAACGTGTTTTGTAACCATGAACTACTGCAATTGTGCCGTTTTGAGTTTCACTATGAATGTTTTCATTGTGTCTTGCGTACATTTCTTCTCCCATCACAGAATTGCCTGACGTATACAGCCAAAATGAGACAAAATTACTCGGTGGATCTTAACTATTCATTTGTGTATAGAGCTCAGAGCTTTTTTTGTGGGTGTGCCTTCCCTATTTTGCTCCACTCAGGGGCTCGGCTATAATTGCTTGTTTAAGGATAATAACAAGGGAGGACTCTCGGAGGAGCCCCACACTGCAATCACCAGCCTTGAGGCAAACACCACAACCGCATTGCAGTGTGAAAAAGAAGTGGAAGATGGGGGTGGGAACTTATGAAGGCAGAGACAGATTGAATGGTAATTAGGGTCTTATTTTTCTTACAGACTAAATGAGCATCTGCATAACTCTCACCTGCGCAGAAGGGATTTACGGTTGTTTGTGCATGTGATCCCATTCTTATAAGCCTTTGTCATTTCCGTGCGGCTAAAGGCTACGGCCTCGAAATCCTCCCTGATGGATCTGGGAGTGTGAATCTCATGAGAATATATATTCTTATTGTAGCATGGTCTCTCAGATAATGCGCGATAATTAAATTAAGGGCTGCACTTCAGCAACCAGGAGGTTGAATGTTATATCAAGTGTTTTAGAATGCGATTCCTAGGAACTTTTGAAATGATAATGAACCCCTTAACCTCCTGTTTGTTTTGGAGAGTTGTAACAAAGCCACACGTTTTAGAGACAGAGGTAGGTCTGATTCTTTTATATATGACTGAACACAGGACTGTTGCCGTGAGTGTTGTTTCAAACTTCTCCAACAGTGCTATGAGCAATTGATACATGCATTATATAGCCACACTATGTAAATTGTCAGTTTTTAATGAAACAAGAATAACACAGTTATTATTAACACAGGTCCACGCTTGCCGAGACCACTGGTGGTAGAAATATTAGTATGCTATTTTGACGTTTAGGTAATAGAACACCAAAAATATGTGTGTAAAAATGTTTGCCTTTTCAGCATGCTTGATACAATAACAATACCAATATTGATGGGCTGCACGTTTATCGCATGTATTCTTAGGAGTATTTTTATATTTTACCTCTTGAAATATTCTGTCCATTGCGCCAAAGGAAAAAAACACACTGGTATACTTTTGATTTTTCCCCAAAATAATTTTGCTTTTAAATATTACATTTTATTTAAATGAATGCTTTTATTATCATTATACAAGTATAATGAGATTCAGCCAGGTCTATGTACCTGTGTGGAGTTTGTAAGTTCTCCCTGGTCCCACGTGGGTTTTCTCCAGGCACTCCGGTTTCCTAGCACATTCCAAAAATATGCATGAAAGGCTAGTTGAATACTCTAAACTGCTCTTACTTCTTGCTTACTCGTTCATTCATTCACTCATTCGTTCACCCATCATTCATCCATCCATCCATCCATCAGTCCATCCAGCCATCCTTCTCACCCGCCATCTCTCCCACCCTCTTTCGCTCCCTCACTCCTTCTATCCATTCATTCATTCATTTCCTTTAGCATAGTAACATTGATGGATTTCGTACATTACTTGTACCACATGCAATAGTTTTAATGTACTGTAAAAATTGAATGTGATCAGTAATTACAATAGTTGGCACCTACCCAAAAAGAATCATTCTTCAAATTACTTGCATCAAAGGATAATGTTTGAGCCGCCTTCAAATGATCTGGCCTCTGCTTGCTAAGGTTGGAAGGAGTAACAGGGCTAAAAATGGTGTCTGCTTCACTAAACACCTTATTGCTATATAACACATTGTCAATGTTTTGTACCAAACTGCTGTGAGACCAATAAATCTTTGACTTTAACAGACTGTTTTGATTTCCAAAATATTAGAGCACTAAAACATTTCCATGGCAAAAAGCAAAGTCTACCATGTCTTTCCCACCATAGTTGACTTCATCTTCTAAAAATTCAGCCTGTTGAATTACAGAGAAAACACGCACTGCCAAATATTCTCTCTTTGCTCAGTGTGGGAGAGGAAAAATATTCCAAAAGAAAGCTGGAGATGAGTATGGAAGGATTCCCATATCAACATTCGGTGCAGTTTGGTGAGAGAAAAGTATCCGACTCGCTGCAGTCCTTTAGACCTCATGGTCAGTCCTCATATGCACATTACATACAGAATATATGGTCTGAATAGAATAGGAAGTGCTGAGAGTGAATTGTTATAAGACAGTTGAGTCTGTTATTCCTACGAGTTTTGTTAAAAGTTTCAGCTGGAGACAAGTGTACATGACCACACCGCGTCCTACCTTTTAACTTGGCATTCAATATCTTAATTTTTCTTGGATGTGATTTTGTTCTCTCAAGAGGAACGAGGAAACCAATGTGTGTGGTAAGATGAATATTATGAGAGAAACTGTACCTGATCGCATGCCCTTGACCTCCTGAGCAGTTTTCTTTGAGTTGTCTACAAAGAGGAAACAAAATAACCCTTGCTAAGACCGAAAACGAAAAAGTTATGAGAAAATGTGTGCTGGAAACGAATGAGAAATATGATTGGCGGGTATTATTTTTTTTATAGTTGGACTTAATATCTATGACTCCGTGTCTTGTAGCCATATATACAGATTGTATCATGTTTTTTCGAGTTCTTTCTTGGTTTTCCAAACTTTACATTCTTTTATACAATTTAGCAATTTCTTTTGGGAGCTTCCACATTTTTGTACACAAAAATGGACAATAATTAACGAAAAGTGGATATATGGTCAACGGCGGCCCGGTGGTGGGAGTGGTTAGCATGTTGGTCTCACAGTTTTGAGGCCCTGGGTTCAAATCCAGGTCACGTACACCTGTGTGGAGTTTGCATGTTAGCATGTTCTCCCCGGGTTTGTGTGGGTTTTCTCCGGGTACTCCGGTTTCCTCCCAAGTTCCAAAAAACGTGCATGGTAAGCTGATTGGACACTTTAATTTGCTCCCAGAGAAGTGCATATATGGTCAAGGGCGGCCCGGTGGTGGGAGTGGTTAGCATGTTGGTCTCACAGTTTTGAGGCCCTGGGTTCAAATCCAGGTCACGTACACCTGTGTGGAGTTTGCATGTTAGCATGTTCTCCCCGGGTTTGCGTGGGTTTTCTCCGGGTACTCGGGTTTCCTCCCAAGTTCCAAAAAACGTGCATGGTAAGCTGATTGGACACTCTAATTTGCCCCCAGAGAAGTGCATATATGGTCAAGGGCGGCCCGGTGGTGGGAGTGGTTAGCATGTTGGTCTCACAGTTTTGAGGCCCTGGGTTCAAATCCAGGTCACGTACACCTGTGTGGAGTTTGCATGTTAGCATGTTCTCCCCAGGTTTGCGTGGGTTTTCTCCGGGTACTCCGGTTTCCTCCCAAGTTCCAAAAAACGTGCATGGTAAGCTGATTGGACACTCTAATTTGCCCCCAGGTATGAGTGTGCATGGTTGTCCATCTCCTTGTGCACTGCGATCGGTTGGCCACCGATTCAGGAGTTAAATTAGTGCGATCCAAAGGTTTCATTGATATTCACGCTTTGTTATACCCATTCCATGTGCAGTTTAAGATTGTGGGGTAGCTGTATAGCATTCTTTTTGCCTCACAGCTATGATTATGAACACACTCTTATCTCTATTAAGGGAATCTTTGTTCACATTGATATTTGCCAAGCTCTTGCCAAATCCAAAGAGAACAGAAAATATTAAGCTCTGTATCAAAATCATGGATTACGTGGGTTACCCAAAGTATATCAGAGGGGTCTTTTTTTGTCAGGAGGTTTATCCAGGATTGGTAGAAGTGGGGTGTTTTTTTTTTTAAACGTGTGATTGTATTTTTTTTTTCAACGTTGGAGTCCAGAGTCTTACAGGCTTTGTGATACTGTCACATAATGGCCTCTCTTGTCACAAGGCTGTCTGATGCCATTAATTTGACTCTCCCGCAATGTTCTCTTGGCTATGTCTATGCACCAAACTATGTGCTTTTCATTGTGTCACATTTTTCTCTGTCCCTCTCACATTCTTTTCAAAGTGCGCCACAGCACTGCTGGAGAGGCTTTTCAGAAAAACCATGCAAAGTAGAAGGGAGGCAAAAGGTTTCAACCTGCGCCGTCTTTCAAAACATGCAAGAGGGTCAACGTCTTTGCATGAATTATACAGTGCTGCTTGGATTGCCTAAAAAGAAAAAAGGCACAAAACAAGGAGGGATTTGGATGCCATTGCCACTCAGCTGAAATTCCAATACCAGGGCTGTCCACATTTTTTCTTCCAGGGCTGCTTTAAAATAATCTAAGGATGTGAGGGCCAACTTGTAATCCTTCCAGCACCTTTTTTAAAAAGAAACCATTGGAATCAGATACAAGGAAAGATCATTATAATTGAATTAACTGTGATAGAATTAACTCATTGCCTGCCATTGCGGACAATCCATTTTGACTGGGAGGGCGTTGCATATGGTTTGACCTCACCTCATTTTCATATTTATACGTGTCTTTTGTCTGTCTCTTTCCTATTTATTCTAACAGGACAAATTAAAGTATGCTTTTGTGCTTCCTAGGCCTTAAGGTCCACACTTGACATTTACTGTCACATGGATGTAGAATAGCTGTAATTTGCTCACATTTTGAGGAATTTTCAAATGCCTCAGATTTTGATAACTACCCAAGATGCATATCTACATTTTTTTCCCACAGCCATCGGGACTCTGAACTTGCGTTAGCATGACACACAATCCCTTCTGTGCAATAACTTTGGAGGGTGCAATATTTTAGAATGTACCTAGCAGGGATGTGACTTTTTATACTTTTCTATCACTATTTATGTTGTTTTTTACTGGGAAAATGCACCTTGTGGAGTTGCACCACCAATTTTGTTATACGCATCTGTTTATGATGACAAGAAAGGCTTTTGATTTGATTTGATGAAGATCAGACGGTCAGTCATATCCGATTGAACATATTTCACAGTCAATTGCAGTTAAACACAATGACTGGATACCAGCATTCCAAAATAATTTAATGTCTATGACTTTCAATGGAAGTGAATGGGTAAAAGGCTACAAGCAAGAAAACAAAGGCATAAGGACACTCCAAAACTTTTCCACTAATATATACACTGCAAAAAACTAGTCTTCAACATTTGTTTCAACAAGCCAGGTTTTGACCCCGCAACTAATGGAAATGCACCCTTTAAGTTACTAGCTACATCTAATGTTAAAGCTGAAATGTTGACTGAATTTAATTTTCCTATGCAGGCCATATTCAATGATATTTTCATCATTTACTGCAAGCCATTAAAGTTGGGGAGCAGGCCATAGTGTGGACACTCTGTGAAATTCAGAAAACATGAAAGCCAGGCAGTGTAGATGGTAAAATGAGTGTGTACGTGTATTGTATACACATACATGATGAGGCCCATGAGATATAACCAACCCCTGCTGCCTCTGCTCTTTTACTAAATATCCAGGATGACAGGGATGGGCCTCTTCATCTCAAGTAACTCCTGGGGGGCCAAGACGGAGCTTTTGTCTTTGTTGAGTCTGTTAGTCTGGTTTGGAGTGGGAGAGAGTTGGCCTTCTATATTTGATTGGCCAAAAAAGTTTGAATGAAGAGAGAATGATTGAAGTTTCTTGAAAGAGTGCAGATGATTCTGTGATGAGGGTGAGCAATTTCTTTAGATGCTATTCAAGTGTATTATGTTAAAATAAATCCAAACCCTAATTCCATTGAGGTTAGGAGGTTGTGAAAAATGTAATTTAAATCAGAATACGCTCTCGGATTAGCAAATCATTTTCAACCACCACAATGAAAAATAAAGATTCCTATGCTAACTTGAGATTTTGCGTAGATATAACTTTAATTCTGAAGTAACTTGTCAATATGCATTCAATTTTCTTCCGTACCAAGCACACTTGAAAGGGTTGTTTGAGCCTATTCCAGGTGACATCGAGCAAAACGCAAAGTAGACCCTAGACAGGTCACCAGTCAGCTGTAGAGCACACAGAGAAACAGACGATCATTTGCACTCAAGATCAATCCCAGCGGGAATCAAGTTTATGCCAAAGTCAGGCGAGTGGCATCCTCACTTCACAACAACACTCAATGTGAAAGAATCGTGACCTAAGGACATCCACTGCTTTGGAAATGAAATTCCTTCACATTCTTGCTAAATATACACATACCTCTAAAGCAGGGGTCTAGACCCTTTTTGACAGAGAAAGCCATAAACAATTCATATTTTGTAATGTTATTTCTTAAGAGCAGTAAATAAAAATATTTAAAAATATATGATTTTTCTTGGTCATTTCACCACTTTTAAATTACAAAAAGTCTCAATTTTTTGACAACATTGTTATGCTTTTGCTAATAAATCAGTATCAATGATATCATGCATGCAGAAGAGTAATAAAAACAAAATTATGATTAAAGTGGGGGTAGAGGTAGTATCAACCTCAGTGACACTTTTATTACTGTATTCGGGACTCAGCTTTCTCACCAGTGAATTCCATATTTTGCCTAACAGGTTAGTGGAGAGCCGTATGCACCCATGGAAAGAGCCATATATTCCTCCCAAGCCATAGGTTCCCTACCCCTGCCCTAAAGTTTCCATATTGTCGTATGTTCCGCTTTATTATACACCCCACATCTTTAATAGGGGACAGGTCTGGAGCCCTGCTACACTGTTGTAACACGCAGAGTGTGGCCTTGAATTGTCTTGCTGAATGAAAGAAACAGCTGAAAAAGATGTTGCTTGTAATCTCTGGGCATTGACTAGAGTGTTCTGGTTGTCTAAGATGTTTCACCTCTCCCCGAGCAAGCTTCATTAGTTCATGCAAGGGTCAAGACAGCATTATCCTACGTTTTGATGATGAAACTCAGGTATTCATGCTACAGGTTGGGCGCGCATCGCCAAACTACAAATGCTATCAAACTTTGACTCATGAGACATGACGTCTATGAAAAATAAATAAATACATTTATCAGATCTTCTATACACAAAAACATGTTATGGAATTATGTTATGCAAATCAATGCATGAAATATTTAGTAAGTTATAGAAAGCTTTTTCATAATACAAAAAGGAAAAATGTAGCAGTTCTTATTTGCCTGGTAAATTGATGTTGCCGAGCAACCCTAGCAAAGCAAAATTCTTTCTCTGGCCACACAGGCGAAGTTTTCATCAGCGTAAACATCCAAGTAGACCTCACACCGATAGCTCTCCCTCCTTTCCACTGGCCTCTACTCTTCATTATCTAATTCAAGTGTCAATTTTAAGCCAACGCCTGTGTTGACCCTTTCTTCTGCCATTGTCTCTTCTCAGTAGGGCAGCAAGACTGTCACTTAATCGTTGATCCAATTAATTTGAGGAACCTTTCTGGGCTTCTTTACAAACGTGAAGGCCACTGAATATAAATGTGCAACAAAAGAAGTAAGTGAACACAGGGCGGTGTCATTGATTGACACCGGAGCCAAAACTCCTGTGTCCTGACATAATGCTAGATCCAGATATGGAACTTTAGAAAAGAAAAGGTTGGACGTGATGAAAGACATGAACATGCCTAATTAACTTGCGTCAAATAAAAGTTTCCAGTTTTATAGGTCTGCCTCCTAGTAGGGCCTTTTGGAAAGAAATAGCTGATTGAACTGATTTTAGTTACTTTTTTTTTCTTTCTTGTGACTGCTGTACACACCTGGCATCTCTATGCACCATTCTTTGGTAGGCCAAACCATGGACTCTGCCATGGAGATTTTTAAATGGTTTCACACTGTTGGAGGGCGCTTACTATTATATGGTGTAATTATGCATGTCTTTTGTCAATTTAGTTTTTTTTTTTAAATCAAACCTTTTGCCTAATTGGCCATATTCCCAAAGGTTCATACAAATTGTTATCCTGGTGAGTTCTATGTGATTCATTCATCATATATTACCTTCTTGCCGACCTCATGTATCTGTGGACTGAGCCAAGTCAGGAGAAAGGCGGGAGCTGCAGACGTGAGAAAGAGGCAACTACATTGGTTAGGTTAAAGGTTGGGATTAGACTGTGCAACAGTCTCAGTATTCTGCATCTCAACCAGTTCTTTGTCACCTTGTATGCGTTGACCATTTCGATGGTTTCCATCTGGTTAATGACCGTTAGGATCGTCTGACATATTCTGGACGTTTTGCCTAGCTAATTTAAGCACACAACGCCATGCTAATCATTTTTATGATTTATTTCTTTATTTTGATGGAAAGGAGATAGCCGCGTTAATCGAAAAACTGTGAAGTAAGATCACCTCTATTATTACTAACTATACTACATGTTTTTGCGCCTACACAGTAATGCAAGTACACAAGTACGATTATGTATTTTTTTAATATTACAGCTATAAGCAAACAAAGACTGTAATGCATTATTTTCTAAAAATAATCAATATATAAATACTTGTAAATACTTTAAATGCTGTGCTCGGATTCAAAATAGTTCCTCTCCACTTTATTCAATCCACATAAAACGGAAAAAAATGTTATTTTTGTTGTTGGGAGCTTTAGTCCAAGTCTTTTTTAGAGACGCATTGGATCATCGATGGAATATTTGTTGATTTTAATTTGTGACCGCTATTTCTTTTTTTGGTACTAATACGCTTTTGTAGAAGGACATGAAACTGACAATTTGATTGCCATATTCCATGGCTATGACCATGTTATCATAATCTCCAGGACCTGTTGTTGCAAACTGCATCCCGTATTGAAAATATCTTTTGAAGACCATATTCTTCATCTTTATTGCCGTCATTGTTATGAAACTTCCTTTTGTTGCTCCTCCACGATGTCCAGCCATGAACAACCTGTCCCCAGAGCTGTATTTTCGGATAAGAACAACCACCACCCTCACAAAGGCTCCCGGTCGTCCAGTCTGCTCAGCAAGCTCTATTTTTGCATAGAATGACGGCCCCTGCCTGCTGCCCACCATTTTCTTCTTGGTGCTGAGTTGAGTGACAGTCCCCAGTCTTC
Organism: Stigmatopora nigra; assembly: GCF_051989575.1. Taxonomy (NCBI): domain Eukaryota; kingdom Metazoa; phylum Chordata; class Actinopteri; order Syngnathiformes; family Syngnathidae; genus Stigmatopora; species Stigmatopora nigra. Next base: position 22,504,828 of record NC_135508.1, on the reverse strand, counting down.
CGCCATTTTCTTACTAAGCGGAAGACAGGAAAGTGTCTTCCGCTTGCGAGTTTCAGCATGAACTTTGACATTTTTATGAACTTTTTTATACTCACTTTACTAGTGCAAACTTTATACTATAAAAAAACTACTGAAGCCAAGATATTTGAAGCCGCAAAAAGTTGAAGGATCACAGTAATGGCAAATTATAGCAGCTCAATTAACTCAGGGTTAATTCAAACTCACTGTTTCATAGCAAAAATCTAATTTCCACATAACATAAAAACACATTAAATAGCAACTCATAAGCAATAAAACAACCCTAAAGTTAACTGAAGATATAATATAAACTTTGAACATTATTTACATACATATTGCAAAGCCTGCTGGAAGACACGAGTAGCAATATGACAATATGTAAGACGATAACATTGTTGACAGCACGTGGCAGCAGAGGTTGTCTGTCTTATCATCTCATTTTCAGAACAACTTTATCCTCAATAGGGTCACAGGGGATGCTGGAGCCTATCCCATCTGACTCCAGGCCAGAGACGGGGGACATCTTGAATCGGTGGCCAGACGATCGCAGTGCCCAATGAGACGGACAACCATGCACAATCTCACCCTTAGTTAGTGTCAGGCCCCAGACCAGACTGGTGGCTGGTTGCGCCTGTCATCCATTCACAGGCCCAGCCCCTAATGACTTGAGCGCTTCCTGGTGTGAGTCATTAGCCAGCGAGGAGTAAGCCACCAGGAACATGACCACGCCCCTGGATCGTCTTATCAGTTCACTCGTGTTTTCTCCTTGCCTGCCTTATTGATCTACAACTTCTTGTTGGAATCCTAGGAGCAAACCACACTCTGCCCCACGACCACAAATCACGGACCACGGACAACGACTTCGCCTTCGACCTTGTACCCTCCACTCTGGATTTCACGACGGAATTCGCGGCTACCGACCTTCTTGCCACGACTAACGACTCGCCTACGCTACCCCTATTGTGCTTACCCGTCTCTTGGACGATTCTAATAAAGATCCGAAAAGACCAGACTTGCAGCCCTCGCCTGCTTTGGGGTCGTCCATCCCCGATTGTAACACCTATGGGCAATCTAGAGTGTCCAATCAGCCTACCGTGAATGTTTTGGAATGTGGGAGGAGACCGGAGTACCTGGAGGAAACCCACGCAGAACATGCAAACTCCACACAGATGGACATGACCTGGATTTGAACCCAGGACCCCAGGGCTGTGAGCCCGACACACCAAGCACTCGCTCCACTGGGCTGGGTTGTCTGTCTTTTCCAAGGAAAGTGAGTAGTGATGGAACAATCAAGCTTTTCAGCCAATTGGTTAAAAGCTTCATAGTGGTTAATTTGTTTTCAAGTAATCTGGAAGCACAAGAGATCAAGAGGGTTAAACTTCTATGGTGATTTGTGTACAAAAATGTTAAACTATGCGCTTGTGTTACCAAATATATAAACTAAAGCATAAGTGCTATCAGGGAAATGTATTATTTATTTGTATTTAGAAAGAATTGCTTTCCCCTAGAAACAAAACAAGGATGTGCCTTTGGCAATACAAAACGTGAGGAAACTAACTAAAATGGATAAACTCTTAAAAGTTATAATTGTGTAATCTTTCCACCTCAAACTAGTATTTTTGTACCAGCCAGCTTCAAATATCAAGCTCACAAATCACACTAAATGCACAAAAACTGCTTAATGTTTAGTACACTGAGCACTCGGTGCCTGATGATATCTCCACATATGGACCGCGAAATACGTTTTTTCAATGATAAGGTTACATTTACTGTTTAAACACCCATCTCTCCTAGTTGCCGAGTGGGTGTTTTTTGTTGTAAACACTGGTTGCACTGCACTTAATTAAATGTATCTAAGGAAATCAGTCTTTAGCACCAAGCGGTCATAAATGTCTTGATTTTGAGTGTATTCCTGTTTGACCAAGGACAAGGCATTTTATAATAAAATGGCCCATGCATTTATCGAAGCAACCATGTGAAGCGTTGCAAAAAGCATGTGGCGTGAGGACAAGGCAGCACTAACGGCATAAGCGGTTACGGCTTAAGTGTCTTAAGTGGCGGAGAATCCTACAGTCTATTAATTTCCAAATTAAGTGCTGCCTGCTATGTCCTTAGTCATAAATGTATTGAGGTGTAGGTTATTGCACCAGTCTTTATGTGACTATTCCTTCAGGGGTTATCTCAGTCAGTTCCCACGGGATGCCCTTGTCGTTGTGTATCTTTGTCCTCCAACCAATTATCATGTCATGTTTGCAAGCAGACGCCATGCTGGGCTTAATTTGCCCAAACCTGCCTACCTGATTTCAGTAATTGCACTGTGGTCTCATTATCTGATCTTGCTGAGCAAGTGTGTGTGCAAAAGGCCTTGAGGATTGATGTGTGCGAGAACGGAGATTTCCAATGTTGTTTATGCTGGTACAATACATTTATGGCCAAGTTATGTCATTGCTGAGCTTTTAAATGGTTTAAATGAGACCAAAAATCAACACAAATGGCGAATTTTTGCTGTGATTCGAAGTAAAGAGGTATAGATTGTCATTATTATACATAATAGTCAATTGTCATGGTTTCACAGTAGCGTGCATATGAGCCTGAATGTCTCTTAGCCGTTCACTAAGCAACAAGAAGGTCAAACTTAACCTGAGCTGTTATATTTTTGTCTGCAAATATCAGTTGGAATAACATCTGCTGAGCGGAGATGATCTTCAAATAATGTCAATGTCAATTATGTAATTGTGGCATACTTTGAATACAGTAAACACTACTGTAAAAGGGTACTGCTCGCTCCTCTTCACCAAGCAGTATGGTCTCTTTTTCCTCTGACATTTGTATATAACGAGCGCCCCGGTGGCTGTTTGTCTCCTTGTGCCCTGTGATTGGCTGGACACCAACTCAGGGTGTCCCCGCCTCTGCCTCGAAGTCAGCTGAGGTAGGCCCCAGCACCCTCCGCAACCCTAGTGAGGATAAAGTGGTTTAGAAAATGAGATGAGAGAGATCAGATTTGCATATGATGGTTTGATGTCATGTTGCGGATAATAGAGCAAACCGTGTACGGTTTGGGGCAAAATTAATGTTGTATATTCTGAGCTGACGGAACATAAACAGTATCATGAACCTTGGTCTATTCTAATAAAATAGCGTAGTCCTATTATTTGTTACTCTATTTTTCCCAGATAACTTGACCTATCATTAAGTTTATTGCGTATCAGTGGTACAAATAAAAGATGGAAATGGTCATACTTAGTTAATACAATACTGCTTGCAGACCACTAATAGGGATTGTTCATTAGCATGTTGATTAAATAAGAAAACCCTAACCACATCGGAGGTTGATTTGACTTTATACTCATGGCTGACTCGGCTTTATATCTAAGGATGTAAAATCAAGTACACGTAAAAGCTTTCTTAATTTTACACTTTGTTCCTTTTAAGGAAGACTTACAGAAATGAGGTATGTTTGATAAAAACAGAATGATTGTTAATTTGGATAAGTACTTTAAACAAAACTGCTTCTACATATCTGTATGTCGTCTGTGTATCCTCCCCTCTAATTTTATAGCTCTGTTAAACACATTTTAGTACTATTAAACCACTCGTTATGTGTTACTTTGTCAATATATCGCGAATTAAAACAAATGATAATGTTTTTCCAATCCAATGTCTTGTTTTTGGTGTTTTTTCAGAGGGTTGGAACAAATTAATGTGTTTTTAGTTCATTTCAATGGGAAACGTTCGCTCGAGTTACGAGAAGCTCGACATACGAGCTCAGTCCCAGAACGGATTAAGATCGTATGTCGAGGTACCACTGTACAAGAGATTAGCAAAAGGTTAGATAAAAGATTGGATCTAGGAAAAATGCTAAAGCGGTGACAGGTTCATTGGCTTGAATTTACAGTGCTTAACATAACATCTGCACTCCATAAATGGATAACCACATAAATTTACTGTATGACTTTTATTATTTGTTGAACTAATGTCACACCGGCCATTTAGTATATAAAATAACCTGAGAATCATTTTGCATTGACATCTTTTTCCTTACGCCTTTTTTGTTTTGTATTGATAAGATTTTGTCTGCTCATTACAGGTGAGAAAGTGAATTTTGACATTGTCACAATGACACAAGCAGTATAACCTGTCAATAATGTGTTTGTGTATTTGTGTGTGAGTGTCTCTTTATGACAGAGAAGCGGCACGTTGTCATTCAATTTAATGAGAGTCCAATAAATAGAAAGTGGCAAGTGAATATGATGACTAGACACTCTTCAAGCAAATAGACCATCATGTCCGTTACTTATGTACTTTACTTACTTGCACATGTTCTTGAAGTAGAAAAACAATCCATTATTCCAATGACAGTGTAATTTTGAAAGTTTTTTTTACTACTATCCTGATGTCATTTATTTTGGTACTCATAAATTGTCATCTTTAGCCTTAACAAATGGTAAACGACATACAATATGGTATAACCCAAAGAAAACTAGGTGAAGAGAATCACAGACGTAGAGGGAGGAAGTGACTGCACTCTAAAATAAATCAATTAAGCCGGCTAGCTGCAGAAGCAAGTGTAGGGATAATTACTCAGGGAGAGTTATCAGAGGCCAATCTGATGATGATGCCCTTTGCTACCCACTAGCAAGCAGACTTGATGAAGGAGCATTCTTGCGGGATTGGACCATGCTGTGAAGTCGACACATGCAGTTAGAGGACGTGCAAGTGTCTGTGTGGTGTATTGTAGTAATAAGTCAATCAGGAAGCAAATGTGGAAAACGACAGGAATAACATTGATGAGTAAATTGAGTCCTAGCCTTCTTTTATAGGTCTTTTTAACTTATACATTTCTGACAATTTTAATTTTATGAGTTGTAAAAATACCTTTACTCATTGCAATGCGCTGAAGACTCGATCGATTTGAACTGACAGGGGTGGCAGAATATGAACATTGGTTTATCTCACCACATTTTAACTATTCATAATACTTATGTTGAGTTTTGTTTAGTACTAAAACAAATACATCTTACATGATTGTGTGATTTTGTACAATAAGTGGCCAATGGAATCATCAATATTAGACATACAGGCAGACCGAGGCAATGTCAGTATTTGTTACAACTGCGGTGTATGATGGAAGTGGTGGGGCACAAATTCAGGGACGCAAATAGAGACGGGGAGTGAAGGTGCACTAAGAAAATGTTAATAACGTTCGAGGGAGGGTTTAAATAAATAGATATGGATTAACGAGACAATTAGAAACACCTCTACACCATGAGGCGGCCTGTTAAATACATAATCAATAAATAAGTAATCAATAAATAAGTGGTCAACATTGTAAATATGTATTATTCCACACAGATATGTTGTCACATGGATTTGCCATGACAATTAAAAAAGAATCAGCATTACAAGTGAATGGAATGTAGCTCTGTTTGTGAAAGTGATGTGCTGCCATAATATGATATACTTTATGATACACTAAAAATTCAACAACATCGGGTCAGAAGTGACTGAAAGACATGTTCAGATCTGCAAACTTTTTTTTTCTTCAAGTCAGAGCAAGTCGGTTGCAAGTCATGAAATTTGCCACCCGAGTCCAAGTCCCTATGCTTGCTTGATTCCAATCGTCTGCTTATTTGTGAACAACTATGAGAGCCGAACGATTACACAGCACTACAGTACGTGAGTATGGATATTATTACAATCAATCATTGCACATATACCTTCAGGGAATAAAAAGCTTTATCTGGCATGGAAGCTTGGACAAGTTTAAGATGTAATAAAGACACCAACATACAATATTCTAAACCTTGCGAGCTTTGGATTTGCATGTGAAAAAGAGAGAAGGATTTTAATTAGATCTTGCTTTAACATGACTGTATTCTTTTTGCATTTACAAATCACCGAAATGGTTCATTTCTTCTTTCCCACACTTAAACACGGAATCAATGCATGAGACCAGTTGATAAATACTGAGAAAATGTATATGTCAGAAGCATTTGGACCCTGTTTTGAGAGTCTGCCAATGTGGGAACTCCTACACGTTTATCATGTCACTGTTGATGACAAAAAGGTAGTGACAATAACATTTTGCAAAACAGTACCCATGCCAGTTTGTCTATACCCTTGCCTTTCAGACATGGCGGCTGACAAAAATTTAATCCAATTATTGGCCCCATTCTGTTCTTAAGATGTCTCATAGAGGATGTATTTTTGCCAGTGCATCTCTTGTCAAGTCTGCAAGAGGGATTTAAACTGAATGCAAACAGAAATAGCTGATTTAGAAGAGAGAGTTAAATGGAAGACACATCATCATACACTGAGGCATTTTATAAAAAACAGCCAAGAGAGTGAAGCTACAACATAGACTCAGCTGTTGGAAATGATATTGGGGTGCTTAATGCAGTTAACTACTGTAAATGCAAAAGTTTCTGAACCGTGAGTATTCCTGAACTTTTGTGCGACTTCAGATCAATGCTTCACTGATCAATATACAAGGAAACAGTTCATCCATAACGCAGTACTGTCATTACGTACCACTTCACAGCTTCATTCTATCATGGTATTTTATACTACTATTATTTATTTTTAAATGAAGATGAAAGACCAGTGCAGTACGCTTAAGGTGGATTGAAGATGATGATTTTTTGCACAGGGTGGTCTGGTGGATCGAGTGGTTAGTGCATCCTGTGGGATCCTGTGTTGCAGCGGCAGTCCATGAATTTCCTAGCGACGTATTCAACTGTCGGAATCAATCTAACCCTCAAAAACTATTTTATTGCTATAAAACCTCTACTGCAGCTACAGCTTGCAACACATAAAACAAATCATTAATAATAACCTCATACAATTTAAATATGATTTTTTTTCCTCGGGGTACTCTGATTTCCTCCAACAATCCAAAAAATATGCATTTTAGGCTGATTGGACACTCTAAATTGCCCCTAGGTATGAGTGTAAATGTGCATGGTTGTCTGTCACCTTGTGACCTGTGATCAGCTGGACACCTGTTCAGGGTGTCCCCAACCTGGGATTGGCTCCAGTACCCCCAGCGATCCTAATGAGGTTGAAGCGGTTCAGAAAATGAGATTAAATGAGATTCAGCACACAGGTTATTAAGAGTTTTATTTCAAGTCAGGCTTCCGGACGTATTTCTGGAAAAAATCCACCCTCACCGAAGCTCCCCTTTGCAGTTTGCTTAGAGAGCTCTATTTTCGGTAAAGAGCGACAGTATCTCCCATTATTCTTTATCGGGGTGAGTTTAGTGGTGGTTCCCTATCTTCTGCTTGTTTGTGAGTTCCAAGGTGAATTATGACATTTTTATGAACATTTTTTATTTGGATACTTAATATAAAATATTGCGAGAAACTGAAGCCACAAAGTGGTGAACGATGACCGTACACCAGAGACTGGTCACCAGTCAGCCAACAAAGAAAGACAAACGACTGTAAACACTCTAAATCTTCCCACCAGCAGCAGGAATCGAGCCCGCGACTGCCCGCATCAAAGTCAGGGGAGTGAACCTCTATACCATCAGGGAACTTATGATGTATAATGTACTTGCTAACTAAATGACTCTTCTACATTTCAGAGTTCCTTCTTCCTCATTCACTCCAACATATCCCTGTTCCACACAATTTGGCTACCTGGGAGTCTTGAAGCTAATATGTCAGCGAAAAACTTACAGGTAGACTGCCATGGTCCACATCCGTCTCTAGCCACTTGGACACTGGAAAGAGATTATGATGTACATGACAGCTACTCCAAAAGTCTCACTAACAATTTTCAAGAGCGGTAAAGATGAGACAAAGTAAAATGTGGCAGCCATCTCAATTTCCAACCCACAGATACATGATTATATCTTTAATCCGAAAATGTTAATTCTGATGAAAACTAATAAGAAATTTGGTTCCTTCAGCCTGTTTGACATTCACATAATGTTCTTCAAAGAAATAAAACATGAACCCATTGTGAATTTGATAAACCGGTTAGGCGGGCATTGCTAATTTGGGGTGATTACACCACTTTAAATCAGTGGTGATGAAGAACCAACTGTGTGCTGATAAAATCTCCATTCAATATTCACCCCATTTTTTCATATACAGTTTAGTTTAGCCTTAAATACCTAGTTCGACTGACCGTTTACAACAATTCCCTCCATACATTACTTTTCTATGTCATCCGTACTTTATGTTTAAAAACCTAACAATGCAATCTGAAAATATAAAGCTCATGATTTGTCTAGATGATGAGTGTTAAAATTAATGGAAAAGAGCCTCGGATTGGATATCAACAGTTTGTGGGAAACTTCAAGTCCTTCTGTAAATTAGCATCATTGATTTTGTTTAAACTTGTCTCATGGCAGATCTGCTATTTTCTCATCTCCATCTCAACTTGTCGTTAGCCAGCATCAAACAATTACTGCATTAAAATCAGAGGGGATTCAATATTTCATCTGGTAATCTATGAAGGCATAAAGAGACTTGCTGTTCTACCAACTGCCACCTGTTGTAAACGTGAATAGCCATTGTAAACATAGCGCCAAGTGGTTTCAGCAAACGTTTATTTGAAAAACTATTGGTTTACTAAGGCTAATATGGAAAAGTGTGAACAGGTTTGTTTGTGTATGTGATAAATTGATTACATGTTTTGCATGCCAAACTGTTAATGAACGTAGTTGAATAATAAAAATAGTAATACAGTAATAAATACCTTGACATACGAGTGCCCCAACATGCGTACAGGTTGCATTTTTGGTATTAATCAGTGCAAAATTAAGGGGAAAAGCAATGGGTCCAAAGAAGGCCAGTCCAATGAAGCTAAGCATCATTTCCAAGCTGTGGAGTGACATTTATTACGAGATGGAGAGCCTTCGTTGAATATGCTTAAAAGATAAACAGTTAGCGGGAGATAGCGTGACTGAGTCGATAATCTGTGAAAAAGCCAATGGAATCTACATCGACTTGAAAGCAAAGCAAGCATCTGAAAAAGACACCAGCAAAACTCTTCAAAGCGAGTTGTGGCTGGTTCGATAATTTTAGAGAACTAACTGGATGAAACGAACACTCGGTTCTGAGGCATGGATAAGCCGGAAGTTCCACCTCGAAAGCCGCGATGGAATACATTATACATTAACATCTTTGCCTCGGTTATTGCACAAGAAGGTTTAAATTTAGTGTAACGTAAGATTATTTTTTTTTTTTTCGGTGTGTGCCTGCGTGTGTGTAGTAATCTAAGTTCATTTAAGTTAAATTTAAACTTTGTTATGTTACGAGCACGTCCGCCAAGACTCTTTTCTGTCTTTTTTTTCTCTTTCTCTAGAACCCACCGTCTGACTGTACTGAATAATATCACATTTTAGTATTGAAGAGCATAACCACTAGATAGGTATTCGTCACTTTGTGAGTACAGTGTTCCCTCGGTTATCGCGGTTAATGGGGACCGGGACCACCCGCGATAAGTGAATTTCCGTGAAGTAGGGATTCCCCTTCAAAAATGTTTAATTTGAATTTAATTTAAAAAAAATAAAAATATTTTTTATTTATTTATTTTAATTTATTTATTTTTTTACCTCCTTGTATACAGTACACCATATAGAATACTGGTAGAGAGAGTGAAATTCATGTTATAACAAAAAAAAAACTGTAAAATATGTTGTTTCAATGTAATATTTGTATTTTTTTTCCCAAAAAAATCCGCGAACCTCTGAGTCCGCAGTAGCTGAACCGCGAAGTAACGAGGGAACAGAACCAATAAAAGCATGTTTTTCCATTGTAATATCCTGTTTTTGGTGTTTTTTTTCTGAGGGTGCGAAATAATTAGTTTGTATTTAGTTCATTTCTATGGGAAAAAATAATTTGAGATATGAGTAAATTGACATAAGAGCTCTATCCCTCAACACATTAAGATCGGATCTCAAGGTATTACCGTAATAACACAAATCCTTTCATTTTCATTTAACATACTATGTACTCATGTTGGGCTCAAAGTACTGAACCAGACTCATTTGTGAAATCTCCAATGACAACAAAAGTGTATGGCAAACATCCCAAATTTGCAGCCCATGTGATTTCATTTTTTGTTTTTTTTCTCTCTCAACTGTCTTCATTACCAAATGAGTTCTGGACAACCTCCAAGACTTTGCTTCTAGCCACTTTCTGCCACCTGTCTTACACAAATCTATTTCAATGCCTAATCAAGACCATTCACCCTTACCCAGCGCCAACAGCCATTTTAAACTCTCTTTTCTTCACTCCAAATCAACCAACACACTCATTAACAGGCCTTGGGTAAAAGTTTGGAAGAAGATAGGTTCAAAGCCTGAGCGTGTGTGAAGGAGACATCATTTTCTGGTTCTCCCTTGCCGGTTTCTGGAACCAGCGCCCTGTAGGTTAACATATTAACATACAACATCAGATGTGGGTATTCACAAGCATCCAGGAGGCCTATCAGGTCCCAACTCATGCATATGTTGCACAAGATCTATTAGCATGCATGACAGATTTACCATCTGCCAGATAAAATGGGCCATGTCATGTCAAATCATGTTATTTTATATTCTATTATGAAGGTATCAGTTCATTACAAACTGTGTAAATGGCAATGACTATCCGACAATTTAATACTACTCAATCTGAGAGTCGGTGCTTCAGTCTCACAGCTCTGGGGGCCTTGGTTGAAATCCAGGTCGGTCCACCTGCATTTTCTGCCTGGACCTGCATGGGTTTCCTCCGGGTACTCCGGTTTCCTCCCATAAACCAAAAACATGTATAGTAGGATGATTGGATACTCTAAATTGCCCCTAGATATGGGTGTGTGTATGTGCATGGTTGTCCGTCTCTTTGTTCCCTGCGATTGGCTGACCACTAATTCAGGGTGTCAGGGTGATAAATTATAATAATATGCCAATAAATTGGGAAACAACCACCAAGAAATGTAATATATAAACAGTTATTCAAATAACTATACCCTAAACATCACAATTCTTTGCCAAATGTCGCTCCAAATCACTGCCAAATCCATCCAACTCTTCATCTTCATTTAATCTTAACTTAACTTTACTGACTATGGAAAGTGAAGGCATGCCTATAATGCCCTTTGTGTGACTTTCAATGTGTAAAATAAAGATATCAGGTCACAGGTGTGTATATCCAAAGTATGCGAAGAAAATGCAACTTTACTCCCAGAAAATATGGCAAAATACAAATAAACAAATAAATTAATTAATAAATAAATAAATGTGCTGAATCTATTTATGAGGTGAGTGGCAGGATAAACATGTCAGTTTTTCAGTTAATCATGAAGAAACTTGTGATGTAGAGAACTCACGTGAGGCCAGTTAGAACTTGCAAATGCCACAATTTAACAGATGAGACCTTCTCAGTGTGAGACGTCGGTTCTAACTGCCGACTACAGAGTTGCTTTCTTCTTTTGTGGCTCTCTCTGATTTATGCAGGTCTTAATTTGTCACTGGTGTGTATTTACTGTGTAGCTCATACAAGGATGAATGGCATCAAACCTAAAAACAAAAAATGGGGTCTTCTGTGTCCTGGACACTCCAATTCCATCACTTCCAGAAGCGCTACAGAGCGCCAAGCAGATGTCACTTCAATGTCCTTCACAAAGCCATAGTAACTCCTCCAGTTACTTCACCTGCTGTTCTCAGAGTCTTCACCTGTCAGCATCAAAAGTTAGCAGTATGTGGCTGCAGGTGGGTTTCAATGGATGCCAGGTCAGCCAAATGCATCTGAGCATTCGGATACCTGTCTCCAAACATTCCAACTTGCTCCTCTCCGCGCTTTCAGCCGTCTCCTGAGGTTTATCAATAATGCATTGCGGATCTCCATGAGCAGCGTATGAATGCACCCACACAGTCATAAATGCACAGAGTTGAAAATGCTTAACGCAGGAGGCTCAGTCAACTCTGTGTCCCCTGTGTGATTTATAGATCGGCGCTGCAAGGGGCTCCTCCTGTGAAGGCCATTATCATGCAGGCAGGCACATCTGCAGACTTCAATGAAGGAGGCAGGGGGTCGAGGGAGGTCCCAAGGTCACCGCCATGGGGTGTCTTTGGTGTCAGCACCATTCCGTTCTTACTGTTGCTGTCTTTTCAACAGGGGCGACAACAAAAGGTGCCCCCTCATTTCTCTACACTGGCTGACTGTTGCTGGATTGATGAACAAAAAAAGAGCAAAAGACCTCCTAAGACATGTGTATGAACAAGAGGGAGGCCAAAGGAGTAACCCAAAACGGGAGCTAGGGAAAATGGAAAGTGGTCAACTAGCCTACTACGGATGTTTTGGGGATTTGTGAGAGGACACCGATGTACCCAAAGATAATCCAGACCCCTGTCAAATTCAAATCAGGAACCCACTGGGGTGTCAACCTTTGATTTCAGGGAGAGATGCTTACCACTTTACACCGGGGCGCATCATAATCTGTATAATTTGTAGATCATAAATTATTTAGAGTTAAACCATTTAGTCAGGACATCACATCAATTAAAAGAAACATTTTTAAGTATTTGGAGAAAAAATGCAGTTGAGTTTTGCAACTGAAGAGTATTTTGGGTTTAAGAGTGTGTGTTTGTTGTCTAGTAAATCAGGAATAGTGTGTGTGTGTGTGTGTGTTTTAACTATTATGGAATGAGCAAAGTGGTTTTTTTTTCTTGCCAAAATGCCATATCATTTTTAAAAGACTGTTTTACTGCTTTCATTTTGGCAAAAATATATTCAAAAATAGGTTTAACAAACCAGCAAAAGTCAATATAATATAGCAATCTTTAAACAATACATTGTTTTTCAGCGAAGTTTCAGAGCTAGTCACATCATATATAATTTAAATTCAAATGATACTACAACTTCCAACAGGGTGGCACGTGGACGAGTGCTTTGCCCCTCGGCCTCACAGTTCTGGGGTCGAGAGTTCCGTCCCAGGCCAGTCCTGACTACATGGAGTTTGCACATTCTCATGGGCTTGTGCAGGTTTTCTCAGGTACTCCTGTTTCCTCCCCAATCCAAACAACATACAGGATACGCTTATTTATAACTCTAAATTGACCCTAAGTATAAGTGTGAGCGTGAATTGTTTTTAGTTTGTCACTGGTGTGTATTTACTGTGCAGCTCATACAAGGATGAATGGCATCAAACCTAAAAACAAAAAATGGGGTATTCAGTGTCCTGGACACTCCAATTCCATCAGTTCCACAACAGTTCCACCAGTACTCCTGTTTCCTCCCCAAAACAAACAACATACATTATAGGCTTATTTATAACTCTAAATTGACCCTAATGAGTATGAGTGTGAGCGTGAATTATTGTTTGTATCCTTGTGCGTCTTAATTTGTCACTGGTGTGTATTTACTGTGCAGCTCATACAAGGATGAATGGCATCAAACTAAGTATGAGTGTGAGCGTGAATTGTTGTTTGTATCCTTGTGCTCAGCGATTGGCTGGCCACCAATTCAGGGTGTGCACCGCCTGGTGAATAGTTACCTGGGATAGGCTCCAGCACCCCCTGCTACCCTTGTAAAGATAAGCGGTTCAGAAAATGAATGAACGAGCTACTTCCAATATTAGAGTACACACTCAGAACCCTCGTCTCTTGTCACGCACTCATCAGGGAACACCTGTCATGGAAACCCACCGGGTTAAAGCAAAGCCTACATTGAAGGTGAAAAGTAGTTTATAGTTTGGGTTAGAAATCTTTTCTGACTCCATTCCTGGTGCTTTTCCGACACCCCTCTTATATGGGATGCAGAACATAGAAGACGGAACACAGACCAACGGGCCTGCGGCAAGACTAGAAATGAGAGGGAAAGAGGGAGAGTGCCAAAGTCATAGAGATCAATGAGCAAACGTTGCCGACCGCATCCAAGGGAGCAGCAGACTCAAAGTACTTCAAGCCCTCAGTTCAAAGTAGTGACATGCCTGTTAGAATTTCTAATTCTGAGATCATTGACAGGCGTGGGGCTGCAGTAGGGGCAGTGAAGAGAGGAATCAGGAATAAGGCAGAGAAGTCCATGCATAGTCAGAATATGGCATTACTATTTAAACGACAACCTTCTTTTTTCCAATTCATCTTCATAAATGTACAAAACAGGTAATCAGCATAGTCACATCCTTCAAAACTAATCTCAGCAAAGAACTAGAGAATGGGTTCAACAATGGGTGTGCTAAATGTGTAGCATCGTCTATCTGAAGCTCCACTTGAGTGCTTTATGTTGAAATAAATTTCACAAATGTTCATAACAGTCCCAAACTAGAATGGGAATGTTTTGGTCCGCGGGTCAGTAACATTTTCCCAATCACCATTGGAATTGATGGCTAGATCCGTCATTGAATTCAACGGTTATTTCGGCTAATGCAATTAACTAATATTTTAGTCATTAGAGTTGATGAAGACAGCAATAAACTGAATTGACAGATGTTGACAAACCCACACTATATAACTAGGTGCCAAGGTATGGACTTGGCACTTTATATAAAGATAGATCATATAGAGTCTAAGCCTTAACGAATGACAGATTTTTCCATCAATTCCAATGACATCTGTGTCTACACCAATGACGACAATATCTGTCAATTCAAAAGTTCTATCCATAAAAAAAAGTCCAAGATGAAAATGCCCATAAATGTCATTGATTTGTATACGCTATATCAGTTACTTTTTCCAATGCCGTTTATATTGTTGAATTCCACTATTGGAAATTCTGTCAATTCCAGTGAAATGAGGGAATTCGGGAAAACATTACCAACCATGGGCAAGGCATCCCAATGCAATTTCTCCATAAGTGAACACAAGGTATAAAAACCTTGTAATTTCGGCATTACAGTAAGTCATTTAATGCGGCAAAATTGCAGAAATGTGACAGCAGTAGTTGGTGACCGAAGGGTTAGGACATAGGCCTCACAGTTCAGTAAATACAGGTTTTTGTTTGTTTTGGCTGTTTTTACGTTTCATCTGTTTATGGTCTGAGGTACATTAAATGTATTTTCATATTACGCTTGTATTTGGGTCAAGTGAAGCAGTGACCCACCAAATCCTTGAGACTCTCTCTCTCATCTTATTTTCTGAACCGCTTTATTCTCACTAGGGTTGCGGGGGGTGCTGGTGCCTATCCTAGCTGACTTCCGGCCAGAGGCGGGGGACACCCTGAATTGGTGACCAGCCAATCACAGTGGACAAAGAGACAAACAACCATTCATTCTCAAACTTATACCAAGGGGCAATTTAGAGTGTCCAATCAGCCTTCCATGCATGTCTTTGGAATGTGGGATGCAACCAGAGTACACATAAAAACCCCAAGCAGGCCCAGGGAGAACATGCAAACTCTACACAGGTGGACCGACTTGGATTTGAACCCAAGGCCCCTACTGTGAGGCCGGTGCACTAACCACTCAGACGCAGGCCCGTCCATCCTTGAGAATGTAGCGAGAAAACGTCTCGTCTAACAGGTGGCCTCTTCGTAAGGTGCACTACTGCCTCTCACCGGGATGGAATAGTACCATTCAATACCTTGGGGGTTTTCACTCAAATGAATTAGACAGACATGATCGAGTCTTTGAGCCTTGCTGGAGTTTTTTTCTTCATCACATGAAAAAACTACCTTTTTGATCTGATGGTGAACACCGTAGATTCCTTTATAGATACATACTTTCATGGTTTTTACCATGGATACCTCGAATCTTCCAAATCAATGTCATGTGCAATAAGGTAGTCAATAATTATGAGAAGAGGAACAGTGGGGGATGGGGTGCCATGAGTTTGAGGCACTGAAGGGGCGGCAGGAAATCTGTAGGATTTACAGCTTAATCTTCTTAGGCACTTCCCTGTCAGCTGAGCTGCAGACTGTGGCATAGGGAGTGTGTGCTATCTTAGCACAGCTGTCAGGAGCTGCCTGCCACCAAATCAATACTTGTCTTTTCCTACTCCACCACTCGCATACACACCCTTTTTCATGGCTGCAACGTATCATGTTCATGTTGCCTCCTCAACCTCATCCTGACAGCTTCTCCTGTCGGCATTAAATCAATATGTCCTGATTAGTAGGTTCACATGCAGGTCTTTTCACAAAGCCAGAGGACACTTGTGAAGATGAAAATATAGGCTGTTTTGTGGCAATGTGTAGCAGATACATGTGTATATATAAATATGTTTGCTCCACATGTCTGAAAGTTATGGAGCTTCCGGGATGCCAAGGCTAGAAAAAGAACAACAAAATTTTATTGCTAATCTAGGAATTCTTGTGAATTTCTGGGTACAATTTAGTCATCTGTACCTACTGTTTAGTACTCTGTTCTGTGAGTATTAAACTGCAGGTACTGTTTAGTAATCTGCACCTAAAGTTTAGCAATGCCCTGGAAAAAGTAGGTACCAATTTGGTTTGGTGACTTCTATTCCAAAGTTTGGAATTGTGAGTGAGGAGTTTTCTTAGGTATAATTGCTCGAGTTGTTCTTTGGAGTTGTGTGCAATGCACTTCAAAGCAACATTTGACACGCATATTACCTTGGTTAGTCTTTAGTAGTGTCTTCTTCTGATTTTGACATGTTCAATGTGTATCAAATTTCTGGCATCACTGATGACAGCAAGCCAAAAGTGTGATTCATTTGTCCTGAGTTCAAATGATCTATGTGGAGTTTGCTTGGCCAAAAATCAATCCTAATCATTATTTTACTAGGTTATATTTATATATATGTCGGCCGCAGGGTGTGCTAGAGCCTATCCCAGCTGACTTTGGGCCAGAGGCAGGGGACACCCTGAATCGATGGCCAGCGGATCACTGGGCTCAAGGAGTTGGATAACCATGTACACTCATACCCATACCTGGGGGCAATGCAGTGGTCTCAAACCGGTCCTCAAAGGGCCGCAGTGGGTGCAGGTTTTCATTCTAACTCAACAAGGATACCTTTTGCAAGTGCAATCAGTTAATTAGAGCCAGGTGTTACTTATTTTAAAGACACCTGATTGGTTAAAATGTCGGCACTGGATCGGTTGGAACAAAAACCAGGACCCACTGTGGCGCTATGTGGAACCGGTTTGAGACCACTGATCTAGAGTGTCCAATCAGCCTACCATGCATGTTTTTGGTATGTGCAAGGATTCCCACACAGGTCTAGTGAGAAATGCAAACTCCACATAGATGAACCGACCTGGACTTGAACCTAGGACCCCAGAGCTACGAAGATGACGCGCTAAGCACTCGCTCCACCGGACTGCACAGAAGAAAACACTGCATCTGAAATTTGTTCATGTGGCATGCTTTCAAAAACATTGGCATTGAGGACTGATGCTTGTCAATAGAAATCCAATAGCACGGTCAAGTGGTAAAAGAGGGGAACAACATGCTGTCAAAGGGAAACACAAGTGTGACAGTCATACGTTTAGGAATGCCAAATAACCCTATTTGCAAAAGAGAGTGCTGGTGTTTCTTTCATGAAAACAGGAAAAGAACAATACACATACACCAATACTACTACTACAATACTACTACAACAACAGTGAAAGAGTGACATTTCACTTTGGCCCCAATTTGAACAGAGGCCTAAAAGGCTTCTTGCATTTTCTCCCCCAATGTCCCATCGAGTTTCTCAGGCACCTGGCCGGGCCTCAAGTGTTAAAAGACCATTTGCCAGAAATTTTCTGCAACCAGAAAAAATGTGCTGAAAAGACATACTGACCATCCAGCAGACGGTGCAGCTTTGCTCAACCCTGAGAGATTGGTGGATGTTTCAATGGCTGAGTAGGATGTGGCAGAATGCCCTGCCAAGGATACTTGGCCCAGCTTGTGGCATTTTCCACACTTGTACCCAGGTGATAGCTCCAAAGTTGACAATCTTCCTTGCTGGCCTTGCTCAAAAGCTTTCACGGCATATTGTTGATTCCATCCTCTTGATGTCAGAGACAACAAACGTCCTCTCCTTCTTCTTCTTATTGAATGCATAGATGGTGGTTCACCCCAAACCATTAATTCATTCATCCATTCTTTCATTCATTTATTCATTCATTCAATTTCTAAACCGCTTAATCTTCACTAGGGTCGCGGCGGGTGCTGGAGCCTATCCTAGCTAATTCGGGCCCTTAGGCGGGAGACACCCTGAATTGGTGGCCAGCCAATCGCAGGGCACAAGGAGACAAACAACCATTCATAATTTAGGCAATTTAGAATGTCAAATCAGCCTACCATGCATATTTTTGGAATGTGGGAGGAAAGTGGAGTACCCGGAGGAAACCCACACATGCAAACTCCAAAAAGGTGGACGTGACCTGGATTTGAACACAGGATCCAAGAGATGCGCTAATCACTTGATCCATTGGAATGTGGGAGGAAAACCGAAGTACCCAGAGAAAACCCAACCCAAACCAATCTAAAGGTATTAACCTGACCAGGCCAAGTGACATGCTGGTCTATATCCTACATCTTTGTAGGCTAAATTTGATAACAAATTATTAAGGCTAGATCAACACAGCCTGAAAAACATATAGTTTAGCCATTCTGCCGGTTGTTGTATTCGTCTCTAATTTTCATGAGGAATTTGTCTTTTTTTTTCCAGAAAAAGGAAATACATATGTAATCAAAGTAGTCTTTGCTTCTGATTGGTAGGACACTGTATTTTGCTCCTTTTTGGATAAAATAAAAAAAAAATCTTCCACAGATATCTGACAATCATTTTTTTTTTTTATTTGAGACCATTTTTAATATCCTTCTCAACTCCTGGGAATTCATGCACTCGCTGTCAAAGCTGATCTTTCAGGCAGAATAATGTTCTCAAGCTCGCCTAGTTTTTACACTGATATATTCAACAGCACTCGTTTTTCTCAGCTAGGTGTTAATTTTACTGGAATCACTAAGCATTATGTCATGAATCAGAGGCTTTGTCTTCTATTGAACATTGACAATGTTGTCGTGAATTTTCTAATCAAGTCTACATCATATCTATTTGAATATAATTCATTCATTCATCTTCTGAACGGCCTTATTCTCACTAGGGTCACGGGGCGTGCTCGAGCTTATCCCAGCTGACTTTGGGCCAGGAACAGGGGACCATTCGATCGCAGGGCATGAAGAGACGGACAACCAGTCACTCTCGCACTCATACCAAGTGGCAATTTACAGTGTCCAATCAGCCTACCATGGAATTTTTTCGAATGTGGAAGGGAACCGGAGTACCCGGAGAAAAAACACAGACCCTGGGATAACATGCAAACTCCACACACGTGGACCAACCTGGATTTGAACTCAGGACCCGAGTGCTGTGAGGCCGACGTGCTCACCAGTTAAGCCGCCGTGCCACCCCTATTTGAGTATATTTTGGGAAATTGGGTAAGTCTCACTCGCCTGACTTTGGTACAGGCAAGTGCTAGGTACATATGGCCATTTGTCTCTTTGTGTGCCCGGGGCTAACTGGCGATCAGTCTGGAGTGTACTCTTCATTTTGCCTGAAGACAGCTGGGTTAGACTCCAGCAACCCCTGCAACCCCTTCGAGGATGGATGGTATGGAAGATGAATAAACAAATTTTGATAAGTTTGTCATTTGGGCAACATGGAATCTTTTCGTTTTTTTAGCATAGGACATATCATCATTCAGATGCTTCCAGATCACTGAGTATCCTAGAGACAGTTAATAACTTTGCACACTGAAAGGAAACAAGAGTGGATCTTTATTTGAATGAATAAAGCAAGATACATTGCATAGGCCATTTGGGTGGAGTTATAATTGAGAATATCAATGCATTAGTATTATTGTTATTTGAGGTTAGTATTTCATCAAACAAAATGTTATCACCTTGTTTTTTGTCCTCTTATTATGATGCCACTTGCTAATGCGTTTCATAGAATCAATCAGATTTCTGGCCAGAAATGAAACATCAGCTAACACAAGAGTTACAATAGGAACACAAAAAGCTGGGTGTGCTTGTACTGTATGTCTAAGTTTGGGGTTCACCCTCAGTTTATCTTCGTCTTACTTTGGTTGTACTAGGCTTTGCTTTTGTTGTCTGTGTCTTGCTCTGCCACCTCTCCTCCATTACCAAAGCGTTGATTAAGCTCAGATGTCAACACCGAGCAGCATGATCTCTGTACCAAAGAGGAAAAAACACAGGTTGCTGGATGCACAATGAGATATTGCCACATTTAAAGTGGCTGAGAGGCGCCACGTTGGTTGTCGACGAATGAGGTTGGTTGTTTAGACTGTGCAATTGAAAACAACAAAATAAATGAATAAATAATCAATCTTGACCGTGCAGACTTAATCAAACAATGATTATAGAAAGAAAGGCAACATTCAGATTCATTCATTCATATTCCGAACTGCTTGCTCTCACATAGGTTGTGGGGGTGCTGGAGCCTATGCCAGCTAAATATGGGGCACTAGGTGGGGGACCACACCCTGAATTGATTGCAGCCCACAAGGAGATGGAAACCATTCATGCTCACACTCAACCTAGGGGCAATTTACAGTGTTCAACCAGCCTACCAAGCATGTTTGGGGGAAGTGGGAGGAAACCAGAGTACCCGGAGAAAAGCCATGGAAGCCAAGGGAAGATATGCAAACTCCACACAGTGAGGAACGACCTGAGATCGAACGCTCGGCCCCAGAACTGAGGCCAATGCGATATCCACAGGGCTGCTGAGCCGCCCAATCATTCAGATTAGTATGTTGGAAATATAAACAAGTGTAAGGATGAGATTGCATTTTACATCAGACATTGTAGACTGACATTCATACCTTTTGTTCCTTGGCACGATTGCGAGTCTTGGATAAGAGTTCGAGCAAGGCAAGAAGAAGACCTCCAACCAAACCGAGGCCAAGAAGGAAAAAGAGGCCCCGCAGGTCATGGGGCTGAAGGGTTTCTGTGGTATGAGCTCCGTTGTCGCCTACGCAGCTGCTGGCCCACCACTTCTCCTGCAAATAAGTCAGCTTGCCAGATTCACTGAGTTGAAGAATAGCCATGGTGAGGGATTTTAACAGTGGGGAACCTGGAAAAGGAGATTTGAGTCTGTAAACAACTGTAACCTCAAGGCTTATTGGTAGCTGGATCTCACCTCGACTTGCAGCGATACTGTATGCTCTCATCCCAATGACTTCCTCTGAACGGATCAGTTTGCAGTGGCGAGCCACGGCCAAGTCTAAGGACACTGCTTCACCGATGAAAGCGAAGTTTCCTCCCTGAGCACGGAGAACACCTTCCTCCATGCTTGCCACATAGCTCTTTTTACGCTCCATGTGCTCGTAGATGCGCCTATGCAAGGCACTGGTTGAATTCTTGGACAGTAAAGAAGAAACTCCATCAGTGCCTTCAAGATATCATTATCACAAGGAAAGTGTGTTATCAATGCACACGGAACAAACACCTTAAAGAAAAGCCTAGTGGAGCCACCCTCCACTGTGCCATATTGGATGTCATCCTGGTTAACGAGGTCTTCAAAAGTTTGGACGGAGGTGTGTTTGTTGTTCGAGTGACGCACTGAGTTAAAGTTTGCCAAGTAGCAAGCAAACAGCAGAATGGCAAATAACCACCAGATGGCACTGACTAGTTTTCCAGACACTGCTTTAGGATGAGGACCAGCACCTGAAAATACACAGACATACTATACTGCTCATCTCATTTTCTGAACCGATTTATCCTCATTAGGATCGTGGGGGATGCTGAGGGCCTATCCCAGGTGACCCCGGGCCAGAGGCGGGGGACACCGCAAATAGGTGGCCAGCCGATCGCAAGGCACGAAGAGACGGACAGCCATTGACACTCACACCCATACCTAGGGGCAATTTAAAGTATCCAATCATCCTACTATACATGGTTTTGGTTTATGGGAGGAAACCCACGCAGGTCCAGGCAGAAAATGCAGGTGGACCGACCTGGATTTCAACCAAGGCCCCCAGAGCTGTGAGACTGAAGCACCGACTCTCAGATTGAGTAGTTTTAAATTGTCGGATTGTCATTGCCATTCACACAGTTTGTAATGAACTGATACCTTCATAATAAAAAATAAAATAACATGATTTGACATGACATGGCCCATTTTATCTGGCAGATGGTAAATCTGTCATGCATGAGTGTCTGAATTTGCCGACCATGCATATATTTAGAATGTCGGAGAAAACCGATGCAGAACATGCAAACTCCACACAGGGAGACCAACCCTGGATTGGAACCCAGGACCCCAGAGCTGTGAGGCCGACGCGATAACCACTCACGCACCGGGCCGCCCACACACAGACCTACTTTTTACTTTATATGTTAGATGATTTTTTTAGTGTACATTCTGCCTGGAGACAAAAAACTGCCATTTGTGTTGAAGCTGCAGAGAATCAAACTTCTTTTTGAAGTGATTGCAATGTTGGATTTTGCAGCAGAGTGGAGAAAGGAAGTGGTCAAGTTCAACTGGTTGCTAGGATACCTTGCAGCGTGAGCGCTCCTGCGATGTACCAGTAGCTGTGCAATAAAGTGAATTGGTGCTCCTCCGTGTTAGGTTCGGTCCATTCATTGGGGCTGATCCTGTTGAAATAGCAAAACAAAGGACAGGGCAAGATTCACGCCAGCCTAAAACATTTTAGTCGTTTTTAGATATGCTCAAGTTATAGATAACTATGTTTATAAGTGGACATTTATAACCAACCACCTATTCATCAATTCTGATTTGGATTGCATGTATATTAAAAACATTGGTGTGAAGTGAATGTATATAAAAATAAACACCCAGTGGATTTAGTGGTTAGTGTGTCGGCCACATAGTTCAGGGGTCCTGGGTTCGAATCCCGGTCAATCCACCTATGTGTAGTTTGCATGTTCTCCCTGGGCCTGTCTGGGTTTTCTCCCTGTACTCTGGTTTCCTCCCAAATTCCAAAAACATGCACGGTAGGCTGGTTGGACACACAAAATTGCCCCTAGGTATGAGTGTGAGCATGAAAGATTGTCTAGCGCCATCAGCATACTTTGTCCTTATTTTATTATACTTAATATTTTCTGTTTTTTAATATTCCATTGGCAGCATTCATTTATTCCATATCACTTATCCCAAGGGTGAAGGAAGGGGTTCTGCTAACTACGGGCATTCCTGCTAACTACGGGCATCAGGCAGGGGACACCCTGAATCAGTGGCCACCCAATCGCATGGCACAAGGAGACGGACAACCATTCACACCCACACCCATAGCTAGGGTCAGTTTAGGCTGCCTGCATGTTTTTGACCTGTGGAAGGAAATTGGATTACCTGGGTATAATCCATGCAAGCCTAGGAGGCACACGCAAACTCCCCACAAGTTTCGGACCTGGAATCGAACCCTCGATCCCAGAGCTGTAGGGCCGAGGTGCTAACCATCGGCCCAGCACCAAGTTGGCATTGAAAATAAGAATAATTTCTTGACAAGTTTACATCGATAAACAAAGGTTAAGTGCACCCCAACATTATCAGTGACTGTACACATGTATTTTTTGAATGGCTTGGGAAAATGTGTTTGTCAATGAAACAGAATCCATGAGTAAATGTTTCTAGCAAAAGTTTGAAAATACCTGCCCACAAGGAATATGCAAAGACCAGTCACTAGGAATGAAACCAGGATACCAATCCACATCTCAGTGGAGAAGGGAGCAAGGAGGCTAAAGGAGGTATCATCATCGGCCACGTCTTTGTGAAGAATGAAACTAAGTCCTGTTTGCATGAAGGGGGTCGTCATGTCAACATATTGCTCTCTGACGGCGGTGAGGGTCAGTGGTGCCACAGCCAAGTCAGCTTCCTAATGGGTAATTTTGTAAAAACGTGATGCAAATTGCCAAGTTTTTCTAACATCTCTGAAATAATAATAAAGTAAAATTCATAAGAATCCAAAAATGATTTCATTTTTTTCTCTATTAGGTGGGTGTATATATATTTTAATAGTGTTAAATAAACATGGAAATCATGCCTATAGATTGCATATTTTATAACATGTCATTCTTTGATTGTTTTAATCAAATTAAGTAAAGGGAATTTTGCATTTTTAAGGGACTAACAACACCATGTGCATTCCAGCAGAAAGAACCTTGTTTGATAAATTGCAAACAAATTCAGAATTAAAATTTTCCAATGTGTAATACTAGTGAACAAAAAATAATAACTAAATAAATAAATAAAACCAGAATATTTAGGAACCCACGTACTAAAATTTGGGCAAACATTTAGCAATGCGACTAGAGTGTAGTCTACCTTTTGCCCGACGACGGCTGAATTATGCTCCAGCAACCCCTGCAACCCTTTCGAGGATTGGCAGTATGGAAGATGAATGAATGAATTGTCCATTTATCAATGCTAATATTTTAGCCAATCAAACGGGAGTTTCAATTTAAACATTACCTTCTTCATTTATAGCAAGCAAAATCAACATTTGCACACTTAAATAGTTTGAGCAACAATTCATGCATTTATGCCATTGTCTGTTCTCTTAGAAAAACGTTGATCGTATTGGTAAAAAACAAATTGACGTTATCAAGAAAAACTAAATCCAACTTTGGATTCTGCACATGAAAATCTAATGTTCACAACTGTTATACCCAATGTTCCCTCTAAGCTGCACGCGTGTGCGCAATTGCGCACTACTCTCGTCTTCTCTGCGCAGCGGCAATCATATGGCGCGCAGTAAATAAAATCCAAAGTTGTTGTTTTTTTAACCCTTTCCCCATAATGGTGCCATTTACACGGCAGCCAGTGGTAGTAGCTCTGTCTACTCTTATGTTTTTTTGTGTTCTACAGCAAAAATCAGAGGGAACATTGACATGCACCTGCTTATGGCAAGTGTGATACTGGTGTGCCCATAGTGAGCAATGATGATGTCGCTCACACTGGTACTCAGTGCGCTCAGGGAGGTTTTCTATATGCCCAAACATATGAAAAATTAGAGGGAACATTGGTTATACCTTCAAAAAATGTGTTTCTTAGTGTATTAGATCAAAACTTGTCAAGTTTTAAAATCAGTGGCTGCTTTTTTTTAAATTTAGTTTTGCTTACCCCTCTGATGACTTCACCAATCATTCCATTCCAGTTCCCATTGGAATCCATAACTCCATAGCGGTTGTCCTTGACTAGATGGACTTTGTAGGTGAGGCCAAGCAATTGGCTGAGCTCAGACATCAGATCGATGCAATATCCTTCCAGCTCATCCCCTGAGCCTTTGGACATTGCGTATGGGTCTTCCTGAGAAACATAGTCATTTTATTGCAACTCATTTGGCCGCCATTGACATTACTAGACGTCTATTGCATTTTGACTCAAAATGGATTGAGCAATTAATCCTGTTAATGTGTTTTTAAATATATCTTCATTCTTTCCACTCTTTAAACTATCACAGTGCATACTCGGTGAATAATATACATTGAGGATTAGGTCATCTCCTCTTGTTTTACCAGCAAGTTAACACTATGATGAGAAATAGTGATAAAATGAATAAGTAATAATATGGAAGAAAATCAATTTACCGTAAATTACTGGCAGATCTGGTTGGAGGATTATTTCTGTAATATACAACTAAAAACGGTATTGTGCAGGGGTGGCTAATCTGGTCCTTAAGAGCTGCTATCCGGTCTGTTTTCCATATCTCCCTCCACTAACACACTAGAATCAAATAATTGGGATCTGTATCAAGCTTCTGGACAGCTTGCCGATCATTTGATTCAGGTGTGGTCGAGGAAGGAGATATGGAAAACAGGCTGGATAGCGGCTCTCAAGGACCGATGTTGGCACCATAGTGCTTTGGTAAGTGTAAATTGAGATTATTTTTTCAAATGAAAATCGTAGTGCAAAAAATCTAACTGGATTTTTTTTCACAGTGTAATCCATTTGTAACCAGTTCAGATTTTTTTTAATGTCACTGGACTCTTGTTCTCATCCTCCGCCACTCCAATCAGTTAAACCCACACATTCATCTTGGCACTTGGGCACCCTGACTACTGAGCTAATGCATACTGGATAGAGCAACTCCTGTCCGTGTAGTGCAAGGGTCACCAACTCTGGTCCTTGAGGATACCTGCTCAGTCTGTTTTCTATGTCTCACTCTTATAACACGTTTTCAGGTGTGTTGGAGGAGAGACACATGTAATTGAGATTGGACAAGTACTGCAGTTGATGAAAATATTACTCCCAGAGAACTTCAAAGAGCTTCCATGCAGCTGACACTAGACTGGGTTGATGGCTCAGTAGTCAATGAACATTAGACAGTAGACAATGAAGATTCAAAGCTTGTTCTCCCTTTTTTAAATGGTACAATTCTACTGCCAGTAATTTACAGTAAGTATAACTTACGTAGGAAAAAAAAACAAGTACCTTTATTGTAGTGATTGATAATTCCTTGGTGCCTAGAATGTGGATGGGGAAAAACAACATCTCTCTTAAGAACAAATCACAGTTTACCAAGCACACTTAAATGTACTTTGATTTGAAAGCATGATGGCTTCTATTGATGCTTTGTGTCCTTTTGGCTTTTCTTTCGCTCTAGCGGTAAATAAGAATCGCAGCCACTGAAGGACAAAGGCAGCCTTTTATACAATAACACACAACATTGTTGTATGTGAGAATCAAATGTGAGGGAACCCTTTAGACAGATCCCTTTCCAAGCCTTCTTCTAAGCATGTAAACAAGAGCAGGGCAAGGAATCTGCACTACGTTAGACATTGCACCATGTCTTCTATCTGAATAGTGGCCAGTCATGGTCTCAGCGTGTCTTACATCAGAGAAGGCAGTGGGGATCAGGAGGTGCAAAGGGTGCCATGTCGCTTATAATTTCACACGGCAACAAAAGTCAGCCCAGAAGGGTCATATGGAGCTCACGGCACCCGGTGAACCTCCTCCAGAGAGGCTGGCAAGACCTATTATCAGCGGAGATGCCTGTCAGTTCATTGCCTGCATGACTACAGGCGTTTGGGTAATTGATTCATCACAGTGCTTTTTAGAACACAGCACGACACAAGCCCCTCCACTGGTGAGAAATAGGGTGATGCCCAGTGGACTGTGCATTGACAGGACCCATACAGTGCGGCTGGGTCAGTGGGAGGAAAACACATTCAAGAAAATTGGTTGGGAGCAAGACCTTTTTTCAAAAGGTCAGCCATAGCTCAGCGTCTGGGATAGTGCTGTTTATAACTGTTTGGCTGGAGAAAAATGCACTGTGAATGTGAACATGTTGGCTGCCATGGACAGTGATAGACATCCATTAGAACTTTGGGAGGCTGACAAGTAGGGTGTACACCTAGGATCAAGGTTTTAAATGAGAACTTCAAACTAAGGTTGGGGTGACAAATGAGGGTTTCAAACTAGGGTTGCAGTAACAAATGAGGGTTTTAAACTAGAGTTAAGTTCTAATCAGGCTTCAAATTACAGTTGACGTTTCAAACTAGGGTTTCAGCCGAGGATGAGTTTCAGATGTGTATTTTAAATCACTGTCACTGTTCCTAATTAGGCTTTCACACAGAATGAGTTTCAAATGGGAGTTTAAAACTAGAGTCATGATTAGAAAACTAGGACTTCAAATTAAAGTTTAAAAGCGGGGTTATATTTCGACATAAAAATAGATAACCCTAGATTTTTGAGGTTGCACCTGATGGTGTAGTGGTTAAATCCTCTGACTTCGATGAGGGCAGCGTGGTGGTGTTGTGATTGTGAGTGCAAATAGCTTTTGTTCTCTGTGTGTTCCCTACAACTTTAGGGTGTGTTCCGCCTTTCGCTCAAAGTCAGCTGAGATAGGCCCCAGCACCGTACAAGCCTGACCAGGATAAACTGTGTTTAAAATGAATGAATGCTTAAGGTCGGTTGCTTTATATTTTTTTTAACACTTGCAGTGCATGTTGGACATCTGTGCACATTGGCTCATCGGACAACCTATAATACTTCGCTCCATAATTAATTATTTGTAGCATCTTACTTCAGGCAAAAGGCAGACTGACCTACACAGGGTGTGTGTCAATGGCAGGGCACACATAGTCCTTACATTCATGAAACTAAAGAAAAAATCTTACAATTGCGAGGTTTCTAACTAAATTCTCTCATAAGAAAGGAAAATGTGTCACACATTGTCATCCTACATGTTACAAAAGAGAAACAAAGACTGATGGGCATTGTACTGGTTCATGAAAATGTTTTTTCTTTTTCCATTCAACTTGCCCAGGTAGAAAAAAAAAGGTTTTGATATTTTGCTACGATTGAAGGGTTTCAATTTAAGTTTTTTTTCACAGTAGTGATTTTTAGACTCATTCTGAAATTTAACACAAAACAAAATATCCTTATTTTTTTAGACTAGGTTATGTTAGCCAGTTTCTGCTGAGTAGTTTCACAGTAGTGAAATCTCTATTGTACCTGTAATGAATCTATACCATGTCTGATATTGTCAGAGAGCATTATTATATATTATATATCTATTTCAACGATAGCTATTGCCCTGATACAATTTATATTGTATCTTTCCATCTATACATCCATCATTGTAATGATACTTAATGTATAGGCAGGTCAGTGAATACTCCTTGCATAAAAAAAAAGTTTTTCCAAAGCAAGGAATGAATGAAGACAAACAAAATCTAAAGCTTGAACATGTTTTAGTCTCAATTACTAGTTTGCTACATCGAATAAAAACAAAAATCACAGTCACCAATAATACTCATTTGCTTGTTTTATGCCTGTTTATATGTTCATGTAAACACTGTTATTGAGAAATGATCTTACCTGCAGCAAAAGCCCATCTACATAGGAGTCCTACACTGAAGAAAAAAGCTACGCAGGCTTTCATAGTGTCAGAACTGAAAAAATGACACACATTTAATGTGAATGTTGACATAGCTGTCTAAAAACATAGCTTTTTTTTCCAATATTCTTACTCACCTTTAATTTGTTGAGTAAAAAAAGACAGCGCCAAGGAGTCAATCTACTTGTAAACAATCTTGCAAGTGGTACGTGTTGTATTCTCTGATGCCAGTAGTGGGAGATTTTAAATGTGGGAGGACAGAGGGAGGGTCTAAATGGGGGAATACCAGGACCTGTTTGTTGAGCCTGAGACTGAAAAAAGCTTCGAAACAGATTTGTGTCTTGTATGGAAAAAGTCAAATAACAAATACATTTTTGACAGCAAGCTGCCTGACGCCCTGAGTGATTAGCACGTCAGCCTCACAGCTCTGGGGTTCTGGGTTCCAATCCAGGTCGGTCCATTTATGTCGACTTTGCATGTTCTCCCCGGGCCTGCGTGGGTTTTTTCCGGGTACTCCGGTTTCCTCCCACATTCGAAAAACGTGCATGGTATGCTGATTGGATACTCCAAATTGCCCCTAGGTATGAGTGTGAGAGTAAATGGTTCTCTGTCTCCTCGTGCCCCCCACTGGCCCAAAGTCGGCTGGGATAGTCTCCAGCACCCTCCGCGCGACACTTGTGAGGATAAAGCGGTTCAATATTTTTATATCAGGTCAGGCTTTCATTTCGGCAGAAAATCTGTGACGGAACGGCAGTGTGTGACCCAATGACGTAGCGGTTCGTTTGTTAATTACGGCGTGGGCAGCGTGGGATCAATTCCCACCAACTGGTGGTAAGATGGTGTATATTGTGAGTGTTAATGGTTGTCTGTTTATTTGTGTCCCCTACGACTGACCAACTAGTCTAGAGTGACGCCTGCCTTTTGCCCGAAGTCAGCTGGGCTTCAGCACCACGCTGTTTATAACAATAAGTTTTTTTTTAAATGTGTTTTCTTTCCAATGCAGTTTTTCCGCCCAAAAACTATGTTATATATCAAACAGAGATAACACGAGGACCAAGCATAAAACAGCCACTAAGGCTGGAGCTTGTTTAGACCACTCACATGCCTATTGATTGGCTCTGTCATTTCTATGTGATTTTAGTAGTGTAAATTGCTCAAAAAAAAGAAAAACAGGAAGAGCCCTGAAAAAGCCACATATTAAACAGGAGGTGACCCAGGAATGCCACAAAATTGACAGGAAGTAATCCAAAATGAACAAAAGATGACCAGGGAATGCCTCCAATTTGATAGGAAATGACAGTAAGTTCTAGGTAGTGACTCTGAAAAACTGACATGCCCAAAATCAGCAGGACGTGACCCAGAACTGCTCTAGAATCAATAGAGAGTAACCCGAAATACACAGAAAATGACTCGGAAATGCAACAAAATCATTTGAAATTGATTCAGAGGGTTTTATTGACCAGCAAAGTAAGGCATGTTCACACTATTCTTGCAGAAATGTCATTTTCTAGTTACATTAACGTTTTCCTTTTAATGATGAAAGTTACCTTTTTTTTCTCTGTGGGTTTTGGCAAAGGTCCAATAGTTAATCAAGCTTTAAAAATGAGTAGTGACTTTATCAGAAAGGAAGGGTTGCATTCACATTTGGAGACAAAACATTCTGTTCGACCTCAAGTGCCAAACTGTGAAGCGAGCTTCAATTGAGAGAAAAAGTTACGCCAAGCTGTCTAGATAAATACATCCTTAAAAGAGTGTCTTGGATTGTGTTGGAATCCTAATGAAGCTGTCTTTTGTATTTCTTTACTGGCTGGAATGGATTCTGAAGCGCTAAAACAAGCATGTTGCGCTTCACAAAGTCTCTCAGAGCTGAAGAAGGGGCCCAGCAGAATGTGACAGCGAGCCAGCGGAGGCCATCAGTTCTGGAAAGCACATAGTGACAATAGGCGAGGCTTAGAAGAATCCGTGTCATGAGAACGCGTGAAGTGGCTCCGTGTCTTTATGCGTGTGAAGATTGAAGGTCCTGGTTAGGCTTGAACTGTTTTTGGGGTGCAATGCAAAATGTAATCGCAATCTCATAGAACAGAATTCAAAAGGACTTCTTGAAGGACACAGTTTATATACATTCCACATGTCCTTGTTTATCTACCTTTTCAAAAGATTTACGGTCGAGAGCTCTGTCCTAACAAATTTGCTTGGAGTAAATTAGTAATCAGGACAGTGGTTGCCAGTTTAGCCATTAGCGGTGAAATCAAATGTGGATCCACTCTGTCTTTAACAAAACATCTCCTGTTCTGCAGGGGTTTAATAAATTTTGCCAAAGGTAATCGCTGAACACAAAAGCACAGTTGATAATTAGAAGACAAAGCATTTATTTATACCAACTACAAGGTCAAATCCATCCATGTCAGTTCACGTAACACTCAATTACAGTGGAACACACATTTGGACCAAAATGTCAAGCATTTGCTTTGTTCAAATGAATGTAGGGCCTTTTTTTGACCCCTGAGAACAAACAATGCAAAGCATGTATATTAGTGCTGTCAGACAATCAAATATATTGATCGATCACATGCAGTCCATACTTAGGCGCCGTTCAAAGCGGCAGCCAATTGCAGTAGCTCCCCAAACTCTCACTCGTATTCGGTGTTTTTACAGGGTTTTTTTTTTTACAGCTTTTTATCCTTTATTTTTACGTTTAACTAGCTCTTAAGATTCCACTTGTTACTTTACTTTATATTTTATACTCTATACTTTAATGTTTTACAACTTTACTTTCAAGACTCTACTTCAAGACTCAAGTTGTGCGAGAGGCAGTCTTTTATCTTTGCAAATTCTGGACATTACATTTTTGACCATCTACAGGAGGAAGCTAGAGAACCAACTCCATAGAGGCAACACCAAAGAGGTCTGGAGGAGCTTGAGGACCATTTCGGGCCATGGAGGCAACAGTTTGGCCACAATGCCCAGCAATATGTTTGGAGGAGAAAAGATGAGGCCTTTAACCCCCGGAGCATTGAAAATTCCCAAAAAGCGAAAGTATTCAAACAAATATGGTAACCATTTTCATGTCCTGGTGGGAGAGACATTATCACACCATCAATAAAAATAACCATACAACTATCGTTGATTTTGAAATTATTTTATTGAATTATACATGATTTAATTAAATACCATTCCAATATGTTTGGACAAACAACTGGCATGTAAGTACAATTAATACAGCAGGCCAACAAATAAACGTGCATTGTTTTAGTAGCATGGACTACAAGGAACAAGAATTATAATGTGATTCTCTTGGAAACACCAATAAGGTGTCCTATAAAAAGTCTGGGACATTAAACATCTTGATATAAAAAATCTTAGTAAAATAAAGCCCGTCCATGGGATAAATATCACAGTGTTTATGACACATGCAGTCAACTAAAATAGGCTAACAACGAAAAAAAAGGAATAGTTCTCTCAGTGTTGTGACATGCTACAGATGAAAATCATTAGCTGAAAGTTGGCAGCCCAGTTGCATTACACTGAAGCGCTTCACAAGCTATTTTATTAATAAAATTATACCTAGCAGTGTAAAAGTATAAACATAATTGATTTTCTCAGCAGGTAAGCCTTTAGCTCATTGTTTAGCTAAAACTGCACATGGTTCACATAACAATGCCATCGCGCATAGAATCTTGCTTGATGGATGGGCTAAAAATACGGATAAGAATATCACAATAGTTCTAAAATTCAAATGATACATTTCTGAGTTTAAGAATTGGAAGAGATGGCCTCTACTACTTCAAATATTGCCACTGGAGTTTTCCGATCTGATCAATACACATGATTAACCCTTTATAGGACATTTATTTAACTCAGAGACTGCCATAAATGGTGATTAGACGTCCAGTGCCGTCAATGGCAGTGAAAGATGAGCAGTCATATTTAGGCTTACTAGTTTAAATGAATAGAACGAAAAGTAAAGTACCTAGCAATTTCACGAAACTACTCTTAAAAAATAACAGCTTTAGATAGAGATAATTATTAATAAAAGAAAATAGAATTGAGACCTGGTCACGTGGACATTAAGTTTTTATCGGGTTGTTTTTTTTTCTCTGCTTGCCCTATAAAGGGTTAAATCATCATGAAGATCCATTTTAAATAAAACGTTAATTTTTATATCATTTGATACAAATTTACAGGAATCTTAACACGCTGCTTTCCTGAAGTCAGGTGAATGTTTGTCGAGCCAGATTTCTCTGATAGACATTTAATGAGTTATGCTACCTTTTTATGATACAAAAATGAAAATTCCTTGAATGCTTGAGAATATGTAGCTCTTTGAATGTGTCACACTGGTTAATTTCAAGTTATCCAGTTAATAAAGTTGAAGCTTGAAAAGTGCCTCATTGTTTTCAGGCTCT
This sequence comes from Stigmatopora nigra, assembly GCF_051989575.1. Taxonomy (NCBI): domain Eukaryota; kingdom Metazoa; phylum Chordata; class Actinopteri; order Syngnathiformes; family Syngnathidae; genus Stigmatopora; species Stigmatopora nigra. The sequence continues at coordinate 22,471,701 of NC_135508.1, read as the reverse complement.
GGGGAGGTAGGGAACAGACTTGAAGAAGGGGATCTTAAAGATGGGGCGAGATTGACAAAGTTTGGGCTGCCACAGGGAGATCTTGCTATACAACATGCCCCTTCAGGTATTCCCCGTTCCTCAATGGGGCTAGCGATACACCTGTTGATGTTATCAGTATAGCCAAAACATGTATTTCCTTGCATCAAATTCTGGAGCCTTTGCCTTTCTTGGGCTTTCTTGGCTCGATTGGCAATATAACGTACTCTGCTTTGGCTCCTGGAAGACGTCCTTCGAATTGTTTGCGGTGCGTCAACAGAATCTTGATATTCACTCGGTTTGTTGTCAGTGGCAAAGTCATTCACCGTGAGGGGCTCCACATCGGTCAACTTCCGTAGCTGCTCTGTCAGCTCATTAGTTGGTCTAGCTTTTGCCGGGCTGCCCTTTCGAAGTTGGTCCCTGGTTGGTCTCATGACAAAGCTACGGCTAATGCTGCGGTACTTGCTTACAAAGTTACAAGAGATATCATCCGAGGTGAGATCCCCGAGGCTTTTGGATAGGGATGTCGGCGTTCCAGATGGGGAGGTTGATGAAGTCCTAGCCGATGACTGCTTGAGTCCTTCCATGAAGAGTCGGTTCCATGTATGACGTCTTTGAGTAAGTCTATTAGTCGGGCAGACGTTGGATGTGAGGGTGGGAGATGTGTGTCCATCTTTTAAACACTCACTCTCTGGAAGGTTAGGGTTGGATCTACTCCTGTTGACTTGAAGGCTATCAAAGGAAATGAGCGCTGAATGGCGGCAGCTGGCACAGAAGGGACCACAAGGGACGCAGGTTTTGGCAAGAGTCTGCCTGGCCAAGTTGTTAATTGGGGAGTCAATGATCGTGTCACAGGAAGAGACGCTAGATGATGAAGACATGCTGTCTCGATGGCAAGCAGGATCAAGCTTGCTCCAAAGACGGTCGTTCAGAGTAGCATCTGTACATACTTCTGGTACTACTGAGTGGGTTCTCCCGCGAGCGTGGACTTCACTATTTGTTCTTCTTACTATCGTGTGTGATTCCAGATTTCTGGTTGCTCTTTGCGACTGACTTACATGAGTTTCAACAGGTGTTTCTAATGTAGGCTTCATTTCTGATTCAATATTTTCCTCATCTGTCAGACTATGAAGGGTTTCCTTTTGGATTTTCATATTCTCCAAGAAATTTTGGTGAAGTTGTTTTCCCTCCAGCTGAAATTTTGGCTTGGCAGAGTTTGTCACTGGGTGTGATATTGTCCGAGTGAGTGTTTTGACTTTTTTGTCTTTCATAGTCATAGCAATTGCATTGCTGGGCAATGGATTTGAAACAACTACCAAATGGGATTCAGGATTCACTGGAACAGAGGCAGTAAGCAACAATGATGTAGGACGCTGTGGGGAAAAGCTGTCCTCAGAGATGGTAACAGAACAGTTGATATGTGTCTTTTTAGAATCCCCAGATTTCTGGGAAAGAAATGGAGGTGGAGCAGTTGGGTTCCGGATCGTGGAACAATCTGTGGAGGGGAGAAAAGGATAATTAGGAATGATTTGATGATTAACCTACATTCGAATAATTCTGCTTCAAATTGTAATTAGTTGACAGTAGTACATAACCAACTTGTTAGTACAGAAACGTAGGCAGCAAATGAATGGATGTTCAACTCCTCCACTTGAACGTTTGTTAATTTGCTGCCAACCTTCCCATTTTTCATCCATTGGACATATATCAATGGCAGTGAATGGGTTAATTAGTAGAAAATGCCACACATGTCCATTCACCTGGGTTTGTTAAGTAGGAGAAGACAGTAAAAAACTATGCCTTTTAATTACAATGGAAAAGGTATGGCCTTTTGTAATAATTAAAGAATCACAATTGTTTACACAACTTGGACCATTATTACTATTTGTTAAAAAAATACCATGAATTTCGGGATGTTTTATTTCTGGTACAATATATTGTATAGCTCGCGCGACAACAATGAATAAAGAAAAGTGATCCGGGCTTAATATTTTGTTGCACATCCCATTAAATATCTGAATCATTTTGAACTTACTATATTTCCATTTGTTTTTTTTAGAGATGTATTGCCTTTCATGACAGAAACTTCCCGTTGTAGTTTTTCAACAGTGTCCTTGGGTATAATTTCCCTCATTCATCATCATGCAAGAAGATATGTACACTCAGATCACTTATCTCTCAATATTGGTATAGTTGCTGCTAAATTGGTCAGATTGAGAAAATAAAAGCTACCGAGTCTAAATAAAAACATACATCAAAATATATCATGTTGTCCTTCAAATATTACATATTACAAGACATTTTTACATAAGGTACTATGCTACATACACAGTTTTTATTTAGTTATTTAATTTGTATGGTGGACTTTAGTTTGTTGAATGATGTTATTTTTGTATTCAAATAAAGTAGTTAACCTACTTGAAGCTATTTATTCCAAACGCAAATTAATTATGATTAAAACTAAATAAAAACATTCTGCTCAAAAACCACAACAACTTGGAAATGAATGGTGGACAAAGGTTAAAAAGGCTGGTAAGATGGAGAGAATGATGGGTGGAGTGAAAATGCACCAAAAAACAGTACTTGAGGTTGTGTGCATTCAGCAGGTTTACCTGGCTCTGGTCATCCCCTCAATTCTGCACTAGGAACAGAGAGAGCGTGCAAAGGGAAAAACAGGAAAAAAGGAGTTCAGCAAAAACTGGAAAGAGAAGGAGATGGGGCCTAGGGAACAGCTTCCAGAGAATTGCATCAATTAATAGAAGTGATAAACTGATTTCGAGGAAAAGTACATCGTAAAAATTATGCAACAGTGAAAGGAGAGAGAAAAAAAACAAACTTAAGCATGCCAGACTACCACAATATTGCATGCAGAAAACACAATACGATCACAGAAACATAACACCTTCTAGAAGCATCTTGAATAATATAGTGGTACCATTACTTTCAAAATTATTTCGTTGCAAAAATGGTTTTGTAACTTGGAATTTCCGTCAGTAGTGATATATTTTCCATTGAATTAGCATAATTGGTTCCACGATCTTTCTACTATCCCCTAACCCGTTAAGAATATCATAAGTATACATATTTTCTATTAAATATATCTGTGTGGCAAAAAAAGAGAAAGAAATTAAATTAGATAACTTTTTTCATCCCATATTTGGGAAATTTTGACTGTTATTCTTAACCTAACCCATCAAAATGAGTAAGAAATGCATAAACGTTTTCCCATGGTGTGGAATTATGAGCAGCAGCTGAGTAAACATGCATACACATGCATATAAACACACAATTTAAGACCATAAAATTATGTTACGCACACAGAAAAACTCAAGAAATAACTCAGTGAAGAATGAGGGTCAAAAGTACACAGATCAGGACTTCACCCACAGAAAAAAGATGAAAAAGTGCCCACAAAGAGGCTTTTGGTCGGACAGTCGTGCTCATACCGCCTGTGGCCGCTTGCCCAACTTGGCCGGCCAGGCGTCCGCCTTAAGAGTGCAGTTTTTGGGACAGATTGGCGCTGTTTTCACTCTATTAGACTAAGTGGCAGCTACCCCACACAGGACCAGGGCCGGCTCTAGTGTCTGCCTAAATCTCACTAACCTTGGTTCTATCATCATGAGTATGCATATTTAAGTTTCTGGAGATGTTTTATTTCATTTGATGTTTCAAAACTTCGATTGATTTTGCACCTTGGAATAAAAAAGTTTGCCATTGATGTTTTTCATTGGATATCTCATCTTTAGAAGCATTCTTAAGTAGAGGTACTACTGCATCGTTTGGTACTGACACTACTTCTATTTGCAATCAATTAAAACTTACCACTTGGGTGATCTATTAAGCATGTAGGGTGTTCCAGGGGGCAAAGAGAAGCACAAAGAAATGTTTGTACATTCACTTGGGGAATCTTATTGTTAAAGGAAACTAAGATTTCAAATAAACTAAAGAGGATAAAAGTTGCAAATTCTGGGGTTTGCTCTGATTTGGAGTACATCTACCTCAGGTGATTTTAGAAAGTACGGGGATCTACTAGGGTAAAACTAAAAGTACTCTTCTACACTAGATTGTAATTACTGAGCATCCAGCTGCACATGGCATCTTACCAGTGAAGAACAGGGGTGACTTATGACGCAACTCCTCCATTTTCTGGGCAAACAGGGCATTCATCTCACGCTGAAGAGTGCCTGCAGCCCTCTTGCGGCTGTCGAGGACAGAACTTCGAGGCAGCACTGGGAGTGAGTCAAAACTGCTCAGGCTTCCAAAACTATCGCAGCTGCTGCTGTCATCACTGAGTGAGAGTCTTTGCATTCCATCACTGTTTGTGAATGGTATGAATGCAGGGCCACATACTGTACCGTATTTGGGTACTGTTGCTTGATGCCAACCAAGGTTTCTCCTGTATTCCGGTGTAACGCTCTGCACGGGTGTGACCGTATTGGGAAAGTGCCTACGTGGAATATTACATGACAGTGCATTCCTGTGTGAAGCATCAGGCAGAATTTGGAAGTGCTCAGCGGCTAGAGTTTGCCTGGCTTTGGATCTGGGGATAGGCTTAGGTTGTAGAAAAGCCTGGGTAGAGTACTGAAACTGGGCTTCCTTGGAGTGGGGAAGTGAATGTGATACCGGTGGAGAATGAACCGAACGTTGCGGCCGAACAATTTTCTTGGGTGAGCAGTTACTTCTTTCCTGCTCATCCGCCAATTTTAGATTCGAGCCCTGCTTTTTATCAACACCACCCTTTCTCTCTGTGTCTGGACTCTCCTTGGAGCCGATCACACAGGTGATACAGTTAGAAGATATTCCCACTCTGCCCGAGCTGTTAAGCGAGACCCGAGCTAAAACCCCTGGTTTTGTGTCTAAATCGTGAAAACGCAGTCGACTGGCCCGTTTTAAAGGCTCACTCAGAGGACGTCGATGAGCAGAGCGAGTGCTCTTACCTTTACCATCGGCACAATAAGTCCCATTGGAATCAGGGTGTTCATTGGTGGCCTTGGGTTGGCCGGATGCCAGTGAATCGCCATTGCGGAGTTGTGATGGTGTTGGCTGGTGAGAGGAGGAAGCAGAAGCCTTGTCCTCTGACTCTCGATCTGCACTTGTACCATCCAAGTTGCAGTCTTTGGTGTTTGTGGTAATCTCAGGAAGGCCCTTCTTTACTTTGGGTGGGGCTTTGGGTGGGGCTTTGGTTGGGGCGCTGGCAGTGCGCCGCAGGATGTGGGCACCAAACGGCTGCTTACGGCTGTGCTGTGCAGCAGCATGGCTGTCTAGGGAGGCCTGCTTTGGGTTTCTGTGAAACAGGCCTTTTATGCCACTGGCTGCTTTGGCCTGACAAAAGCACAAGAAACAGAAATGGTAAATTACTAATCACAGAGGATACCATTGCAGCCAAAACAATTGACATGAAACTGGTGGAATTCACTAATACAATAACACGGTTTTAGAGGAGTGAACATGCTTAAGTGAAGGAGCAAGTTAAATCATAACACATTCATATGTACACGTAAACGTTCATGTCACTGCTCACCCTCCAATAGTTGATTCATACATTTGAAGAAAAGCTCTTTGAAATTGAGGTCCTCGCTTTCAAACTTGAAATGATACCACTGATAATTATTGCATGCTTGAAACAATGCATGAGTGGCAGAAAAAAAATAAACAACTGCATCCGATATTTTATGCAAATCTTACTATTAATGACATGTCCTATACAAATCCAAGGCTATTGAACATATTTTCCATAATAACACAGCATAATACTCTGTTCTATGTCATGTATATGCAAATGTGTGGATGTTTGTGTCATAAATGGAGCAAGGTAAGACTTTATATTTACATTTATAATAACAACCCGACAATGTGATGACATTATTTGTCCAATAGTAAATGTGATCATTCGAGAGAAAAAAAAACACCAGTGCCACTTTAAATAATGTGAGTGAAGTAGATCCATGTATAGTAAGAGTAGACATTGAGGTGACAGTAACAGTGAGAGAGTGACAACAACAAAGAAAATTCAAGAAGTGTAAAAGATCAGTGTTTCTATTTGCAAATATATATATATATATATATATATATATATATATATATATATATATATATATATATATATATATATATATATATATATATATATATATATATATATATATATATATATATATATATATATATATATATATATATATATATATATATATATATATATATATATATATATATATATATATATATATATATATATATATATATATATATATATATATATATATATATATATATATATATATATATATATATATATATATATATATATATATATATATATATATATATATATATATATATATATATATATATATATATATATATATATATATATATATATATATATATATATATATATATATATATATATATATATATATATATATATATATATATATATATATAAATTCGGACTATTTAATCAGATTTCTGTATTTCAGTAGCTGTCACACTAGTTTTTGTGTCAGCAAAATTGATGAACTGGAACATGTCTGTGATTGGGCCTCAACCCACGATTAGTAAAATGCATTTGGTTAAATATTTTGTAACAAATTCATTATTATGTTGGATGGAGTTTAAATGAGTGTGTAAACTAACAAATGTTAAAGAAAAAAATAAGTGGTGGAAGCCAGGCAGATTCCCTGATGTTTTTTTTTTCTTTTTTTGATAGAACTGTATACGTAGCAATAGCTCTAGCCATTAGACTTGAAGACATTGCATCTACTTGAAGGATCACGGAAAGTACTGATAATTCAAACTTTCAATAACTCATGTCAGGCATGAGTTGCTTCTCATTATAAAGCTGACAAGTGAGACATGTGCAAAGGCAGTTTGACTTGGGCTCATGCAAAATGCCGACTGGGTGTCACTACACCTGAGCTTTGAGTGGCAGCGTCAATTCTCCTAAAAATGTCCCACTTCGAAAAGAATCATTTGGTAAAAGAGGGGCCCACTGGAATTACAGAGAGACAAAGACAGAGCAGGGCAGAAAGAGAGAATCAGAAAGCAACAGATGAAAAAGAAATAAAACATGGGAGTGGTAGGAAGTACGATATTAAGCACAACTGTTAAGAAAGAGAAGCTTTCAAAAAAAGACAATATGAGTAACACTTAGACTACAGGCAACAAGAAACAGATGTTTGGAACAGAAAGCAACATTTTTTTTATCATAGCTAGAGCTACATTCTTTCTAAAAGTTGAAATACCAGCAACGCCTCTTCCTTACACATAATGTACGTACATGTCTTTTATAACTTTATGTTTAGATAACCCATATAGTGGGTAACCAGATGAGTAAAAGTGGAGAGAAACATAAATATAAGCCAACATTTCCCAACAGTTCCCTCCCAACAAAGGGGCAGACATTTTATCATTGCTGCTATAGGTTTGGCCAATCAAATAAGAGTATCACAGATTGCCTGCCCTTCCTTGTGATCTCATTCATACACAGTATCTCATGCACTTGTGGTCAAGTCTGCCAGTGTGTATGCATAATGTCAAAAAAAATGGAATTTTCTTGTAAGAGGAGTCATTTTCTGGGTGTGTTCAAACAATTTTTTAATTCATTATCAGAGGTCTAATAAAATTCCTATGCTATTTTTCCGCATTCAGGGCATTCAGAATAGCAGTTATGTGTTTCTCTAAATTGTGAAGGGGGAATGTAATTAAGAATAGTGTTTCTTTTATGTTAATACTAAATCATTGCCTATTCACTTGAATGTTGAATTACCGTATTTTCACGACTATATGGCGCACCGCATTTAAAGGCGCAATCTCAGTGACAAGTGCTATTTTTGCAATAAAGCACATGCCCAAACTATATACGGGTACCAGGTAGGGGCGTGCCTTTAGCATCTTCTTACACACACACCCACGTCCGCCTTCTGTCTATATAAGAAGCATGTCGGACAGAAGTGCTCTGAGTCATAACTTGGAAATCTGGGCATACACACGGCGCATGGCATTATAGGGCCCCCTTTCTATTTTGGAGAAAATGTAAGACTTTTTAGTGCGCCTTATAGTCATGAAAATACGGTATTGTTTCCATGGCTTCGTCAGGCAAAACTTAACTCGTTCTCGGCCATTGACAACGGCTTTCACTTAAAATGGATTGGACCTCAACTACTGATGAATTCATTTCAGCACATGGCAGAAGCATGAAAAGACATTTCATCACCCGTACAAACATGTCCTCAGAGCAGCCATGTTAATAAGGGCGACAGTCCCATTAAAGTCAATACATTGACAAGTTGGAATTGTCTAATTATTAACCAATTTTTAAAATACTAGTTCATTAATACCAAAGCATCTTCTATTGACTCAGTTGTTGCCATTGACCAAGTTAGGGCTGACAGCAAATGAGAGTGAATTAATTTGCTGCCACACTCCCACTACATTTAGGTGGGACATGTACTAGTGATTAACATTCACAACAGAAGGATGATTGAATGCCACACAACTGGATGTGCATCCTCACCTTGGGAAGGACGACAAGTGATTCTCTTTTGACCAGTATGCTGAAGCTAGCTCTTAAAAACTATATATTGCACACCATTGGCACAGGATTTCTTATTTCTTCCTATATCTGTGATGCCATTTCAGTGCCGTATTGCCATTCATGCTAGAATAATTAAGAGATGACAATCACAGGAGTACCTACCTTACCAGTGATGTCATGTACAGCTACATGAACAAAGATGGAAGCCTCCTCCATACCTTCTAAGTACACGTGGCGATAACCTGTACACAATGAAAAAAAGGTGGTCCATAATCAGATCTAAATGAAAGTAGAGATATATTAACATAATGCGCTCATCAGAAGTCAGCCAGACACACACTAAGCATAAAATTGTAAATATGCGTGTAGGCGATGAGTATATTTACCTGGCATCATGCTGTTGAAGGCAATGGAACGTTGCCCAATGAAGTCTTGACCAATGGGGTCGTGGTCCCACACGAGGAAACGTACAAGAGTCAGTTCCGGCATGTGGATCGTGAACACCAAAGTCTCCTCCCACATTGGGTTGAAACCTGTGGGATCATCCCAAGCAAGGTTTTGGGTGTTGAAAAATCAAAGAGCAAAAGAGTTAAACAAACAATGAGTTGGAAGAACACAGAAGAGCAAAAGTAAGAAATGAAAAGATAACAAGAATAAAAGAGTAATAGGAGGAGAATGAGGCAATAGTAGAGTCAAGAGAGTGTTGTACTGTGGAATTCAGCTCAGTAGTAATACATTATTCAGGGAGTGTGTTTTTCTGTACAGACAGAGGTTTGGCATGCGCAGGTCTCTTTGGGCTCAGCCTATCAATAATACATCCAACGACATATAAGCAGCCCAACTGTGTACTTTTAACTTGCATGTTCCTCGAAAACAATATAAATCATGATTTCGCTTACTTTTGATTTTTTTCCCCCTTAGGATCTAATATGCAAATTGCACAACCAAAACAGCAGCTTCCTTAGCCAAGACTGAACTTCTGTCAGAAGATGGTTATTTTTGTTATGTTACAGTAGGGATAGCAGTATGAGGTTATGGCCACATATATTGTCCACATTGTGGTATAAACTTTTCCATTAAAAAAACTAAAACATGAATTATTAAACTGGATTCACTGGTTTACATAACTAGATGAGTAGTGGTCATAAAAAGGCAGAAGATAAAAATTGTGAAAGGTAACAAATAATGGAACTCACCATTATCATCCACTACTCGAGTTTGCTCCTTGGCACAGTCCACCGGAAGTCCAATGATCTCCACTTCCACAAAGGGATCAATTATCTGTCAAAGATGACATACCAGAAAACATACATTAGGTAATCCAATATCACCATGCAATGATGAAGTGTACTGTTAACATGTACAATGCAAATGCAACCATTCATTCTCTATTCTGGCGGACTGCATTTGACTGATCGCCAGCCATTTTATGTACACTTATGAAAATGAGTATGAGTGTATTCTACCTCTCCTCTGTCCCCCATCATAGAGTCTTTGGGTTTGGGCAACTGCTGTCCACTAATGATCTTCAATACCAACTGCTTCTTCATTTGACCTGGTCGTGGATCGTCCGAATTGGGATTAAAGGCATCTGAAATGTAGCAAAGCACAGTGGAGGAAAAAGTTAAATAACATTATTCTTAATATAACTACTATAAAATGCATTGTTGAGGCAATCCACACTAATGCTACTTCATACCACACTATAAATATCTAATCGGTACAGTGGTAGAATGGTGAGCACATCCACCTCACTGAACTTTTGTGTGGCATTTGCATGTTCTCTCTATACTGGGTGTTCTTCGGGTACTCTGCCTTTGTCCCATGTCCCAAGACATCTTAGGCAACATGAGCATTCTAAATTTCCCCTTAGGTGTTATTGTAAGTATGAGTGGGTTATTTGGATGTGTCCTACGAGTGGCAGGGCAACCACTCGACCCAGGATAAGTGTTCAGGGAAATTAATGAAAGAATGAATGAATGAATGGTCATTTAAACTAGGGGTCTCAATCAGTGGGCAATTGTAGTATATGTTTAGCCCGCCTACAATTTGCCAGGGGCAATAAAGCTCTAAATAAATACATTTACATAAATTATATAATAACTGACAGAAAAGTTTACATTTTTTAAGAAAAAAAGAATATTAAACACACAATTACAAAAGTACAAAAGCAATGATGCACGTTAGATCCACCCAGATTCTATTTCAAAATTTCCAAATACAGGGGTACTGCTATTTACAAAACTAATTGAAACTGGTACTGGAAATGCATTTACATTTTGGTAGATTTTGTAACGTGGATTTCGATTTCGTACATTGGAACAATTATTTGCACATCAAAGGGTTTCGTAACCTGAAATTATCCTATGTAAAAGCATTTGTAAGTAGAGGTACCATTGTTTATTGAGTTTGAAACCCCTGATTTAATCAATGTATCTATTTTATTGGATACAACCTACACTATTATGGTAGAAGAAAACAACCTTAGCATAGCAATCTTCGAATTAGATGTAATCAAAATCACTTTTGAATTGATTAAAATTGCAAAAAATGAGAGGAACATTCTGAAACCCGATATAATGAAAATGTAAAGTAGTTCAAGCAAGCGCGCTCACCTTCACACATGCATTTGGGTTTGAGGATGAAGCCGCAGTTGCCATTGCTATAAAATTTGGCTCTGTTGAGCTGAAGGACACGACCCTCGGACTGGTAGTTGAGTGCAACTGTAATAACAGCCTCCAGTTATACGAGTCAACAAATGGATACAAAGTGATGACTACTACAACGGCCTACCGAGTTGGCAGCCTGCGTTCCAGAAGGGTTGCGGGTTGAAGTTTGAAGAGTCCACGCGATATGAAGAGGGGTAGATGCGAGAGAGCTGTCGCTGGTTAAAGTGGTTGAAGGAGGTGGCTTTCTGCTGCATCACCTGATGAGCTTTGGTTTCACTCAGGGACGAAACCTGCCAGCTGCAGTTGGCTGCCATGCAAACCATGCAACTAACATAGGTTAATCACATAATTGACACGCGTCTTGTTTACATGCAGTCAAGAACTCACCTTGTGCTTCAACGTCATAGAGGCCCACAGAACATGTGTATTTGACAAGGTCAGACAGGGCTCGGGATAACTTCATAGTTTTCTTCTTTCTGGAAGGGTTGGGGATTACAAAGAAATGATACATCAAACATTAACAGCAAGCCACAATTGTGTCTTAGGGCGTGTTTCACTTGTGATGTAGGGGTGCGCGTGATGCACTGCTGGAGCTCTCTTGGTCAGTATCAGTGTCTTCCAAGCTTGAGGTTTTTTTCAGCTTGTTTTTTTTCTATTGTGGGGACAGAATAACACAGATCTTAAAAAAAGTATTTGCATGGAAATACACATTATTCCTTTGTAAGGGGAAAACAAACAGAAATAGACAAAGAGCAAACCTTTCGTTTTGAGAAGCTCCCTATAAATGAGTGGCCAGTGCGCTTATTGCTGCTGGTGTTAGCATCGTCCGATGTGACTGATCCATCGTGCCCTTTAGCCTGGGAGAAGTAAAATTATTGACACTGGGAAGTAGGGTTTTAACATCCTTTAATTAAACTAATAATATTTTTTACGTTAACTGCTACTGTATTTTTTCAGTGCAATAAAATGTGATGGTTTTTAATTCTGACCTCTGTGTCAGTTTTGTCTAAATGTCCAGCAGGTGGAAGTCCAGTAATTGTGAAACTGTCTGGGTCTTCTCTGTCTCGAATCTTGGACTCCTTCATCAGGTTGTCCAGTTTTTTCTTGGCCATATTTTCCACTTGCTTCCTGTTGGCAGACATCTAAATAAGGAGAATATAGATTAGAATAGAATGCCTTTTACTGTATACACAGTACTGTACTGTGTAACAAAGTATGATGAAATTTTAAAAGCAGTGCAAAAAAATGAATCCTACTGTGGAGTAAGTGAACTGCTTAAATTCAACACAGATGAAAGTTCCAAAACATTAAATGCTTCATTGAGGAAGTGATTATTTTTGGTCACAAAGACTCACTGGTCATCCATGGACATCAAATTTTGGGTCATGTAGGTCATAATTTTAGACCAGGGGTGGACAAACTATTTCAGAAAGGGCCTTGAGGAGGTTTTTGTTCCAACCTATAGAGGAAACCTTTCCACCAATCATAGAAGTCCAATCAGTGGATTTTGGACACATTATTTTTAAAATATATTTTCACACAATACCAGTTAAACTTTTCGGTCCTTTGCAAGATTTTTTTCCCCGAAAACATTACCTTGTAAAAGTTGACTGATTTTTACATAATAGAGGACTGTGCAGTATAGTCATATTGTCTCCTATTGTTGGTCTACTTTATCTGCAGTTGCCTAAATTCTAAAAGAGGGCATACCAGGTATGACTTTGTTTTTTTATCATTACTATATATGTAGTCATTTTGTTAAAGATATTGCATTGCAATAGTAATAATAAAAGAAAATAGAGCTTACGGTGTTACGGTGGAAAAAACAATTCAAGACTGACTTACAACAGTTTTAAAATGTTAAATACAACTGTAATGTTGAATGTAGCCACGTGATGTCAGAGTTTAGCTATAAACCAACTGATTTAAATCTGGCGCGATACAATGTACAGTAATACCTTGAGATAGGAGCTCAATGCGTTCTGGGACTGAGCTCGTATGTCAATTTACTCGTATCTCAAATCAATTGTCCCCATTCAAAATAACTAAATACAAATTAATTCGTTCCCGTCTTCTGAAAATAAACACATTCACGTTTTAATTGTTGTAATTCACCACCTATGTTCACAAAGTAACAAATACCACGTATGTTGGGACCTTCGTATGTCAAGGTATTACTGTAATGTTTCCTTCGAGCAAGTACAGTGTATATGCTCAAAAAATGGGATAGGTTAAGTTTTTGGTTTAAATTCAAATCTTAGGTTTCTTGCCTCTTTCAATTAAATAAATGCGTTTGAAAAAATAAGGTTACATACATCGCCATTCATCAATTTGCAGTCATCTTCCATCTCATCTGCACTGTCTTCATCTGACACATCACCTTCCTCTGCATTTTCATCAATGTTTGGCGGCAATTTTTTACCCTGTCGGACAAAATACATTTAAGAATGTAGTTATGCAACAACATTAAATGCAAAAGTATGACAATGACATGGAATTTTAATTTTTCTACAGTTCTACTTTCAAATTTATTAATAATTTGCATTTTGCTACTGTGGGGGAACTATTAAACAAGCATCTGGCGAGTAAACCCAAGAATGCATGTTCTTAACATTTATAACATGTTATTAATAAAACATTACTTATTTGTTCTGGGCGAGTGGTTAGTGCGTCAGATTCACAGTTCTGAGATAGAGGGTTCAATCCCAGGTGGATGCATGTTCTCCCTGGGCTTGAGAGGGTTTTCTCCAGGTACTCCGGTTTCCTCTCATATCCCCAAAACATGCAGGGTAGGCTGGTTGATCAATTTTAATTGCCCTTACTAATGAGGATGTCTGTCTAATTGTGCCCTGTGATTGGCTGTCCACCAATTCAGGTTGGCCCTCGCCTGGTTTCCCATAGCAAGCTGGGATAGGCTTCAGCACCCCCCGAGGCCTTTGTGTGGATAAGTGGTTCGGAATATGAATTAATAAGTGGTCATTTAATCGTTACATTAAATCCGCATTCTTAGTACAAGATAGAACATTTATGGGTATCGCATTGGAATGGGCAAATGGTAATTAGAAAAAATAATCGGATTGGATCCGTAGTGAAAACAAATCAGCTTGGAAATTGCCTAATATAATGTATCCCCTCGACTTGTTATGATGAAAACTTTCTCCGGAAAAAAATAATCATGATACAGTAAGTGAAAATAACTCTAGTATTGCATTCTCATCATGAGGTTTGGGGCACTTTAAAAAATGAAAAAAAATTACATTGATGCTGCTACTACTATATACTACTGCTGACAAGTGCAGTAGTGGATTAAGACGTTTATGTAACACCATATATTGATACTGAGCGTACACTTCAGTGAAAGCATTTGGTGACTTTGCAGCCTACTTAACTTCAATATGCTGCATCTGAGATCTGTTACATAATAATAATTGATCTTCAAAAATCAGACCTAAACTTGAAGTTGGAATTCATGACAATATTTCTGCTCTTAAGCACAGTTGTTAAATTATTGACTAACGTCACTTTTTTTCTCCAGTTAGCTCAGTTTACTCTATTAGACCACACACTATTATTTGCGAGTTGCCTGTCGGTCATCAATTTTCCAGTTGGCTAGGTGTTGGGTTTATTCTGTATTACTATTATACATATATGTGTAGTAATTAATTTCTTTGTTAAATCAATAAATAATTTTTCCTATCGTTCGGCTCGAGGTCATAAACTACCGCCTAGTCCACTCTCACATGGACTTATTCAAGTATTGTTTATAGAGCAACTCACCCAATCTGGGGCTTCGAGATCGGTTGTTCTCTTTTGCAACGGAGCCAGGGTCACTGGCCAATAACAAAGATGTTGTTTCTGCCACTACCATAACACTCGTGACACTTCGGGCTTCTTTATGTAATTTTTATATGATTGTTAGGTCAAATGAAGGCGTGATAGTTTTTATCCAAAGAAGGAACATGTTCATGTATTTTACAAAGTTAGTTGCCTCAAAATGTATTTAAATATGATATTAAAATGGAACAATCCACCGTTCTGAGCTCCACCACAAGGCGTTGTCATCGCTATGGAAACCTATGGCTCAATGTACATCATGTTGCCTTCTGTTGCTCTCAAAATTGATTCATGCCAAAAATACACACCGGGGAGGACCAAAGCTGTCATTCTGCCGGTGTAAAGGCACACTTTGCACAGAGGGGATATATTACATTTTACAACAATAAGAAACAATATTTTTATTTAATATTTTCCCCAGTATGAAGTAGTGAATTTAAGTGAATGAGAATGTCTCAAAAAGTAGACTAATCTTGCTTAAACGATTGATTGCCTTTACAATTGACACCGATTGACCGCCATTACAATAGACACAAAGTCTGATCGTCTTTTTCCAATAAATTACCATCACTTTTCACAAGCTTGACCACTTCACTGCTCAGAATCTCTACCTTTGAAGTCCAAGTTCAAAGGGCAGTTTTAAACTTCCAGGTCAAATTGGGCAAGGGCTGATTAAGAACCTTGACTTACTTTAACGAGGATCTTTCCCTTGAGGGCCTCTGGTGAAGGTAGCCATCCAGACTCTTCTGCTTTGATGTTGGAAACATCAAGTTTGTCCCCAAGAATATCAATGAGGTACTGAGCCATCTTTTTCTGTTGCGGGACACTACAGTGGTTCTCTATTGAGAGGATGACTGGGAATCTGGTGTAAGGCAGAAAATGTCACACAGGAGATTGTTGTTATGAGATGGAAATTCTGTACATCACAAATAATAAAGTCATATTTGTTGGAAATGTTATGCATCTGGGTCCACGAGATTGAAATCACGTCCAAATCTATCATGTGTTTTGAGGAATTGATATGCATTGCTTGTGTAAACATGGTATTCACTGACAAGCACTATTTCCCGACAGCTGAACACCAAATAGTAAAGTTTCTTCCAGTGTAATGGCGTGGGTGTACTTTAAGAAGTCATTGTTTCATTTCATATCTGATCTGCAATATTTGAAACTATATTTCCTTACTTTACTGTAATTTAAGTTTATTTTTGTAGCCCTAAAGAATGAAAAGTTCTAAAAGTGTATCATATGGTAATGCATATAGTGTTCTACAACAAGACTTGACCATAATTATACTTAAATCCGCACGGTTATCATAATAATAGCAGGTCTCAATAAAGCCCTATAAATGATGCCAAGATAAGGCACATTACCAATCAAACCAAAACACAATCAAATTAAGAAACACAGTGATTAAATCATTACCAGCACTGGAGCCACATTTTTCCCTAAAAATTGTCGTGATTATTTCTAGAAAAAAAATGCCTATTTTTCTTTCAGCCTATGTTTTTCCATGGACATCCATACATCAATTGCCTTCTAAACATGAGATCTAAAAGCTAAACCAGACAATAGATTCCTTGAGTGGCAATCTTCGTAAGCTTTTCTTTCTTATTTTGATAATATGAACTCTCTTTATAGAAATTCCTCATCTGGTCAGGAGGAAATCTGATCATCCTTTTATATTAAATGGGACCTTTTCCTTCGAAATCTTCTGACAGATTTTAAAAGGGTATTAATGATCACGATTTCAGAAACACAAAAGGATGAAAACCTCAGCAAATGGAGCATTTCTGTGCCTTTCACTCTAAAAATAGCGCTTTTCTGCACATCCTCCAAACTGTGTGCATGTCGATGGGATTATCACCTTCAGATGCAGCTATCCTAAAAGAAAAATAAGGGGGTGTCTCTTCTTCCACACACATTTTTCTTGGTATGTGAATAGACATTGCAGCAACTCTTCAATTCAAAATGTCAAGGATCATCTGAGCATACAGATGGCATATATATATATATATATATATATATATATATATATATATATATATATATATATATATATATATATATATATATATATATATATATATATATATATATATATATATATATATATATATATATATATATATATATATATATATATATATATATATATATATATATATATATATATATATATATATATATATATATATATATATATATATATATATATATATATATATATATATATATATATATATATATATATATATATATATATATATATATGCCATCTGTATGCTCAGATGATCCTTGACATTTTGAATTGAAGAGTTGCTGCAATATATAATATATATATATATATATATATATATATATATATATATATATATATATATATATATATATATATATATATATATATATATATATATATATATATATATATATATATATATATATATATATATATATATATATATATATATATATATATATATATATATATATATATATATATATATATATATACATACATATATATACTCTTTCAGTGCCATTTATGATAATAGATGTCCAATTATGTGGTTCTTATCTATTTGTGCTGGTAGGGTTGGAAGCGATGAACATAACTTCATTTGCTGCGATGCATCCAGTTCAAATGGATTTGGCATCTATGATAACACCAATGTATGCGGAAGCTTTAACATCAAAATATATTTTTTCAAAGCAAAACTCAATTCCTATACCACTTATTGTAACACAGATTTGGTTTCTCTCCGGGATTACTGATAAGTAGTGGTTCAGTCACATAACTTCCAATTGATGGGTTCAGTTCAAAAAGTAAGAGTGAGCCTCTTTACTACTCTGAATTCAAGGGCGTATTTAGTCATTCAATCATTAGTCAACTATTCCAATGCTTTTAGTGTAATTGAAAAGAACATTAATCATTGGCTAATAAAGTTTACCATGACGGAAATGCACTGTAGTCTCAGTAACAACAAAAAAACATTCAGTTCCTTCAAGATATTGGAAATGTGGCTGATAGACTTCTAACCTCCATGAAAGGACCCAAGCACATTACAACTGTCTTTGCTGCCCTTCATTGGCTACAGGAGAGTTTAAGAATAGATTTTAAGAACACAGTTTTAGGCTTTACTTGGGCCATAAATGTTGACTGGTCTCCATGGATCATAGAACATTTGCAGTTAAAACTGCATGTCTGGGGAACTCTCTTTCTTTTGACCTCAGACAAAATAGATCAGCCTTTTTTTTAAGTGTTTTTATGTCATAGTTCAAGTATGAATATGTATGATATTATCTTTAAATATTGCATTGTTTAGTTTCCAGCACCTAATAAGACCAATATAATTTTGATTACTTTTTTTTTTGTCACGGGCCACGTTGTGGTTGCAGTTTTATTCGGTGGCCTTTATGTTGATGAACTAGGCTGGCACAATTAATTGATTAATGAATTGACAATTTTCTGATTGTGATGTGGCGGGCTGGAAGTTTGCGCCGCGCCGCCACTTTGACAGCTGCGACCTTCTAATTAAGTATTATGAATTGTTTAAATTTCAGTGGTTAGCGCATCAGCCTCACAGCTCTGCGGTCCTGGGTTCAAATCCAGGTCACGTCCACCTGTGTGGAGTTTTCATGTTCTCCCCGGCCTGTGTGGGTTTCCTCTGGGAACTCCGGTTTCCTCACACATTCCAAAAACATGCATGGTAGGCTGATTGGACACTCTAAATTGCTCTTAGGTATGGGTATGGGTGTGAGTGTGCATGGTTGTCCATCTCCTTGTGCCCTTCGATCGGCTGGCCACCGATACAAGGTGTCCCCCGCCTCTGGCCCAAGGTCAGCGGGGATAGGCTCTAGCACCCCCATGACCCTAATGAAAATAAAGCATTTCAGATAATGAGATGAGAACATCTAAGATTTGTCCTCTTTAAGAATGTTCAATGATATCTGATCAGCTCAGCTAATTTCAGAAATGCTCTATCCATCACTAGGGTCGTGGGGGGTGCTGGAGCCTATCCCAGCTGACTTTGGGCCAGAGGCGGGGGGACACCCCAAATTGGTGGCCAGTGAACCATAGGGCACAAGATGAAAAAGCAACACTCACACCTATGGCTAGGGGCAATTAAGAGTGTCTAATCAGCCTACCATGCATGCAGTCCCGGTGACAACATGCAAACTCCACACAGGTGGACTGACCTGGATTTTAACCCAGCACCCCAATTGCGAGTAAGAATTACAGTATGGCAGGTACAGACTGAGAAAAGTGGAATGGTCGTGAGTTTTAAAACGTACTCATTCTTGACAAAGGCATATTTGTTGATGGTTTCAATAACGTCTTTGAAGAGGATCTTGGAGGTGAGAGTATATCCATGATGAACAATAGGTTCACCATCCTGACCATCCCAGCAATCCACTGTGGACAATAAGATGTGTCAATCATGGAGAAAAGCATATTTTCAAACCAAAACATGAACCAATATTGGATTAGGATGACTGTTGTTCAAGCCAAACCGCTTTTCCCATTTAACCTTTCACTAAGTGATGTCTGTGTCAAAGGAGTGATGTGTGAACACTGTAATCGTTGATGGTCTAAGACTCTAAGTAATGGAGTAGCTGGTCATGTTCGCATTGTAGGTATATAAGGCACCACCTAGCATGAATTGTGAAATTCCCATGGGAAGTTTACATCATTCAAAATAAGAACAGCTAAGAGTTCATTTGTGATTGGGTGTAGTAATTAATTAAAAACAGGATAAATTAAGTGAAACATTGACTCATTTCACAAAATGATAGTGATAATATTTAACAACTTTGTTTCTTTTCTTGTTTAAATGTTTTGAAGTTTTACCTTCAGACTAAAATGCTTTTGGAAAATATTAAAATGATAAAAATGTTTTAAGCTGTACCATTCGATCTGGGTCACCTGAATACATTCATGACATTCACGGAATATAAAAACAGCATACCTTGTTTATTAAATAAAAATGGGATCGGCAAAAATCAAGAATGGTAGGTGAGGTTTCTCAAAAATTTGTGATCAGCCAGAACGTTTTGATCGGTGCACCCCTAATTGGGCTTGATGACATTATTGTATCACTATGTTAACTCTGCCTAAATAGTGTAAGGCTGCAGGTGATAATAAAGTACCTTCAACGCAGCGGCAGCCGGCCTGCAGCACCCAAGCATACATGTCCACTCTGGACTGGGACATGAGCTGGTCTCCCATCAGGTAAGTGTTGTGTGACGAAGCAATGTAGTAGTTGCAAAGTGGCTCGCTCATGTCCTGGATAACATTGTAGTGATCTGGGTTGAAGATATCTCCTGCAGGACTGCGCATGTAATTTGTAAAGCCTGAAAAGATATTAAAATGCCGTTAACAACAAATACAAGTTTTTTTTTTTTTGTGCATTCAAGTAATTCAATTTATAAGAGCAAGCAGAGTTATGGATTTGCTCTCATCGCACTTTGAAAATCAGGAGTGATTTTGATTGATTGGTTTTGACAAGTAAATAACACTGGTTTAAGATTTATGGGCTGCTATATGTGCTTAAGAGATAATAGCTCAAATTATTGCTTCAATAAAGACGATGTGCCCATTTTTCTGTTTCCAACACACATGATTAGGTTGGAGAGTCTCTCTTTTCTTTATGAAAATTAACAATTTTCACTTATTCTATTAACTTAATCACTTAAATATATTTCAAAAAGAAGATTTTTAATAATGCCATTTTACTGTTAGAAACAGAAGTTGGATAATGGAATTGTTGTGAGTGAATTTATAACACTTGAAATAAAAATTGTATAGTAATTTTCTATATTGGATAAAAAATGTTTTACTAAAAGTTTTTTTAATTTTAATATATGATTTCAGAATAAGTCTCTTAGAGAGAATGGGAAGAGTATAATTTATGTCATCAATTTTGCTGGATTTCTTTCATTGTAACTGCAAGTTTATCTTTAATCCTGACAAAATGCACGCACTGAAATATAACAAAGTATTTGTTCTTACCATCAATCCCTAAAACTTCATTCTTCTGGTTCTCTGAACATGGCTCAAATTTGTTGATAATCTCCAGACAATGGCTCTTTCTCACTTTGGTCATCTAAAAAGTATGAAAATCCATGTCAAACAAAAATTCTGCAGAATTTATTAGCTTGGAAACTGTTATATGAATGGCTGTCCCTCAACCAATGATCCAATTTTTTTCTGAGGTTACTGTTATAGAGCGTGAAATGGTTTGTGCCTCTTATTGATGTTTTAAATGGGGGCGCGTAATGCTAGGTCAGCGACCATGTTAACTATCTATTCAGAATGGTATCAATTCCATAGGTTTGGATATCATTGGTATTGGAGGGACCCTTTATATTCAGATCCACTCCTTACTTCAAAAAAATCTATTAGTGAAGAAGTAATATTACATTGTAAAAAAAGAGTTAAACACCTAAAATTGGTCAATAATCTGGAAAAAAATGGGTGTATGTATTGAGACAATCCTGCAGCATTGTTGTATTCAAATGACTCAACTCCCAAAATGGCTACAGTTATACAAAAACCAAGTGCCATAACGTGATGATTAAAAAATCCTATATGTAGGTGGCATATTACTAACAGAGCATTTTCCCTTCAAAATGAGTCTGCATCTTTAAAAAGCCCTGCAAGACTGCTAATTGGAGAAAGGAGCAGTCTGGCACCCTAAGAAAAACTTCAGTCACGCTTATTAAACTCATTTTTTCCTTTTCAGTGCAATGGTAATGTCAGAGTAGAGAAAAGACTTAACAAATTTGCCTCAAGGATTGTAAGGGCACTGCAAATGTCTCCAATGTAGGACCTTTTGCTGTCTACATTTTCCCACACCCAACACCACTTGAGTAGTGTCGACTAAAGTTTTTTTTGCATTTCAAACTATTACAAGTCTGGAAGGAAATTATCCTAAAAGTTATGTCAATGAGAATTAAGTCCAAATCACCAGTTAATTGTAGAAAACATAGATATTTCTGGTCATATTGGACTTGGTTCGCCCAGGTTTACTAGCAATGTGAATGCTGACAGGGAGGACTGATTGTATGAATTATTTGACTTTTATTGTGGAGTTCAGCTATTACACAGCATCCACACAAAGACAACAACGAAACGATAGTACCTTCTGCTCTATTTCTAGGAATCGGGTCAGGTCATCTGTGTCAAGGTGGTCTTTGTGGTTGCTGTAGGTGAGCATCAGGAGGTAAAGATCTCTACGGGTTGACATCATCTTGTAAAAGGAGCAGAACTCTTCAAATCCCAGAGTTCCCTGGTTGTCGTCTGTGTCGGCCTCCTGCACAGCCGGTGTAAGCAAAAGAGTCAACTCGATGAATACTGTAGTACTTCATTTCAATTACTTCTGCTGTTTTTTTTAATTAAACCTGAGTGTTCCTAACCAAGTTCTTCAGTGAAGATATTCCCCGAGAACAAACCACAGTCATTGACGCATTACTCTGAAGTTGCAGCACTAAAGCACACTTATTAGTGTGAAAACCTCTTCCAAAGATACCACCATAGCAAAAGTTTAGCTGGAACTAAACATCATTCTACTCTTGCTCGTTCCAATTCATTATGTATGAAGCAGGCACTTAACTTGTTAGCAGGATTCTGCTCAGCGTTTTCGCTCAACAGCTAATATGTATATATTTCATTAGTAAGAACTGCGGTAGCTGGCTCTTCCAAAAGAGCTCTTCCTCGACACCATATATAATCAGTCATCTGTGATAACTCATTTGGCACAAAATCGCTCGAGAAGCCAGCATTTTTTTTCTAGATCTCATTTAATGTTTTAGTGCACTCAGCTGAATTCAGTCGCATTAACACATGAAAAGATTAGTCTAAAACGGGGGAGTCAAACCGATTCCGCCGAGGGCCGCAGTGGGTCCTGGTCTATGTTCCAACCGATCCAGTGCCGGCATTTTAACCAATCAGGTGTCTTCTAAAATAAGTAGCACCATTAATTGATTACGCTTTCAAAAGGTATCCTCTTCTTGAGTTGAAATGAAAACCTTCACCCACTGTGGCCCTTTGAGGACCAGTTTGACACCCCTTGTCTAAAAATTCTAAATTAGTTGAACAAAACAATCTGCCATAAAAATAGCCCTGGAGTTAAGCGTGCTAATAACAACATTGGATTGGATTGGATAACTTTATTCATCCCGTATTCGGGAAATTACATTGTGGCAGTAGCAAGAGGGTGATTAGACAGAATAAAAAGCAAAGCAAAAGCACAAAGTACAAAGCAAATCAAAGTAAATGGAATCATGAAACAGATTTGAATCAAAACATTGGGGTCCCATTAGTTTGTGATTTTTATGAAACTAGCTAGGCTGAGAAGCTTCATTATGGATAAATGAATATTTTACTGTCTAACTGGGTTTTGCTTCCTTCTGATAAAACTCTGCTCATCACATTTGTGCAAGTAAAATATTTTACTGCATCTTTGTAGGATACAAAAATACTTTATATTGGCTTGATTTAGTTTTCTAAATATATGAATACATGCTTATATTTAATGAAATAGGATGAACTGTGATTATTACACAGTTGTTCAAGTTTACTTCTCAAGCATAGTTAATATCTTATCGAGATGCCTTTCCCTACACAAAAGTATTTTGGCTGTAATTAAAAATGATTGAATTACAGTGTACAATGTTGTTTTCATTATTTATAATTGCGTTAAAATTAACTTAGGATTTTCAATGAACAAAACAGCAACAACTTGAGAAACAGTACTACAGAAAGTTTGCATTTAATAATTATAATCGGACATAGGCTTTGTCATCATCATTGACTCGACAAAAACCTAATTGTCATCATACCCAGCTGCGTATGACAAAATTGGTAGTGCTACTCCACAAGGTGCGCTTTCCCGGCAAAAGACCCAAACAAGTGAAAATAATTTCAGACTCGTATTTTGGTATTCTGCCGTGATAAGTCATATATCTTTTCAATTTTCTCTTTCAGGGTTGGTCTGTGTATGCCTGTGCCGTCTTCATTAATTATGAAAATTTAACATTAATAAAGTTTCTTGAAATGCAATGTCAGTAAATAGCCATATATGACTGTGAAATATCAAATTTCATTGTCAGTCAAGATAAACTTGTGGGCCATACATTAAGAATGTTCAGTCTTCCCTACCAATGTATATATGCCACATATTAAAACACTGTAGTTGGAGATAATGATGAAATAATTGTTAGTTTTCCTAAATATTGAGCAATAAACAAAACGAAAAAAAAGGCTGCGAATAAACGACCAAAAAGATTAAGGATTTTGCTAGGAAGCAAGTATTTGTGCATGTGCTTAGAAATTAAAAAACACCATCAACTCTACAGATGCTTGCCTGCGATTAGGTTAAACCAAGAATGAGCTGTGGTTTTCCACATGCAAATCTTCGGCAATCTTAAAACACAGAGGGGGAGATTGGACTTGTGTTTGCATTACATTAGAAGCCATCTGTCTCAACAGCACCATACGGATGCTGTTAACAGAGCCCTGGACTTATTCCAATAAGCAGGCTAACTTCTCTATGAACTGAAGACTAGAACATAGATAGTGCTTTACATGGTTGGGTGCTAATCCTACTGATGAGGAGGCAGTGACAAAGTCATGTGCCACTACAGTTAGCACAGCTGTGTACTCTGAGTCAAGGTGCCTATAGTTCTTACCAACAGATTTTTCTATACAGATACCTTCAGTTCCAAGTGGTTTTATCACTTGCTCATGTTGACCACTTATATTCATCTATTACTCAACTGATCACATTTTCTGAATTGCTTTATCCTCATTAGGGTCATCCCAGCTGTCTCTGGGCCAGAGGCGGGGGACACCCTGAATCGGTGGCCAGCCGATCGCAGGGCACAAGGAGACATAGTACAAAAACCATGCACACTCCCACTCATAACTAGGGCAATTGTGAGTGTCCAATCAGCCTACCATGCATGTTTTTGGAATGTGGGAGGAAACCCACACAGGCCCTGGGAGAATATGTAAAATCCACCCTGACGGACATGACCTGGATTCGAATCCAGGACCCCAGAGCTGTGAGGCCGACACGCTAACCACTCGCTCCACTGGGCCGCTGTTATCTATTACTATTTAGTGATTATTTATTTATTATTACTATATATTGATTATCTATGTCTGTGTTTGTTAGTTTGTGGTTGCGTCCATAGACTCAGTGAGTGGTGCGCTCTCAACAACTTGGCCCTGAACGTCTCCAAAATCATGGAACTTATCCTGGACTTCAAACAGAACAAGCCCGCTCCACTCTGCTGACCTCACTTGGACTACTCATTTCTTTTTCCTTCTTATTTATAGATTATTTGTGTGTTTGTTGTTGTCATTTGTGCACAACGTGTTGGAAGCTTTAAATCTCATTATACTTGTATAATGATACCTCTCCTACATAGAGGTAAACAAACCGCATTCCACAATTCCAAAAATAACAACTGAATAGAGTTGTGCGATAATATTTTCTATTATTCTAATTACCTATTGCTAACTGTATGAACACAACCAATATGTTGCAATGGATGGTACAATTCTAGTATTGTTATCAGTTACACTAAAAAGAATTAACAGTCAGCACAAATCTGATGGGGTGCGAACCAAATTTATACATTACCAAAGAGAGAATCAAGCTTTAAAAATGAAGGCATAGTATGTAGGTCAGGTTAGTTCAATTATTCATTCCGAATTTAGACAAGGGAAATGTAGGGCGCAGGTGAATAATGAAAACTCAACAGCATAAATATGTCTTACAAAAACTAAATTCCTATTTCCAAATTGATTTATGTCACACAAAATAAGACAAATTGATCACATAAAATAACAAGATATCCAACTGTACCTTGAACATCTGTTTGACTTTCTGTCGTGGTAAATTCACATTGAGTTTATGTAGGAGCTGCAGAACCTCACTGATGCTCAAGCTCCCGTCGCCATTCTTATCCGC
Organism: Stigmatopora nigra; assembly: GCF_051989575.1. Taxonomy (NCBI): domain Eukaryota; kingdom Metazoa; phylum Chordata; class Actinopteri; order Syngnathiformes; family Syngnathidae; genus Stigmatopora; species Stigmatopora nigra. Next base: position 22,445,656 of record NC_135508.1, on the reverse strand, counting down.
CTCTGAGAAGGTCTGTTTTAGCCATGTGACATCAAGTGGAGTTAAAGAAAGCTTGAATAGAAACCAGGCAAAGAATGTACTGTATATTGCAGTGTTACTTATCAATGCATCACATATGTAAAGATCAGTATTTATAATTCATGTTTGTGCCAAAGTAGACAATTAAAACTCCATACAACAACAAGTCAGCTAGTAAACCATCGAAGGATATTGGTCTCGAGTGCGCTGCCGCTTGGCCAGGCTATCCTCGTCACTGATGCCAGCTATCAGGTATTTGAGGCCTGTGATCCAAGTTCGTGCTTCCTCACCAGTACCAGATACAAGATCCAGGGACTCCATGTGTTCGCCGTAGTACAAGGTGAAGCAACAGTTGGGGTCAAAGCTGCCCTCAGCATAACGCTGGAAGACTTCAGACTGCTTACCCTCACCCACCTCCCGAATGGAATCTATAGAGACTGGTGCAGGCAACAAAACAACATTAATTAGGTTGTTCAATAATCAACTGGTTATACAGTATAATCACAAATAATTTGAGGTTGACACTTTGAATGTATTCTCTTTTAGCTTACTGTTAATGTAAAACGGAAGATACCATAAATGTGCTAGTCAAAGTGAGCAGGGCTTCAAAATATTTGGAGTATTCGGAAATGTATATAGATAACACATGGATAGATTAGATAAGATATTTAAGAAGAGTGAATATTGATACTTTTCAGGAACATTCTTAGACAAGAAATAAAGCATATGCTGTTTGTAAAAAAAAACTGAATGAATCAACAAAACATTATAGTAACTACTAAAACTTGATGTTACTGTACTTGTGTACATCTCTGTGAATCTCAGTGGTCAAAATATATATATATATATATATATATATATATATATATATATATATATATATATATATATATATATATATATATATATATATATATATATATATATATATATATATATATATATATATATATATATATATATATATATATATATATATATATATATAGTCATGGAACATTGTGCTTTTTCAAATGATCATAAAAGTCAAAAAAAAGTTGATCAACGATAGAAATAATCATATTTTTTATGACAGATTGCATAGCCATAGCCTGCTAAAATATTTTAAAAATTGGTTATCTTCGTGCCTTATCAGAAGAGCATCTGGCCATGTGCTGTGGATAACCACAAGGTTCATTCATACATCATGAGTAGGATAAAACATTGAATGGGTATTCAACCAAATACTGTAAAATGCATTTGGTGAATTTTGAATTATGCTGCAGTAAAGACAAAACATAACCTAATCTTAACAAGGCATAACACAGTATATAGACTCGATGACACTTTTGAGATGCTACTGTATACTTTGTTGTCCCATGTGGTTATCACGATAGGTAGAATGTTTTTCCTCAGTGAAGCTCATAAATAATACAAGAAAATACCCCAGGTTGCTGTGAAGTAAGGTTATTTTGATAAGCTGCAGTGAGGTGATGATTCTGTCACTCTGTGCCATCTAACTTTCATTGACATTTACCCTACAGTATTGCTTCTGTGCCTCTATAGATTCAATTGGCCAAACAGTATATTTATGTGGGAAACTAGTGCAAGGATTGAAAAAGCTTCGGAAAAAGTAATCATCTTGATTTTTCAGGGCCTTTAAAAAAATTATATTCAGTAGAACAATCATTAGCAAAAATGAGTGATTTGCAACATGTGATAAATGTGTGTAAAGCATCTCAGCAAGATTAAATCAGGTGAATAATTAAATTTATTGACGTTTATTAGATCCAGGTTTAGAGTGGCGAGGGCGTGAGAGCAAGAGAAGTGAATTGAGTCGCCACAAAAAACTAATCCATGAAGCTGCTGATTTCTTGCAACGGAACATTAGGGTGAACACTCAATTTAACGCCATTTCTCAAGGAGCAGCCTCAAAGTTTTAATCCGTTCAATCTGTTTAAAAATATCTGTATATATTACTTCTCACCTTTCCCATTCTCTGTAACATATACTTATTGTTAATATATTATTGTGTTATATATATATATATATATATATATATATATATATATATATATATATATATATATATATATATATATATATATATATATATATATATATATATATATATATATATATATATATATATATATATATATATATATATATATATATATATATATATATATATATATATATATATATATATATATATATATATATATATATATATATATATATATAAAGAGAGAGAGAGAGAGACTAACGTATAAACCAAGTGAAGCTATGAATTTCATCTTAAGTAGTACAAGAAATACAAAGGTTCAAAGAGGATTGATTCATACAAAAAAAGGAGTAAAAGTCATCCAGGCCTGCTGCATTATATTGCAATTTCTTTATATTTGCCGCCTGAATGCAGGTGTGATTACAGGGAAGATGACACTCACTCTTGGCCTTTTCATTCTTGCGCGATGGCCTCCAGCGGATACAGGACTTGTGTTCGTCTAGATAGAAAAAGCGCACCAGTCCCTTGGAGCTGCCACGAAGCTTCACCATCTGTGTACCCATCTGCATGGAGCTCATACATTTCTCCACTGGGAAGAAAACAAAACAGACAATTAGGGGAAAAAATAGCTGTTCAAATAGAAAGCAACATTGTTTGGATGATATTTTTTATAGAAGTGCATACAGATTAATATGATATGAATAGCTAGTGAAAAGCTATATTAGCCACAATATAAAGCGAACTCTGAGCATGGCTCTTGGGAAGAAAATATAAAGGGATTTGATTGACAAAACCATGGCTGCAATATGTTGTCTAATACACTAAACCATCTTAAAATCTACAAGAAAAGAAAACAATGCAGCCATCTCTGTTGTTCCATTTTCTTGTCCTTTTTTTGTTTTGTTTTTAAATTTGTCAACAAAACAAGTCGTACACTAACATTGAATATAGAGGGTGTGTCCTTGACAAGATTTCATATGAAATACCTCCACATGAAGCCAATGGGTGGTATTCAGCAAAGAGGGGGTGGGTATAAAAGCTCCAAGGCTCCATGTATGTGACCTTCATAATAACTGTCAAGAAGGCCTGCCACTATCAAATATTTGTAGAATAGATTATTATTTTTTTTAAACTGAAGAATAAGGGTATTCAATTATAAATATATAAAAAAAATATTGATTCTTATATTTGCACAACTGAAACAAACTTTGTAGAACAAAGAGAAAATGTACAGCAACAGCAAAAAAAGCCAAAAATATCAAAAACCTAGATAGCTCATTTCATCCCGTTGAAAGACTAACCAATTTATTTTTTGTTATTTTATTCACCTTAAAAAAATGTTCGGAATTGTTCGTTTGCAGCCACAGTTTATGTTGCACAACTGTTGTTAAAAAATAATATGTATAGTGATAATTTTGGTCAAACTAATAAAATGAAAAAAACATTTTGATATTCACTTTCTACTATGACTTATTCTTGAGTCTATTTCCGTTTTTGCAACTGCAACCAAGATGGAGCGCCACTCAAAAAGAGTCTAATATTGAATAGTTTTTTGTTGACTCAATTGTCAAGAGGAAAGTAATAGTCTACCAGCGTGACACCGGTGTGACCTTAGATATCCCTGTTACCGTGCTTGGCACCACCACAGTCTGTTGAGAGAATTAGCACCGGAGTTAACGCACCGCCTGGAGCAAATTCATCACAGGGTGCCAAGCCAAACCCACATGCAGGCACAGTCACTCACACACACACACACACACACACACACACACACACACACACACACACACACACACACACACACACACACACCAAAACAGTACACCATACCACACTATTAAGTAGTTTGTAGTGAGTCTACATAGAAATGTTGTAATAAGGGGGCACCTTGGTTCAGTTGGAAGAGTTAAAGTAGCCTTGATGTATAATAACCTGAGTTCTAGCTGCTCCTGTGACTAAACCAATCTACCTATCTACATCTATTTTCCTTCCTTCTTTTCATCATCATCGTTTTGTCAATAAAAGTATGTTTTTATGTGTTTTCAGGTAGAAATGGAAGGAATGGTGATGGCCACAGTATATCAATTCCAGTTATTGAATGTAAGAAATGTCGATTATATTACATCTTTGGCAAGATGTCGAAGCGTGGAAGACAGATATTGGACCCAATCGCAGGGAAGCAGGCGAGGACGAGGAAGGTGGTGCTCAAACCAAAAGTTTTATAACTTAAACAGGATATTAGAAAATAACAAGACTTAAAAATCAAATCGCATAACCAAATTTTGACGAGACTATTAGGAACACCTGGGAAACACAAAAGGGAGCAAGCATGGAATACACCAAAGGCGGAGAAATGACAGCTGAACACAATGGGCAATCACTCAGACAGGACACCAGGAGGCAAAAAAGCCTGAAAACAAGCAGCCTTAACAGATTAATGTAATGTTAATATCAACATGAGTAATATAAGGTTTATTTAGTGATTTTACTGGGAGATATATATGAACATTATTCACAGCATGTGATGTGGGAGTTAATCAATGAAGATTTATGAGATGTACATTGAAAATACAATTGATGTTGCCAGATTTTTAATCCATATTGAGTAGGATGGTGAGTGAAGTTAGTCAAAATGAATTGGATATCTACCTACAGGTTTTACTAGCAGCAAATGAGTTAAAAATGACAGAAACCAGTTAATTTCCCAAGAGTTTTTTTCCCGTTCAATACAGTACTATCGGACAATATATTTTGAGCAAGGGCCGAGGGATCTTGTTTATTTATATCGGTCCATCTCGATATTTTTACATGTTATCTAGGGCAGTGCGATCATTTTTTAGTAGCAGTAGAACTTGTTTGTTAACATATGAAATAAATATTAACATAGAATTATCAATAATGAAAATGCCAATGCATATGTTTAACATTTAAATGCAAACCAAACATATTCACATAACAAGTCACAAATAAACTAAATGAATTTAAATAAATATAGAAAATACAAGAACTTCACCATAAAAGCGCAGAAAAATAAAGTTTGGCCTAAGGAAAAAGGATGGATTGCCGATATTTCCCCTCACTGACACATTGAAATGAGCTTCATTTTTAATAAATATATATATATATATATATATATATATATATATATATATATATATATATATATATATATATATATATATATATATATATATATATATATATATATATATATATATATATATATATATATATATATATATATATATATATATATATATATATATATATATATATATATATATATATATATATATATATATATATATATATATATATATATATATATATAATAAACAAGAACTGATTTCCAATACATTTGATCAGCTAAATGTCACCGCACATCGCAAATATTTCTAGTGATCAACAAACACACTCAATTAACCAGCATGCCCAATTTTGAGAACACAACCAATAATGAAAACTCTTCCAGCAATAATAAGAAGATATTAATTGGGCGGTAAGATCTGTAAAACAGCTTATTAACAATTCTTGTTCTTTCAAAAATTATTCAAAGAGCAGCAGCCGGAAACCGAAGATAATGAAGAAAACAGTCATTGGTAACAGAAAGGTAAGCAGAGTATCGTTCCAGGGTGAAGACCCATGATCCATAACCAAATAATAAGGGAGAGGAAGCGTGTTACTGTGCATTGATATGAGGGTATTTGTGTTGTGAATGTGTGCATGCATGTGAAAATGACACATTTCATGCAAGGGAAGAGGCTGAATCCAGGGAGAAAACACAACTGGATTCTGACACTCAATCCTGCAGTGAAGTTAAAACAACAAATTATTCCAGGTATTTTAGGCCTCAAACTTTGTAGTACAAACTGCAGTATTAATCATCTAGCTATGATTAATGCCTAAGTAGAAAGTATCAACTTACATGGAACAAGTATTGTAACACTCAGTTTTAAATGTTTTTGACATCTATAAATATGAATTGAATTTTAGTTAAATGAAAAAAAGTTAAAATACAATATATCTTTAAATAGGTTTTCAGCAAATTGAATACAGTTGTTAGGTTTATCATTATTATATATTTGCTTGAAATATAATCATTATATAAATGTGCTTGCAATGAAGAATGCTTTTCCTTATTTTGTATATTAAACATTACATATATGAACGTTTTGGTTATTAGGAACGCTTTGCTTATTAGGAATGTTAGGTTCATCATTATTATAAATGGGAACGCTTAATTTGTATATTAAACATTACATATATGAATGCTTTGCCTTATTTTGTATATTAAACATTACATATATGAACGCTTTGCATTTTAATACATCTCTTGCAAAAGAAGTGCTCGCTCCAAAGTTAACCAAAACACCTTTGGAGGTCACTTCTCCTTCACAGCTGGACTTCTCGAGACTATGGGACTTGGGAACTGTGGTTTTGTTTTGGGAAACGTGGCTTCTCAAGATGGTCCGCATCAATTCTCTCTCTTTCGGGAAGATTCGACAGACCTTCAATAGTTTTGAGAACTGAGACAAATTGTTATGAAACACTAAGTACTTTTTAGACTTCTGTTATGCATGTTACTTAACACTGATGAATATATTGGCAAAGGAGACACCGGGGTCTTCAGAATCATCTGACCGGAGGCGCGTGTGGATGGATTCTCTTTTTGCAAGAATAAAAGGATGTGATCTCAGATGCCTCCATTATGGAAAGTTGAACTTGGAAATACTAATTGGTAAATATATCAACTGTCATCATCTTTAACCTCCTAACACCCAGACTCTTGCAAGCCATGCATTTTTATTTTCTATTTGATATTCAGGCTAATTGGGACCTGATGAGTGTAAAAACAAATGATTATCTTTTTACATGATGTGCTTTCTGAGAAAACGCCAGGCCATTGTAGTCCAAAATTTAACATTGTAGTCTTTGACAACCATAAATGTGATGTCCACACATGTGAAGGGCAGATCCTAGGAGGTTAAGGTTTGAGGAGGCTTAAACGCTCATATAGCCTTATAGACCTACATAGTTATACCATATGGATTTTCCAAATATACAAGATTGTTGTTAGTTTTATTTTTTTTTTTCATGACATATCAATTTTACTCACTATGATCAAGTTTTTCCATACTGCTGCCTCTATAAAGTGGCCTTTGAAATTGATTTTGTTCTGTGTTATTGCTGCTGGCTGTGTATGTTTGACGACCATAAAAGATGTAGAGCACCTTTCGGGGAATAATCCATTAAATTATCTACTGTCAATTCGGTTGGGATTACAAAATGGTGTGACATTGTTTTGATTCAGAAATCTCAGGGAAGAGCATGTCTGGAACCACCCCTGGAAACAATTCAGCCACATCCATCACAGCCTTCAAACCCAATTGTTTTTGTTCCTAGAAAAACAGCCAACCTGAGATCTGCCAATCTTTCACCATATGATTATTTTATTGAAACAAAACCTTCAGGTAAGATTAACCAATCAAAATGTCTTATAACGTATAACTTATTGAAAGTGCACAGTTTCCATTTAAAGCAATGACCTATATCGACACTTAAGTAGTAGAAGAACTGCTTGAGACCACAGTTGTCGTGGTTATTAAAAGCCTTCTTAAATGAAGCAGACACTATCTAACTTGCTGTAGCTAAAGCCAGGTTATATATTGACCATTCTTCTGTGATAGAAGAATGCCACAGGTGTGATTATCTTGACAAAGTCACAATATAGGCCAAGCAGGCCTAGTTAAATTACACTACACCATGAGAGCACTAGGTTAAGCCCCAGGGATTTCCTGGAGACCATATGGTCCAGGCCTAGTATATACACATGTGATCTCGAGGTTCAGTAGTTTCCTGACGTGAAAATATATAGGTAAAAATTAGTTCCACAGCAACAAGCAAAAAAAAAAACACCAAAACAAAGATATAAGAGGATAATGACATTCTTCAACACATTTTAAATGCAAGTTTTGTGACAATTAAACAAATTGTAATTGACAAAGTAGGGCAAGTAGGTAGTAGTAGTTGACCTCAATTGAGTAATCTTGCCTACCGACAGGCAAACAGACCGGCAGGCAGCTTGTGACCTGGTTCGTACCAACGATTAATTAGTCTTGTTTGCTAAACATGGAAAATTGGATCATAATATTGTTATCTATTGTCACAGTGGCATAAAATTTGATGTTTGGCATTTAATTAGTAATTTTTCTTTGAGTCATTACAGTATTCATGGATGCTTTGTCAGAAAATAGCACAAAATGCATACTCTTACACTCACTTAGAATAGCGTACAAAATGTCCAAGTGGGAACCTGTGTCCATAGACTACTACTTATTACCTGACTTAATTAGAATTTTATATTTATGATATATTTTTCACACAAATGATCACCGTAATTATCACAGCTGCGCTAGACTACACTGATGAAAAATCTCACTATGCTTAAAGTCATGCTACCACAGACATGCAAAAGTAAGTAAAATTCCGAAAGCATCATGAACTGATTGTGAAAAAAAATGTAAGATAAGTGTCGAAAAACTACTTCAATAAATGACCAACCGAATCTGCAATTTTGCACTAAGAATGCTACATTCTGTTTCATCTATAATTCTTACCTATATAGCCAAGCCTCCATTTTGAGAAGGCTACAATACTGCTGCCTATCCAGAAGTACTCTTCCACCACATGGGATGATTTATATTCATCCACCTTATTTTCTATGATGGAGAAGGCCTCTTTAGCCGGTGCTCCGGGCACGTCAACAGTAGCCACAGCGGCTGAGCACATCAGGGCCGACGGCATTGGACGGATGGACAAAAAATTGCCCTTTTTCTGGGCATTCATTGAAAAAGATGGAAATTGCAATCGCCTTGATATTGCCCTGTCAATTTTCAGTCTTCAAAAAGGGACTATTTATTGATGTTTGGTCACCATCTCGTTTGTCATCTGTATTATCCCTCACTGTAAAAGTCCCATTTTCAGTCCAAAGAGGAAAAAAAGCCCACAGGAAGACTCGCTGACTGTTTGGAATCAACAGTTGGTCAATAATCCTTTGATATTATTGCGTCAGCAGCACTGTTTATTGCAATGCCAACTCCTTAATATTCTTCTCTGACAAAGACCCACTCGAAGAAAAAAATCTGCTGCAGTAGATTGTTTTCAAATCTGCAATTTATCTCCATTCTGTGCCGATATTTTCCTTTTCACAGCATCAGGGTTTCTGGAATTGCTGGGGTCTTCTCAAAAACGGGCAGTAGTGTGAGGCAGGTAGAAGAGACAGTGAAACACAACACGCAAATTGCAACTGTAACCTGTGTGCTGTAGGTGGAAATCCTAAATCCCTTTGGAGCTATAATCCCAGTCTAGGAGATTTGCTAATGGTGTGGAGTGAATCAGAATGACCCACATGGGGGGAAAAAGACGGTAAAGAGTAGGGGTGAGAACCTCTGGGTACCTCCTGATACAATTTGCGATTCAGGGCACACTATAATGATTATTTCACAATATGGCGATGTAATAATTATCGATACATCGGCCAGGAACTCAATCTTAAAAACCTTTGCATTCATTACATACTAAGGTTATTTATTTACAACATGTCTGTAAATAAATATAGCAACACCATATCATTTTTGTAAATAAATGAGTGTCATCAACGTATTGGCAATACGTATTGACAATGCTGTTTAATTCATTTAAGCTTGACATGACTGGTTTTGAATGCCCACATTTCATTTTCATTGGCTATCCTAGATGTCCGATCCGTTTTAACAGAGAGGGTGAAATGAACGTTTTTTCATTGAAGGGAAAATGAACGTTCATTTATTCACATATCCGTCAAAATGAATTGGACGTCTAGTGCTGACAATGGCAGCCAATTAGTTAAATCAGTGCCCTTTCAGGGTTGAAAAAGAGAAATCATTGTTTTTGCATGAAAGGGTTAAAAAGAAATTCCCCCAAATTTGATTCAGTTACAGTTACAGTGATACCTTGAGACACGGGTGTGCCAACATTTGAAAAATTTGAGATATGAGGAAAATTCCAGGAAAACTTTTGCCCTGAGATATGAGACAAATTTGACATACACTTGGATAAAAGATAATACAACACATCAGCATATCGATATATTATCAAAACCTGGGTAAAAAAAAAAGTTAAACAAATAAATGACTGCTCAGTAAGAAAACAGAATTTTGACTTGAGGATCACACAGAATGGAGACATAATGAGGATTGCCAGTCTCACTGCAAATCTGTGAGCCATAACATTGGTATTGAAGTTATATTCATCAGGTTCAAGTATTTTTGCGGGTCTTGACAAACACGTGCATGATTTTTTTTTCTTCATGAAGAACAAATAAAAGTGAGGGTATGTGCATCAGCCAGTGAAGATACAAAACCACCGCAGCCCACATTATGACACAACCGTCAATTGTTGACTGAAACAGGTCAGGGTGGGATGTGGTTGCCTGAGCACGTTGAATGGTGTCAGAATATGTTAAAACAATAGAGGAGGTCTCACATAAACCATTACAGACACAAAGTATGAATTGGAAATGAACAAATTTACAAGGCTATCTAACAAGCAGAATCAGATTCAAAAAGAGAAAACAAATAAATAAATAACTCACAATATCCCTGCCTAAAGCCTGAACAAAAAATAGCATTAAGTCAAATAATTTCCACTGTTTCCAATCATTTTTTAATATATATCAACCAGCCATTTTACTGAAAGATTCATTACGACAGATTCTTTTTGCTATTTAAGCACTTTGTAGGTTCTTGGCTTGTGCTGCTCCACAAAGTTTCAGCCAAACTGGCCACTTTGATTGTGTAGCACACATACACAAATAAAAAAAGGACCTCCTTGCAGGATGTAATTGGGCTAAATTTAGTCTACACAGCTCGAGTGGCCCATTTCTAATTTTCTCCCCTTAGATAGTTTACATATTGCGAGTAAGTAAAAAAAGTTATACAAAAATGCCTGGCTTTAAACTAACATTGACATTTCTGTTTGTTTTAACATTAGCATTTTAAATTGCATGAATTAATCATGCACAATTTAAGGTATCAATTGAAGGTAACTTTAGAAAATGGAGGCAAGTTAAAAATGATAGGAAGGGAAAACTTGATTGAGAATAATTTTGAAATGTTCTTAATAGCTTGAGATCCATTTTCTGATTTGAAAATGTGATCACTGAATGAATATGAATTAAACATTTGTGCTCAACCAGAAATTACTTAATAATATTATATCCTTAATATCACATTTTTGATTATTAAAAAAAATGACTGGTGCGCTTCTCCATTTTATAGAACAAATGATTAATAAGTCTCAGAAGTACTGCATTTCTGCACAGTTTCCCATTAAACTCTGATTATAAGCCGCCTCGTGGTGTAGAGGTTCATTCTCCTGAATACGGTGCGGGCAGGGGCGGACTCAATTCCCACTGATAGCAGTATGACTGCGAGTACGGGTGGTTGTTTGTTTGAATAAGTAACATTAATTACCAAATATTAATCTCATATCATCTCATTTTCTAGACCGCTTTACCCTCACAAGGGTTGCGGTGGTGCTGGGGCGTATTCCCAGCTGACCACGGGCACGAGGCGGGGCCCCCCCTTAGTTGGTGGCCAACCATTTTCTGGAATATACATACATCACATTATGTTTTATGTAGGCCACAATATTAACATTGGCCTTTCTAGTATGGCCTACAAAACAAAATAATGTTCACATATGAGGAGGTGAACGATATACGAGCTCTAAAATATCTCTGCATGTGGATGGATATATTCTGTTCAAGGTTGAAGGTGAGCTGGAGCCTGCACCATCTGATTTAAACGAGAGGTGGAGTACTGTATCTCCTGGATTAGTCAGATATCAATTGTACATTGACAACTAACCAGAGAGATTCAGACAGACAGCTAGAAAAAGGTAAGCTACAAACAGAGAGGCATGCAAGCACACACACACACACACTCTCCCGATTCCCTCTTAGAAGCTATAAATAAAACAATGCAGGCTATTACATCAACCTCTGCAAGAACAACAGACATATCAGGGGCAGACTAGCTCCGTCTATGGTAATGTGCTGTCCTATAATCATTTCAGATTCCAGATTAGAAGACTAATGGATAACTACTATAACTTAATATAGTAATAAAAGTAACAATCAATCACGTTCACATGAAAAAGGTTTGTGCAAAAGCTTCACTTCCTTCTTGGTTTTACTCAACAATTTGTTACCATTGTTCTAGGTACTGAAGTAGCGTAACCTTGTGTGTGCAGTTCCCAAACCATTCAACATTGCCAGATGGCATTGTGGCATTGAGAAGGATGCATGCTGGTTAGCTCTGCAGGGGAATGATCCCAGCTTGTGTGACCGAATTAGTGAGTGTGATAGCTTTAGTGTAGAAGATTAGTTTCATGAAAATTCCCTAAAACTGTCTGATGTTTTAGGAGACCCACTTTAAGAACCACCTGGAGGCAACGGAAGAAGGTTGTGATACATAAATCTGGTCTGAAACAGCTGTTGACGCTTTGGGGTCGATGATTTGCTATCTTAAATCTAGTACAATCTAAATCTGTAAGGAGGCAAGTTAGAGCAGGTGTTGGCAACTATGGGTATGTGCATCATTTGGAAAAGGGCAGTTTGAGCTGCTCTGGAAATTATGCACATGCAGGGAATCCCCAGGTACCCTCACATCCTCTTTAAATACAATGTGAAGGTTTCTCCCCCAGCACTTCACATGACAAGTGGGAACTGATTTGTTAGAGTTTTTGAGGTGAAAGTGTGCAAACTAGAAACAATGTGTTGTTCCTTAAGTTACACCTCTGTTGGATATCCAGACAAAACACATCCAGCCAGGTCTTCATTGGTAAAGAAATATTAGCCAACTGTTAAAGATATTACTTTTATGGAATCTTAAACACCAATCCCAGCAATTTAAGTTGATACTTTGCTAATAGCATATTTCATCCATTGCTCAGCTAATATATCTTCTTCAAATACGATATCCACCTAACAAATTGACACCAAATTCAACAAAGACTTTTATATTTGGCTCAGAGCACTCATTGCAGTTCTGGTTTAAGTAAGCCAATTTTAAAAAAAAAGTTGGATTTTAAAATTGCAGAAGCAACCAAAACACATTAGTATTCTTCAGATCCAAGGACAGCTTCCAAACATGAGTTATTTACATATTATGAATATGAATTATTATCATGTCACAGTTTGTTTTTTCTTCATGGCCCTTTTAAAATGAGGGTCAAGATAGAAATGAATCTGTAACTGACTTGGTCACATTGGAGAGATGAAGTTTCTTGAGAACAACATCTATCCATTTATTTAGGATTACGCTAATATACATTTAGCTTGCTGGTGAGGTACAACTGCAATACATGAGCAGGCACTGCAACCTACAATTTGTTTCTGTGGGTGGATCTTAATAAACAATACTCTGTGGGTTCGAGGTGACAGTGGATGCACAGAATATAAAGCTGAATACAATTAAAGATATTTGCTTTACTGATGCTGCCTGTGTTTTTGCTGTTTTGTTTCATATATGATGTTTAAAATTGCAAAGAAACAAACATGTATTTGATTTTATGGGAAATAAAATGTGTGCTATGTATGAAAAACAAATCATTTTCATTTTCACCTGAAATGAAATAATTTGCAATTCTTTTAAATTTAGACAAACAAGATTTAGACCATGAATATTTAGCGACCTTTTCATTGTGAATAAAGGCAAAATTTAAAGTGAAAATAATTCATGCACATGATATCCTAAATAGGTGTGTAACTCACCAATGTTATGATGTTAAGATATTGATTCTTCGGACAATGTTAAAGACTGCCAAGACTCAAGTCATATGACTTTGATCAATATAATATTATGTACACATTTAACATAACCGTCTACATTTCACTTGGAGCAGTGGGAAAATATTCAGGATATTTTACAATGTAAATACAAACCAGGGTTGTTGTTTTTTTTACCAAAAAAGCACATATTCATCATGATATTGATTCATAATTTTGCATTTTGATCCATTTCAATTTGAAAAATAGTTGGACTCATTTTCCTAAATTTCTGTTTACCATTGATCTTTGAAAAAAACATTTTTGCCTCATAGATGCTAAAATGTCATAAAATCTGGTATAAGTTTGGTCTGTGCATCATTTTTGGACATTTAATGAATGTATGTGCAGAGCTAATTATGCTTGACTTGGAATAATGTCTGAAAAGTCAGATTTAGATAGATAGAAGGCATTACGAATTGAAGCTTTAATGGGTTTAAACAAAATGTCATGTAAATCTGATGAGAAAATATGACATGTCATAAAGATCAAACTGGAGAGCATAGAGCCGCTGTGTCCCTGCACGCCGCCATCTTGGAGTAATAAGTTATCACTTATTTGGGTCTTTTGCCGAAAAAATGCACCTTATGGAGAAGCACTACCCATTTCGTAATTCGCAGTTTCTGGGTATGATGACAATTAGGCTTTTGTTGTTGATGATGACGACAAAGCCTATGTCCGATTATTATCAAACACAGGTGGGCTATTTGAAAAGCTGCTCTTTATGTACTTTTAGTCGGTAGATGATGAATACAAGCTTGCTAAAGTTATGGTTTGCACATCTTTGACTTTTTCATCCACTGTAGTAACGTAACCTTGTCGCACTCACAAAGTCAACAGGATATTGTCAGGGACTGAAACTGTGGAGTTGGAAGGCCGTGTGAGGAACAGAACAGTCGGTCATGTGTGAGCAAGTGTCCCTCTGCTCTGATAATTTTCATTCACACATACAACTAATTGCGTGCCATGGCAAATTCTATTGACCCACGCATCAATCATTCCACTCCTCTTTACGAGCAAACGGTCCTGGATTCTGCTGGCCCGGCAGGCACATCCCCAATTACAAAAGCAATGTTTTGACATTAACTTTCACATAAAGGCCTTGTGATGTATTCACATGGAGAAAGAAGTGTTTCCTTTAATAAAAATCAAAACGAGAAAAAGAACCATTTGGCTTTTTCTTTGGTCCTTTGACATTTAAGAGACAAGCTCAAATACGCACAGCTCTCATACAAGATCTGGTCATGGCACCTAGACTTGAGTCTTGCTATTTTAACATAACAAAATACTTGACTAACCTTTTTGTCAAACCTTTGTTTCACTGCTACTATAATACAGCATTTCTGCATTGATTTTATCATGAGTTTAATCCCATTTCTCCTTCTTTATTTTAACCCTTTCGGGAACAGTGCTCATGACAGTGGACAGCTATATTCACATTCCTTTAAAAGTGTCTGTTTTTGCTCATTTTATTCATATTTAGTAGTTATAATTTTTACACTTAAGACTTTTATTCCATTATTTACAGGGAAAGTGACTATCTTTGATGAGATTAAAAATACATATGAGCAACTTTCTTAATATTTGTAAAAAAAATATTAATTTTATATTATTTGTTATAATTGTGAATGCATTTATAAAGTAATTCAATGTCGAATCAAATTGAATTTAAATGATAATAAACAGAAATACACCATTGTCATGACCTCAACTAACACGCATAATACACCTGTCAAAGTGGCGGCCCACCACATCATTTTGTCTGGGAAAGTAAATCATGAGTGCCAACTTTCTGTTTTAGGATCAAATTAAAATAATAAGTATAGATGTATATTTAATGTTCTGATTTTCCCCATTTTAAACATTTTTTTCTGGGTTATTTTAGTTCAAAAATCATTTTGTAAAATCTAACAATATATGTATAAAAGCTAAAATAAACATTGTCTTATATCAGTGAAACATTGAATATTCAGGGATTTTAATCCAGTTCTTTTAATCCATTTAGAAGAAAAAATCTAAATATTATATCTAATATCGTCCGGCCCACATGAAATCAAGTTGGCGTTAACGTGGCCCGCGAACCAAGAGTCTGACACCCCTGCTCTAAAATGTATTAATATTTGTTTTGTTTTGTATTAATTCTGAGTATTTAACCTATTTTGTGGCAATGATAACGCCGAAGGCCGAATTCATTAAACAGGGAAGACTGGGTGCAAATTCTCATGTTTAAGTGCCATTTACGTAGCTAGACATCTAATCCATTTTGACTGAGAAAGGGCGAATGAATCTCATTCTCTCGCCCCCTCCCAGTCAAAATGGATTGGGCATTTAGTGCCGTAAATGCTACAGTGTAATAAATGAGTCCCCTGTTAGGGTTAAAACATAATTAGTGAATAAAAGGGTTAACTACTGGTAGTTCCTCTCTTAATGTACAGATACAATATATTGGTATCATTTTTTGCTGACATTTTCAGCTTCTATTGTACATCCTCTGTATTTGGTTGCTTTTTTTAAGCATGTCCGTTCCTCTGTCTACCTTTTGGGTAATTTTGTCAATAACTATCATTATTTCATGCTGACCTTTTTTCTGCATTATTTTTCATTTCAATACATGCTCTCGTTTCTCAATTGTTACTTCCTGTGAGCTGATTAGTACTTTGTCTTTTTAATTTTTTATACAGAAAATAATTACAGTACATCTGAAACAAATGGGACGGCGCGGTGTGGTGAGTGGTTAGCAGATCGGCCTCACAGTGGAGGACCAAGGTTCAAATCCAGGTCAGTCCACCTGTGTGGAGTTTGCATGTTCTCCCCGGGCTTGTGTGGGTTTTCTCTGGGTACCCCGGTTTCCTGCCACATTCCAAAGTCATGCAAGCTAGGTTGATCGGACACTCTAAATTGCCCCTAGGTATGAGTGTGGGCGTGAATGGTTGTTTGTCTCCTTGTGCCCTGCAAAGTTAGCTGGGATAGGCTCCAGCACCCTCCGCAACCCTAGTGAGGATAAAGTAGTTCAGAAAATGAGGTAAGAGCTGAAACAAATGACTATATTTTTGAGAGAAAAAGCATGCTATTTTGCCTTATTCAAATCATGCAAACACTGTCTATCACATCTTATTATCAGAACATTTAAATATGTAACCTAAAGTGAAATCACATTTGTAAATGAATGGCCTTTGGTTTTTTGAATGTAAATTAACCAATATACTGTGATAAAACAAATAATTGCAATAGCTGAATCAGTGTTCACCGTTTTAAAGCAGGGGTCTCAAACTCGCGGCCCGCAGGCCGAATGCGGCCCTGGATGAACCAATCATGGTGAAGTATACGGCTCAGGAGGGTGGGACATTGGCCGGGCTGTCCAGTGCCTCGCTCACTCCGCTCGGCTCAGAGAGCTGCCGTAATCCAATACGATCGGAGAGCGAAAGTGCGCATGCGCCACAGACCCGTGCGACTGAAAGTTAAATGTCAAATCGAAAGTGCGCAGGCGCCACAGAACCGCGCGACTGAAAGTTAAAAATTCAATCCGAGACTCATTCCTAGTGTAAACACATATTACAGCCCCAGAGATGTCCGTTTCAAAGCCTGCCGTGAAGAAAAGGTCAGTGATGAGCACAGACAGTTTCAAGGAAAATGGGGAGTGCAATATTTCTTTGTTGAATATGGGGATGTGCTCTACTTCACTGAGGTACGTTGGCTCAACAGGGAAAATGTGTTGAAGAGATTTTTTGAATTGAGCGCAGAAGTAATAGACTTCATAGCAGACAAGCTTGGGCAATTTTTGAGAGATTTAACCCCCAGTTTCCCTGAACTTCCCCGAATGTTCAAGCGGACCATGTGCCTTTTTGGGCGCACATACTTGTGTGAGAAACTCTTCTCCACCTTGAACTTCAATAAGTCCAAGTATAGGTCCAGACTTACTGATGAGCATCTTCAAGCTCTATTGAGGGTCCCCACTGCTTCCTCCCTCAAGCCAAATGTGACTCAGCTAAGTGAGAAGAAGCGCTGCCAGGTCTCTAGCAGCAAGAAGTAGACAAGAAAAGCTGTGTCCAGAATATTTCATGTTCAATGTTCCATTCAAGTTCAGAAAGTTAAAATTTAAAGAGCTGTTAATACAGACATTTGAAACGGAATAAAAATAATTAGTTTTCTTTTCTTAGCCAGCCACTGTATATCTACTGTATTCTCATTATTTTTTTTATTACTTATTGATTTATTTTTTATTAATATTTAAGTTAATTTATTTAATCCATTATTTTTTGTTAAAAAATAAAGATATTTGATAACTATGGAATGTTTTATCAGCGCTTTTCTTGTGGAAATCCTGATGCGGCCCAGTCTCACCCAGACTCTGCCTCTTGCGGCCCTCAGATAAATTGAGTTTGAGACCCCTGCTTTAAAAATATGTGGCGCCAACTAGCTTTGCGAATGGGTATAATGTCTAGACCAGACATGGGCAAACTACGGCCCGCGGGCCGTATACGGCCCGTTAGACAATTTAATCCGGCCCGCCGAGCTTGTCCAATAAATAAAATAATAATGCTTCATAAATCATTCATTACATCTTGTCCATGCAATACCGTGTTTCACCTATGAATGGCGCGCTGACATTTAGGCCTTTGTTGAGTCGCGCCTTTCTCTTTATTTATCCCTCTTTAATTTTCTCATTGTCATTTGAGCCCTTCTGTAAAAATGAGCGGACCAAAGAAAAGGAAAGTGGACAGTGAGTGTCGTGTATTTAATAAAGAGTGGACAACTAAATATTTCTTCACTGAAGTCCGATCACCCGCTGTATGTCTGATATGCCAAGAAACTATTGCTGTTTTCAAAGAGTATAATATCAGCCGTCACTTTGCCACGAAGCAAGCAAACTACGCTAGCAAGCAGTCAACACAACAACGAGCGGCTACTGCTCAGAGATTGGTGGCTAATTTGCAGAGTCAGCAGAATTTTTTTCTTCACCGGCAAACTGCAATTCAAGAGGCAAGCACAAAGACAAGCTTTTTGCTGGCCTTCAAACTGGCAAAGGCTAGCAAGCCTTTCTCCGAAGGCGAGTTTTTGAAAGAATGCATGATAGATATATATATATATATATATATATATATATATATATATATATATATATATATATATATATATATATATATATATATATATATATATATATATATATATATATATATATATATATATATATATATATATATATATATATATATATATATATATATATATATATATATATATATATATATATATATATATATATATATATATATATATATATATATATATATATATATATATATATATATATATATATATATATATATTCAGTCAAATGTTTCTGGGTTTTTAACACCAGTCTTTACTTATATCCATACATACAGGACCTTTAAAAAAACAACTGGTCACAACTACCAGCTGCTACCCGCTGGCAGACGCTATAGGTCTCACAAAGTATAGACAAATAGACTTAAGGACAGTTTTTTTTCCCACTTCCATCAGGATTTAAACTTGCGGAAACACGACACACAATCCCTTCTGTGTAATAGGTAACATGAAAAGACTTTGGCCGCCGATCTGCCTCCTACTGGCTGACTGAAGGTAAGTGAGAGACAGTAAGAGGTAAGTGATCCCCTCGGGCGGTGATGCGATGTATCCATCACGGCAGAATGCCAACGAGTCTGAAATTATCACTTATTTGGGTCTTTGCCGGGAAAACGCACCTAATGGAGAAGCACTACCACTTTCGTCATATGCAGCTGGGTATGATGGCAATTAGGCTTTTGTCAAATCAAAGAAGATGACAAAGCCTAAATCTGATTGTTAGTATTATTATTACCCAATCTACACCTCCATATCATACAATGCAAGAGCAAAACGTTGAGCGTAGCTTATTGATGCCCTGAGGGAAATCATTCACTCACCATAACATTTCTATATTTCTGACCTTTCAAAATCAGACACAATATAATCACGAGCTGGCATACAGAATATTGTTAAAGTAAAACTTGTTAAATGTATGTCATATAAATGCAGTAACCTATTGTTACTCTGTTATCAACACCAAGGGGAACAACCTATGACTGGAGAATGCTTTCAGACCTCATTCATTTTACAGCAACAATTTACTGCTTTGTTTTACACTACAATAGATCGATTAATATAATAACTTTCATAATTGATCTCCGGTTACTGTGTCTTTTAATCTGCTAAGAGGAATTGCTAATATATGCAGCTAATTCTTAATGCTGGGTGAGAAGGGATGTAGTAAATTTCACAGATGAAACTATAGATAACCAATAATACTGTAGACAGCGAGTGTGACCCGAAGAGGGATTTCTCATAAAACAGACGTGATGGCAATCATACCACTATGATGTGATGGTACAGGTGCGTTTTTCTGCTGTACTAGTGAATTTAACACTTCCAAGTACACATAAATCTATTCTTAGAATTTTCAACAATACAATACAGGCAGCGAGATGACCGAGTGCTAAGCACAGTTTTGAGATTGGGGGTTCATTCCTTGGTGGGTTTTGACCTTCCAGGAGTTAGCATGTTTTCTCAGGGGCCTGGGTGAATTTTCTCTGGCTGCTCTGGCTCTCTCCCACATCTCAAAAACATACATGGTTAGATGGTTGACCACTCTAAATTGCCCCTAGGTATAAATGTGAGCATGAATGGTCTCAGTATGCCCTGTGATTGACTGGCAACCAAATCAGGGTGTCCTCTGCCATAATCCTTGTGAGAAAAACCAGTACAGAACAATCTCATCTCATCTCATTTTCTGAACCGCTTTATCGTCAATTATCGTGGGGGGGTGTCCCAATCCCAACTGTCTCCGGGAAAGAGGCGGGGGACACCCTGAATTGGTGGCCATCCAATTGCAGAACACAAGGAGACGGACAACCATGCACACTCACGTCTATACCCAGGGGCAATTTAGAGTGTCCAATCAGCCGACCATGTGTTTTGAAATGTGGGAGGAAACCAGAGTACCACACAGCACATGGAAACTCCACACAGATGGACATGAACTGGATTTGAACCCAGGACGCCAGAGCTGTGAGGCCGACGCGCTAACCACTCGTCCCATCGGATGAAAAATAAGGTATACAAAATTTCCACTAAGTGATGCCAGAGCAAGCCTCAAAAATAGATCTGGTCATAGCTAATTTTTCGCCCCGGGCAAACAACCCTCTTGTCCAACCAACTCCTACTAATGTAACATAGAAATGAGGGATAATAGCCTCAACATCTGGTCATATAGTTGAAAAAAATATGCGAGTGGGCTTTCCTGTGACCTGGGAAGTCGCCCGGAGCAAAAAATGTGCATGCTTTAGAAGTAAAATTCAAAGACACCTTAGTCCTTGCTGAAATTCTAGCCAAATTTGAATCATTCAAATTCTATATGTATACAAAATTATGCTTCTAAATCATTGAAAATCAAGCTTTTACCTCCCATCAGTAAAATGTGAGCTTGTTAGTTGAATGACCTGAAACTATACCTGATAAAGATGCTATTCATTTCAGCTGTCAACAATGAATAAAATATGTCTTCATGCTTGTACATCCCTCCCTACGTGTTCGAGCCATAAAAATATATCTTCTTAGAGCCTGCAGTGGTTGGAATACATCCCACCCAGTCGGCGTAGGGCTTAACATGCTCTAATCAGAAGCCAGAATAACCCGCTACCTCAGGCTCCTGTTTTTAGGATGTTTGAAGCTTTTCGTTTGTTAAAAAAAAAAAGAACCAAAACCTCTATAGGAATCTATCATAATAAAGCATCCATGAGGTAGGAATCTTCCACTGTGCCAAACAACTTTCAACGAAATCATTGTATCGTTTATTTTGCCATTACACTCATTGTAAAGTCATAGCCAATCCACGACTGCCGCCCTTGCTCGCGTGAATAGAGCATCTTTCCTCTTCGTTTCCAACCTGTTTGCTCGTAAATTCAGTTTTCGGCTCTATGCGTGCCTGCATGTTGTTTATGTGTGCATGTCTTTCCTGTGAACTGTGACAAATTGGTCTATGGCAACACAATATCACAGCTGGGAGCTTGACGTGCACAAAAACAACCCAGAGCTCGACAGGAACCCCTCTGGGCCTCAAAATATTCATTTCCTATCAACAATGCAACCGTAAGTGGTTTCCAAGCTGGTAAAAGCTACCACAAGCATGCTTGGAAAAAATATATGCATTTACATGTTGTCAATGCACACAGTTATAATAATTTATCAACAAATGATATAAAGAGCTTCTTTCTGAGACTTTTTTAATAGGGTAGATCAACTTTACTTTTGAATTTGTGTCATCATGAATATCTTCATCCATATGTGTAGCGCAAATAGAATGTGTAAAAAAAAAAAACACGAACGCAGCAGCCAATCAAAGGTTTCCGCTCACCCAAATGCATGTGAAGATCTAGAGAGGGCACAAATCCTAAATAAATCAGACTCACATCTTGATTATGATCTTATGCCACATTTTTGCAAGTAACCTGGCTATTCACTTCCTATATGACCACTGATCTTTACCTCGTGTAGTTGTGCATTCACATCCGATATGGTTACTAAGTTCTAGGGTAGAGGGTTCGATCCCAGGTCGGTCATTAATGTGTGAAATGTGTGTGTTCTCCTCGGGCTTTCTCAAGTTAATCCGGTTTCCTCTCATATCCCAAAAGCATGCAGAGTAGGCTGATTGAACACTTTAAATTGCCCCTAATATATGAATGGGAGAGAATGGATGTCTGTCTCCTTGTGACCTGCGACTGGCTGACCACCAATTCAGGGTGTCCCCTACCTCGTGCTTGAACTCGGCTGGGATAGGTTCCAGCACCTCTGCGACCATTGTGAGGATAAAGCGATTCAGAAAATGAAAAAATGAATGAATGTCTTAAGCATGAAATACGTTTTTTTTAAGGGACAAAAAGTGATATATATGTGTCATATAAGTGTCACAGTTTGAATAGAGAGCACTGCTCCTTAGTGTTAGTCACCCAAATAAACAAATATACACTGGGTTTAATATAAAATAGCATTTTAGATAACTTGGGTTATTTTCCACACCACAAGGCGGGATGTCTAGTTTGGATTTTTTTTTGTTCCATTTTTTTATGTCACTGTTCACATTACAAATATCAGTGCAATTTATACATAGAGGTGTGTCATGTATCCATATCCTAATTCAGGTGTGCAGTGTAAAATGTCATTAGGTGTGACAGTGTTTACAGAAATAAATATGGCCCCTTTGGGAAGTCTCCATGTCACTATTTTACGGCATTCATAAGATTATGCTACTTGAGCTATTTTTTTTTAAAGCTGAAGGCTTCAAGTCTGATATAAAGAAGGAAAAAAAACATTTTTCATCCCTGTTTGGTGTTTGTTTTGTCAAATACTGATGACATTCTTATCAGTGTTTAGGTAACATGCATACAGATCATGTTTATACTGAAGAGGCATTGGATAGATATCTAAATTACTGTACATCCATATAAAAATGAGCCCAGGTTGGATTAAATTATTTCCACTGTATTAAAAAAAATCAAATATGTATAGCATATGAAATGAATCCGATTTGACCAGCAGTGTGAACAAAGCATTGAATGTACATTTAATTACTTTCATGCAACCACGGACAAAATCTGTCTTTTATCTACAGTACAAAATCAGATAAAACTAATGAGAATCTGCTTTCAAACTGTTTCCAAATCCCCACTATCTAAATATGGAAAAATATCCACTTTGCCAAGGACATGTGCTGTTGACAAAGTTTGTAATAAACATTTTTTATGAGCAGAAAACACATCTGTTTCAGTGTGGGGTATTGGAAATTATAAGCTTGAAAGGTATAAGTGAGGGCCAGCAGTGAAGGCATTGTATAGATTTGTGAAAGTGTGATTACGGTGCTTCACTCTGCCCCTGTAGCTGCTTTGCTCCTGAGAGCCACAGTGATCCAGCACTAATGATGCGCTCTATGGTTACTAGGGCTTGTGGGAATGCTGGAAAGTAGGGGGTGGCAGCTGTGCTAAATCCTAATGGGGGTAGTTGTCAAAGATGGTTGACTTGATTTTTACAATTTCTCTCTCGCTCTTCTTTCAGGAGATATCTAGTTTAAATGTGACTCGGGGAAACAAGCTTTTATTACCATTGTGTCAGCACTCAGCTTGCCACTAAAATGTGTCTGATCTTTCTCGTTTAAGTACCAACATGTGTCAACATTAAGCTACAAAATAGCCACAAAGTATCACAGAGTGATAAAAACCTTCTACAAGTCTCAGCAGGAGAGTAGAATCACCAATGAGACAATAATTGTAGCCTTGAGCACACAAAATATAAGTAGCAAAGATAAAAAAATGACAGTTTTAAGTCAACTCCTCTCTCACATGTGCCTATCACATGGGTTACTTGTTTGTCTTACCTTTCTCACGGCTTAAGCTGCGAATATTACCGGAAGCATCCATCGTTGCATGTCATATAGGGATGTGACAGCATTCCAATGCTCCAGTGCTGTAAAAAGCTGGGGGAGATTGCTTCACCTTAGCTACCATGTGGAAGGCTTCTGTCAAGTATCTTCTCACCTCGCAGGTGACATTATCCAGGCTGTGAAAGGTTTAGGGAGAACTCACTTGTTCTTAAGCCTTTCTATGCTATGTTTCCCTCAAAGTCTTTTTCTTCTGGCATGCCGTTTAGAAGTGAGCCCCATCTTCTCTTTCAAAGATAACAGTGTGCTCTTACACTTCTTCTATTGTACAGTGGAACGGGGTGTGTGTGTGGGGGGTGGGGGGGTTTGCCTGGAGAGCTTTAGGCGCGCACTCAGCACAGTCAACCACTCACAGCTCATGTAGTGATGGGGAAGCGCTTGGTTCAACGCCGTTCACCTGGGAGAGCGAGCGCTATTAGATGGACAAGAGTGGGAGGGAAAATTGAGGCAAAGGAGGAGGAGCAGGAGTAAGGCAGGGAAAGGAAATGGACCGAAATGCATCTGCTGAGATAAAAGGGAGGAGAGGGATGCAAGGGGAGCAGAGGAGCTAAGGTGGCTGTGATTTGCAAGTGGGGAGGAGCAGCAGTATATGGCATACATGTTTTATTCATCACGGAAGGATGCTGAGGGATAGGAATAGTCAAGTATGGAAAGGTTTGTCCCAGTAGTCGGCCAAAGGGAGACACAAGTGAGAATGGGCTGGCATGGTGATGGACTCGGCTTGTGAGTTAGCTATTCGTGCCAAAAAAAGCTCCACTGCGAAGGCTGTCAGCGATCGTCTGTCTAGTGACAAAAGTCATTTAAATTCGTAGGGGAAAGACGAAAAATGCCACGTGTAGCTCTGGAGCCACAGTTTTTATTGTTATCAACAATCAATCAATCAAAGAGTTATATTTACACCATATCCGTCCAAATAAAAGCACATTGCAGTCTGCCGCTCTTTTAGCAAATCAGGAGCTTAAAAACGTAATAGCGGTAGCCTCCTTTGCCACGCGTTATGACTACTCCATTCCTCTGCATTGTTTGAAGAAAATAAAATTAACACATGCTAGAAATCAGCAGCAACTATATACTCTGTTGAATGTGACACAACATGTTGTGTTTTTTAATTCGCTTTAATTTTTCAATGTGCAAATGCTTTGCTAGTCGCATGTTTTTTCTCAACAAATTCAAATGTTTATAGACAAACAGCTCGATCAGAATTTTAAAAGATTTTGGAGTTCATTTAAACACGACCATGTGGTACTCTGCTGGAACATCTTCACAAAAGGCGTAAACTTCACTCTCAAAATCATGGCTGTTTCTCCTAAATTTACAGAAGTTTGAAAAAGTAACACCAGCGCTTCAAGTCAAAGATTATTTCTTATTCAATCGTCTCAAAAGAACAGGTATTAAATTAACTATAGTGCATTGTGAGAAAAAAATTCTCCGATACGGGCACTTTTGGTTGCTGGAATGTTACCATTAGCGAAAAATACATGTCTAAAAATAAAAAGGTTGAATAATTGAAACAACATTTTTTGTAGGTTATGTCATTGATAAACATATTAGAAAAAAATGTTTTGTGATTTTTTTTCGATACTCCAATGGAGCGGATCATGGTGATGGTTGAAACGTTGCTTCCCCTCTTCTGTACACAGATGATTGACTACTGAGCTACTTAACGTGAGTTGGAGGAAATGCATACTCCATGGGAATTTAAAAGAGTATACTGGCATCTGAAACTAAACCAAGTATCTAATCCCACCCTCCGCATCCAAATTATAATTCCTACTACAAAAAGAATGTTGGTAAGAGTTGGGAGTGTCATTTTACTGCATCATTGAACTAATCCTTGAATTACTAGTCGGTGATGCTTTTAATATATAATGATGGGGATTATTAAAAGCTCTGACCTGTGATTTTATTATTAAATGCAGCCCAACCAAGCATGGCAAACTCATTTATGAAGGCAGTCAATTATCTTTTTAAAGTTAGCGGATCGTGAGAAAGCTTTTTAATAGAGCAAAAAGGATATAGGATATTCTGGTATATTCAATATACCATATATTCAGCAACTTTCACCTAATGCATGAATAATACACTTTGTGAATTGTCTGAGCTCATGTATGTTTCATGAGGGAGATTTTCCAAGTTCTCCAGCACCTCAGGAGATACAGCAAAACTTGCACTTCACCAAAAGCCATACTTCATTTATTTGACAGCATCGTCTCTGTATATGTTTGTGACTGACACTTCCTGCTGCTTGAATGAGCTTTGGGAACATTACTTGTCCATTGAGTCACAATACCAGCAGGACTAGCTTCATACACGTGGGGCCTGATGACATTTTGACACAGCAAGAGTTTACCTTAGATCAAGATCGCTAAGCATGAGTGTAAGCAGTGGTCAGTGGAGATGATCCCTTATCAGATGACTCTCTAATAAACAAATTCTTGAAAAATTGGCCTTTACTTCTCAGATTTTCTGATTAATATTTTTCAATACTACTATAGTTAACGAACTACCAAATGAGCCCTTGATGGGGCAGTGGTTCTTCTGCCCGACTTCCATGCAAACAGTATGGGTTCAGTTCTCACTATGTAGCAGTGTGATTGTCTTTAATTTGCTTGTTGCACAACTTGGTATAGCCAAAGTTACAGAGCTGTGTGTGAAAGGGCTATAAATATGTATTAAATCATGTTTTCCTTAACCTTTCCAGGACCTGGTATAAAGGCAACTGGTAAATTGAATGAATTCATGTCAACTCTATAACACCATGCACTATTTTCTTCATGCATTAAGGTAGAAAAGTAACATGGTTGGACCTGTTGTGCCCAATGTTCTATGAAAATTCATTCATTCATCATCCCTTCCACGCATCTTCTAAGGGTAATAGGGGTTGCTGCAGCCTAACCTACACTGGTTGCCAGTCAGCTGTAAGGCACACAAAGACAGACAGCCATTCTCACTCACAATCATACCACAACTGAGCAGGAATCAATCCCACGCTTGCCTGCATCAAAGTCAGGTGGGTGAACCTTGACACCACAAGGCAGCACTGCTATTTTTAGTGGGTCTTTTGTATAAATTTGGTCTCAGGACAATTATATTTTCCCCTGAAAATCCATGATTTATAACTTCCTATGTGGATTATTTCAAATGTCAAGGGCGAGACATAAAGCAGAATGCACTGCAATTATGGAATGACTCTTTATTTGTCCTCATTACTGTTGTTGGATTAACTGAACATGCATGATTTTGAAATGTGGGAAGGAGCTGTAGGATGCTGAGAAAACCTCACCAGCCTGGGGAGAAAATGATAACTCCACACGTGAAGTTAATCCCTGGATTTAATAATCCAACGTCAGATATGTGACGCGGAGGTGGTAGTCATTCATCCTACCATTATTAGTGTAGTCATTACTCTGCTTTTACTAGCAATTTGAAGATGTTTTTCTCTGTTGTTTTTACATGTCGGAATGAAAAATGGTGCCTATAATTTTTATAAATGCTGTATTTTGAACACATTGACATGGACCAGCCTCCCAATTAAATGCAGGCATTTCCAAAGTAGTGACTATTTGTGTATGTGCTTTTAAGATGTGGGTTACCTAAGGTTAATAGAAACTGAATATGAGTAATTATACCATATGCTTTCTGGAATTAAGGTCTCAACTTTTCAGTGATCAACTTGTAAACATAAGATTAATTAAAATTAAAAATAAATAGAAGCACAAAACATTGTCCAGTTTAGTGCGCTTGTAAACAACATTCAATGATATGTCATCCATCCATTTGTTATTGTGCTTAGACCTACAGTATGTGTCAGTGTGACAAAATTAGCTGACTTTAAAGACTTAAAGAGGTGGTCACAGAGCTCAATGACTCCCTTTGGAATTAGTTAAAACACCATCCCACCTATTTAGGATTAGTACAGGCAAGTACAGTACATCGCAGTGATTTAACAGGGGGAAAAAACATGATCATTTACCTAACTCAATGCCTGCCATTGACAGTGAAATCCATCAGAGGTATTTCAACTGGGACTGTTGGCAATAAATCTTCATGTTCCAGTGCTATTGACAGCGATAGACGTCCAATCCATTTTGACTGCGAAAGGCTAGCAGCGAATAAAAAATCTCACTAAGCCCTTGCCCATCTGAATGAATTGAACCTCTATCGCTTAATTTTCAGTCAAAAGATAATTTATTAGGTACTACTACTAGGACATTAGGTCAGTCCGTTTCTTAGTTTTTGTGTGTTTTTTTTTGTGAAAAACGTGTTTTTAGCATGTGGATGTAGGGTGCATGTTTAAGTTGGTATGTTTTGCCATGCCTGGCTGCGTCTATAAAAACGGTGCATCCTTTGTGTGTGTTAAATACGGAAATATAACTTGTTATTGACACTGCGGCTAAAAATACGATGCGCCGTATAGTCATGAAAATACGGTAGTCTTTTGTTTTTCCTTTGAAGCAGGCTATGTATCTGACATATTAAATGTACGAATATCTCAAATGCCAAAACTTATATGAAAAAGAGAAGAAAAGAAAAAAAGAGCCTTACTGATGTATATATTAGTGTTGCCCCGATCTGATACTCGATATCTATTTTGGAGTCATTCATTACATTTCTGAACCTGAGTGTGAGCGGTCAGAAAAATGAATGAATTAATATTTTATCTTTTATTTATTTTTTTATTAGAATGTTTCCAATTTATTCAGCTTGCCCTGAAAGAAGAATGTTGATATGAATTGTTTTGAAAAATCAGGCAGGCACCAATAATGATGGAATATGACCAATGGCTTCAGGCGCAGTATGTGTGTTTACGTGTGTGTGTGCGTAGTCTGATAACTGGCTGATAGGCAAAACTGCCAAATAGAAGTTCCGTGACCAGAAATGTGGCAGCTGTATTACACATTGTAATATGTTTGGACAGCTATGTATGAACAGGAAACACATTTCATACTCTGGCAGTAATGCTTGTGTAAAGCACTTTGGGATTGCCAACACAGTCAAAATGTAAATTTTCAGACTCATGTTCTCTGTCACTGACTGATGCTAACCCAAAAAGCCGATGGCGAATGATAGACTAGATATTTCCTTACATTTTAGGTTACAGTGGGTTTACTCTATGAATATTTCTGCAATCCAAATCATGGCTGCATGGGAAATTGCCAATGATGGATGGTTACACTTTCAGCAAAATATGCAAATTCAACACAAGACAGGTTCTTGCTTCAATGCAAAAAATAAATCCCAAAAAACACAAGAAAAAATGAATTCCCAGCTAGGAAGATGAATTATGTCGAGACTGATGTAGAACTTACTAATGATTTTTTAGCTCGATCAATTGCTTGTTAATATTATATATACGACATTTATACCAGGATTAATTTATGTGCAATATGTATTTACACCAATAAAACAAATTGCTTACACGCAACCATTATTATTCTTTCCTTATATTCATTGTCAGTAGAGCTTATCCTCACAAGGTTCCTGGGGTGTACTGGAGCCTATTCCAGCCGACTATGTGTACCTGGTGGGGATACCCTCAATTGGCCAATTGCAGGGCATAGGGAGATAGATAAGAATTTACGCTCATACTCATACCTAGGGGCAATTTAGAGAGTTTACCAGCCTACCGAGCATGCTTTAAGAGTGTGGGTGTGAGTACCCACGCAAAACTTATGCAAGCGCAGGAAGATAATGCAAACTCCACAAAGGAAGGTCAAATTCCACCTGGAATTGAATCCTTGAACTAACCACTGTGTGGCCAAGGAGCTAACCAATAGGGCGCAACCATTATTTTTGAGTGTGTTGAATGTAATGTACAAAAAAGTAAGACATTTTGTTCTATATATTCGGTTGGAGTTGGGACGATTGGCTGGCAACTAATTAAGGGCGCTCTTGGCTGGCTGGGTTAGGTCACGGCACCCCCAGGAACCTCGTGATAATAAACGCCTTGGAAAATGAATGATTGAATCATTTTAAACATGTGCTTTGTGTATCCAAAGAGTTGACAAATGTCTGAAATCCTGGCACCCTTTCTTTATGCATGTGTTCCATATTTTTTTTGTAGAATCGAGATACTTTCTTGGAAAAGGCTGTTGTGCTGTATTTTGAGCAGAAAACAAAGTGCAGAATGTATTCATACCAGGGGACTGTAGAGGATGGAGGAAACATTGTAAGTCATTTACTACAGGAAGAAGTTGCATTATGGGTGATGTGTAAATGAGCCACAATAATTTCTAACTTGTGGTGCGGTTACATATTATTGCCTTTAAATCCCCTCCTAATTTCATCAGGAGATATTCATTCTGTTCCCCATTAACACCTGGTCTCCCATTTTCATTTTTCATGGTATGATTCTGGAAACCACAGCTGCCAGTATTTTAATGTGAATTTTACAGATGATTTTTTGCTATAATATAAACAGTAACCATGCAAGCCACAACAGTTAAAAATGGAGTTCTTTCTTATAGCATATTGTTGTTAATTTAACGGTATATTTTAATATTTCATGTTTTTTTCACGGTTTATTCCTGAAAAAGTTGCCAGTATTATACTATTAAACTTAAAGGATATTTTAATTCTTTTTTCTCTTTCTTTGAGATCGTATAATTCTTTTTTTTCCCCATTGAAGGGGGTTTTAAGCACCATGGACAGTGGTATACAGAGCAAGCCTCAGTCAGGGAAAAGATTAGTACATACTTGGTCAGCCCCATTACCTGTACATTAACACTCACAGAAGTGTGATGTTTCGGCACAACTGCTCTAAATAGAAAATTATAGCTTGCAGTTTCTATAATAAAGTCGTCTGTAAATTACACTTTGTTGTTTCAGTGCTGGATCATCCATCAATTAAATATAACCCCAAGACAGCAGAAAATAAAAGGCGGTGTTTAAAAAGGCTTCTGCTCGCCAGTTATTAATATTTGAGGTTTGAAAATGTCCAACAATCCTTTGCAACAACAAATGGTATAAATACAGGTTGGTAAAATATCGGCACAATATCTATTCACCAGGCCCCTGATGGTGTAGTGGTTCACTTGTCAGTGTGAATGGTCATCTGTCTCTCTCTGTGTGCCCTAAGGCTGACTGGCGACCAGTCTAGGATATCGTCTGTCTTTGCAGCAAGGTTAGCTGGGATAAGCTCCAGCAACCCCAGCAATTGTTATGAGGATACATGGTACAGAAGATGGATGAATGAATGAATATCTGTTCACCTTGTTCCACCCAAAATAAATTAAAATATACTGCATGCCTAACCTCACTAACAAGATGTAGAGCAACACATCAGGGACATTACTCACATGCACACACAATGTGTAGCAAGAAATCCTGGTGATACATACGATTTTATCTCAAAGGAAATTGTGGAGGATATAATGAAAATGTCCACTTCTTTACTCGAGGCCATTTGAATGTCCTAAAAAGTCCTCACTTCACACATTCGTCCTCACATCTAGTTTTTGCCTGCCATTTGATACCACAGGGAAACCCATGCAACTCTTTAAAATATTTTTTCCTCTTTTTTCTCTTTGTTGTTGTTGTTTTTTTAGGCCACCGGGGTTATATAATATCTAATGCTGAAGCACTGCAATGCAAATGTGTGTGTATCTTTAGATAAATTATGTGAACAATGCACCTGGGATGAAGTGAGGTTGCAATGAAAGAAGCAGTTTTTTCAAAATGTGAAGAGGCCTACTTTTAAAGGATTTTGTGGTTTCTTGGTGAATTTAGGGAGTAGGAAATCTTTGCATATACTATGTGTGTCCAAATGGAACTGACATCTATCAGCAGCAATAGTTTGACAAGTTTGTTTTTGTATTTATTCAACCTGTGTGGACATTTTTTAAATGTAGCTTTAATTATTTTAACTGTGTTATTATTTATTCAAATTAGAAGTTAGAAACATGTAAAACATTGAATTTATTTGTGTTTACTAATTTTGTTCCATTGTCCTTAGTTTCAGATCATTTTTAAGGGATGCAGTTCACAATTGTTTTATTTTATCCTAAGATATGTATGACATTAAGAATAATTATATTATTTCTCTCTGTCTTAATTGTTGACAAATGACATCTTTCATTTAATATTACAACTTTAGGAGTAAAACCTTTGAAGAGCCAATTACTTTTAAGGTTCTACTTTGGCCCAAAAATGTGAGAAGTGTCCTATAGCAGTATTTCCCAACCACTGTGTCGCGGCACACTGGTGTGCCGTGAGCAATGGTCGTGGGAAATTGCAAAAAGTCATACAATGTGATATTGAGAGAGAAAAATTAATATGAATATAAGATTAAAATGGAACTATTACAAGGTTCAAATCAAAATATGATGGAAGTTAAATTGTAGATTATACTATTATTAGATTCAAGTTGTCAAACAGTAATTTTTTGCTCTTTCTCTTAGTCGAAACGGAAGTTGTCTGGTTTCTAGGGCATCAACTTTTGCCGACGTAAAGTCTGTGTGAGAACAATTTTTTTTGCGGAATATTAGGAGATTTAAGTAATATTTAGAGAAAAATCATAAAATGATGCGATCAATAACTTTACTTGGTTATTTGCATCACTCAAACCGGAAGTTGTTCAGGGTCCACAGGCCAAATTTTCGTGACATTAGGTCATTGTGAAAAATTAGATTTTGGAATAATTTCTGATGCGATTTCTGCTGATAAAACTTCGATGAGAATAATTATTATAAATATTGGCGACAAAGATTTTCGGATGGTGGTGTCCCTTGAGATTTGTTTCAATGCAAAAAGTGTGCCTCGGCTCAAAAAAGGTTGGGATACACTGTCCTATAGCACAGTAATGTCGTTACTAGTTTCATTCGAGCAGTTACTGGTCACACTGGGTTCATGCGAGTTTTTTGTTATGCCGTGTGTTGTGTGACTGACTTTTCCTTACCAGCGCCTTGGATGGATTTGTAATACATTCCATCTGTTGTGTAAAATTAGGATTGTACAGTATATCCTCATACCAGCTGCGACATATTCAGTCTGAAAGTGTGGACACACCTCCCTCTCTGGACATCATTAATACTCCACACCACCCACCCACTACGACACAACTATCTTCTTGGTTGAATTGTCTTTGTGCTAAATCACATAACGCCCAGTGTTTTTTTTTCTTTTCTATTCATTCATTTTTCTAAAATGCCTAGATATATAAAATAACACTTTAATAGTCACTGATGCGGATAGACACCTGCAAACTGAGCCTCCGAAGCTGCATTTTTCATACTGTGGGTACGAATTTAAATTATTTTGTCACCAGACAGACGAACGCTGACAGCCCACCCAATCCAAAAATGATGAGGTGTCCATCACAACCAAAGAGTTAAAATCCTTTGTTTTTACACTGAAGCAGGGAAAACAAATGTACGTTGCCTTAAAGTATGTCACGTAATTTGTAGACTATATATATATATATATATATATATATATATATATATATATATATATATATATATATATATATATATATATATATATATATATATATATATATATATATATATATATATATATATATATATATATATATATATATATATATATATATATATATATATATATATATATATATATATATATATATATATATATATATATATATATATATATATATATATATATATATATATATATATATATATATATATATATATATATATATATATATATATATATATATATATATATATATATATATATATATATATATATATATATATATATATATATATATATATATATATATATATATATATATATATTCATTTATTCATTAATTTTCCGAACTGCTTATCCTCACAAGGTTATGGGCACAGAAAATGCAAAAATGTAATTGGACACAATGACTTGGTGACCAGCCACTCGCAGGCCACAAGGACACAGACAACCATTCACGCTCACACTCATTATTACTTATTGCCAGCTTTTGCACTTAACATGGATATTTGACTTCTATAGCAGTGAATAGGGTTTAAAAAATGGTAAGTGTAATAAGTAATATGGTGACAAGACCTGCTCCAAATGTGAACATTTTATACAGTGATCACACACTTTCTCCCATAAATCCATTAATTCATTGAATGTGTTTTCAAAGGGTACGTTAAAAAAAAAAAAAAAAACCTAATGTGCTATTACGGGCTGTGGTGAAAAACACATGCCATCTATTAAATAACTCATAACCTAGATGCAACAATGAATGTGCAATTAATTAGTCATTTCTGAGTCAAGACTAGTTTTAAAAAATGAAATTGGGCTCCAAGGACCAATGCAATCGTATTGCATGTTCGGTACCGCTTTCGTTAAAAGGGTCGCCAGGGGTGCTTGAGCTTATCCCAGACAAATATCGGCACCAAGTTGGAGACACCCTGCATTGTACAAGGAGAAGGACAGCCATTTACGCTCACACTTTAACCAACCAAACATGTTTTGGGGATATGGGAGGAAACCGGAGTACCCGGGGAGAACATGCAAACTCCGCACAAGACGGTCAGAAACCAGAACTGTGAGGTTGACGTGCTAACCTCTCTCGTTCACCACATTTTATTATGATTGGTTCACAAATAAACAGATTAATAGATCATAAAAATAACAGTGAACCCAATCCCAAAAACAACTACATGAGTGATGCCTCAGGCTGTAAAAAAATATTGTTTTGTTGTTTGTTTTAAAATGTAGAGGTTCACTTGCCTGACTTTGGTGCAGGCAGGCCGGCCTCTATTCCCGCTGGTGGCAGTATGATTGTGAGTGAGATAGTTGTTTCTCTCTCTGTGTGCCCTACGACTGACTGGCGACCGGTCTAGGGTGTAGTCTGCCTTTCAATTAAATGGAATGGGTTCCAGCAACCCTTATGTGATACAAGATGATTTATTGATAGTTTGTATTGCCTTTTGTATCTCAGCTAATCGGCTAACTCTCGTCTCACTAACCTGTTATTCCCTGTTTTTCTAATAAAATCCTGCGGATGTCATTAATCCGGGTCAAATCGCCATCAATGTTATGTCACGTCATTTTCCGCAGCAACATGGCCTTCCAGATCCCCCCCATCCAACCCTTGTTTTTGGTTTGTAAGTTGTTTTCGATACCCAGTCTTTGTTTGCCTTTGTGCTTTGTTTATGACTTTGCAATTTAAACATTTTGAGTTACCCACCATCCTGTTTGGCTTCTCTGTGTTTGCCCTGTGTTTTCCTGCCCTTGGATCCACCCTCTGTTTACAATTAAAGTGGGTCTTGACTTAGTGACAATAGGAAATTGCGGGTCCTGGTGAAAAATACATTAAGAATCAATGAGTTGAAGGAAAGCTTTTCATTTAAAGTGGGACGTGAGTGTTGCAAAGCCCAAGGGCAAAAAGAATGTAAGATTTAAGATGATTATTTATTTTTATCATAGGACTAGAACAAAGACTAGAGAGAGGCCATCGAGGAGCAATCATTTGTAGGAACAACATATTTTGCTGTTAATTCAGGTTTGCGACTTTTTTTTCAACTTCAGTTACCTTGGAACACACTTGGACAATGCTGTTTATACTGCTCTTGCCTTTTACTAAGCACAAGCAGATAAATCAAGTTCTAAACCTTTCATTAAAAATGAAATTACATCAACTGTTTTTGCAGGCTGAAAAAAAGTTATTTAACTCCTCTTGATGAAGTCCATGTTTACTTCCAACTAACCTAGTGCACTGCACCCAAGGCTTTGATAAAATTTCCAGTTTAAATTTGTATAAAAGACAAACCAAAAAGGCCACAATCCTCTATAGAGAAATACAATTAATGATTTAATCTATCTTGTACATAAGTCACCAAGTTCTACCACTACGACTATTGTGGGCCACAAATGAGTTTTAACATATCTCTATAGATTTGGATTTGAGAGAGAGAAGGTGTACTTGTACTAGTTAGCAGCTAATCAGCAGGCTGCCAAGTTTGCACTAGATTGCAATATACCCTAGTGCAGGTTCCCAGAGGTCATTAAGCTTGCACAAACCCTCTTTCATTGCCTGTGGTGTCTTCAGTGGTTTGATTACATTACCTCAAACACAAAAGCTGTGTAATGACTATGAGGCGGATGCACATGCAACCATAATATGACTACAATTTCTGTCAAAAAATGATGAGTGAGTAAAAATAAAATAATATTTATACTGCTCCAATATCATGCGCAATATAGTCTCAATACACCAGCACGGAAAATCAATCATTCGGCAGTCTGAGTCCACTGTATGAACTTGCTTTTTAATTCATGAAGGAATTAAGAGGTTAACAGAGATAGCTGGGTGGCAGCCCGAAGGCGTCGGCCTCACAGCTGTGGGGTCCTGGGAGTCCAGGTCAGTCCACCTGTTTGGAGTGTGCAGGTTCTCCCAGGGCCTGCGTGGGTTTCCTCTGGGTACTCCGGTTCCCTCTCACATTCCAAAAACATGCATGGTAGGCTGATTGGACACTCTTAATTGCCCTGCTTGGGTGTTCTCCGGGTACTACGGTTTCCTCCCCCATTCCAAATACATGCATGGTAGGCTGATTGGACACTCTCAATTGCCGCTAGGTATGAGTGTGAGCCGAATAGATGTTTGTCTCCTTGTGCCCTGCGATTGGCTGACCACCGATTCAGGGTGCGCCCGCCTATGGCCCGGAGACAGCTGGGATTGGCTGCAGCACCCGCCACGACCCTAATGAGGATAAAGCTGCTCAGAAAATGAGATGAGATGAGAGATAGCTGGCTCTATTGCTTGGTTGACCAAGTGCTCCCTCTATTGCACTATAATAAATGCTGCAGACATGGTTGGTCTCCCGCGAATCTCATCTACTCCCTTCATATTGCTTTAGATGACATGAGCGTATGTGTGCAAGTGTGTGTAAAATGGCACACAAAAGAAGGCCATGTGTATTGCAGCTTGTGAAGTTTACCATCAAATAGACAAAGACAGTCACACTCATTTCACGGGGATTCCAACTGTGTCATCTTGCAATAGCTCATGAAATAAAAGCTGATGTTTTCTCGTGTGTGACAAGAAAAGTTTGTGTAGTGCTCAATTTTTCTCTTTACCCTGAGCCCAATTTTGAATTTTTTTTGTTTGTCTGTTCTCGAAGACTTTCTTTGAGTTTCTTTATTTGGATAAGATGGGAGAAAAATGTTGATGTGCTGTTAACTATCTACAAACCATTCTATACGATAATATACTCACTATTGGCTTTGAGCTCTGCAATGGCATCGTGTATGAAAGAAGAAATATCAAAAACAATTTAAACCTTGGGAAAAATATGGAATCACCAGACCCATTGGATGTTAACCTAGTCGATTTAATTGTGTAGAAAATAGCTAATCATAAACCACATTTTATTTCAGGTTAGTCTCAATATATTCTAAAACTGAAAGTTAACATTTGAAATGACTTTAGTTTTGGTCTGCTTTTTCTCTCCACAATTAAACAACTGAGTGAACATCCTCTGAGAGTGGTTCTTCAATTTTTCTTTCCTCTGAGGTTGTAGATAAAGTATACTCAGAAGAATTTTGATGTGTCAATTGAAACATTTTCATTAAATTACAATGTTTCACATGTTATATCATACATGGCTCTCCATTCCGTGGGCTGTAATTTATTTATATTAGAATGTTTGTTTATGCTGTGGTGCTCAGTGAATTTTCCCAATGGGGATGAATACATCTGTTATTCATTCTATTCTAATCTATCTATTCTAATCTGTTCTATTCTGTTTTTGAACCTATGATTTCAAATGGCCTCTCGCTCATATCCCGTTAATGCAAATTTATTTATATGTCGACATAACATCAAAGACACAGTGTCCTATAGGGAAGATGGATGAGAATGCAGGGAGGTCGGTCGGTCGTTAAAAAGTTGAAACACGTGTAAGTCGTATTTAGATTTGCTCAAAAATGTTTCACTGTGGCTGCTCATTCATTCTATTTCCTTACCACTGTTCCTCAAAAGGATCATTTGAATGCTGTAGCCTATTCCAGTCAACTAATGGCATCAGGCAAGGGACACCCTGAATCGGTAGCTAGCCAATCGTTGGGCACAACGAGGTGGACAACCACCCGTGGGACACTCATACCTCGGGGCAATTCAGAGTTTTCAGCCAGCCTAGCATGCAAGTTTGGGATCTAGGAGAATATGCAAAATCCACGCAGGAAGGTCGCAACACATCTGGAATTACACCCTTCTTTGGGCAGAACCTGAGTGTTAGGCAAATTGTTTACATTTGCACCAAAAAAATGTAATTCTAAACTCTGTGAATTTGGGGAAAATTTTGGAGTTAAGAATTGAGGGTGCGGGCAGCCTGGCGGTTGAGTGGTTAATGCATCGGCTACACAATGCAAGACCAGGGTTCAAATCCAGGTCGTTTCACCTATATGGAGTTTGCATGTTCTCCCCGGGTTTTCTCCAGGTACTTTGCTTTCCTCCCAGATTCCAAAGACATCCACGGTAGGCTGTATGGACATGCTAAATTCCCCCCTAGGTATGAGTCTGAGCGTGAACGATTGTTTGTCTCCTTGTGCAAATATAGGTGACTTTTCTTTTTGGAATACTGTATTACAGATGAGTAGATTCTAGTGTTGCCTCATTCAGATCGATGATTTACTGTCTGTGGTTCCAAAGGTGTTCTTTCAACCTTGTGTCTTGTTTTGTGCTATAATATGCTGTGCCAGTCTTGATGCCATTTAAAGACAGGGTAGATCAGTTTGCATCGACATTTCACATTTCTTGATGAATTAAACATTTTAAGAAATTCATGTAGTCCTTTGTTTTTTTTCCTTTTTCTTTTTCTTATTCATCATTTCATTCATCTACCCTACTATTCTAACAAGTGTGGCAGGGGAACTCGAGAGTAATTTTTTGTTATTCAAAATGTAAATGCATCAATACGTATTTATTCGTTTTTCATGTCGCTTACTCCACGAATGTCATAGGGTCTCATCTCATTTTCTTAACCGCTTCATCCTCATGAGGGTCGTGGGGGGTGCTGGAGCCTATCCCAGCTGACTCCCGGCCAGGAGAGGGCACAGCCTGAATCGGTGGCCAGCTGATTGCAGCGTACAAGGAGACAAAGGACAACCATACACACTCAAACCAATACCTAAGAGCAATTTAAAGTGTCCAATCAGCGTACCATGCATATTTTTGGAATGTGGGAGGAAACCAGAGTACCGGGGGGAAACCCACGCATGCCCGGGGAGAATATGAGAAAATTGATTCACTGCAAAACCATCTATTGTTTTTTTTCGTACGTCCAATGAATTCCTTTTCTCTGCGTGGGTTTCCTCCGGGTACTCCGGTTTCCTCCCACATTCCAAAATATGCATGGTAAGCTGATTTGATACTAAATTGCCCCTAGGTATATGGTTGTCTGTTTCCTTGTGCCCTGCGATCGGCTCGCCACCAATTTAGGGTAACCGCCGCCTCTGGCCCGAAGTCAGCTCGGATAGGCTCCGGCACCCCCATAACCATTGTAAGGATAAAGCAGTTCAGAAAATGAGATGAGATTATAATAACTTTTCTCATTTCAAGCAGGAGAGCGAGATTGAAAATGTTCATATTTTTTGCTCTGATGGACCGGCACCAGGTAGCTCGCAGACCAAGGCTTGTGGACTCCTGCTTTAATCCATTTCATCACCCATGGTTGCCCTTAAATCATTCATTCATTTCCCGGACCGTTTATCTTCACAAGAGTTGTGGGGGGTACTGGAGCCCATCCCAGCCAACTATTGGCAGCAGGCGTGAGTCACTCTGATATGGTGGGGTACCCGGAGAAAACCCAAACAAGCCCGGGGAGAACATGCAAACTCCACACAGAGAGGATTCACCTGGGATCAAACCCTTGACCCCAGAACTATGAGGCTGACTTGCTAACCAATTGTTTGTCATGATAGAAAATGGAGGAATTTCGAGATGGATTCTTTTAAGAAAAAATGCATTGTTTCTTCTGCACTGTAGTGGCCCTAAGGGTCTTCTCTTGTGAACAAGTTAGTATAGACATAAAATAAAATCTCACCTTGTCACATCGGCATGTTTGGAATGCTAACATAAGCTGATTGTGTATTCACAGCACACCCAACTACACATAAATAAAATTAAATTAATTAATCAATTAAAAATACATTTGTAATACTGTCATTAGTTAAAGGCCTGTTCATTGTGCTGAAAAGTGTAGTTATATATAAAGTAATATAGATGTGCAAGGAACCTCAAAAGTGTTGTTATAATGTAGCATTCTTACTT
Organism: Stigmatopora nigra; assembly: GCF_051989575.1. Taxonomy (NCBI): domain Eukaryota; kingdom Metazoa; phylum Chordata; class Actinopteri; order Syngnathiformes; family Syngnathidae; genus Stigmatopora; species Stigmatopora nigra. Next base: position 22,405,059 of record NC_135508.1, on the reverse strand, counting down.
CTCAGTACAGACTTTGAACCATTTGTCTAACGTCATCATAACGTGACAAGCTTTTTAGCAAAATATATGAGCTGAATAGAGATTTTCATTTTTATGTCCATGTGAAAGCATGAATTTGATGTTGGTATATGCTCATTTTATTCACTTGCGCACTGAAGTGAGAGGCTCCCTTGCCGCATATTTCAAGTAGCACACTACAAGCTTCGCTGAAAAACCCACCAGCTATTAGATTATCAAGTTGTTGTTGCTACTGAAATAGCAGTTGAAATGTTTTTGAGCATACGATGTGCATCTGCTAATATACCTAATTGTCCTGGGCTTTGGTGATTACACAAAAATGAGTTAACTTTGAGGTAATTTTCTTCAATATTCTGTCATACAGCTTGAGCAGGAATATGGAAAGGCGAGATAATTACATACGCACATTAAGCAAGTAGATTGTAGAACAGTGGTTCTTAACCTTGCTGGAGCTACCGATCCCCAACAGTTTCATATGCGCATTCACCAAAACCTACTTTAGCTTAAAATGAAATAGGATTTTTTTTTAAATTCAAGATATATAAATTAATCGCAGCACTAATTGGACAAGTAAAGTCACTTAATCATCATCAGCCAGTAATGATCAAGCAGGTCGTGTTGTCGTGAATAGAAATGATCCGTGGCAGAGGCTCCATCAAATCCCTCAGACCGACTCACTGAATCCAGGGGTTCTATCGAACCCTGGTTAAGAACCACTGTTGTAGAAGAACAAGTTCTATAGTGAAATGTGGAAGTGGCTGATGTCAGATACAAAGAGGCTTTGGGGTATCTCAAGGACTCGGCTGGATCATTTGGTTTTTTTTAGACAAGGGTGATATGGAGAGCAAACTGTAAAATTCATAAACATCATTCTCATCCTTGGCTATCCAAGTATTATTGTGTGGAGAGAACAACTCATATTCAGAGTTTACCTTAGTGGTTTTACTATCAAATAATGTTGTGAGAATATATCATATATTTTGCATTTTTTATTTATTGTCTCTAGTGTGTGGCAGCTCGCCGGTTAATGCGTCAGCCTCACAATTCTGGGGTCCTGGGTTAAAATCCAGGTTGGTCCCCCTGTGTGGAGTTTGCATGTTCTCCCTGGGCCTGCGTGGGTTTCCTACAGGTACTCTGGTTTCCTCCCACATTCCAAAGACATGCATGGCTAGGTCGATTGGACACTCTGCCCCTAGGCATGAGTGTGAACGTCAATGGTTGTTTGTCTCCTCGTGCCCTGCGATCAGCAGGCCACTGATTTAGAGTGTCTCCTGCCTCATGCTCGAAAGACAGCTGGGAAAGGCTCCAGTACTCCCAGCAACCCATGTGAGGATAAAGTGGTTCAGAAAAAGAATGAATGAATGTCTCTAGTGGTTGTGGTGGTGTTAGTACGTGCTCTGAAGAGGAGAAACAATACGGCCGACACCTCATCTCATTTCTTTTTCTGAACCTCTTTATCCTCATTAGGGTGCTGGAGCCAATTGCAGCTGTCTCCGGGCCAGCGGCGGGGACACCCTGAATCCCGATCACAGGGCACAATGAGACAGACAACCATGCACAATCACACCCTATTCATCCTTTCATTCATCTTCCCTACTATTTTAACAAGTTTGGCACGGGAACTCGAGCCATTTTTTTTGTTATTCAAAATGTAAATGCTTAATATGTGTTCATTTGTTTTCTATGTCGCTTATTCCCACGAATGTCATAGGGCCTCATCTCATTTTCTGAACTGCTTTATCCTCATGAGGGTCGCGGGGGTGCTTGAGCCCATCCCAACTGACTTCGGGCTCGGGGCAGGAGTTACCCTGAATCGGTGGCCAGCTGATTGCAGGGCACAAAGAGACAAAGGACAACCATACACACTCACACCCATACCTATGGGCAATTTAGAGTGTCCAATCAGCTTACCATGACATGGATTTGAACCTAGGACCCCAGAGCTATGAGGCCGACGTGCTACGGCCGACATCTAAAAATCAAAATATAAACGGCTTTTGCAAAGAAAAGCATGTCACCAATGGCACCAATGACCACATGTCATTACTAAAGCTCTGCTCTTCTGTACCATTCATAGAGCAGTCTAGCAGTAACAAGAAGAGGTTTGTTTACATTCCCCTAAATGATGTAGAATAATTCTCGTTCTACTTCTGAAGTACTGTTAAAATGTATATGTCGTCACGTGTCAGCACATTACAGGAGTCTGAGACACTGTCATTATTACACGCTGGATAGCATCAATTGCCTTAATGGCTGCTTTGTTACACTTACAGGCACAGAGGATAGGCATCCTTGCTGACAGCCATTTATATTTATAACTACTACCTTTACACTCATTTCAATGAACTCATTAATGCAGCAGCCACACAAGGAACCCATTTAACAGCCCTCATAAGGCATAAGAAGCCTCATGGAAATAATAAACATTATTACCGGAAAAGCGAGGGGGTCAGGGCATCCCTTGATCCCTGTAGAAATAATGTCACTCTAATCTCATCAAATATGCAGGCTCCAAAGCTGTAAATGTCAAAGCATGTCAATCTAATCCAAAGCGTACATTTGTCATTTACGTTTTACATTGACAAGGCCATGGGAGATGTTAATACTAAATTTCTTTCATTCAAGACTTCATTTCAATTGTTTGAGGAGATGCTGTTGATAATCCTTTCAAAATGTAGTATATTCTCTGATGAATTATACATTTTTCCAAGATAATATAAGAAGTCTTTACATAGTGTTTAATTCTCATTGGTCAATGTCTTTGTAACAATACTTCTAATCCCAACAAAAATCAGAAATTAAAAATTGATAATATTGTTGTAAATGTGCAGAAAAAGATGCTAAAAATATCTCCACAGTCTTTCAAACTTTTGCTTGAAGCAACAAAATGTTTTTATGAGGTTTCGTAATAGAGGTGTAAAACTGGAAGCACATCAGCCCACCATAGCATCCATTCATTCATCTCCAATCCTGGAAAGGGTTGCGGGGATTGCTGGAGGCTAATCCATCTTACTTCAGGCAAAATACAGACTACACCTTAGACTGGTCGCCAGTCAGCCATAGGCCGTAGGGCACAGAGAGAGACAAACAATCATTCGCTCTCACAGTCATACCGTCACCAGCGGGAATTCAGCCCGCGCCTGCCCACATCGAAGTCAGGCGAGTGAACCCCGAGACCACAAGGCGACCCACAACATCCAGTCAGAGGATTTTTTTCTGTTTATAATCTGTTAATAATAAGTAATAATTTATAATAAGTGTTTGTTTGTTCTGAATTAGATGAGGTTATAAAGATTTCCTGTGGGATGTGGACATATTTGTAAATTTATAATAATGTGTGGATATGATTTTTTTAATAGAAAATACTGTGTATTTTCACGACTACATGGCGCACCGCATTTAAAGGCGCAGTGTCAGTAACAAGTGCAATTTCTGTATTTGACACACACAGTGCGCACCGCATTTAAAGGCACAGCCGGCATAACAAAACATACACCAGCTTAAACATACACTATCTTAAACATACAGATACACGCTAAAAACACATTTTTAAAAAGGCAACAAAGGCAACACTGAGTTCGATTGTACTTTATTTCGCCATTTTACAATGTACTCACGTCGTCATCACCCACGAATCCATCAAAGTCCTAACTTTCTCTGTCCGAATTAAACAATTGTCCAAATGAGTCATCAAAAATGCCAGGTTCCCTCTCTTTGTTGTCAGAGTCACTGTCATTGCCATGTGGCTCCAGAGACAAAAGCAAAAGCTTGAACAACCATGGAAGCAGACACGTTTGTCCAGTCGACCACAATCCATTCGCAAATAGTAGCTAGCGTAACTAGCACGGCTCTGCCTCCCACCCTTCGTAAAGCTGTGTTGATGTCGATGTCCAGCGGTTTTCAAGCATCTGTTGTTAGTGCCTTTAACAACAGTGCAAGCAGACATGTTCATCCAGGCAGCCACAATCCATTCGCAAATAGTGCCGGACCTAGCCCGGCGCTTTAGTTAAGTCTCAGGGAATGACAGAAAGCTTAGAGTTCCTTTTCGTGACTTGGTTTTTCACCGCTGCTCCGGGGGTCCTTAGAAACCAAACCGAAATTGTTTTTTCAATAAACACATGCCCTCACTATATACGGGTACCTTATAGGGGCTTGCCTTTAGCGTTTGACCCCACCCACGTCCGCCTTCTCTATATATAAGAAGCGTGTCGGCAAGAAGTGTTCTCAGTCAGGCTTTAGAGCTTACACATGGCAGTTAGCATTATAAGGCGCCCTGTCTATTTTGGAAAAAAAATAAGACTTTTTAGTGTGCCTTATAGTCGTGAAACTACAGTACTCATTAAATATAGAAGTATTGTCATCTGAATTTTGCACATGTGCAGGAAAACCCTTATTATAATGCAGTGAATCCACACTTGTTTTTGTTCCAAAAGATGATAAAGGAAAGAATAAGCGTGACTATTAATAGAATGACTTGTAATTATTTCCACAAAAAGTAAAACAATTTAATTGTGGCCATCTGTCTAGAGCTGGTGTGCAAAGTATGCAATGATGTGTAGCTGTCAATGTTTTATTCTATCAATCAACTTTGTTAAAGACATCCTATTTTGATATCCTACATCATATCAACTGATTGATCTTTACTTTGATACGATTTTAGGCCCCATTGGGATTTTCAGAGCAACTTTGATGTTGATGTAAAATATCTGCTTCTTGATTTATACACTATACATTTTGACTTCAAATGTTAATCTTTTAAAAATCATGTCAGCTTTGCTAAATGCTGTCCTGTAAGTGAACTATTTTGAAAAAGCCAAGGTGTCATGTATAACATACAGTAATGTAACTGTGCCTAAACCCTAAACTACTACCTTTACATAGCTATATAGTGTGGGTTCAGTTGCATTTCTTTACAAGGTTTTCGCTTTGTGCCCCTTTTAGATATGCGTCATCCAATGTGAGTTGAATTGAACATACAGCGTGGCCAAAAGGGATACAGCCAGCCACTTGATATGAAATCTATAAATCAATATAAATAAATCTGATCAACACTCACACACTTAATCTACTACAGGGGAGCTCAAAGGTGCCGGGACCATTAGGTAGGGATTGCAAGAGCTAATGATGACAGGGTAAATAGAGAGGTTCAGGTCCCAAAGTGTCAGTAATAATTTGTGTGAACTCTCTCCCATCTCTCTCATTTTCTGAACCACTTTATCCTCATTAGGGTCGCGGGGTGTGCTGGAGCCTATGCCAGCTGACTCCGGGCCAGAGGCGGGGGCCACCCTGACCGACAACCATACACACTCACATCCATACCTAGGGGCAATTTAGAGTGTCCAATCAGCTTACCATGCATATTTTTGGAATGTGGGAGGAAACCGGAGGAAACCCATACAGGCCCGGGGAGAACATAAGTAAACTGGTTCACTGCAAAACCATCTCTTGTTTGTTTTTTCTACTTCCAATGGATTTATTTTCTCTTCATAGTTCTCTATTTGTCTTCATCAAATAAAACCCCAATGGTAATTTGACATTCTCATTTCCTTAAATATTGAGTGTGACCCAAATAGACTTAGCAACAACACACACATTTTAATTTAGTATTTTATCTGGACATTAATTGGGTCAAATTTAATTGATTTTTAAGTGGGAAGGGTGAGCGAGCATGTGTTTAAAGGCCTAGGCAAAACCAAATTTACGTTCACGATTTAAATAGTTATTTCCCCATTAAAAACTGCATTCATAAAATGTCTGTATGTTAATTTTTAAACGTATTTCTGAAATATATACTATCCACCAACCTAACCAGTACACAACCATAACAAGACAGGTTGAGTTTCGTTGTAGAAAAAAGCAACCTATCGATGCAGCTGAAATTCAATCATCATCTGACAGTTACGTTAAATGTAATTATTCTCCCTCAATTCATTTGCAGAAATTATACAAATGTGTATAACTCACGAATCCCTTGTTATTTTACATTACATCTGTAAAAAGTTTTCTCATCAAAAACAGAATCCATGCAAAACCGATATAATACATACAAAAAGCTTTTGGACATTTAAGTATTAGTATTATTGCTGTTGATGCCAAGTGTAATGAATTTAATCACATTCACTTTGTTCTGAAGCTTCACTTGAGGCAAGCCATATGATGGAGGGACTCAATATGCGGATGCATGTCAAGGTTTCGCACATGTTGTCCGTAACATTGCCTGCTTTGAATCAAAAGTACAATAGTATAGCTATTTCATAGAAATCCAACAAAACCATTGTGAATCTGGATGTTATATTCTAGCAATTTATGGTTATCTTGCAGATTTGTTTTGTTATTATACTCATAAGTCTTTACAGGAATACACTCTTAACCTACTATTTTTTTCTCTATATATAACAGAGTTTGTCCAAGTCCATACACATACATGCACATCTCCTGTTTATGGTCTGGAGTAAAGGCACAACTTTGTACGTACATGTTAAAAAAAAAAAACTTGGAATCAGGTGATACTTTAATCAAATTAAACAGAAAATAAAACTGAGAAATCAGTAAATGATAAGCAAGTTTGCCTGGTCTACTTTTGTCAAAGTTTGCTATTTTTTCATTTTTTTTTTTTTTTTGGTTTGGTTTTTGCACTGCAGCACAATAATTAATAATTGATTATTTGATGTGATGGGAAGCTGGAGTCAATCCCAAGTGATTCAAGTGTGAAGTGAACCCTGTATAAGCATAAGTTACTCACTCATTTTTGTTGACTGTGCCTGTGCATTCTGGAATAAAAACAGATGTAAAGCGTATTTTTTGGCAATTTGATAGCCACGTCTAGGACAAAGTAGTCCAACCAGTAAGAGTTTGACCTTGTCCATGAAGTAACCAAAACCTGGTGCAATATTTAGATAACGCAGACAGACTCACATCACGACAAGAGATCTGTTTCAATCTAAAAATAATAATAACGCAAATTTCTGTTCCGGGGAAAAGACTTGAGGTACCGGCAGCCTGAAACAACAACCTGACATATCTCCCCCTAGAGATTGTGTCAATCAAACATAAGAGAGACTCTAATGATTTGCGATTCAATAAAATGAGGGAAATGGGATGCAGTATTCTCACTATGGATTTCACACTGGGCAAGCACAACAAAGTCACCACTTTAAAGCAAGTGTGACTGGCATTTGGCAACACTGCAGAGAAACTAATACTAGTTATGAATGATACATTTTAGAACAAGTTAATCTATGAAAAAGCAATGTTATAACAGAGGACATACATCGTGAGCCTTGAGGCAGAATGAGATGCCAACAACTACTGTATCCAGTTTGAATGTATGTACCATTGTTTAAAAAAAAAAGTAATTTAAGTGTTAATATGGCTCTTTTTCTTTATTTTTTTCCCATTACGCACTCTTCATCCTCACAGTGTCGTCCTTTGTGTCCCTAAGATACCCATTATCAGTCATTGGACCATGGACCGACAATTCTGCACACCTTAACCTAATGAAGAGCCTGTTGCGATCAATTATTTACCGTATAATTAATCACGATCCAATTCACTACATACTGGCGTCCAAGTTACATCTCAAGGGTCCTCATTAAATGTTGAAGAGTATGCCCACCATATAAAGAATTACCATGTAAACCACCTCTGACAACATTTAGCCTTCTCTCACCGGTTTGGCCCTCACAGCTCTGAATGCAGGCAACCTTTCACCAAATTTTTCTTTTATGCCTATGATTTCGTTATAGTTTAAGCCAAATACTAAAATGTATAGCTAGCACACTTGGGATTCATTGATTGCTTGTTTATGTATTTATATAGTTATATGCATACTGCCTTTTTTTTTAAATTAAAATCGCTAGTGAGCCAGCCAGCTAGCTTGTCAAGCGGACAGACACCCAGACAGATTGATCCTAAATTAATAAATACATGTTAAAAGATTAGAGGGAATAATCCTTTTGGTATAATGTACCCTTGAAAGATGTGTGTGTTTATACAACGAAGCAAAAGTTAAAAAGGCTTTTAAACCAGTTTCTCCCAAATCTTTGGATTTTAGGGGCCATGAAATCACCTGGAGAATTAAATTTTTTTACATTAAAAACCCATAGTTTGGACAGATTTATTGCTAAATAGCCAAAGTATATACAATGCATCAAGTGTGTGCATGATATTGGTGTGGTTCCAGAGCAGGGGTGCTCAATACGTAGATCGCAAGCTACCAGTTGATCGCCAAGGTAGATCGGTTGGTAGAGCGCATTATAGTAAGAATTGATCCAAGGATTGGATTTGGAGTAAAATTTTATATGGGACTTGAGCTGGGAAACAGCGGTACCGTGAGTCCAAGCTCGATGACTAGCTGCTTACACTGTGTTAGGTCCTGCTGGCATCAGGGGTGTCATCAGCATACATAACGGCTGAGCTTTGTCATGGGCCTGGAAAGAAGGGTAGATTTTGCAAAGTTGGCTCCTTGAAAAGAAGATCTTGGAGCAAAAAAGTTTGACTACCCCTGTTCCAGAGTATAGTTTATCGTTTTCTTTTTTATGCAACCACTGCATCAACACTACTACTGTTATTTGGTAGTTGGCATCATGGGATATAGGATGGTAAAAAGATGTTACTCTTGATACTGTATTACAAGCAAAAACGCTAAATGTCTTTTGGTTTTATGGATTTTGAACATTTTTAGGCTATAACATACTGTTTATCCTGCGCAGTCAATACCACTTTGGATCTCAGTACTCTCCACAGCCGGGAGGAAAGCCATTTGTCCACATTTCACCTACAGCTCACTACTCTCAATGGCCACTCATTGCAAAGTATAAATTGATGGGCTCGTTCAAAGACCATTAGCATATTCTCTTACATTGCCATTTATGGGTTCAGAGCGACTCTTTAACTACTCGCAAGCAGTTCAGTAACTGCATGAAAAATTCAACATTCATAACGTTATGATATTGTTACTTTATTCGTGGTATTGGTAGGGTGCGCAAATAGTCTTTTTGGTGGAATTCATTGGAAAAGGAAAAAACATATTTTAGAAATATTTAAATTTTCCACTGTGCAGTTAGAACATAAAAGGCTAACGAATCATGCACTTGGGACATACAGTTCGACAGTACAGTGCCCCCCCCCCCTTTTAAATGCTTATGTAGTCCTGAACCTACTTTAATTATTAGGCCTGAGATGAGTGAAATACACATGTGAATGATTGGTCCTATTTTCGCAAATAGCACAAATGTTGACTGGGGTAATGTCGTATTTTGTGACAAGGGCATTATACTTTTGGTAAATTGTTGCATATTGGGTGTTTGAACATGTTAATATTCATTCATCTTTCATACCGCTTAACCTCACAAGGGTCGTGGGGGATACACAGGCAAAAATGAAACAGACAACCAGCTACACTCACAATCACACTGCCCCTTGAGTGGGAATCGAACCTAGACTGCCTGCACTGAGGTCAGACGGAGGAACCAAAGTTTATGTTAGCTAGAAAACATTGTATAAATTAAGTAGTTTTTTTTAAATGGAGGAAATTCGGTTCCAAAGTAAATGGGTGAATGCTGTCGGTGAGTAGGCTGGTTTACCCTGTATTAATTAAAATAATTAGTATCTAACTCTTAATTTTACAAAAATGCATTGCAATGTGATACACATTTTTACAGATTTTACCGTGTTTTTCATTGTGTGATACGGTTCTGTTTGAACAGCCCTGTTTGTGAATGAGACTCCAAACTGATGGAGAAACTAGACTAATGGCCCAAGAGTAGGCACTCGTCCAACGCTACACAGCATCACAGTGTCACGCACTTTCTAAACATAGTTGACATACTTACACTTACTCCTCACATTTTGCACAGACGGGGCTATCTTTTGCTGCAATAACAAATAACCTTTGCAGCGATAAAGTCTATTTTCATTTTTTTAAATGAAGGAAGTATTATTTTTTTACATCACAATTTCCAATAACGGGTCAGTCCTCAATGTGTGGAATTTGCATTTTCTCCCCAAACTTGCATGGGTTTTCTCTGGGTACTGAGATTTCCTCCCATATCTAAAAAACATAAAGGGTTGGCTAGTCGTACATTCTAAATTACCTCTGGGTATGAGTGTAATTATGATTAGTTGCATGTCTCCTTGTGCCCAGCGATTGGCTGGCCACCAATCCAGGATGTCACCTGCCCGGTACCTGTAATTGGCTGCACCTTCTTGGGAGGAGAAGCGGTACGGATGATGAATTAATGAATGAATTCCCAAATCTTAGCATCACTGCAGATCAACAGTGTGCAAAAAAATCTCTTAACATTCTGTGACAACCTGATTCAACAGAATAGTTAAAAACGTTAACAACACTGAAGAAAATATAGTTTAAACATATGGTAAAGGCTAATTACCATGTTTTTGGGGATCAAAGCCATGCCCAGTCAGGATTCAAAGATTCCCGTGTGTTCCATTGACAGAATGGACTGAAGGAAAAGGTCATTCTCACATGCTTGACAAAGAAGGTAGTGATTGGCCGAGGAAATTATCATTGTCTTGTGATCAATTCATTTTCCCAAAATACCCAGATGAGTCACAAAAAGCTGAAATGGAATATGATGATTTGAATTTTAATTTTCCACTTCAAATTCTAACTTTATAATTTGAAATTTTCTCTTTGATTTGTATATATATATATATATATATATATATATATATATATATATATATATATATATATATATATATATATATATATATATATATATATATATATATATATATATATATATATATATATATATATATATATATATATATATATATATATATATATATATATATATATATATATATATATATATATATATATATATATATATATATATATATATGCTGTTCCTTTTTGTGTTGTGCTTGCAAAAAAAGTTGCTGTTTTTCAGTCTTTTTGCCCATCCCGAGCACAGTTATTCAAAATGTGTCAACAATTGGCTGCATGTAGCCTTTGATGCAGATATGGCTCATTTCCAACTGATCCAATCAGTCCTCCTTCTCCTCACTGGCGGTTCACACATTCCGCAGAATTAGGTGAATAGCTAGGTTTGGACAAGAGAGGTGAAAGTTACCCGAAATATAAAGTCCAGTTTTGTGAACAAATACTTTCTACTCTATGCCATTACGAGACTGGTTTAAGGGTGATTATTTTTCGCCTTTCAAATTACTCAGCCAACTGTTGTACTATTACACCGCTATTCAATTTTATTAACTGCAAATCTCTCGATGGAATGTGATGAGCCACAGATGTAAATTGGAGTGGGAGCCAATTAGGAAGAAACCCGAAGTACACACTGTTTTCTGACATAATACCTGATTGTGTTGGCAATAACATATCTCTAAAGTTAGCACATCAAACATAAAAAGTAGAAAAATACACGGGTGTATATAGTTACTGTACCAGTTAAGCTAAGCTTTCACCATTCATTCATCTGCTACTATGACAGTGCAAGTCCCTATTTTTTCCTCTTGGTAGTCCAGATGGCCTATGGCGCCATGTTGCCAAATTGCCCACTCTTCCTCATGATGTCATTAATGCTCATACTCAAGGCTCATTCATGAATTTTCCCAACCGCTTCTCCTCACAAGGGTTGCAGGGAGTGCTGGAACCTATCCCAGCCAACTGTGGGAACCCGGTAGGGGACACCCCGAATTGGTGGCCAGCCAATCGCAGTGCATGATGAGACGGACAACCATTTGCGCTCACACCCATACCAAGGGGCAATTTAAAGTGTTCAACCAGCCTACCGAGCATGTTTTTGGGATGTGGGAAGAAACCAGACTATCTGGAGAACATGCAAACTCCAAACAATAGGGACCCACCTGGGATCAAACCCTCAATCCCAGAACTGATCCCAACATCCTCACCGTTCATTCACGGGGTCGCCAACTCAAGGCTCATTTATACTATATGCTTTTTCACATTACTTTTCTATATTAAAAAGATGGAATGAAAAAATTTGATTCCCCTGGACTGCCAAGATTAATAAAAGCTTGGTCATAAAGCATAATTAAACTCATAGTTCAAGGTACCTCTGTAAGTAAAGTTTACGGATCCATGAAGAGGGTTACATCCATCATCTTGTTCAGCTTCAAGCAGTTCACGATGATTGCATATGTTTTGCTGTTTTCTTTTTAATTGAACGGCCAGTGCATGAATAAATGCCTTCATTCGCCCATAACGTCCTCAGTCTTAGTGCACTGCTGCAGTCATCTGTGCTCTGAAATTTCGAGTTTGTTGGATGGGAATCAGTGCAGAACATGGTGTACAGAGCTCCCAGATAGACTTCCAATTAAATCTTTCTCCTAGTCGCCTGGAGAGAAACAAACTTCTCCAAGAGTGAATCCATCCCTGAATTCAATTGGAATCTTACTGGGCAGTTCAGCAAGGAGCGAGACAACACTTCCTCAAAATACTATTTTACAGGCTGATCGCCACCTATGGGACCCTGCCAATTTGGGCTGTAACCCAATGTGGAATCAGTCCACTATGAAGTGTTTCTCCCCAATTTACAGTGATCTGTGCACACTGCAAAAATCGAGGAAAACATCGTGGTAAAAAATGCGGTGTTCCATATTTTACATCTCATCTTTCTTTCCTATTCACTTTTCCCATGCACAATACAGCCGCTCTGACTGATTTACACTGTTATAACTTTGAAATATTCGCAAAAATAAGACGCAAGCTCTTTTTATAATTCACCCTTTAAATTGCATCATTTTCTAAGTGCTTCTTGTGCTACTTTTGCTTCAATTCATAAAATGCAAATTAAACTCACTAAATCAAACAGCACCATTCATCAGTTAATCATTAATTTACATTTGTCTCATATATTTCCATTGCTGATTCACCACCAATAAAAAAAAACATTTCCATTCAGTACTATTGACTTTCAACTCGGACCTGCCATAAATCTGAAAGAAATCTACATTGGAGGTCATTATTTCTGATAAAAAAAAAGTTAATTGAACTTCCCAAACATCAACAAAAAAGTGGCCTAAAAGTCTATGGAACATGACAGCATAACAGCCCCAAATCAACATGAAGCAATGATTGCTCTCATTTCTCCTGGGACGTTTCCTTCATTCGTCCATAACGTCCTGGGTCTTAGTGCACTGCTGCAGTCATCTGTGTGCTAAGTACAATAAGACCACTATGTGTAACATTGGAAGTACATGCTCTGGCCACACACCTGTATCATACTTCTTCAAAACTTGGATAATGACAAGTTGCATGGTTTATTAAAATAATTAAATGGCAAATCATTTTTTTCAAGGAACTTTTGTAGATTATGCAATTCTTTGAAATGTGGGATTTTTAAGTATTTTGTGTTGTTAAAAGCAAATTAATTTGGTATCTCAAAACTAAATTCATGAATAACATTCAGCAAAAGCCTGAGACTGTAAATGACAGTGAAACTAGGTACTAATCAATTTTTTTTTTGTTTTAATCGTCAAAAAGTTCATCATTCTGTTCTATTTATTTCCTAATTTTGTATCATATTGGAAAAAATGTAATTTTTTTAATATATACTTCATCTTTTTTTTATATGTTGAAAAAACAGTAAATAGCCTCTTCTTTCTTTCTGGAGTCCTCTATCTTTCATCAAAGTCTACAGAAGTATTATTTAAAAATTATTTCAGCTAGAAACATGGGAACAAAGCGCGAATTGTGTTTGTGGTCTGACTGGACAAATTGAAGTGCATTTTTGAATGCAGATGATGAAACTGTCTAACTACAACTAAAGTTATTTCCCCTCATCCTTACTTATGACATAAATACATTTGACAAATCACTGTTTTATGCAGAATGCATCTGAAAGCTATAAATAATAAATCAAAATACATCTACACCTTATAATATAAGATGAGAGTGATAATTACGCCAGCGCAACATACAGGCACACCCCGTTATTTAAATAATTCATTTCCACGACATCACTATCAGTCTAGAAATACTACTCACATAATAACCATGATTGATTGAGCTTAGTCACTGTGACAGGCTTCATATATGGCCGTCAATCCCCACACACTATGCCCGCAAAACTGACAAATGGAACCGGTTCAGCATGGTAAAGGGGCCCCGGATAAACTTTGCTGATTTGTCACCTGGGACTCCAAGCTCTCCCCACAAAATTCCACCCCTGGGATGGTTTAAGTGCTTGAGAACGCTTGTAGAGTTTTATCAGAATTGGACAGTTTAAACATGAAGACACCGGCACAGTCTCCAGTTCCACATTGTTTCATGCTCCATCTCACAAAATTGACAGGAAACACATTTTTCAGAACATGAAGCAGCTTGTGAGGAAGGCTGTAGACAGTAATGTTTTTTCACCGTTTGTCCATCATACCGTTGCCTTGGCCTGTATCATTATTTGCTTGTGATAAATATGTTTTTCATCTCTTAAATGCTCAGATGCTTGAAGCGAATCCAGCCTTCCTTTTGTCACGATTACATTGGCTTGTCATGACAGGGCTGCCACAAGGAGTCAAGCTTCACACCTAAGACGAATGACTTTACATATTTACCAAAGTTACTTCTTTCACGAGTGCGGACAACACGCTTGTGTTATCAAAGAGTGACGCTTTATGGGATGATAAATTGAATAACATCATCATTGCAAAGGGTTGTTTTCAAATCACCTTTTTGTGCATTTGATTATGCGAAAACTTACCCTTTCAAAAATTGTAAAATGAGCAAACTGACTTGTTTGCTGATTTTTTTTATCTTGTGTGTAGTATAAAAAGGTGCACCAAAGCGAGGTTCCCAAAAGTCATTAGAATGCATAGCACAAAGCAATTCTGCGTGGACTTGAAAAATATGCAGGTGTTCACTGTTTTGTACAAAATACTAGATACTTAAGAATAGTTTTACTGTTTATTTGACTGCTTTTCTGGGTTCAAATCCAGGTCAGCCCACCTATGTGGAGTTTGCATGTTGTTCCCGGGCCTGCGTGGGTTTTCTCTGTGTACCCCGGTTTCCTCCCACATTCCAAAGGCATGCATGGTCGGCTGATTGAACACTCTAAATTGCTCCTAGGTGTGGGTGTGAGTGTGCATGGTTGTCCGTCTCCTTGTGCCCTACGATTGGCTGGCCACTGACTCAGGGTGTCCCTCGCCGCTGGCCTGGAGTCAGCTAGGATAGGCTCCAGTACCCCCTGCGACCCAAATGGGGATAACGCAGTAGAGAAAATGAGATGACATGACTCCTACAGCTGGGTCCCCAACCACGGGCCTGCGAGCCACCTGGTGCCGGTCCGTCAGAGTAATAAATAAATAGTAACTTTTTTAATCTCGCCGTCCTACTTGAAATGAGAAAAATTGTTATGATAATAATAAATAATTGCTAGTATGCTTGGGACTTTTTTTTGCTGGTGTGGACGCCATTGGTGCAGCTACCCACCCCTAAAATGCTTTACGGTCCGCAGTGAGAAAAAGGTTGGGGACCACTGTCCTACGAAAGAATCTCGTGCACAGTTTGCATGTGTGAATATCTGCAAAGTGTGGTACACGCAATAGTTTGTGTTAAGGTGACTTAGTAGCATGATGCAGGTAGGTGGATTCAAATGCAACATTAATGAACAGAGGTTAAATTTAAGGAAGACAACTGAGCAGGCCAAGCGGAAAAGGTGCATTCAAACGAACCACCCTGCCTGAACAAAACATACAAGCGTTAGCTTGTAGGTGAGTAAAAAGAGGGGCAGCGCATAAGACCATACAAACAGAACATGATGGAGTTCATTGAAAACAAATTGCAGAAAGAAAAGGAAAGTTGAAAGGACAACAAGAAAAAAAAATGTAAAGAAATCAAGCTTCTGCAGAGGATGAATATCCCATTAGATGCACTATATATCCAAAATTGGTTTTTAGCTTCTCACGACATTCAGACTGTGTGAAAACTACTTTTCATATGGCCACTTGCATATTGTTGCTTCAATAATTAGTATTTGTGTCAGCAGGCAGAGAACTAGGAAGTACTGCAAAGCAAAATAAATTGTTTTATTAGTCCTCGAGAGGGAAAAATTCAATTTTATGCAAGAGAAATGGCGTATGTAAGTTTTTGATCACTCATAATTGCTGTTTTTAGTTGTTGTGATATGCAAAAGTGAATCCAGAGAGAGGTGTCTGCTCCGGTGTGCTGCTTTTATTGGATGTTTTTGAGTGTGCACGTATGTGTGTCTGAACCTTTTTCAGACGACAGTAAAGACCGATTGCCTTAGGGTACGTCCATTAACTCTGATGCAAAAACCACAACACAGAACAGTTGAGTGTAGGGTTCCTGCTTGGATGCACTAAATCAAGGTTGTCAGACTCGGGTTGGTTCGCGGGCCGGATTAACGTCAACTCGGTTTCATGTGGGCCGGACCATTTTAGAAATAATATTTATATATTTTTTATTTTTTATAAATGAATTAAAACAACTGTATTAAAAGCCCTGAATATTCAGTTTTTTATAGATCTAAAACAATATTTATTTTAGCTTTTTTATATATTTTGAGAAAATGATTTTTGAACAAAAAACTGAAAAAATTGATTAAAAAAATTACGATCATTGATTTAAAAGGAGGAAATTCAGGAAATGTATTATACATCTATACTTTTCATTTTAATTTGACCGTAAAACAGAAAGTCGGCATTCATGATTTACTTTCTCGGGCCACACAAAATGATGCGGCGGGCCAAATTAGGTCCCCGGGCCGCCACTTTGACACCTCTGCACTAAATGAAAAATATCTTTAAATGTCTGCTTTCAAAAATCTGCTAAATTTCCTCATGTGAATGTTTTTAAAACGTGCATGGTCAGTTAAGCTAGGAAAAAATTAGACTGCTAATTATGGCACATTTTATTAAGAAGCATTATATAGTGATTGTGAGTTGTCACCATTAATACATAAGAGTAATGTTTTGTTATAAATTAAAAATGGCTGACAACTAATTCAGGATCTTCCTTGCCTATTGCACATCGTTGACTGAAATATGCTCCGGCTTCCCGCTACTCGAGTAGAGATAAGCGGTATGAAAATAGAATGAATAAATAAATGAAGTTGAATGATTGTGCACTATGAATTAAATTATCAAATCGATGGTGGTGCTTTGAACATTTTCTGTTTTGACTTTTGAAGAGAAACTAGCTATATACTAATCCATTAAAAATGATGCCACCTTAAATATAGACTATAAAATTAATAATACAATGGAATGATATCCAACAAATTATGCATTACTAGTAGTGGAGCAAAAAGGTCATTAGACAGCACTGTAGTAATTAGCACAAATGCTCGTTCACAAACTGTTTTTTGTAATGTACCATAATTTTGAGACTAAAACCCCCTTTGTATTCACTCACTCTGAAACTTTAACACAGTGTCTTATTTATGGAAAACGAGATTCCTGTTTTCTCAGTAAAAAAACTGAATTTAACATTTTCATTCTACTTCACTTGGTATGTATCAAAGTCTCTACGGACTAGCGTGAGTTTCCATTTTTTTAAACATTCTTGAGTTCCTGTTTATATCTATACACGCTATATTCCCCAACGCACCCTAATGTTGTGTTCCAAAGGCTTTATTTGTTAAGTGACTTTCTCCATGTTCATGCAGACTTGTTGTCAAGAAAACAGACTATAGTGACTTTGAACAAAGTAGAAGAATAGAGCTCCCTCCAACGCTAGCTGCAGCTACAGAAGAACAATTTATGTTAAACCATAGGTAGTGAGACAGATTTAAAAAGGATGAATACATACCCACCTTTTGCTCCGACAAAAGGACGCCATGCTGTCACCAAGTAGTCGTTAACAAACAAGCACTCACTGGATTTTATTGCAGACTATGGACAGATTATCAAAAGGACTTTGTCTGCTGCAAGTTTAAGATGTAAAGTGGATGGTATTTTATTTCTTTTTTGTAAATGAAATAACCTCTTTTTAAATTTGAAAAGTCTGTATTGGCAGCCAGCCAATCACAGGGGACCAGGAGACACACCATCCGCTGCTAACCATCCAATTGAAGTGAATTAAGCGTCTAATATATAAAATCACAGCAGACAGATGGAAAGAGATGCATACCAAATTTCTACTATGACAACCTATATATAAAAATGATTATAAGAATAAAATAAGTATCGATACATTTGCAATCAACTGTTGTACTCCGATACACGATTTCATTACAACTGTGAAGATACTTTGCGGTAGATTTTAAAACCCTACTAATCACTACATTGATCGCTACTTCATCTTTAGGAGTTCAGAGGCATTTCATGAAATAGTTTGTATTATTGCATTTCTTTCATCAATGTAAAACCACAACTTAAGTTTTCTTTTTTGATGTTTGCTTTTCACTTCACTTTCAAACGTCAACATGTATTGTCTTCATTCAAAATATTTTAGCTTTGTCAATGTGACAGAACAAGAAAGACTGCAAAAAAATGATAATGAAAGTCAAAAAATCTAAATCATTTTTTTCTTTAGAAACAAACTACTGCACCCCCTCCCCCAGCTCCCACTAAAAGAATTTGACATATCTACCATAGTTTTTGTTGAGCAAAGGTTTTACAAGTTCACGTAACTGTGGATTTATTGAATAAGCCAAGCATCATTGCTCACGCTCCACATACAAGGTCATCATCTGCTCACACTTGTCATACTAAATACTCCTGTAGCACAGACGAGACCCACTTCATTTCCCTCTGGGACTTTCGGTACTACATTATGCCTATTCTAGCATGGTCAGTTCTTCCATACTGTTTGAAACTATTCTAAAAATCCACACAAGCTTGCATTGTATATGGGATGTGCAACCATATGATGTATCGCTAGTAAAGTTGTACAATGACGTATATATATAATAAAGGACTGCTGGGCATAGAAAATATTATGGCGCAAAGTAAAACACTGATGTCCAGCCAGTGAACCACAATTTCACACTGAATGGTGTCTGACATTTTCTGATCTTGTCTCAGACAGAAGAACAACCATTATAAAAATCTTCTTCAACTTTGGAATGGTTAAATGTATTCCAGTGTTTTTGCTTACATTTCCCTTTTTCAATATTTTAACTATATCATTTAGCATAAAAATATTGCTATGATTTGCCGTATCCTAAAGAGCTATTTCATAAGCTTGGATAAAATTGTTGATAAAAATAATCTAGACATTGATACACTTATTATCGTAATAGCATTACTTGTTTCAGATGGTAAAGGCATAAATAATAATTATTCTTATTATATTATTATATGGATGTGGTGTGTACGTTATTTGTATTCTGATCATCCTTTGACGCCAGGGTCTAGAGAAAATGTTTTATTTGGAATGAATAATCTTTTGCTCCTCCTTTTGCTTTAAGCTCAATACTAAATAGATTTACGAGAGTAATTTAAAATGCATCGTCAAATAGCAAATTATCACACACAAAAATAGAAATATAATGTTTTCATATCCACCAAAAA
The DNA here is from genome assembly GCF_051989575.1 of Stigmatopora nigra. NCBI lineage: Eukaryota > Metazoa > Chordata > Actinopteri > Syngnathiformes > Syngnathidae > Stigmatopora > Stigmatopora nigra. Next base: position 22,385,559 of record NC_135508.1, on the reverse strand, counting down.
TGAATAATAATGTTTTTATATCCATCAAAAATAAATAATAATATGTTTTTATATCCACCAAAAATAAATAATAAAATGTTTTTATATCCACCAAAAATAAATAATAATAAATACAAATAACCTAAATCAGCGACAGCAGGCATCTAAGGTTAAAACATTTTTTTTAAATAAAAAGTATTCAAGCTTTGTGGATCTGGTATATTACGGGCATCAAAGCAATCTGAATAAATGTGTCTGTGTAAATGAAGCAAATGAATGAACGAGCTAATAGTCTTTTAATTTTAACTAATTTATAAGTTTTTAGAGCTCAAAAAAGCTCAAAATGACTGTTAGGCCTCCTCTATTTCATAGACAAGGAGTGGCCAACTCTTGTCCTCAAGAGCCGCTATCCCGTCTGTTTTCCATATATCTCCTTCCACCAACACACCTCAAATAATCAGGATCGGTATCAAGCTTTTGGAAAACTTGCTGATGAGTTGATCATTTGACTCAAGTGTGGTAGAGGAGGGAGATATGGAACATAGACCGAGGTTGGCCACTCCCAGTAGAGACATTGCCAGAAGGCACAAATATAAAACACAACACGTGTTTTTGTGATTGAGCAGAGCATGTTGCAAGTGTTTTGGTTTTGGTAGACCGTTTTGCCTAGTGCAAGTGACAATTTCAGGGGGTGGCGGGAAGTTCACAAATGGACAGGAGTAATTGAAGTCGTTTCCAAGTGCCTGTTTCAGTGTGCATCCCTCTCCATGCCCAATTTCATGTAATCTGGTACATTGGGTTGCACATACTTCCTCGCACCAAGTGTGCATCAATTTTCCGATAAGGCAGGGGAGGGCAAACTATTCCACAAAGGGACGCAGTGTGTGCGGGTTTTTGGACCAACCCGTCCAGAGGAGCAATTTAACCAATCTGGTTTCCTACAAGTGGAATCAGTGGATTGCAGTCAGGTGCTTCTTGTTTCCGCAGAAACCTCATTGGTTATACTGTCTATGTTGGAACATCAGGTACCCTTGAGGACCAGTTTGGACAAGCCTGCTTTAGGGTATTTGGTTTATCTGTCTGTGAGGTTGAGGTACATGAAAAGTATACTACAGTTTAAAGGGAATGTGAAGAAGCCTGCTCATTTGAATCATCCTATATATACTTTATATAGATATTCATATTTATTAATTGATATTTTAATGAGAGTAAAAATCGACATTTTGGCGATAAAAGCTGCAGGTGAAAAGTCCCAACCAAGCCATTTTAGTAAATAAAGGTTTGGCATGGGTGGCTTGTTTGTAGAGTGGTTAGTGCGTCAGCCTCAACGTTCTAAGATCAAGGGTTAAAATCTCAGGTTTGGGTCTTCCTGTGTGGAGTTTGCATGTTCTCCCTGTGCCTGCTTGGGTTTTCTCTGGGTACTCTGTTTCCTTCCACACCCCAAAAGCCTGATTGGTAGGCTGTTTGAACATTCTACATTGTGTATGGGTGTGAACGTGAGCATAAATGGTTGTCCATCTCCTCATGCCCTACGATTGGTTGGCCACCAATTCAGGGTGTCCCGTGCCTGGTGGCCACAGTTAGCTAGGATAGGCTCTAGCACCCCCATGACCCTTTTGAGGGCAAGTAGAATGAAAGAGAGGCTTAGCTATATTGTGGCATTATCTATTTAGGAATATGTTTTGCAATGCTTGTAAATTAAATATGTTTTTTAAATGAATTATAAAGATGCGCATTAAAATGCAGGACCCCCCGCGACCCTTGTGATGATAAGGGGTACAGAATATGAATGAATGAATGAATGAATGTATTCATTTACTTCAGCATAGTATTGGAAATTGTATCTATCTCAATATGAATTGTGTGCTATAGTTTCAGTGAAACTCAGTTTTTTTGTTAATCTACATGGAAATATATGCTAGAGTCAAAATACCATCTAATATCACTTAATGTGGTATCTGAAAGTTAGCTACACATAGATTCCACTACAAAATGTAGAAAACTGGCATATTTCAGATGTAAAATAGAAAAGAAAAGAAAAAACACCAATTGGATCACAGACGAACAACTCAAGCATTACTGCTAGAAGATTAACATGATTTGAAAGCATATTTAATTGATGAACTATAAATTCCCTTTAGAGGCAAAATACACTGCAAGATGTGACATTTTGAAATATGTCAGTAATCAAATTGTAATAGAGTTGTTACATTTTGCCCTTCAATTTGGACATGAAGAATTTCAAATGTCATGGACACACTTCAGTGTTGAAGTCCTAATGTCAACTGATCCAGTGGGGGTACATTGACACACATTAAAATCCTGCCATTTCGACCAGAGTTCTGAGTTGGCAAAAATAACCAGATCAGCCTAAAGGGATGTTGAACTTCATTGATTCAGCAGGTTTTTTTTTTTTTAAAGGGGAAAAAAGAATGCAAAAAACTATTTATCTTATATTTTCAAGGCTAAAAATGATTCTCAAAATAACTTCATTTTATTTGAAATTCCCAACCAACTGAAAGAATAAAACACATTCATTTGTAACATATCAAAACCAGCAAGTCCAACCAATCACAAAATCATCTCAATGATTATCCAACTTTTAAACACATTACTCTTCCAAGGACCTTTGATATCTAAGTGGAACGCTAGTCAATTTGTGTTTTCAACGTAAAATAAAGTGTGATGCCAAGTCAAAGAACATCAAACAACAGAAAGTGAGAGTAAAACAGCATTACATACTGAATCTTGGAGGTTCCCGCTCCATGCCGCCTGGTGCTGAGTTGCAAAAGCAAGTGAAATCAAAGAGAGGCGGAGAGAGAGAAGGAAGCTCGCTCTATCTCCCCTCCCCTGTCTCTCCTTTTTCTAGTCTGTCTATGCCTCTCTGCCGTGATCCTGTGATGCTGTGATGCTGTTAGCCTATTTTCAGTCTTTTACTTATATTTATATTTCTCCCATGCATTAATCTCTAACTCAATTCTCTGTCTTTTTTACTTTATCAATTAGATTCATATACAAAAGCACACTTTCCCAGTAACCTTGGTTGCCATGCACACCAGATGTGGTGCATGTTCGGAAAGTAGCGGCAGTATTGTTCTTCAGGTCAAATGTGTTAATTTCCTAAGTGTAACTGTGTCAGAAAATATGAGAACCTCTGAAGTTATGCAACAAGAAAGAGAGAGAAAAGAGATTTTGCAGTCTAAAATTGTGATGTTTTACAGAACACAATCTGCACTAAGTCATCTAAGTAACTGATTTGTAATTTGTTTTTATCGTTTTTTGTCATATTTCACTATTACTCAGACTCTCTATCGACATCATATTTGAAATATTATGGCTAGCATTGAATGATCATGTTTCAATCAATTAAGTTATCAACTTCACCACTCCCTGTCAAAATGGATTGGAGGTCTAGTGTTGGCAATGTCATCTCATCTAATTTCTTTTTCTGAACCGCTTTTCCTCCTTTAGGGTCATAAGGGGTCCTAGAGCTTATCCCAGCTGACTCCTGGCCAGAAGCAGGGGCGGATCGCAGGGCACAAGGAGACAATAGTAATTCCTATTTTTCATTATTTCATCCTTAAGATTGTTGTTGTATTTGTTAAAACTTAGCAATTGCAGTTATTTCTGTAAAAATATTTCAATCTTAAACAGTAGGATACCAATAATTGTTTGCAAGTGTACATAATTAGGGGGACCATATCAATGCTCTTAGGAAATAAAACATCATTTAGATGACCTTAAGGACTATGAAGTCATGTTGTTTGGCTCTAATGAGAAAATAACACTGTGAATTCGTGGTGGGGTGATAACTGCAATAATTCATTAGTGAAGATAGTGTCATTTCTAATAGCTGCAATCATATTTCAGCTATGTATAATTCACTTTGAGTCCAATGAGTGTTCATTTGAAAGTAATCAGCATTTTAACTGCATTGCACTGACTTATATACAAGCAAGAATGTACAAACATGAGCAGGATATTTCATAAAATATAAATATATTTAGTTGATACAGAACTAAAGCAGGGATATAATAAGATGACTTTGAAGTCTTGGTGCCTTTGTAGGATATGCAGTGACAATGGTGAATTATGCCAAGTGTAACTTATGTGAGACACAATCCTCCTCATAGCTGACTGATTGATGTCGAACTACTTTTAGACATGAATGCTTAAGTATAATATAACGGGCCAGAGATAGAGCCATAATTTTGAAGCTTGAAACGTTCTTTTCTGATTGGTGATTTCATCTCATCTCACCTCATTTTTTGAACCGCTTTATCTTCATAAGGGACGTGGAGGGTGCTGGACCCTATCCCAGCTGATTCTGGGCCAGATATGGGGGACACCCTAAATTGGTGGCCAGCCAATCGCAGGGCAGAAGGAGACAAACAACAATTCACGCTCACACTCATACCTAAGGCCAATTTAGAGTGTCCAAACAGCCTACTATGCATGTTTTGGGAATTTGGGAGGAAATTGGATTACCCGGAGGAAACAGACGCCGACCATGCAAACTCCACAAAGGTGAACATAGGTGGATTTGAACCCAAGACCCCAGAGCTGTGAGGCCAATACGCTAACCACTCCCTCCACCGGGCCGCCTTATTTCTATTTGAATTTTGTAATTTTTGTTTCATTTATTTATTATTAATAGTGTAGTGGTTCCCTTGTGGGAGACACAAGCTCGATTCACACTGGCGATGGTATGATTTTAAGTGTGATTGATTGGTCCTCTGTCTCAGTCTCGGTCTCTGTGTGCCCTTGGGCTGAATTGTAACCAGTCTAGGGTGTAGTCTGCCTTGTGCCCGAAGTCAGCTGGGATAGGCTCCTGCAACCCCAAGATGAAGAATGAATGAATTTATTATTATTTGTAAATAAAGGTTTGATGAATGTATGTCTTGAGCACTTTATTGGAACAGTACGATATAGTTGTGCTGGTCCAAAAGAAGTTGGGCACAACCAGAACTCATCTATAACATCATCATAAGGTGCACTATCACGTTTTGTGAAAACAATAACTGCAACTTTTAGAAAAAATAAATAAAAAAGAAAATAGCACATGTATTTTATATGCTATTGTATGACAGAAAAAAAAGATTGTATAATAAGAACAGGGCGATTCAACATATTCCGATAAACTAGCATATAAACTGGGATTAAAAAAATGAAAAAAATGAGAAATAGATTTACTGGTAATAGAGTGACTCGATAAGTCTGAAAAAGCAAACAACCTGCTGATGCAGATGTGATCGATGATGGATGGAGACCATTTTTCATGGTTTTCCTACCAGCTTCACACTGGGGAAAATTGCAGTAGTCTGCCATGATTGTCATGTGTGCACCAGTAACTCGTTTGCAATTCATTATTGATAGTGAAGTTTAATATGCACATCTATTAAAAATTCTACCAATGTGGGATTTCCTGCATCGTACCATAAAATTAAACACGCTCTGCTATGGATGCTTTAGTTACTTTCATTGATCACCGATCAAACAACTTGATGATATGGGATTTTAAACTTTTATTTGCGTTTTTTTTTGTTTTTAAACCTCATTTTTGTTTAGTATCGAACCTTTTCTTAATTCTTCTGATGTTAAATACTTAAGCACAGGCTTATTGTACTCATGAGACTTTTCTCTGAATCTCCTAAAACCAAATTGGCTGCTACCATTTGGCAGCATTATTGTTTTCCCTCGGAAAATTTATTTCCACCACATACAGCCGCTACTCATTAAAAAACAAAAGTGAATATGCAGCAATAATAGCACGAGGATTGTTTGTGCATTCCTGGGTGATCAGAAGGTCGAGGATTAATCGTTAATACATTTATTTTTCTTTTTTTCTTAATTAGAGGATGATTGTTCAGCATATACAGGCTCAAAATTTGACTGGTCAAATGAGCTTTAGAGATATCAGGTGGTGGTAAATGAAGCCAATCAACTCATATTAAGAGTTGTTGAGAAATGGCAAATGAAACGTTTGCTCTAGAGCATTTGGCGCTGATAATGCTTGACCTCGCAAGCGCTAGAGGTGGCTAATGCTGGAGTTAATGTTACAAATCTCCCAGTCCAGTGAGCTGAAGAGCTGTATGACGATGAACACATGCTGAAAATGGAGAAGAATCCTAAATCTGTTGGCTAATTTGAAAGGCAGATTTTCAAAGGCAAACTCAATATACTGGAGCTAAGGTTTTTCTCACTACTACACTTTCAGCTTGTCCCACTTTTCCACTTCACCCTCTCCTTTGCATCATCTTCCTCTACACCAGCCACTTTATTTTTTGCCCTCACCACATCAATGTATCTTCTTCTCTAGCCCAGTTCCCTGGCAGCATCTTTCTACCGCAATAGTTGCTATCTCTCCACTGTACATGTCCAAAGCATCCAAGTTGGGTCTCTGTCATCTTGTTTCCAAAAGATCTAACGTTCACTGTAGCAACCTGGTCTCAAGGAGAACCTAAGCATCTTTATATCTGCTACTTCTAACCTCGCCACATGTCTTTTACTCAGCGTTACTGTCTCTAAGCAATACATAATGGCTGACCTCAACATTATCCTGGAGACATTTCTCTTCAAATAACTGTCATAGTTATTCTTGACTAAGATAAAACATTTAGTATACATTTAGTCTACATCTCATTTACATACATTAGCAATTGTTGTTTTTCATATATGATGAGTGTTGTTAGCTGATCTAAAAGAAATCGCCTACATTTAAACAAAAAAAAATCACTTTTTCCAGCAAAGTACAAAATTACCAGAAAATATCGAGTCAAAAGGCAAAGGAACCAATGGAAATTTACCAGGTTTTAGGACCAAAGTCTTCAAAAGATTGAACTAACTTGTCTGGACTCTCAGTTGGCTAAAAAGGGCAAAAACTAGTTAAAGGTAAAAAAGCCAAATGTTAGGATCACATAATCGACATTTTAAAGATACATAGTATTTCATTTAAAAATACTATTCAACAAGGCACTGGAAACTATCTTGTGAAATGTTATTTTGTACGAATACATATAATTCAGTGGCTCCATTGTATGGTTGCACCATAATAAAATGAATAATTTCCTTTGAATACAAAGTGACTTCAACCTTTAAACCTTGTGTAAAATAACTTTCCAAAAGCATGTTTTTTTTCCCTTTTTGCAAGAATGCAGGTTTCATATTTAGCATTAATTGATGAGGCCCAAAACAAGCTTAATGAATTGTCAATATGTACAGGAAAGGCAGCTCATTTTTCTAAGTAAAACAGATTCAGAGAATATATACTACCATATTTTCCCCCCTATAAAGCGCATCAGATTATAAAGTGCAATAGTAGTCATGGGGGTGGTAGTGGTAATGGGTCGTGGCAGTGGTGGTAGTAGTAGTAGTAGTAGTAGTAGTAGTAGTAGTAGTAGTAGTAGTTGTAGTAGTAGTAGTAGTAGTAGTAGTTGTAGTAGTAGTAGTAGTAGTAGTAGTAGTCATAGTAGTAGGTATAGTAGTAGTCATAGTAGTAGGTATAGTAGTAGTCATAGTAGTAGGTGTAGTAGTAGTAGTCATAGTGGTAGTAGTAGTAGTAGTAGTCATAGTGTAGTAGTTGTAGTAGTAGTCATAGTGTAGTAGTTGTAGTAGTAGTCATAGTGTAGTAGTTGTAGTGGTAGTCATAGTGTAGTAGTTGTAGTAGTAGTCATAGTGTAGCATTTGTAGTAGTAGCCATAGTGTAGTAGTTGTAGTAGTAGTCATAGTGTAGTAGTTGTAGTAGTAGTCATAGTGTAGTAGTTGTAGTAGTAGTCATAGTGTAGTAGTTGTAGTAGTAGTCATAGTGTAGTAGTTGTAGTAGTAGTCATAGTGTAGTAGTTGTAGTAGTAGTCATAGTGTAGTAGTTGTAGTAGTAGTCATAGTGTAGTAGTTGTAGTAGTAGTCATAGTGTAGTAGTTGTAGTAGTAGTCATAGTGTCGTAGTTGTAGTAGTAGTCATAGTGTCGTAGTTGTAGTAGTAGTCATAGTGTAGTAGTTGTAGTAGTAGTCATAGTGTAGTAGTTGTAGTAGTAGTCATAGTGTAGTAGTTGTAGTAGTAGTCATAGTGTAGTAGTTGTAGTAGTAGTCATAGTGTAGTAGTTGTAGTAGTAGTCATAGTGTAGTAGTTGTAGTAGTAGTCATAGTGTAGTAGTTGTAGTAGTAGTCATAGTGTAGTAGTTGTAGTAGTAGTCATAGTGTAGTAGTTGTAGTAGTAGTCATAGTGTAGTAGTTGTAGTAGTAGTCATAGTGTAGTAGTTGTAGTAGTAGTCATAGTGTAGTAGTTGTAGTAGTAGTCATAGTGTAGTAGTTGTAGTAGTAGTCATAGTGTAGTAGTTGTAGTAGTAGTCATAGTGTAGTAGTTGTAGTAGTAGTCATAGTGTAGTAGTTGTAGTAGTAGTCATAGTGTAGTAGTTGTAGTAGTAGTCATAGTGTAGTAGTTGTAGTAGTAGTCATAGTGTAGTAGTTGTAGTAGTAGTCATAGTGTAGTAGTTGTAGTAGTAGTCATAGTGGTAGAAGTTGAAGTAGAGAATTGTGGTATACATCTACTAGATAGAGATGTAGTATACATCTACTAGACAGAGATGTAGTATACATCTATTAGACAGAGATGTAGTATACATCTACTAGATAGAGATGTAGTAGTAGCAATAGAAGTAGTGGTTAGTAGCTCTTACAGTAATTTTGAGCAGTAGCCATTTTAAATTCAGCATGAAAATGTGGATCTGAACTTCATTCTATATGTAAATCGGGCTTATTTCTATATTTCCTCAATTTGTCGAAAAATGTAAGCTTGGTTTTACTTGCTGCCTCTTCATGTTAAGTATCATTGAAATATATTAGGAACACACCAATAACACCTGTTTAAATAAATGACTGCATCTGAATAACTGCAGAGTGGGTTTAACACTTTATAGTAAGAATTGCTTCCCCCGGGTACTCCGGTTTCCTCCCACATTCCAAAAACATGCATGAGTGGCTGGTTGGACACTCTAAATTGCCCCTAACTATGGGTGTGAGAGTGAATGGTTTTGTACCATGTCTCCTTGTGCCCTGCAATCGGCTGGCCACCGGTTCAGGGTGCCCCCTGCCTCTGGTCAACTGGGATAAGCTCCAGCACCCCCGTGACCCTAATGAGGATGAAGCGGTTCAGAAAATGAGATGAAATGAGAGTACCATTTGCTGTAATTGAACACAGTGAGATGCAATTAGACCACAGAGAGGAGAGAGCAAAATGTTAAGATAATTTATTCATTGATTGATTCAGATAGAAAGCTGGATTTGTGGTATTAGATATACTTGTTACTTCTTATCAGGAAATGTGGGATTTTAATAGGGAATTTGATCAATAGTATGGAAACACTTTTCAATAACTGTTATCCTTTAATTCACAATGACAAGGTTTCCCTCTTGGATGGATCACAATATACCTAAACGAGAACATTTAAATTACACAGAAAGGTCCGGAGCTGTTATCCCCAGAGCTGTGAGGTCAACAAGCTAACCACTTGGCCATCAGGCCGCTTTGAATATATACATTTAACTCTTAAAAAAATCAAATCTCAATTCGTTATCATTTTAATAGGTTGTTATGGGGTTAAACATTCTACGGCCACAACACATTGAGCCAAAATCATCTGAAAATCAAACTGACTTTTTATAATGACAAAAATAAGGCCTAACAACGGGACTATTTTCTTATATCGTGGCCATCATTGATAAAAAAAAAAATTCAGCAAAGATCTCATTTTGATTGTACTGATATTGCTCATTTGTGTACATGTTTCTCTCGATATTTATATGGCTGCAGACTCTCCAATAAAAGCAATTAATAATCTGGTTCTGAAGACTTGAAAAGCAGTTGTTGCTGTGATAGTGTCTCGCTTCTTCTTTTACGACGACTGAGCAATTCAAATACTAAGTTGCGATTAAATGGAGTTTACCATTTGCGTGTGTGGGTGTGAGAGAGTGTGCTCAACCATCCACGCATATGCACAAACACTCCATTAGGAATCAGGGTTGTTGTCTCCTGCTGCAGCTCAGCTCTCATAAAAGCAATGGTGCAGCTGAGGACAATTCTCTTTCTCTGCTCCACTTGCAGATGCTGCACATCCCCCCAGCTAGAAAGAGAGCTCTCCCGCTCTTTCTTACTGTCTTACTTTTTGCCTTTTTAAATGTCCGTTTCATATTTCATGGCCAGCCCTGCTTTTCCTCCTTTCACGTTCCCTTCTTTTAACACTGGTCATCTTGTGAAAATAAGTCTCAGGCGGGTAAAAGCATTTTATGGACTACATTTTACAGCCTAATATTGTCAGGAGTGAAGAACCTCATATAAAATAGATAATACTTTCAAAAAGGTCTTAACAAATCCCATTTAAAGGGGCATGTATGGTTAAAAGTGTTTATATTAAGGTCCATTTTTTAAATGTGTGTATAATTAACATGCAATTATACTTTAGCAGATAATATTTTACTGCATTTATTCTCAAAATTATACTTACATGCTCTTTCTTTGGTTATATCTCTTCATAAAGTCTTCATAAAGTATACTTAGTTTGGTCAGTTGCAATTCGGGTCGTAATTACGAGTGCTTTGCATCTCATCATTTTAAAATATACATTATACTACCGTCCACTACTATATTAATTTCTCCTCTGGTGGGAAAAAAACATCCCTGTAGCCTTTGTTGTTCTATGTAGGTTAGATCATCTTTCTCAAGATGCTCTTTAATATTGCATGATATTGTCATCATTATCCCTTCCGATCGCCTCGGTTTAGCTGAAAATGCACAACCCGAACAATCACTCCATATTATGCACGTAAGGATATTTTGCAATAGCACGTGCTATATAATTCATTAGGCTTTTCCATGTGGTGGCTGGCAGATGTTAGCACTGAAGCCATAGCAAGATGGAAGGCACCATCGGTGCTAATTGCCTTGTAGATTGCTGATAATGAGTGTCAATGTAAGGAGGAGAAGCTCAGGGGAAGGAAGTAAATGTGTAATAATGTTAGATTGTTTTTTAATACACATCGCCATACAAATGACCAAACATTTTACTTCTGTACCATATGCTATGTGACTTTCTATTTTTGTAAATCTGATTATATCATGGTACCCCTACTTTCGAAATAAATCAGTTTCAATCAAATAAATCAGTAGTGGTTTCGTAACCTGGATTTTTCTTGACTAGATACAGATTTTACATTGAACTAACCTAATTTGTTCCACAATCTTTAATTTTAGATTTTAGATCCTATAAAAATGATAAAATTTCACCATTTTGTATGAAATATGTATGCAAATGTATGCAGGTGTACGAAAAAAGAGAAAAAAGATCTTAAAAAATGTTTATTAAGCGGGGCGGCCCGGCGGATGGGTGGTCAGCACGTCGGCCTGACAGTTCTGGGGTCCTGGGTTCAACCCCTGGTTGGTCCTCCTGTGTGGAGTTTGCATGTTCTCCTTGGGCTCACGTGGGTTTTCTCGGGGTACTTCGGTTTCCTCCCACAGGCCAAAAACATGCATGGGAGGCTGATTGAACACTCTAAATTGCCCCTAGGTATAAGTGTGATTGTGAATGGTTGTCCATCTCCTCGTGCCTTGGGATTGGCTGGCCAACAATTCAGGGTGACCCCCGTCTAGTGCTCGAAGGTAGATGGGATAGGCTCCAGCATCCCCCGCAACCATTGTGAGTGATCTACCAACCTACCATGCATGTTTTTGGAATGTGGAAGGAAAGTGAAGTGCCTTGAAAAAAAAAACCCTCTCAAGTTCTGGGAGAACACGAAACCTCCACACAGGAAGGTAGAAATCCAGTGGGGATTGAACTCTCGATCTCAGAACTGTGAGCCCAATCCGCTAACCATTCTCCACCGGGCCGTCACAACTTAAAATTATGTTATGCACACTCAGAAAAAGTCAAGTGCGAAAAGGCAGGGTTGAAAGCACACAAATCAGAGACTCACCGGCAGCCAGAGCTGATCAGCTATGGTTCCCGGAGAATATTAAAATGTGCTTTTGTTTGACATTTACAAGAGCAACAACAGTGATTCAAATGATCCAAATGGGCTAGTTTCCTTAAAACTAACAAGGAGTAGAGGTAGAGAAAAACTCTAAGTTACATAATATTAATATAAAAGCACTTAGCATGCTGAATTTAAAGGGAATTTTATGAGCTGTTATGTTTGGTGTTGACTGACTGGTGCTCACATCCACATCATTTCAAAACACCTTTCAAATGAATGTGTGTGCAAAATTGTAAAAAGTAATCGTCTTCCCTGGCTGTCCATATTTGGGCTTGATAATGCAGACAACCTTTAAATGGTGAGCACAACAATATTTGTACTAAAACATCACACAAACGTTGTCTACTTATTCTTGCTTCAATGGTGCTCAATAATGTGTTACCAAACTATAATTACCCAAAGCAACAGAAAGGCTGACACACATTGGGGAGGCGACAAAAGATGAGCGCAATGGACAATCAGGACAAGTTTCACTGGGAAAAAGTCACGACTTAACCAATAGCAACACCAAAATCACATAAACCTAAGAAGCTAAGTCCTCCCCATTCCATCCATCAAGGACAATTATTTCATTGCCTTCTCTTGTTATATGTTTTGTCACACACTTCTGTACGGACAATTGTATAAACACTTCTATTTATCCCAATAAAGATATGTTGGTGAATTAACTCATCGAAATGGCCTACTGGATTATTATTCAATGAATTCAGTAATACTTAGGAGTCCACTTAGTGTGTCTACATTTGACTGTGTAGGTAAGTTTAATCAATAGTGACAATTTAACCCTTAAACAAGGGATATTTATTTCCACTGACCAAGGACCTCGATTTTATTGTGTTAAAACACTGCTTCTTCTGCAGTGAAATGAGAACTCCTTCTGCTCAAAAAAGTTTCAAAAGAAATTCCATCATTTTCTTCATAAAAACAAGATATTATTTCTGTCTGCACTTATGTAATACCTTATGTCAGCTAAATGAAACACTCTAAAGTACAGTATATTGAGACCTGAGGGGGAAGCTGCTGTTAAATTCTGATGAGGAAGAGCCTCACACTGCCCCCCTCTGGTTATCTAATTAATAGGGAGAAAACTATTACTAGTACATAGTATACTATAATATACATATTAAGGGAGTATCCTGATGGCCTGTAGTTATCCAAAGAAAATAATAATTTCAACAATTATAAAGATGGTAAGGTTTGGTAACAAATTATTTTTAAATTAAAAAATGGTGCAGCATTTATTATAATCTTTTTTACTGCTAATACTAATGATGAGTTCATTAATTTAGAAAAACAAGTAGTAGTGTTTTTATATTAGTGCAGTAAAAGACTTAAAACGGTATACCAATGTCATATTTGAAATTTACAAAATATATAATATCTCACAACAATGCATATTGACTATTGTTTCTGTTGCGATTGTTCAGTTTTATTTGTATTTGTTATTTTTTCATTAAAAGTTATTTTCTTTAAAGGCTTTTTTGCCTGAAAGTTTTTTTCACAAAATAAAATCATTATCATTACTTGGGTAATGGAATGGAACAGATCAGAATAAAATTTATTTTAACTGAAATGACGTGAATTAAATCTGTATTGTCAAATTACTCATATGGAAAAATTAAAAAAAATAGTACAAAATGAATTATCCTTAAATCCTCCTCTGAATAAAATAAGTACAAATTACACCATACTTCAGACTGACAACAGTGGACCCCAACACTGTAGTGGTTAAGTTGAAAGGGACCATAGGCACCAATAAGTCCACAATTCATTGATTAATTGATTAAAAATCCATCCCTGGAGATTGATAGATACTAGCCGAAGATACATAGAAATTACTAAATTTCATTATGATCAAATTCCCCAATGGCGAGGACTAGCACATAATATCTAAGAAAAAGAAGAGCAACTACTATTACAGTGGTACCTCTACATACAAGCTTAATTCTTTCCGGGATTGAGCTCTTGTGTCGATATTCTCGTAACTCGAATGAAAGTTTCCCATTGAAATTAACTAAAAACAAATTAGTTCATTCCAACCCTCTGAAAAAACACTAAAAGCAGGATATTGGATTGGAAAAAAATGTTTTTATTTCTTCTAATTCGCCATCTATTAACTAAGTAACACATAACTATTGGTTTAATAGTAATAAAATTTGTTTAATAGAAAAAAACACTGAAAAAATGCAACGCTCCGCTCAGTGCTCGCAGAGACGTTACAAAAAGGTAGTTGCGACCAGAGATATTACACGAGGAGTTGCGGGGGAGAGTCCCCCTGATATTCTTATGAGCAGCCAATGAAAAGTAATACTATACTGCTTGTATTAGTGATCGCTCCGGCATTCGCGCTGAGTGACAGGAAAAAAAACCACGGGAAATTGCTACGCTCTGCCCAGTGCTCGTAGATATCTGTTATAAACGAAAGAGTTGTGGCAAAAAGACAGTGCACGACAATGATAAACAACCTATCATGGCTTGGCCACCTGGCATTCTTGCATCTCAAATTTTTTCCTGTATCTAGAGATAATTATTTGCTCAAAATTTTCCTCGTATCTCGAAATGCTCGTATGTAGAGGTGCCCGTATGTAGAGATGCTCGTATGTAGAGGTGCTCGTATGTAGAGGTGCTCGTATGTAGAGGTACCACTGTACTTGAAGGATGACCGCATTTGTGGTCAATTTTAAACAATACTCTAGCGTTTCATACTAACTGGAAAAAATATTATCACGATCCAAAATTACTCTATTGTTTGTACTAGTATACACATTAGTGAACAGATGTTAGTTTGACTGACAGCTCTTTAAACACCCCGGGAACGAACAGATGGCTTTTCTTTACTTTTGAATGCAGCATCAGTCTGCCGCTGAGTCTGAATTAGAAGGTTTGGAGCTTTATTCATTTATTCATTCCTCCTTCACACACATTACCTTCATCAGCATGTAGGGTTTCCATTTCCCTAAAGAAATAAAACGTAAGGGACATTGGTAGTCATCACCCTTTAATTATTCTCTACATGTGTTAAGTGATTTTTTTATATTTATTGATTCAAACCTAAATTAATTAGATTAATATTTGAGTGGTAATACAACATAAAAAATAATTATCAGCAATCTAATTTTAATACAAAATATAACCTGTCCTGCGTATTTTATAACTGGATAAGTTAAACCATAAGGTGCTGAGCTTTATTTAATACTGTTTATTTTCTCTATATACTATGTACAATCTTTAAAATGCCATTGGGAGCTTGCTTGGTTTTCTCAGCATAATATCATCTATATCAAATAGTAATACACCAAAATCACATTCAAGGATACACTTATTTTCCACCATCAAATTAAAACCATCATATTACTGGTTTACGTGGACTACCGCCACAATAGAAGTATTGAAGAAGAGTTTGAAATTAGTTACTCTGCATTCAACTTTTAAACAAAAAATAAATAATAACACATTTTAACAATACATTTTTATTCTGCTTTTTATTTAATTTGTCATCCATGCTCAATTAATTCTAGCAATAAAATAAGTGGAATTTCATATTATAATAGTCATATTTGATTGTTCTGTCAGCTCATCAGTCACAAAAGAGGAAAGGTACGGAATATACTATTTGATTCATATTCTCAAAATTCACTCTACTAGTCGTATTCGTTCTTTGTAGGAATCAGACACTTGTTTCAGGTTTCATGATAATATGGGACAAAGCACATCTTGTACTTTTTGTATTGCATTTTGGGAGGAAGGGTTTGCAAATCTGCATGTGTCCTGGTTGAAAGCGATAACCTCAGTTTAAGGGAATCTTAGCATAGCAATCCTTATCTGTTTGTTTTTTTTGCCATAAATCTATGTATATTGTAGTTTGTCAAACTGATTGATAGTTTTCCATCATATTCCTCAAAAATATGTTGGTCAATTTAGTCTGTCAGATGACAATAATACAAGGGATAGATGTCAAAGTAAGACCCAAAAAAGAGCGTATATGGAACATAACAGTCAACTCTTTTGCTCTGAAGTTAATACTTTATGTGAATAGCTTCCATAGCTGCTGCACTAATCTCATCAGGCAAAAAGGTAAGTAACTACTGCTCCATTTGAATCAAAATTTAGTTTTGGTGTGCAGAAATTATGAAATAATATGCAGGAACCGAGGTATAGGGGGTTTAAAAATCGAAAGCACCTCTTCAGTGCACTGCATATCTTTGTTAAGCGGTTAACTCGGGCCTATCACAGGAAATGGGTCACCATCAAAAAGGGAATATTCCACGCTGCATGCATTTAGCACAAGCCCCACGGGGAAGAAAAACTGACCTAATGTGAATTTTCCCTGAAATGTTTTTTTTTTCTAGCAGGCTTGCCAAGACTCCCTTGTCTGTTCCACAGTTTAAGAAAAATCGGAAAGAAAGATTGCTGGCCCATTCCAGCTGACTCTGGGGACACTTGATTGAATTAATCAAACTAATTTTAATGTGTGTCAGAGATCCGCATTCAAAATGCTAAATGACTAATTTGTATAGCTATAAGGTCCACAATTACAACATTTTGTTATCCATCCATGATGACACACATCAAGTTCCAAATTGCACCCATTTTCAAACATGTCAAACATTTACTGGCCTAAGTACATCATTTGTGGGCTCAATGGAACGTTAGATTCCTTCTTGTAACTCAGCTCAATCTTCCTCTGAATGCAGAGCAAATGTTTATTGGTATCACAGTCAATTAACCCTAAGGGTTCTCCAAGGAGTGCAAGGAATGTAGCTATTTCATCTTTTACGGAGTTTTTGGAAGATGCATAAGTACAGGTTTTGAAGCATTATGATGTGATCAAACCAACGATTTTCAATGAAAGTCCCTGCATATTTCAGCGAGAGCCCCAAGACAAGTTTTGCATATTACAATAGCTTAGCCTTATAGTATAAAAACATGTTGAGCCTTTGACTTTCTGAGTATTTTAATCAAGAATGGAAAGGTATTCCACCCACAAAGCTTTAAAGATCAGTTAGAATGTCAGACCTACGGATATATTTTGTCATAAAGCATGTGTTTAGTAGAAGAAAAGATCTCCTCATCTCAATTTCTGATCCAATTAATCCTCACGAGGGCATTCAGGGGGTGCTGGAGCTGATCCCAGCTGCCTCTTAGCCAGAGGCGGGGGGCACCCTGAATTGGTGGCCAGCCAATCACAGGGCACAAGGAGACGGACAACCATTCACGCTCACACTGATACCTAGGGGCAATTCAGTGTGTCCAATCAGCCTATCGTGCATGTTTTTGGAATGTGGGAGGAGACCAGAGTACCCACAGGAAACCCACGCAGGCCCGGGGAGAACATGTATAGTCCACTGAGGTGAACATGACCTGGATTCAAACCCAGGACCCCAGAGCTGTGAGGCTGACGCGCTAACCTCTCACGTCACCAGGCCACATGAGAAAATAAGACAAATAAAATCCAAAACGGAAACTAGAAAATCAATATTTTTTTTTTACTGCTAGCTACCCAATGGTGCGGGATAGAATCTGCTATGACTGCAAATATGCCTAATTTTGCTTTGAGTTCAAGTTCTAATGTATAGTTACTTTTGAAATTCATCCATAAGTCTCCTGTAAAAAAATAGTTTGTATTTATTTCTGCTGTATTCTGAAATGATGTATAGATGATCAGACAGTCCACTAGAAGAAACAGGATTAATCTATCAAGAGTGAATGCTGAGGTGCTTATTGCCAGCAAATATATTCGGAAACCATAACAGGTTATATATTCCGCTTTTAACGAGAGGTGAATCCAGAATAAAAAATATGACATTATGCCACCACAAAATTTGTGATTTCAAAATACAATTAAATACAAGTCTTGAACTGATAGAATAATCAATCACTGTTTTCAACCTTACAACTATTCTAGGGATTCTCTATACCAAGAGTGGCAACATGTGGCTCTCGAGCCGCATGCGGCCCCAAGCCAAAACAAATGCAGCTCTTTGCTCCTTATCATATTCCAGAAATGCAGCTCTTTGCTCCTTATCATATTCCAGAACTTTTATCTGGATTTTATTATAATGTGAAGCAGAAGGAGACACATAAGAATTACTGTTGCAGGCCACACAAAATGTTTTGGTGGGCCAGATCTGTCCTTGATTTTAAAACCCATGTTCTAAACCAAGAGTAGGGAACCTATGGCTCGGGAGCCACATGTGGCTCTTTTGATGGGTGGATATGGCTCTGCGCCAACCTGTGATGCAAAATGTGGAAATGGCTGGGGAGAGAGCTGAGTCCCAAATGCACCAATAGGAAGCGTCATGTCGCACTGCAGGGTTGACACTACTTCTAGCGCCACTTTAATCTTCTTTTTTTTTCATTACACTCTTCTTTATGCATACTCACATTGATCCTCATTGATTAGCAACAGCGTAACAATGTTGTAAAAATGATTCAGAGACTTTTGTACTTTGAAAGCACTAATATTTTGAAATTAGAAGTGTTTAAGGTTCTCTCTGTCAAAAGGTTTCCTGACCCCTGTTCTAAACCATCATGTGTATTTTATCATTATTTCTATGGTTGTATAATAACAGCCTGATTCATTCAAAATTGTTGAGGAACAGAAAGTTCTGTGTTTTCAACAGCAGGCTTATATGTGATCACTGCATTTCATACACAACACATAAAAATGCAGAAAGACTTATGAAGGGTAGCATGCTTCATACATAAAATATACAATCAAAAACCAGCTTGCAGCTCACAGGTTGAAAAAAGGAGAAACTCACCAACATTGATGACATTAGCTGACAGGAAATGCTTGCATGGAAGGCTGGCTGTGCTCAGAATGAAGTCGCTTTCCGTGGTCATGGTAGTCCCTGATTTTAGCGAAACATTTGGTGATTCATTCGCCAAGACAATTTTGGCTCCACCAAGCTCCATTTCTAGCTGATATTGAACGTTGCGTGAAAAAAAGTTGGTGTCAGTTGAAGCTGACCTCACTTTTCCTCAAAAAAAAAAAAAAAAATCCAGTTGGCAAGCGCAAATTAAACAAGGATACACTTAGTGGTTAGTCTTCCCATTAGCAGGAATATTTAAAAACGTTTTGCAAATGAACCTATAATGCTAAATTAAAAAAAAAACTAGCTCAGCTGCAGTAACATTCAATATTTATCAAGCATTTATATGTAAAATATCTGCCTAAAATTGTGATCAAACTGTTGGAGGGCTCTAAATAACTAATGAGAGTCTTTTTAAAAATATGTTCAAACAAAAAAAGAAGACAAAAATGAGCTTCCTAGTCTTCTTCTTTCCCATTAATAGTAAAAAGGCATGTTATTTTTTTTCATGCTACTCCAGGCTCCAGCAATAGAGCCAGTCTAAAACACACAAAAGGAACATATTGAAATCATGATTAAAAAAAACAAATACAGTGCAACATAAATATTAAACATCACACTGGTTGAATGACTTTCAAAAAATAAAATGGTCCGTTATTTTTCCTTTCCAACTTTGACAAAAGACTTGTTTTCAACCTGATTGAACATTGCTTTAAAACTCTTGCAAACACCAAAATCCAAATTCTCTACATTAACATATGACCAAAGGATGGTGTGGATCTTAACATTTACATTCAGTGATCTACACTTCTTCTCTTTACAGACTCATACTGTATGTTCTCCTTAAAAATCTCTAAATTTCGGAATATAACATGACCTAATCACCCCTGCATTACATTTTATGACGAGTTTTGAATAGAACTCAAGAGGTTAAAAGGTGTGGACGCTCAGTCCATTACTGTTTCCCATGTATTTAACACTTCCCAAGTGTTCTATGTGGTTATATATTTGGTTGACTACCAAAACTACCAAACTAATCTTTTTCCTTTTCCACCATGTTTAGCTTCGGTAAGAATGTCAACTATAGCAAATGACAGGGAAGTTTTTTATATAGTTTAAAGTAGCACTAGTTAGATATGAAAAACACTTTTCAAAAAGCTATTAATAAGGCATAAAAGAGATAAACCACAGAAGGTCAATGTATCTTCAACTCACTTTATACCCAGGTTGGTCTTGTGAAAAGATCAATACTCCACTGGAAATCTAAAGTATGGAAAATCCACCACCATGCACCCCAATTGCACACAATGAACACGAGCCTCTGATGAGGTGGGGTTTGTTAAATGTGGTGGGCAGACTAGAGAGCGTGTTGAGATCTGTTTGTCTGGGGTTGGTCGGCAGAGTTTAAGCTGCAGGTCAGGACATGCTCTTGTTGTACATATTCACTTTGGATAGGAAAACCGTGTATGTGTGAATCTGTGCGTGTGTTTTGGGCGGATCTAGATCTAGATTGAGATCAGTCTTTTTTTTCTAGGTGAATTTTTTTTTGGGGTAAGTTTATAAAAATTTCAAAAGCCACGCTGAAACTCACAAGCCGAAGCCATTCCCCTGTCCTCCATTTCCTACTAGGACTCAGCACTGAAGTAAAAAGAAAAATATTTTATTTTTATTTTTTTAATAGGGGTGACCCAACTTCATCGTTTTTCATTTATCGCAGCCGTGTCTGGTCTGAATTAGCCCCAATAATCAAGGAATTACGATATAAGATTCTCACATTTAATTTGTTAAAATAGTAGCAACCTTTGAAAATGTTTGACAATGGCTATTCAACATATTTCTTGGAGATATTGTCTGCTATTTACATTTTTTCTGGGTTTTGCTTGAAAATAGACGAATAAACTGCTGAGGTACACTTGATCAAGGTATTGTCTTGCGCTTTAACTGAGCCCTGGGGACACTCTTCTTTTTTATTTTCACTTAGTGATCATTCAGTATTGAACTTTATGATACAAGTATTCCAACCTTATCCTTGCTGCTTTCATTCCAGACAACAAGTTTCTGACAATGACGGTGAAGCAGATAGTGTCTGAGGTCATCATAGAAATAGATCACTACACAGGTGGGATCCCTGCACGCCCCCATTCCCTTCCACTTCCTTTTGTGCACAAGCTATCGTCAATTGAAAGAACAACCTGACAAAATACAGTGAGTTCATTGGGGGCGATTACAGGGCTATTCTCTGAAACATACCCACCAAACTAGTGTAAACTCTGTGTGTGGATGTTCTGGACCAATTCTGTTTACATTATATCAAGGAAGTTTTTTTTTTAAAAAGGCTCAAAGGCTGAGTGTATAGTGTGAATAGAATAGCAAAAGTGAGCATTCCTGTTTTATTTGCAGTTTTCATCAGATCTGTGCCAATGCTGTACAAGCTAAGCACTAATGTACAACAACCCCCCTAAAATTAATTAATCAATGCACAGGAAAGGGTTCAGCATTCCCGACTTTTTGAAATGGATGTTTGCTAAGTCCCAAACCAGAAAAATTTCAACAATGTATCACACAATGAGATTCAATCTTACCTAGTGACTAAGTCCAGGTGGCGCATTACACCCTCCACACCGTCCACTTTACACTTGAAACCAACAGGTTATAGTATGAGTTGTGAGCACTTAAGAGCAAGTGGAGGAAAACACACCCCAGCCCCTCCTCTCAAGACTCATGAAAGCAAAGGTCAACTTCCTGGTAGGCAGGATGGGGGACAAACCATGCAATCGTTATAAGGAGTAAACTACATGCAGAAAGATTGCAACGTCACGAGAGTGCCCTCATAAAAGGTGTCCTAGGGGCAGATACAGTATACCTTGCTGGCTCAGGAGGCAATACAGAGGGCACAAAGGAACTGGTTGAGCCACTTTTCAGTCAGATCATAGAAGAGTTTTTTGAATGGATGAATGAATGTTCTTAACCTACTTTCACCAATGGGAGAGATTATCGTGGTACGTTGTAAAAGAACACTGTGCAGATCAGGTATCAGACTGGTTAAACTGAAAGCACAGTATACTAGTAGTATTGTATTATTAACTCTACTTTTTATTTTTTTAGTAAAAGAATTATATTACTTGTCCATTCTCAAGGTGAAAATGCTTTATTATATACATAAAACAGTTATATATATTACACTATATTGATATATGGATCAGGAATACCCTCTAACCAGTGTGAATTTATATTTCTACATAATTTACCAGTATTTTTTCTTGATTTATTTAATAAAATTATATTATTTTAAAGGTTCCTAAAAATGGCTTAATTCTGGCCAAACAAAAGCTCTACCCTATGCTCTATTACTTATATTATCCAGGAAAATACCTTTTGTATTTAATCCATTTGTAAATTTAACCTGTAGCCCACCAGTTAGCTACTAACATTCCGTATGTGCAGAGTCTCTAAGTACCAACATTCAATTGAATTAAACGAATTATTTATTCATCTTACATACTGCGCATCCTCGCCAGAGTCTATCCCAACTGTTTCAGGCAAAAAAAAACACTCTACACCAGTGGTCTCCGAACTATTCCACAAGGGCCGCAGTGGGTGCGGGTTTTCATTCCAACCCAGAAAGAGGACACCTTTTCACCAATCTGCTGTCCTACAAGTACAATCAGTGGTTTGCAGTCAGGTGCTTCTTGTTTTCTGCAGAAATCTCATTGGTTAAAGTGTGTGTGTTGGATCAGTTGGAACAAAAACCTGCACCCACAGCGACCCTCGAGAACCGGTTTTTGGACCCTTGTCTACACCCTAGACTGGTCATCTAGAGGGCAGAGAGAGAGAGAGAAACAACCATTCGCACTGACAATTATACCGAATCAATCGAAAAACAGTAAGAAAAGAAATTTGCAGCTTCATACATTTATTTTTTGTGTGTAGGTGACTTTTTCAACATTTTGGGTTGCCAATCTTTCTCCTACGGCCTACACCATCAGGTGGCACAAAATTAATTAAATGAATTAAAAATATCTCAGACAAATGATAACAGTTAATTATTTCTTTTTCAAAACAAATGAAAAAAAATCCATAAAGTATTCTTCATATTCTTTTCTACTCAGTGACACATTAAATTAGAAGACTAAAATTAAATCACTGAAGGCACTCAAACAGATGTAGGATTATTTCAATAATGTGATTTCGTGCATAAATTGGTATAAAGTATTTTTTAAAAGCTATTAGAATTAGTCTGATAAGGGTACTTGTTGTGGTAATATCTTTAAAAAACAGTAAGTGTCGCTGTGGGTAATTGAGCCATGATTTTTACAGTTTAAAGTTTGTTTACAGAGTCCATTTCCGGCGCTTTCACTATCGACCTATAACTAATAGTACATGCAGCAACGACAGCTTATAAAAACTCTAAGTAATTGTGTAAATACACACTATTGACTTTAAACATGTGAAAGGTCTCAGCTATTTTGGTTTAATAGATTCTTTCTACTCGAACGTATACAGAACGATGCTGGGAGCTATTTGTGGATAACACTAGCTCGCTAACATCATTCCTATTTAACAAACGCAATGCCACTGACTCCAGCTAACCAGGCTCAACTTATTCGAGCCGTTCAGAAGGACGATTACTATCAAGCCCTTCTTAAAAACAACGCAAATGAAGCCTTCCAAACACTTGCCGGTGAGCTCATTAAGACACAGAAAAAACGATTTCCTTGTGCGGGACAAATAGAATCTTATTTGACCCAGACTGAATTTAAGTTTCGGAATCAATTAAATTCAGTGTTCTGGATTTTTTGAAAAAAACTTGGAAACGCCAGATTTATTAACATTTTATAATATTTTTTTGTCTTCCCTTTCCAAATGATTTAATTTCAATGCAGTCAGTAGGGTATTGCATATGGTGGAAATGGTTTTGTAAATATTTTTTCTTGGCCGCATTGGTCTAACAATTGTGTTCATTCACTTCCCTCCCCTCCATATTTCTCAAGGATCCAAAAGGTGGCTGGACTGGAGGAAAGAAGTTGATCTTCTTTCAGACATTGCCTATTTTGCTTTA
The DNA here is from genome assembly GCF_051989575.1 of Stigmatopora nigra. NCBI lineage: Eukaryota > Metazoa > Chordata > Actinopteri > Syngnathiformes > Syngnathidae > Stigmatopora > Stigmatopora nigra. The sequence continues at coordinate 22,361,683 of NC_135508.1, read as the reverse complement.
ACAACACTCATCGGTAAGATGACCACACCAGAAATGAAATGGTACTGAAGTAAATTCAGGGCTGCTTCAGAAAAGCTTTGGTGGGAATGATGATAAATGTCACTTTGTCACGTTTTGGAGGGTGGCGGAATTCAATACACAAATATCAGCTTCATCTTTTCTGAACTGCTTTATCCTCACTACATTGATGGACAGCAAATCGCAGGGCACAATGAGACAAACAACCATCCACACTCAAACTCATACCTAGGAGCAATTTAGTGTCCAATCAGCCGACCATGCATGTTTTTGGGAATGTGGGAGGAAACGGGAGTACCCAGAGAAAACGCACACGGTAAACATCCAAACTCCACACAGGTGGACTGACCTGGATTTGAACCCAGGCTCTCACTGTGAGGTCGTAGCGCTAACCACTCGACTGTCAGGCCACCCACAAATATCAACTTAACAGTTAACAAAAAAATAAATTTTAAATAATGATTATAAATGACTTCTGTTAACTATAACCCTAGTAAATCTTAAAACAATCCATTCAGATCTTAAGGTTAACATTTGGACAAGTGCCCTGAATTTTTTGCTCAATTGAAACAAACGTTGCATTGATATACATATACATGTACATATACATATACATATACATATACATACATATATACACACATATATATATATAATATCATACAAATATTAGTCTTTAAGAAGTGAAATCATCTGTTGTTCAACTGTAATTCACTCATTACAACCCTTACAGGTCACCAGACACTGGGTGAGGAGTATGTCAACATCATCCAAGTTGATCCCAGTCAAAGACGCATCCCCTCCACAACTAGACGAGGCCTCTTTGTTTTCTGCCATACGGTCCTGCCCTACCTCTTAGACAAAGTTTTAGTCTGCTTGGAGAACGAGCTAGAAGGAACAAAGGAGCCTCGCCGCGGTATCAGACGGCGGCAGGCTCCATCCAGTTCGTGGAGCCTGGAACTGTGGCTGCGTCGATGGGCGCAGAAAGTCGTGGGGCTGTTGTCAGAGTCCCAGAGGAGGAAGTGTTTGCCAGCGGTGTTTTTCCTACAGCAGACAATTTCCCTCCTGCACAGAATCCACATAGCTCTCTTTTATATCAGTGGTGTGTTCTATCAACTGTCCAAGAGGACTTCTTCAATTAGCTATGTAAGTCAAAGTAATATATAAGATATATATAGTAACGAAGGTTACTATATATATATATATATATATATATATATATATATATATATATATATATATATATATATATATATATATATATATATATATATATATATATATATATATATATATATATATATATATATATATACATTAATACACATACATATGCAAATACATATATTTACACAGACACAAACACACACGCATGGTTCAGAAAATGAGATGAGATATACTTATATTTGTGTGACTTTTTATGTGTATGCAGCTGCGTGTTTCAGGACTGCAGAATGATGACAGTACCATCAGAAGTAGCTACAGACTACTGGGAGCCGTGTCCGTCATCCAACTTCTTGTCACAGTATATCTGCAGCTCAACAACTTTAGACACAGACAGAGAGCTAGGCAGGAGTGGACGCTCTGCAGGAACCTAGCTAGCAGGTAAGGAAGGACATTTTGTGGTGAGATGGCATACTCCTAGTAAAACTTAAAAAACATTTTCAAATAAAATCCTATAATTCAGAATGTTAACCTAATTATTCATTCTTTGGACTTTTTTATGATGCCACAAAAACAATTTGTATTACAAAACTATTGCTTCATTGTGACATTGTATAAGACTTACTGTATTTTCTCGCATATAAGCCGCATTTGTAACGGAAAAAATGACTGAATCAAGGGTATGGCTTATATGTGCACAAGACTTTTTCACCAGTAGATGTCAGAAAAGTAACATTTACTATTTGTTGGCTATTTTCTGTTTTGCAATAAGAAAACAACCATTACTGGATGAATGAATTCCTTATCATATTGACCCTAATAATATGCTTTTGATTCAGACAGTCTCTCAGAAATGCAATGAGTAGTGCTTTTTCTTCAGATTTTCCCTTCAAAGTAACACATTTGTACTATCTATCAAAACCATTAAAATGAAAGTGAAAATTGTGAATCGGGGTGGCTTATACGTGAGAAAATGTTAAATTAATCGATTTTAAAGCAATTTCAAAGGTGCGGCTTATATGCGGGCTGGCTTATATGCAAGTAAATACTGTAACTCTCCAACTATAGCCAGAGCAGGCATCCTCCACTTCCACTCCAAGTTAAGGATAATAAAAACCGAAGATAAATTAATTAAAACAATAAGCACCGATCTGCTTTGTGCCCCAGAAGACAAAAGGGCTTCTTACTAATCAGCATGCAAATTTAAGTTAAACGAAACAAATCTTACTTCACAATCTTTTAATTGTTCATTTTTAAATGGCCATAGTAGAAGCATACTGTTTTAGAAGCAGTGTTTTTCCACTGTGAGAAATCAACATTTTCAAGGTGTTTACTGTGGTTGAAACCAAGAGACGATACACAAGTTTTTTTTTTTTTTCCAGTCCACAGCAAAGCCAAAATTCAAGCTCCAGGGCTGCTCGCTGCAGCCTCTGCCTGGAAGACCGCAGGCATCCGACTTCTACCCCCTGTGGACACCTCTTCTGCTGGGAATGCATCACAGAGTGGTGCAACACCAAGGCAAGATTAAATCCGCAACTATCATTATAATCACTTAAGGGGATATAGAAAATTCATATGGGAATTGTGTATTCATATTTGCATGATTTCATACAGGCCGAGTGCCCCCTGTGTCGGGAGAAGTTCCAGCCTCACAGACTAGTGTACCTGAGGAACTACGCCTAGAAGACAGATATTATGTTGGTGGGGCAAAATATATATATATTTCAACATACTCCAAGCAGTCGACAAAAAAAAAAAAGATGTGAAAATTGTTTTACATCATGCGGTTTTCGAATCCAAACTATGTAAACTATAGAGATAATATCTTTGCAATTACCATTTTCCCTTCTATATGAAAAGATTTTTTTAAATTATATTTTGATTGCATCAGTCAATAATAATCAAATCTTTTCTGGGGTGAAAAGTTAAACTATTATTTTCATAAATTCCTTAGTACTTCCTATTTTGTCATGATTACACCGGTACTAGAAACTAATGCTAATCCAGAAACAAATGAACAAAATATACACATGAATAGTTGGAATTGATATTTAATTGCAACTATAATTCAATAATGGTGCATTGTAAAAGTATATTATTCTTTTAAACACATGCACCTCTGCTGAATACTGAAAACACCCAAAGGGGAAACAATACATTAAAGCACATTTCAACAACAAGTTACTTATTTGTCCAGTTTCTGGCCTGTAGTACCACTGTTTCTTCTCAGACAGATTAAGATCTAAGGCTGTATACCAATAATGCCATTAAGTTTGTCCCGAGAAAAAAAAATTGAAATATGTTCAAATTTAATATTTAACTTTTAGGCAAAAAATGGATATGCTATTTCCCACCTCACTGTTAGATGGAAACACGCTACACTCCAATGTCTGTTCATTTTGCGGAGAATGGCAGAGATTGACCAGTGGCAATGTGCAAAGCCTCTGCAGCTAACCTCTCATGCTTTTACTAACTTCGAGAGCCCTTTTTTACATATGCTCATGATGTACTAAAGCTAAGGAAGTTGCTACATGAGCACAAAAATCATTTGCTTCGTGAGTGTGTCGTGTGTGAGACTGTGATGCGATTGTCTTTGTTTATGTTTGTAAGAGGGAGCGCTTTACGCAACATGGTGTTAGTGATAAGAAACCATTCATTCTCTGTTACAGAAAATGATTATATATTGTATCCTGATTATATTAATTATCCTTATTAGGGTCACAGGGGGAGCCTATCCTAGCTGACTTCGGGCACCAGGCGGGCGACATTTTTAATAGGTGGCCTGCCAATCGCAGGGAACAAGAAGACTGACAACCATTCAGACCCACACTCATACCTAGGGGCAAATTAGAGTGTCCAATCAGCCTACCATGCATGTTTTGGAATGTGGGAGGAAACCAGAGTAACCGGGGAAAGCCCACGCCGAACACGCAAACTCCAGTGGAGCGACCTGGTAACACCATCTGGATCTAACAGTGAATGTTGTATTTTAGCACTCGATGAAAACGCACAATGAGAAGTGATGATTTAGTATTTAATAAGGAACAGCACAAATTAATGAACATATTCATATTCTTGTTAATGAACATCTCATCTCATTTTCTAACCTGCTTTATCCTCATTAGGATCACAGGGGGTTCTGGAGCCTATCCCAGCTGAATTCGGGCTAGAGACGGGAGGCACCCTGAATCGGTGGCCAGCAATTGCAGGGCACAAGGAGACGGACAACCATGCACACTCACACCCATACCTGGGGGCAATTTAGAGTGTCCAATCAGCCTATCATGCATGTTTTCGGAATGTGGGAGGAAATCGGAGTACCCGGAGGAAACCCACGCAGGCCCGGGGAGAACAAGCAAACTCCACACAGTTGGATTTGAACCCAATAACCCCAGAGCTGTGAGGCCGACGCTCTAACCACACAGGCTGCCGTTAAAGAACATATATGTGTAAGTATGTAAGATTGTAGCCGAGGGCTAATTTCCATCTTTAGTTCCTTGTGCAGGTTGAGGGTAAAGATGAAATACACACACACACAAGTAGCACAATTTTAGACAGCATAGTGATTGTAATTTTGTTGTAATTTCAGTTGTTTATTTTTGCATTAGTATTTTCAAATCTCCATGCTCTACTGATATTTTTTTCCTAACCCTTTACAAGGCACTCATTTAATTTTTTTGGCTGCTATTGCTATACAAAGGGTTAAAGGTCTTAACTGTCAACTTTTGAATAGCTGTCCAGTGTTTGCGTCACTGTTCTTGAAATAATTAAATCAGTCTGCAATATGGATCCCTCTTTATTTAAACATTGTTAATAAAAAAATGCATCACAGTGCAATGTTGAAAAATATTGAAATTATCTTTTTTTGTCATCATCCAAAGCATTTGATCACGTGACCGAAAACTATCCGTCTGGTACGGGAGGGGCTGATTATCCTGATTATGCAATCTTCTAAGGTAAGGATTTTTTCTGACAGTTTATAAAAACTTTCATGCACTGAGTGGCACGTTTAAGGGTGACGTCAGAAGGACGTTTTCCGCTTCTGGTTGTTGTTTTTGGCGTAATCACGTGATGGCGGCGTTGTGTGCGGTGCCGTAGCAGTGGCGGTGGTGCGACAGACTGACAGCCTTCCTTGGAGACTTCCACATCACGCTTGTCCCCCGGTCCTTTCAGTAGGTTAACATTTGATTACTAAAGTGATTTGTTTCTGTTTTATTTCTTTTCTATTTTTGTTTTACCGGAAGCCCGTCAGATTAAGCGCAATTATATGTCAAACTGTGTACGGCAGTTTTCAACCTGGTGGTTATTATTGTTCACAAAGTAATTTTGAAAATAAAATCAAGCCAATGCAGATAAATGTCAGGGCCATAATAGTTCTAAACTGTTTCGTAATTTTCACATTTAGTAGAATATGTGGTTATTCATTTTACGCAATTCAACATTTGACTTTTAATGTGTGTGCTGTTGTTTTGTGATTATAAAACCATACTAAGTATTCAGTATTAAAAATATCCTCAGACCTCAAGACTACTAAGATTTGTCCTATTTGTACTATTACAAGCGCTTTGAATGTTCCGAAATGTATAAAGCACAATGCAAGTGTAATTAATTTACCATTGTTAATCCACAGTACCCCTATACACATTTGTTCAATTTTGAAGTATTTTTAAAAAATACCAAATATGTCAGAAGTACCTACTAAAATTGGGGAAAATACTGTCACGTGCAATAAAAACACTTAACTAAACCTTTGTTTTATTTTTAAAAAAATCAAATATAATGCGCGAATTCAGATTTGTGAGACTGTAGTGACGTCTCGTGGTGGGTATGAATCCATTATTTGTGTCAGTTTAGCCAGTTTTAAAGCAATTTGTTAACCAATTTCTTTAAAACGGGACTTCTTTGTTCTTCTGGTCAACAAAGACATGCAAATTATAATCTAATCATTGCTGTAGGTGTTGCACCCTGTATTTATCATGTGTATCATGTCACATAGACTGTTCTCATTTGTTGCTCAGAATATATCCACAGAATTTGACAAAGTTTTTGTGTAGTCAGTCTTTCACGTTGCATTTTCTTCCCTTTTTTGCCATTTAATTTTTTAGGAAGCCACAATGCTTAAGGGGAAACTGGAAGAGTGTCGAGAAAGAATTCACAAAGAACTGAACAACGTTGTGGACTTTTGGCTGAAATACTCCCATGACACCGTTTATGGGTACTGCCATGCCCACTTCCTTGTGGAAATAATTCAGTTACACTGACTCAAAATTGCTGATTGGACACTCTAAATTGCCCCTAGGTATGAGTTTAAGTGTGAATGGTTGTTTGTCTCCTTGTGCCCTGCGATTTGCTGGCCCAAAGTCTGCTGGGATAGGCTCCAGCACCCCCCACGACCCTAGTGAGGATTTTTTGATTTCTTTATAGGACTAGGTGTTAAATATCCCTAATGTTCAGCACATAAATTGACAGAGATTGGAGATAACGTCTTACATGGGGTGGGATTTGGCTAGGATCACGCGGTGCCACCTGCACGCCACATCATCAGTTGTTTGCCACACACGTCATTGGGTGTTTCAGCCACTTATAACAAGACACCCTCTGCAGAGGTTGGCCCACCACAGGATGATCAGCCCCAGGTGTGTGGCGCAAGGTGGAACCACGCGGTCACACCCCAAATCCCTCCGAACCATAGCTCCCTTTCAGGCCTTCAAGATGGAAAAGGTCTGTGTCGGTGGACTCATGTCCGTTGGTGGATCCGCGCTTGGTTGAGCTTCGTCTGGGGTTCTGATACCCTGTGGACTGTGGTGAGTGTCCCGCCACTGGGCTTCACTCGACTTATTTGTCCTACCTCTGAGGAAGTAGTGGTCAATGCGAGGCCCCTCGCTAAGCTCTTCCAGGCACTTTTTCCTGCCCTGGTGGATCTTGAGACCCCTCTCTGATGTAACCTTTTCCCGGCCACAGATGCAGCTTTGTATCTTGTGTCCTGCCAGTGCTGTTACTCCGTCAACTGTTGTGCTGATCATCTGATTCGTTGTCGTTTCCTTTGCAATGTTCGTTACCGTGTGGTCCGCTGATGAGTCATCTTCCGCCCCCGCTCTCGCAGACTCCAGGGGTGTTTTTCCTTTAGAAATCTTCAAAGCAATAATTGGGTGGATCCAAGACACTGTGTAGTGAAAGGCTCCTGCCAGCAAGGGTAGCTAACCCTTGCCAGCCCCGTTGGGGTCTATTCCCTCCTGCCAGCAGTCTCTTCAGGCCGTCACCAGGTCTTTCCCAGGTTGTCAGCTGCCCTTTCGCAGCGGTCACTGGTTTTGACACCAGACATCAGATTTCTTTATAGGACTAGGTGTTAAATATCCCTAATGTTCAGCACATCAATTGACAGAGATTGGAGATAACGTCTTACATGGGGTGGGATTTGGCTAGGATCACGCGGTGCCACCTGCACGCCACATCATCAGTTGTTAGCCCCACACGTCATTGGGTGTTTCAGCCACTTATAACAAGACACCCTCTGCAGAGGTTGGCCCACCACAGGATGATCAGCCCCAGGTGTGTGGCGCAAGGTGGAACCACGCGGTCACACCCCAAATCCCTGAAGTGGTCCAGAAAATGAGATGATAAAAATAAAATTTCACTTAAAAAATGTTTGACTAATAGATAAGAAGATGAAGCGTAACAACATTTGGATCTTTGGACCTGTTGATTACATTCTGCTTCCCATTTCAGCGGCTTCTTCAATTGTATTGGGAGGAATGGGAAGGTTTACGATGAGCTCAAGTATGTCTGGTTGCAGGGTAGACAGGTGAGTGACAAGTTTTAATCCTATTGTCCGCATTTTGCGAGTGCAATTTTTGGAGAATTGTGCCCTTTCCCAGGTTTGGATGTACTGTCGCTTATACAGGACAATGGATAGATTCCACAGACCTGATATTCTTGAAGCAGCCCAAACTGGTATGTACACAGAAGTTTTCACTAGTATTTGTAGTCGATGAAGTCCCTGACAATCACGATCATCATTGATTGGTCATGATATCACTTCGTGGTTGTATTTAGTGGCAACGAAACACAATTTGGAAAAAGTTTATTGTTAAGATGTTTCACTACTCTAAGTGTATGACAATTGCTCTTGGCAAATTGTATGATAGCATTGCAGAAAAGGCATGTTTTTACGTTACTTGTTTTGCAACATGCCTCATCACGCTGCAGGCGTACTATCTGCAGATCCTCTGCAAGCGAATTGAAACAAGCAGATCATCGACATGACGTGGCTCCACAAGCCTTCTTTAAAATGAGACTCCCATGGACAAACATTCATTGGATTGATCACTTTCAAAACAGATAATACAAATCCTAATATTCCCATTGCAATCAGTGGCCTTTCATCTCTAAACAAAGAAGGTCAGATCTTACTTAGTATGTCAGCAAAAAGTGGGTAAAAAGGTCCATTTGAACTGTTGACAAAGGAGATTGCAAAACATATCCTTTTCAGCCAAGAAGTTGCAACTCAACAAAATCAAATTTGGTGCTGCACTAAGTACAAAATGTTAAGTATCCATGAGTCAGGTTTTTACAACATACATAGTGTACAGTTAATACTGTAATATCTATATGTTTTGCATGTTTGTCATATTCAATTAAAAATTGTACATCATTTTCCAGAATTGTTTTTAAATGCAGTTACGTGGTATTATGGTTTTGTGAGGTATAATTCTTAACTTTTATAAACAGTGCTTGTAAATTTAAAATGATCAAGATTTTTTTAGAGGATTCTGCCAAACAGAAATGTTATATAAAAAGATAAAATATTAAAATACTATGTAGAATACATTCCTTTGTTCACTATGCAACAAATTGAATCTCAGATTCTATCAAAGGCGTTGTAGCATATCAATTTTTCTGGTATAACACAGGTGTTCCCCGCACAATTTGTTTTCTAGATTGCTCTATAATGGATTGATATAATAGGAAAAAAAATGTTCTTGAGCAGAAAAAGAAATATACACCGGGAACTTGTTGGTGAATATATGCCATTCAGATGCCATGACTCCCCAGGTGACTGCTGCTGTCCATTTAACATGGTTTAAAATGAAGTCTCCTTCTCCTTTCAGGTGGAACTTTCCTCAGGAAGTTTGCTCGTGTTTCGAGTGCCAGTGGCCAGATGAAATGTGCTTTCTGTTTAACACGAGATGGTAAAGCAGTAAAAATACAGAGGACCATTTTCAGTGAATGTTTCTACATCATGGCCTTAGACGAGCTGAGCAGAGTTACTGGTGACAAGGAAATGCAGGTACAATGTTGGATGGATGGATGTGTATATTAGGGGTGAGCAAATTGTCAAATAAGGATCATATCACATTTTTAGATGAAGTGAAATCAGGAGTGTATCATGATTATTTTTTAGACGCATTTTTTTAAGACTAATTGGCACACGACCATTTTAAACCCAACAACTAATCTGGTGCAATCTTCGTGACCGGATGTTTGGTCGCCGGTCTTTTGGTCGTGGGTGAAATGTACTTAGACATTAAACAGTACTTAGATATCAAACTCTCTCTTTTAGATATTAAACTCTCATGAATATAATTTTGAGAGCTGGTTTCAACAGTACCTGTCACCATTTGACCGGCGACCAAAAGACCGGTGACCAAACGTCCGAGCACCGCAATCTTTAGCAAAATATGCATTAAACATCAATGAACAAAATTGCATCACACTTCTGTAACAATAAAATAAAACACACCTAATTAAAGTTAGAGCAAGGTGCACTTACGGATGTTCTTTTTAACTTATAATACTAAATTACTACGTATAAAATACTACTTAATATACTTTAATATATTTTGCTCAAATTAAGAGACATTTGACTTGTACTACTCCTATTTCCCAGCAAGAAGCTGAACAGATGATGGAGCAGCTCATCTTCTGGGTTCAGGTTGATTCAACAGGTCTAGGCCGACCAATGTTACCTGGTGTCATGCCTACCAACAGCATGGCTGTTCCAATGATGCTTATGTGCCTAGTGCAGCAACTCACTGAAGGTCGTAGCGAGGAGGCAGTACTTAAGTATAAAAAGTTAAGCAGCTGGTGTGTGCAGCAGATTCTCCAACATGTTCAGGTTTGCACATAATTTAGTTTATTGAACTATTAAAAAAGTCTCACACATTTGTACAGTAGGTGCAGCACTGCAATCATTTTGGCATTCTCATAGAAAAGTCTGACTGTCTTTTTACAATCGTGAAAAAAAAACATACTTCATCTATTTTTACAGAGAGATGGCACAGCTATCTTGGAAAATGTGTCCTTGGAGGGGACAGAGCTGCCAGGTTGTCAAGGTCGACTACAGAATCCTGGTAAAAGATCTGTTGTTTACTAAACAGTCCTACTAGTAATAGCCAGAGGGGGATGGGAATCCGCTACGTTTAATCTGTTACATTTAAAAAATATATACTTCTATGTGTAGTAAATACAGTATACCTTGATATACGAGTGCCCCACATATGAGCAATTTGAGATAGGAGTCAAATTCCGAGCGAATATTTGCCCTGAGATATGAGCATACAAGACAGCCAGGTGGCCGAGACGCAATAGGCTGTTTAGGATCTTTCTTGCCGCATCTCCCTCGTGTAAAGATATCTACGAGCACAGAATTAAGGGAAAAACAATAGGTCCAAAGCAAACAAGTTCAATGAAGGGTAGTGCGAAGAAAAGGCGTATGATGACAATCGATATTAAGCACGAAATAATCGAAAACATATGCAGTATACGCGTGACCGAGCTCTCACTATGAGAGGAATTTTTCAACAATATGCACCATCCTGAAGCAGACGTAGGCTATTAAGGATGTCAAGCCTTCCAAAGACTAACCATAATTTTCAAGCTGCACAGTGACATAATAAGATAATCACTAATAAGATGGAGAGCCTTCTTTTAAGATAAATAAAAGACAAACAGTTACCGGGAGATAGCGTGACGAGTCGATAATATGCTAAAAAAAAAAAAAAAAAAAAAAAAAAGCTAGCGGAATTTACATGAATTTAAAAGCAAAGCGGGCATTTGAAAGAGATGAGCCTTCAACACCACCAGAAGCCTTCATTTAAGTTAAATTTATGTTTATGTATGTTATGTTACGAGCGTGTTAGCGTACAAGTATCTCTTTCTTTCTCTCTCTAGCTCTACCATTTTTGTCCAAATGAGATGTTGCAAAAATAATCACACTCCATTATACCAATCAGATGTGAACAGTACAATTGACTGCCCTCAAACTTGCAGTAATCTCCTTATCCTATGATCACGTCGGTATGATCAAACCTCTAGCATTTTAAACCGCAGTAAGAAATAAAACTATTTCGCTCACACCTGCTGTCAAAATTAGTTATGTGAATTTCAAATGCACTCTGGGTACTGATAGATTACTAAAAAAAAGGAGATATGATCTTTTCAATTTGACAGTAGAAAATGTCCATGAGATTGCACTAGCTCTTGTTTACGTTCTTTTTCTGCATACATTCTTCAGTAAGAATTATGATTTTCATATATATTGTGGCCTCATGTTGTGATGTAATAGGTCCTTGTGTATTGATAACAGTATAGCAATAACATTTGTGTGTGTATGTGTACCCTTGTGAGGATAAGCGTTTCAGAAAATGAATATTTTTATGTCCTCAGGTCATGCCTTGGAAGCAGGCTGGTTCCTGCTTGAATATGCTTCTCAGTGGGAAGACAAGGAGCTGCAGGACCTGGCCATCAATAAATTTGTAGAGTTGCCTTTTCAAATTGGCTGGGATAAGGAGCATGGAGGACTTTTCTACTTCCTGGATGTGGATGGATACCCTCCCACTCAGGTTATTCACGGTTCACAACCTAGGATTTTTAGTAGTTTTAATAGTTGACCTTTTAATAGAATTTGTCACTTAATTTGAATACTGAAAGGAAATGTCCACTATATCTAATATGGAGATGCTTTGAGTTTGGCTGCTTAGGTGGGAATTTGGACCCGCTTAATGTCCTTCTAGTTTAATTTCAATTACCCTGCAAACTATCCTGTGACTCAAATTTGGAATTTATGCGACGATTGATTTATATTGCTCAGAAAAAAAACGCAGTGTTATAACTGTCCTGGGTTTGTCTGGCGTCTGGTATTAAATCTTCTGTGTTTGTTTGATCAGTTGGAGTGGAATATGAAACTGTGGTGGCCTCACTGTGAGGCTCTCATCGCCTTCCTCATGGCGTACAGTCAAACTAAAAGGACTGGACTGTTAGAGAGCTTCTCTCGAGTTTATGACTACACTTTCAGCCATGTGAGTATCACCTAAAGCATGTGTGTCAAAGTGGCGGTCCATGGGCCAAATCTGGCCCGCCGCATCATTTTGTGTGGCCCGGGAAAGTAAATCATGTGTGCCGACTTTCTGTTTTAGGATCAAATTAAAAAGAAAAGTATATATGTGTATTAAATTTCCTGATTTTCCCCTTTTAAATCAATAATTGTAATTTTTCATCATTTTTTTTTGTTTTTAGTTCAAAAACATTTTGTAAAATCTAAAAATATATTTAAAAAGGCTAAAATAATCATTGTTTTAATTTTTTTTTTAAACTGAATATTCAGGGCTTTTAATCCAGTTCTTTTAATCCATGTTTTTTTTTTTTAATCTAAATATTATATCTTAAATGGTCTGTCCCACGTTAAATCAAGTTGACGTTAATGCGGCCCGAGAACCAACCCGAGTTTGACACCCTTGACCTAAAGTAAAACATTTAAAATCCACGTGGATCACCTTTTTTTCTAAGGGTTATTTGTTAATCATGTTATTTACTGTATAGTTGGGTGCGCTCTGTGTCCTAGCGTTTAAACATTTATTTTTTTACTTTTGTTCAATTGGCCTGGGTTGATGTCTGCAGTTTTCTGACGACAAACATGGTGAATGGTTTGGCTATCTGTCGCAAGATGGAAAAGTAGCACTGGATTTTAAAGGAGGCCCTTATAAAGGTAAGCTTTTAAATGCATTTTTCCCTAATAAAATAATGACCACTGGCTCTGGATAATTGCATCTGTTTCCCCTCCAGGGTTCTTTCATCTGCCACGCTGCCTTTATATGTGTGAGCGTATTTTGGATGATTTGATAAATAATGTGCCGTGAGCGTTCTCTCCACTGCGTTTTAGATTGGAAGAGAAACATGTTACGTCTGTTATAAATGAAAATATGAATGTATTTTTAAGCATTTTAGCATTTACTTATCAATCACTCCACTTTTTGGGTGCAGATTATGAAATAAAACACTCCTGTTGTTATTCTGTCCTGATCCTTTTTATGCACCTTTTATATTAATCAAAGATATTATAAACTGATCCCACAACATTTGGGAAAGACTAAGACGTTACTGTTTTTGGTAATTGAAAAACAAAAATCCAGAGGGCGTCTCTGTTGTGGGAAATATATATATATTTTTTTAAGTTTTAAAAAGCCTTAATTCATCCCTCTTTCAAATCTATTAAAATAGTGACTGCCAATCGGACATGAGGCGGGGTACACCCTGAATTGGTGGCCAGCCAATCGCAGGTCACAAGGCGAAAAACAATCATTGACACTCACCCTGAAACACGCCCACTAATCAAATTAATGCCCACTTTAAATCTTCGTGTTCGTTAGTAGACAAAATATTCTCTATTACGACTGTTTATTTGATTTTGTGGTTTTCTTTCAGTCGTATTGGAGGTTCAGGAGTCATAAAGTTGTTAGCGCCACCTTGTGAAATTACCCTTAGGTATGGGTGTAAGTGTGAATGGTTGTCTGTCTACTCGTGTCTTGCGATTGGATGACAACCAATTCAGGGTTCTGGCCCAGAGTCAGCTGGGATAGGGTCCAGCACTCCCTGCGACCCTGGTGAGGATAAAGCAGTTCAGAAAATTAGATGAGTTGCAAATTGGTATTTGATCATGTCTATCTACTATAATTCTGACACTCAACTAACACCTTTAACAGTCTACCCCCCTCCACCCCCCATCCCAATCAATGAATAATCCTGAATCAGATGCACCTGTTTGAGGTCGTTAGCTGTGTAAAGACACCTGTGCACCTTGTACAATCACCAAGGCCTAAACTACACAAGTGGACCAATTAAAGGTTAAAAATAAGCAGGAAGTCTCTATCTTAACATAGGAATAACCAGTGATATATGATACTGTGAGTAAATAATAGTTTCGAGCAGGTGAATTTGCGCTCAAGGGCCGGGTTCGATTTTTAAAAAGCATGCATATGGGTCTCATTTTTAAGAAACTTTCGATTTCCATGTCACAAGATGGCGCTAACGGCTTTATTACTCCTGAACCTCCAACACGAATAAAAGAAGAAAACAACCACGAAATCAAATACACAATCGTAATAGAGACTATTTTGTCTCATTATAGTAGCGGACACGAATATTTTAAGTTGAAAAATGAGTTTCCTAGTTTTGCTTGTCTGCTATTCTTAGCTTTTTCACGGATTTAGCATGAAGATCTCGAGCATCTCTCTACACTTTCAAGCTTATTTTTGAAAGTCATGTATTCAGCATCTCTGGAAGACAATGCTACTCAAAGGTAAATTCGCTAAATTATCAGGCATACTCCATAAAACACATCGGATGTTAATGGCAGACACCCACGCGAAATGGACAGCAATGTTATTAGCATTATAGCTCATTTTCATTGTTTGTATTGACAGACGAAACATTTTATATTCAAAGGACTTTTTTTTATTCCACTTCATGGTCTGTAAGCGTCAAGGTTTGAATCTGCGCGACATATTTTAGAAAACTGGCGTCTAAACCTTATTCACTGTCGTAAACAAAGCTATTTACGTATTTATGACGTAATGATAAACAAATTGGTAATCTGTTCATATTCCAGCCATTACTAATCTTGCGTCATGGCCAATCGTTATATTAGGTACAGTATGCCAAGTAATGGGTGTATTATGTCACCTCATCTCATTTTCTGAATCGCTTTATCCTCATTAAGGTCACAGGGGGTGCTGGAGCCTATCCCAGCTGACTCCGTGCCATAGGCGGGGGACAACCTGAATTGGTAGCCAGCCAATAGCAGGGCACAAGGAGACAGACAACCATGCATACTCACAACCATACCTAAGGGCAATTTAGAGTGCATGTTTTTGTAATGTGAGAGGAAACCAGAGTACCCAGAGGAAACCCATGCAGGGCTGGATTTGAACCGGACCCATCTATCACACAATGCTAGGGCAGGTGGATAAAAACAGGCAATGAAAAAATAATTGAATAAGAGCTTCCTTTGAAGAATGTTGCTTGACTTGTTTCACCTTTTCTAATTGCTGCACTGTTTCTATGCTCATTTTGTTATTTATAGAGAGATCGGGGTATTTTACGAGGCCCTGCCTGCCATTGGAGCTGACGGGAGCAACATCATGAGGTTGATTCCTGTCCAGATCGTCAACGGAAAACGTGTCCAAAATGTCATTTCAACTACTATTCCTTCCAGAGTGCAGAAAACTTTCAGGCCAATAGCACCACGACCAAGTGGCAATCAGGGTAATGTCTTGCCTTGTCAACTTGATGCAGCACGTCCCTCATTAAACAAATATCCACCTAGAACTGTAGAAGCACGAGCATTGCTCAAAACGCCCCAAACCTGGGTGAGAAGAGTTCCTTCTCTTCAGGTCGCTTCAGGTGATAAGAGTCAAAACTTACCACCATTGCCTGACTCGTTTTCAAGTTCAAACTCTTTTTGTCAAAGCAATGGTTCTTTGGATAGGTCAAATCTTGAAACCCTGGGATCACCCACCTCACACTTGAAATTAATTCCAAGGGTTTCCCAGAGGGCCAACAGCCCAATGAAATGGGTGATTGAAGAAGTGAACTCTACTGAGGCCACTGGTGACATTCCACATTATGTTCTTTCCAAGAGCTCGGCTACAGATGAAGCACGTCATCCGCAAGCATTAGTCATGTGCAATGACAGGGTGTTTTTTGCAACCCAAAAGAATTCCCCTTTAATGCCATTGCAAAGCCAAGATACAAGTTGCCAGCTAAAGAACTCGACATCCCACTTGCAACGCAAAACAATTAGTACACAACGGCAACCAAATGACGTGATTGACCTTTGCAGTGACAATAATCCAGATGAACGGACCAAAATCCTATCACGTGGCATGCCAACAGTCTCTTCAGTGGATGAAGATAATGTCATTTTTGTATCATATATCCCACCCAAACCTGAATGTGTTGAAACGCAACATTTGGCGGAAAATATACCGGAGAATGTAAGCTATCAGACAAGGATGGTGGTAAATGTGACTGAACAGACAGCAACCCAAAATGTGTCCAATTCTCTCCACCATCACCTGCCTTGTAAAAATAAGGATGGAAGCTCAATTGATAAAAGACAGACACCAGACCAGAGCGCAACGGTGAGTATTGTCACAGAAACAAATGCATGTCAAAATGAGGGGGGGGTAAAAAACACTTTACCTTTTTTACACCTGAGAAAGACCCCAATTCCTTAAATTGTATTCTTAATCTTTAGTGTTTGTCATTTTTATCTCTCTTTCTCGCTGTTAAAATAATTTTCCTCGCCACCGATCGGCTTTCAAATTGGAACTTGGTTCTTCTCCATGCTTCAGAACCGAGTGTATCCCAGTTAGTTTTTTAAAATTATCGAACCGGCCATGCCTTGCTTTTAAGGGTTCAGATGGTATTTTATTCAGATGCTTGCTTTAGTCTGTAGATTATGCTGCCTTTTTTGCCAATCATCAACTCAGGCATGCTATCTTCAGTAAAAAAAAAAAAATGAAACTTGTACGACCTGGTGCTCATAGATATCTTTACCCGAAGGGGATGTGGCGAGAAAGACAGAGTGATGCTGTTCTCATAAGCAAATTTGTCTCGTACCAAGGCAAAAATGTGCTCGGTATTTTCCTCGTATCGCAAATTCCTCGTATTTTGGTACACTTATATGCCAAGTGTGTTGAAAGAAAATCATCTAAATGACTTCACAGCACATAACGCAAGTTAACTAGGTCAGGGGTGGCCAAGTCCGGTCCTCGAGAGCCCCTATCCTGCCTGTTTTCCATATCTCCCTCCACTACCACACCTGAATCAAATAATGAACTCATCAGTAAGCTGTCCAGAAGCTTCATACCAATGCCAATTATTTGATTCAGGTGTGTTGGTGGAGGGAGAAATGGATAACAGACTAGATATTGGGCTCTTGAGGACCAGACTTGGCCACCCCTGAACTAGGTGATAAGAGACTCAAATCTTTTAAGTTAATTGTTTGTGATGGAATACGGAGCTAAAATGAGCATTTCTATTTTTTGCAGAGTTCCTTCTCAATTTGCTCATCGTCTGATCACCGCCTAAGGCAAATGTTTGGGATTACAGCTGATGTGAGAATTTGCTTGCAGAGATTTAATTCAAGATCATCTGTACAAGAGTTAGCCTCAGGGGACAATCAGCAAAACAAAAAACATCCTGCCTGCTGTAGTAGTCCCATTAAAGCCACAAAAGTGAAACTTTCTGATGAAAAGAATTTGTCAGGAGAATTTCATATCTCCAGTCCACATGCAGGTAACAACTTAGTCAATTGTTATGTTTTGAACAAGAACGCAACGTGTCACTCCTGCAAAACCCCACACGAGACAATATGCTGTATTCCAGACACAGAGATAACATTTAACTACGTGGAGCCAATCGAAGATGATATCTCTAACACAATTGAAAATAACAGTCCCTACTCGCCTACCCAGACCCAGAATGTTGTTCGTCCAAATACTAGCAGAATGGGAAGAACGAGGAAGCGCACAAAGTGTCGCTGTTGCATCCCTGGAAAGACCATGAAGTCAAGTGCCAGGTTAGAAGACTCCAACAAGTTGACATGGACAAAAAAACACACGAGTAAAAGAGGTGCACGTAAGCAAAAAGGCAAATGAGTAAATATGACTTTAACAAAACTAACGTGTTTGAATCAACTCACAAGGAAGAAGCTGATGTTATCTAAAGGTTGTCTAAAGGCCACTTCTTGTGTTGAAGCAGGATTTGATTGTCCCTAAACAATTTTCAGGCCGATATACATACTGTATGTATGGCTCTCGTATAATAAATAATACAAAGAGTTGAACGGTTTCATCAGTTCAACCCTGAAGATACTTTTCCAGTTAGTTGAGTCAACAAAAAAGTAGTTAAAAAATCACCGGTCTATCAAGACTTAAAAAACACAAGGAGTCCATGGGTTACAAAGTTGGACTGTACAACGCCCGTCCCTCGATTGCCATTTAGTCCCCAGACAGCAGTGATTCTGCTTCGCTAGTGCTACAGTGCTTGTCTGTGTTTGCGCGCCAGGTGGCTTTTTTGCCCTCCTCCCCCTAATTTTGGCACTAAAGAAGAAAGCTGTGTCTGTAAGTGATTCTTGTCCAACCAAGAAACGCAATAAGCATGCAAACTTATGCTCAATGTTATATAATACATGCTGAGAAAGTGACAGATACTGACGAACAATGGTAAAGATTTCCTGAGTTCAGACCCAAGTTAACCATTGCACAAAGATGCTGGATGAAGTGTGAGAGGGATGTCTGGGATTCCCTGCTGGGATAAGTGGGAGAAAATGAAGGGAGGGGAGAAAAAAAGTGATTGTTACAAGCCCGCAGCATCTCAATGCCAGATATTGCTTAAAGTAATGCTATGTAATAGCGGTCTAAGTGCAAACATCTTTCAATATTCATGGAAGTTGAGAAATAACACTAACTTAAGGTAACATGACGATTCAGAAAACTAGTTGCAGAATAATAGGATTGTGTCATTAGCAGACCATGGCAATGTTTTCTTGTGTATTTTTGCTGGCCCTCTTTTATGAGTTTGAACTTTAAATTTCAAGTACTAGGTGGGGTTTTGAGAAAGAGTGGAAGCCTAAGAATTTGAAGGCCATACTGGGCATAGCTTCAGACAAAGCAAATTCCAGGCATAGATACAAATAAAGTACTAACATAGTCCACTTGGTGGTGAAAGTACTGCACAGAGAAGGGAATTTCTAGTAAAAAGTGCAAAGTTCAAACTTTTTCTTTTCGTCCGTGGAGTCTTGGAGGTGTCGATGCAATCTACAAGCCTTAGATAGCGCTTGATAGTTAGAAGGAAAGAATGGTTGCAGCTAAATGTTTGTGCTTTAAAACATAAACAATGACAATGTACTGTATAAATGATCAGTCAGTACTCACTGATTTGCTTTGAAAGTGCTGGTGTGACGTACTTGCTTCTCTAACAATGCGGGACAGTTCGCTGTAAATATCTCTGAGATGTTAATTGTGGCACAGTTCATACAGACAGGAAGATTTTATTCAGTCCTGTGAAGCTACTCTGAAGTATCATTTTTGTATTGATGTGTTTGTATGGATAGATGAGTGGATCCTTTGTACTTAATTGAAAGTCATGCATTTTCAGTATATTTGTACTACTTTAAGTTATCCTAATATTTATAATAACTGATGGAAGTGACAGGATCTCTTCAGGAAAATGGCGAAAAAGCCTTTTGGTAGCCCACAATGTTTGTATAAAATAAATAAATGATCAATTTTTCACAATGATGTTTTTTTGTAATCCATTTATTAACCGCACACAAATGTAGTATTACAAAAAGACAATCTTGAAAGGAAGTTTTTGCAAACAAACAAAAATACAATACAAATTGGTGCAATGGGAAAGATCTATTCTTAGCTCATAAGTTTTTGTAACATTGTGCTTCCAAATGTATCAGATGCAGTTAAAATTAACTTAACATATGTACTCATACTTTGTTTTGATGCACTACTTTTTAGCCTGGTAAACGGGCAAAAAAAGCCTTAGCAACCACAAGGCATTTAACATATTGGGTGAAGTGCTGCGTAAGGACAAACTTGTATAAAAAAAACAACTAATGTCTCAAATGGCAAACAAACAATGACTTGAGGTTAAATCAACAGTTCAATTGGACATTATTCATCATATTGGCTTCCAATCCAATGGATATTGTACTCCCAAAACCTTTGTTAGCCACTATTGATGGTTAACCGTTCATTCATTCATTCATTGCCGGTTGAGTAAAATACTAACTGTGTTTAATTTTGCAGAGGCTCTTATTCTGTCAAAAATGCAATATGCTGCATGACTGTTTAACAGCTTTTAAGTTTCAAAAATTATGGAAACATTTAATATTATTAAAATTGTTTTGTGAATGTTTGAATGGTTATCACCACCAACAATTGAGGCAAGCAGTAATGAAAGGAACACTGGCTTTTTTTTCTAGTTAGAACTTAGATAAGTCACTTGTTCAAATCTATTAACATTTGAATGCAGATATCTTGCTGTCAAGAATGTAAACAATTGAAGAGCTGTCAGAGATGAGAAGGAAAGAAGACAGTACAAAATGAACATTGCCTTTTCCTTAAATTAGAAAAAAATGGATATTTTTTTAAATTTCATGTTATATTTGTTTTTTTTTTCTCCTCTGCCTAGCATAGTAAGATCACCTTTTGCTATGGAATCACAGTAGTGCATGCTAATTTTAAAAAAAAATCAATAGATAGAAGAAAACATGAAAATATAAAGGTATATTTTATCAAAGAGGAAAAAATATATATGTTTTTCTTATCTATTTATTGTCCTTGGCTTTCTCTTTTCACTTCCTTGTCACCAAGACAATCATCAGCTGCCATAGTCAATATAATTTAATTATTGACTCCTTTTCTTGGTTGGAAAGCCATCCTTTTTGTTAAAAGCTCTGGCAAAGGCAGTTTTGAAAGAAAAAGGGAAAGCTCAACGTACTGTTTTTTCAGTCTGTTTTTCAATGACAAAAAGTAACAGTCAAAGACAGCATTTAGAAAATATACCTATATTTTTAGTATTTAGTATTTATTTCTCTTTATATCGATTCATCTGCCATACCACCCATAGCCTGACCCAGATTACACCCTAGACTGGTCGCCAGTCAGTTGTAGGCCACACAGAGACAAATGACCATCCACACTCCCCATCATATCACTTCTAGCAGGAATCGAGCCAGCAACTGCCCTCACCGAAGTCAGGCGAGTGAACCTCTACACCACAAGAAGGCCGTTCTGTTTATATAATAATTTATTTCTTCATTCTTTTTTTATTTTACTTTGGCCCTCCTATAATTCCTGAGCAAGCCTTTAACTTCGGAATGTCCAAACCAGTTTCTTAGAGCTGTTAAAGCTCCAAACAATCCAGGGTTAGCTTTTTCTGAAAATAATCAAACTGATTACGCTTCTTGTAAAAACAAAAAACAAGATTGCTGAAAAATTTAGCTTATGATTGGTGGTCTTTTGTCGAATACTTTGCCCACTGCTGTTAATTGAACTAGAATTAAACAGGTAAAATGTTACCAAGCACTTTTAGCAATATACATTGGCTGCATGTCATCTTCAAATGTTCCAACAGCTATAGCTTGTTCAGTGCAAAAAAAATCCACAACACATCTGGTAAACAACTCTTTACCCAAAAAAATGTCCATAGTACAGTAAAAGTGATACTAAATACTCCAGTTGAAGATGTATAATCCAATAGACATCAGGTAATGCAATTCAGTGGAAGAATAAAATGACCTGTTAACCAATTATTTGTGTTCACTTAATAACTTGATCATCTTTTTTCCCCATTATTAAGCTAATACAAAATCATTTTTTGTCAAACTTGTTAGCAGATTACATTTTTACATCCGCCATATGATTTTTCACATAGTAATGATATTTGGCAATCACACAATTCTTGTGCAAACCGAAATTTTTTCATACCAAAGTTTCTTGGAAGCACAAATTTGTTTTTTTTGTTGTTGTTTTAGGGTTGTTTTAGTTTCTTTAGCGTGAAATTTGTTATAAAACCTTGCTTATAAACATGTGTAACATGATAGATACTGTCTGTAAAACATTTGAGTGTGAATGAAATAAACATTCCTTCATTCATTCATTTTCTGAACTGGTTGTACTCACAAGGGTCGCAGGGGGTGCTGGAGCCTAACATCAGCTTTGGGGACAAGGCAGCGGACACCACGACTTGGTGGCCAGCCAATCGCAGCGTACAAGAAGACAGACAACCATTCACGCTCACACTCATACCTTGAAGCAAATTAGACTGTTCAACAATCCTACCTTGCATATTTTTGGGATGTGGGAGGAAACCGGAGTACCCACACAAAACCCACGCAAGCCCGGAGAGAACATGCAAACTCCACACAGGATGACCAACCTGGGATCAAAGCCAGGATCCCAGAACCGTGGGGCCCACGAGCTAATTTCGCTTGCCAAAGTACAAGTGCGACCTCTGTTGCATATATTTCTCTCCGTGTAAGAGAATGTTGAATGGTCTGATATGAGTTAGATGAGATTTGAAAGGGAATTTGCAAACGTGTAGAGGAAGGCCATCTCTCTGTGCTGTGGTCCTTCCTCCTTGCCTACAGCCTACTATAATACTGAAGGTGCGCTGAAGTGGCTTTGCACAAGCAGAATGAACTCCTCACAGAGATCACAGCCATTCAAGGTAAGCGTCATTGTTTCTTGACAAATGAGAGATTTTAGTAATTGTATTAGTTTGGAGTCATGGTGCGTAGCAATTGGATAAAATAAACGTATAAATACATGTGCTAATTCAGAATCTAAACTGGCAATATGCCTACAAAATGAAAATTGTTTCATTCAAGTTTTAGTCCACTTTTTAAAGTTTCGAAGACTGAAAAAGAAGACTCTAAACTTTTAAAATTATACCGCTGTATGTCTAAAAATGTTACATTTATGTGCTGTATTTTTCTCCCAAAATCTTTTCAAATTGTTTAAATATTGATGCATCTAATTCCACTGTTATTTTCACGAGGTATATTTGTTAGTTTATTCAAGTCAGTATTTTCTATTAGATGGAAAATACATGCAGGAAAAACTGTAGTTCAGATCACACACAAAACAAAGGTTTCATCTAAATATTTCTATTTTTTTCAGGTGTTGTATATGTTCTACTCGACCATGTACCTGATCAGCGGTCCACTCTGCTCAGAGGCAGCCAAGCTCCGATGTGGAACAGAGCTCATCAATGACCTTTTGTTTGTGTGTGGCGATCGTGGGCTCTATCTAGGTGTGTACATTTTTATCATTACCTTGCTTTTTTAGATTTTACATGTTGATGTTCTCTCAAGGACTGCTTTCAAATGACCTTGTTTGTAATTGAGATCCAACGTGTCTAAAATAAAACCACTAGCATCACATTCTGATGTCCTTCCACAAGCCCAAAAGACTGCACGTGTGCGGGTTATATGACACACGTGAGCCCTTTAACCTGATTACCTTTCTCCTCTTCTTACCGAGGCCGTCATTTCCATCTGGTATCAAACTTGTGGCAATACTTCAAAATGGGAGCATTACCCACTAGAACACAGTGCCACATTTTGTGATAGCAATACTGTTGCAGCACTTGCTATCAGAGAGCAGCTTTGTTTTCAGAGAAAGGTACAGGGCTAAAAAAAAAAAAAAAAAAAAAAGAACAGACAAGGGCTCACACGAAAACTGCATGGACAGCTGCTAAAACTTGACCCTCATGACTTCTTTTTGTCTTACTCTTCTGATAGATAAAGGCACATGGTCTGGTTATGGTTCTCGGCCAAGAGGGAAGGGAATCGTGGACAAATGCTGCCGGTCCAATGGCTGTGACCTACATCATCTGGAGATGTACTGTGCAAAGGCAAAGAAACAAGAGCAGACTACAGCATGGCCAAGTACAAGCACGGAACCAGTCACCAAAAAACAAATGGACACGGTAAGAACTTGACTTCTCAATTGTACAAGTATGCTTCTTGGTTAACAGGGTTTAGAGTTGGTACTGTTGATAAGCATCAATCAGAAGGACACTTTTTTGGTCACACTTTTAAAAATAAGACCAAAAACTATTCACAAAAGCTCACCGATGTTTACAAAGTTTCTATATTGCATATACAATGCACACTTACCATGCTTTGTCTTGCCCTAGTCTTTTCTTTCCTCCCTTTTTCTGTCCTATAAGTTAGTTAATTACTTTATTCATCCCGTATTTCATTGTCACAGTAGCAAGAGGGTGAGAATGCTGGTACAGGAAAATACATTTTAGACGTGAATAAGTTAATAAAAGATAAATACATAAATACATATATAAATAAGCCTGTTGATGATATATATATATATGTATATATATATATATATATATATATATATATATATATATATATATATATATATATATATATATATATATATATATATATATATATATATATATATATATATATATATATGCATATACATATACATATACATATTCATATACATATATATACATGTGCATGTGCGTGTGTGTGTATATTTCATCAACAGGCTTATTTATTTATATATGTATTTATGTTTTGTTTTTTTTATATATCACAACATTTTAAATAAGCTGCATTTCCCTTAAGTAAGGGGTGTCCAATCTATTCCATATAGGGCTGCCTGCAGTGGGTGCAAGTTTTTGTTCCAATTAACCCATCATACAGTTTAACCAATGAGGTTTCTTCTGAAACCAGCAGCTCTTGACAGCAATAAACTGATTAAACTTTGTAAACACCAGATTTGTGAAAATGTATCTTCTTCATCGGCTGGAATGAAAACATTCACCCACTGCCGCCCTTGAGGACTGGTTTGCACACCCATGCCTTAGGTAGTTTAAACTCAGCATTCATTCATCTTCCATACTGTGCATCCTCAGAAGGGACCCCACTGACTTCAGTAGACAGACTACACGCTAGACAGGTCGCCAGTCAGCCGTAGGGCACACAGAAAGACAAACGACCATACGCACTCACAATCATACCGCCATCAACGGGAATCGAGCCCGTGTCTGCCCACACCGAAATCGGGCGAGTGAACCTCTACACCATGAGATGGCGAAAATCAACATATTCCCCTATTTTTCACACTATAAGGCACACCTTCAATGAATGGCCTTTCCTAAAATTTGTTATCTAAGTAGTAGTGGTGGTGGTTGCGGTGGTGGAAGTGGTAAATGTAATAGTAGTAGTTGCAGAGGATTGCATTATACCGTATTTATTCTAGTATAACGCGCAAAATTCCGTACCAAAAAAACTGAAGCAAAGTTCAGATGCGTGTTATACATTATTGGCCGGTGCTCACAAAAAAGAACTCAAGAAGAATGGAATCAATTGCTTGGTGAATCCGATGATGATGAATCAGACTTTAAACAAAAATAGTTAAATATTATGATGAATTAGACTTTAAGGATTTAAAACTGTAAATTCCATTTGAAAGTTGTGCAGGCTTCCATACCATATGTTGTGAATAATTGCTGTGTCATGGCGATATGTGTTCAGCCTTTGCCATTTACCAGTTACGGTGCAATCCTCGGTGTGAGCTGAGAAAATCAAAAAATACCAATTCTTAGTCACAAATTATGGGCGTACGTTATACAGGTGTGCGCATTATACTCAAATAAATACGGTATCTCCACCCAGATAGAGCTGTAATAGTAGTAGTAACAGTAGTAGTGGTTAGGATTGGTGTTATAGATCAATTAGATGGAGCTGTGCTATAGGGAACTTCATACAATGATTAACCAATATAAATATATATAGGTACATCGGATTATAAGACATGCTTTTGAGAAAAAAAAGTATTTTGTTGCATCTTATATCGTGGAAAATATGTAGCAAAGTCTACAATACCGTGGTACATCTACTTCCATGTTAAATTTGTGGCAAAAGTGGTTTCGTAACTTTAATTTTTTTATATGAGTCACATTTTGCCATAGTCTGGTCCAAGCTCTCCAGTACAACCACTAACTAAACTCTTTAAAAATAATGAAACTAGTCTACAAATTTGTATGAAATATGTGAGAAACTAAAATTGAAGAAAATTATATTAGCCATTAACACAAATAGGACACATTTTCATTTAATGTGGAAGGGTAAGTTTGAAGCAAAGTGAAGTTGTTTGTGGGTGAGGGAGAAAGAGGCAAAGGTTTAATAGCTGAGAAAACATATGTACATGCGCACGGAACCGTACAGCTTAACACTGTCTTACATTTGGTGAAATATCGAGCCAACACGGCTTTGACATCTTTTCATTATTTTCCTAATAATGTACAAGGCATGCTTTGTCAAACTGGGCGATAGCACGACTCACGAATACTTGGAAAACAGAGCCTGCTTCTTCTTTTCACTCACACCTGGGATCACTTCCTTGGCTCCCAAAACATCATGTTAGAACTCTATGACGAACAAGAGTCGAAGGTACACGAAAAGTAACATGGAGACGCAGCTCCCTCTTAGCCAATTGGACCCCAGTGGGGTGCTGGGCTACAGCCTAAAGGACAAGTGTCAAAGTGGCGGCCTGGGGGATTAATCTGGCCCGCCGCATCATTTTGTGCGGCCCGAAATGGTCAATCATTAATGGCGACTTTCTGTTTTAGGATCAAATTAGAATGAAGATTATAGATGTATATTATATTTCCTTATTTTCTCCCTTTTAAATCAAAATCAGCAATTTTTAAATCCATTTCTTCTCTTTTTCGTTCCAAATCATTTTATAAATCTAAAAATATATAAAATTATTTTCTATTTTCCACTTTAATATGGAACATAATGATTAAAAGAGATTTTCCCTTACTAAGAAAAAAAAAGCTCATATAAAAATGGTTTTAGATCTATAAAAATTGAATATTTAGGACTTTTGCTCCAGTTCATTTAATCCATTTATTAAAAAATATATATATATCTAAAATGGTCCGGCCCCCATGAAATCGAGTTGACGTTAATGCGGCCCGCGAACCAAGCCGAGTCTGACACCCTTGGCCTAAACTCTATCATGCCAATCCCAAAATAAAATACAGGTTATAATTGTATTTATGTTTCAAGGGATGTTTAACTTTTTTAGCATAAGCATTTGATGACTTGATTTTCTTTCATATCCAGAAAAAAAAATTCTTGTCGGGCCGTTTCATAACCTGAATATTTTCCTAGGCAGAAGTTCTTAAGTAGAGGTATAAAGCAATCACATAGGGTTAACCCTTGGTTAGGTAAACCTATATTCTTATTGAAAAGAGTTAGTGTGCAAAAAATCCCAAGTGTATTTTGATGCAAAACTAAAGCTCAACATTTTTAGACAACTGGAATTCCTTTAATTTGATTTAGGCTTACCCCTAAAATGAGGTTAGGAATACTGCAAATAACAAGTTTCTTAAGAGTACTTTTGAATTTTAGTCATATCTACTTCAGATCTTCCATGACAATGATTTATTTATTCTATTTAAAACCTATTATTTTACATTTTCTTTTTACAGTGCATTTATTGTGCCCACAGTAAATGAAACTGTGATGATCTATAAGGCTACAGATAGTCAGATAGCATATATAAGACATTGATTTTTCAGTATCTGTATTCCATGTTTGTTGTTTCTGCCTTTACCCACAAACCTTTATGCTATATTTCAAACTCCCTCGTGGCATAATAAAACTGTTATAGAATTCAAATCTATATGATTGTTCAGACATCTAACATTTAAACATCAACTAAAGCATAGCCCAATTGTGTTGTATGTAGCAATTTGTAAAAGATACAGTTAATTTACTCTGAACACACCTAATGACATTTGATCATGTTGACGAAACACAATCATTGACCTGATAAAAGAATGTAAATGAATGCACGTGCCAAAAAATATTGGGAGTGAAGCATAACAAATCAGTGGCAAGTCATCAAATCAGTTGAGGTCAAACCAAGGTCATCTGATGCGGAGAAGCCAGCACTGAGCAAGTCCTTGAAACGCTTTGTTTTTGCTTATCATGTTCTTGCAGGCCTATCAGTTCCAAGCTGTATTTCAGAAAAGACTTTTACAGCACCTGGGGGCACCCGACAGTCCAAAGAGGGAGGCCTATAGGAACAAAACAAAGCCTTCATTCCCAAAGAAAACACTATTACGGAGGAAGATGAAGCGACCGCACAGCAGTAAAGCCCCCCCCATGGCCACCACAAGGACATCCCTTTAACTGACTGACCTCCACCATTTTTTTCAGCTCCTTTGAGTACTGGCCAGCAGGTGGTCCGTGCTTACCTGTTGGGGAAATGCTGCTTTTCAGTTTGTATTTTGCATACATCAATTAGCGTATTTGGTTCATTAACTGTCTATTTATGGCACATTTATAACTTGTCTTTCAACTTTGTCGTATTTGTTTATTATTGTTTTTACATGCACTTTGATAATATTTTATTATTTGTAAATTATCTTAATCTTATTTTATTGTGTATTAGAATATATATTTCTTTATTTAGTAGATACTATCTTATATAATGCTTATCTGTGTCAAATATAAAATGACTATTTATTTGTCTTGCACCACTTATATGTAGAATATTTCAGGTTAAAAGGTCAATTGACATGCAAAGTTTTATCATCCAAATAACAACTAGATGAAAACAACATGGTTGAGAGATTTTATTTATTTTTTGGGGGGAGCAACTTCAAGCATTAGGGGTTTGTTTTTTTACTCGACCAGAAATTCATAACAATATATTATTAATCTTAACTTGTTTTTATGTTTTGACTAAGCCTCAGTGACATGATAAACAGCTGATCATTTTATACAGGACTAAAGTTATCTAGTCCCTTCCCTTATAGTTCAGAAGGCCATCTTAGTAAAGATTTAAGAAAGGCTTCCATTGATTAGAAAACAGCAATATTATAAAAAGAAAAAAATGTAAGCGTCATTCCTTTTTTTTGGCATTCACTCATTTTTTTCTGTACCACTTATCCTCACATGGATGCCATGGGGTGCTTGAGCCCATCCCAGCTAAGAATGGGTTCCAGGCAAAGGGGACACGCTCAATCGGCGGCCAGCCAATCGCAAGGCACACAGAGACAGACAACCATTTACGCCCATATTCATACCTAGGATCAATTTAGAGTTTTCAATCAGCCTACCCTGGATGTTTTGGGGATGTGGGAGGTAACTGTAGTACCTGGAGAAAAGCCACGCTAGCCATTTGTTTGAATGTGACAGTAAATTATGTTTACTTGGTCCATGCAATTGTCTGTTGAGTAGTCTAGATTAGAGTGTTCACTCAAGTCAGTTATTGTGTTTCCCAGTTAACGTGATTATTTGATTGATACCCATATCCGTTTTAACTTTTAAAAGGAAGTTTCAAAGGGTTTTGCATCCATAAAGCCAATAGATTTGCATAATTTGACATGAAACGCAGTTGTCCATCACATTTCTCTGTTTATGCTTAAATTCTTTTCATAGGTACTCCAGTTTCCCATCATTTTCAATAGATGAGTCTAAATCAAGGAGAAAAGCACTATGAGAGTTAATATTAATCCTAATGTATTGTCTTGAGAAAGGAATTGAATTTTGACTGCCCAGTCTGACATTCCTTAAATTTAACCTTTCACAGATAACATTGTGTGAAATTTTGACTTGGCAACTGTCCAAATGGCAAAGAAAATTGTTCTGTCTACTGCTGCAAATAAATGAATTTTCTGGCAATCTTGGAGTAACTTTTGGGTGCATTTTTTTCCATGGGGGCCCTGGTTGGTCTTTGTAAAATTTGCAATGGAAATGGGAATTCTGTTCTAGCTGCTCTTAAAAAAATTGATAAGTCTTAAATTTCACATGGCAAAACCTGTAGAAACTCTTACTATAGAATTGTAAAGTATGGATCTGCCAATAGGATCATATTTAGCTATATATCTATTTGGTACCGTATGGCTTCATGCATGTTAAATTCCTAAACTCAAGCCTTATGAAAAAAAATCAAAGAGGAGACGATACGGTCCCAAGACATTAATTTATCAAGCAGGCATGTTAGCCTTCTGAGTCCCTGATTGTATTTGGATTATCAGAAGGATTAAAAAAATAATAATAATAATAAATACATGTATATATATATATATATATATATATATATATATATATATATATATATATATATATATATATATATATATATATATATATATATATATATATATATATATATATATATATATATATATATATATATATATATATATATATATATATATATATATATATATATATATATATATATATATATATATATATATATATATATATATATATATATATATATATATATATATATATATATATATATATATATATAATTATTTTTTTTTTCTTTTTAAATCCTCGTGTGTGTGTATTTCAGCAACAGGCTTATTTATTTCTATATTTATTTATTTATTATTTAAGATTTGTACTTTGGATGATCATTGAGAATGCAAACGACTTTCACTTTGAATGTATTTTGAGTTAAAACATTAAAAAATACATTCAAAATGAAAGTCATTTGCATTCTTAATGATCATCCAAAGTAACGTATTAGTCAATGTCATTAAAATTGTACTAGAGTATTTTCAGTTCATATGTAACAAAGTGACAGCACATAATAATTTCCATGAATCTTTGTATCTATACAATAAGGGTATTTTAATCAACTATAATTTGTCAATATTTAAAACTGGCCAAACTTAAAAGTGGGGAAACAGCAAAGTGACCACTTTTTGTCAAACAAAAATGCATGACTAAGCATCATATTCTTTGAAAATTTAAACATTCATAAGCAAATCTGCAATAGTAGTGTTATCAGTATGAAATATATAGCCCCCACTTAGGCAAGGTTTGTCAGGCCTTCCAAGTGCACAGAAAGTAACAGATCTTCACTCTTGGTTTGATAAGGCCAGAAGGGAAATCTGTCCTCCGTCAGCTCGCTTACATAACTGCGAAATAATCTTTTGGGCCTCTCTAGGAAATCATACATTATTTGAACAATAGCTCCACATTAATTGCATGCAAAAAAATGGTATAGCTTCCCACCCACAAGGCATAGAAGGATAGTTACTGGAGAATTGTAAAAATGAGCGAACCCATTTTAACGTTGAGTCGTATTTAAAATCAAATGCATGGTGGGAGGGTTTCTACGGTATCACCATAACATCAAGGACAGTAAAACAGCCTTCACAAAGCCAGCAATTTCCCTTTCATGCGTTCACATTATGTTCCGCGCACTGGGGTGAGTGGACGTGTCCAATTCTGTCATGTCTGTGGTGTAGCGCAAAGATTTCTTATCTTCAGTATACACAAATGATTCAGCCAGTGGGAAAATCCAACCTCCAACCACCTGTTCACTTTTGTTTTAGCGACATACAAACAGATGAGTTTAGAACGCCAAATATACACAGGCAGAGGAGAAAGTCTTCGATAGGACACGGTGTCCATGTATCTAGGCACCGATAATATCAGGGAACAGTTTGTGTTGTGTAGCCATTCAATAGACCTGTTTTGTGGAGTTTTTTCTATGTGTTGGTTCCCTTCAGTCAAGAAAATCTCCAGTGTCATTTTGGGAAATTTCAGGGTCATTTTCTCACTTTTGTTTGTTTCCTTCCTCGATGTTTTGTAGATAATACACGTGGGGTAAACGGAACTCAGTAAAACTTGTTTTACTTGTTCTGACATAAATTAAATAGATGATTTTGTGCCATGCCTTGAATTAAATGTAGTGAAATATTGGCAGTTGAGGTTGCAAGAATTGTACAGGTTAATAAAACAGGAAAATACCACCAAAGAAATGTGTAAAATAAAATGGGAATTGTACTTTGGTAACTGAAAACTGAAAGAAGTGAATGCTCTTTTTCATTACATTTTTTATAGTAATATTTTTCTGACTGTAAGTCTCACTTGAGTATATATATGATGAAGAGGAAAATATAAAAAATAGAAGATATATGAGTATATTTAGGTCACGCTTGAGTATAAATTGCAGTTTTGGGAGGGATTGTCTCTTAACAGAACCCAAAAATAAAACATGTTTGAGTAGTAAATAAGCTAAATGTAGAACGACAGGCTGAATAAGCACCTGTTTCAGATAACTATAGCTTAATAATATATATATATATATATATATATATATATATATATATATATATATATATATATATATATATATATATATATATATATATATATATATATATATATATATATATATATATATATATATATATATATATATATATATATATATATATATATATATATATATATATATATATATATATATATATATATATATATATATATATATATATATATATATATATATAAAACAATAAAAATGTTGTCATGGTAAGAGTGGGAAGTACTTCACAATTAGTCACAGCCAAACTATGAAAAAAGTGCAAATTCTAGTCCAGAAATGATGGTTATTGGGAAAAAAATTGCTCAGTTAAGGTAAACTTATTAGGTATGGGATGAGGTTAAATGTTTCTTTCTTAGGACTACAATGTGACTGCCTGCAATTGAATCATGTGGTTATTGTTGCTACGTGCACCGTGGGCAAATAAATTGAATTTAGGACAAAGAGGAAAAATATAATGACTCTTGTGTAGCCTGAAGAAGCAAAAACAGAGTAGCATTTCTCCTTCACACATCTACTCAAGTAAAACCAGAACGTATGGCTTGATAAAATTACTCTAAGATGTAATTGTTTTCCAAAAGGCTACTCAAGTGAATGCACTGTACCACATGTAATGTATTACTACCTTTGGTTAAGGCAGGAGTGGGCAAACTTTTTGGCCCGGGGCCACATTGACTTTAAAAATTTGACACATGGGCCGGGTCAGCACAAGATACCCAGGCGATCGCAGGGCGCAAGGAGACAAAGGACAACCATGCATACTCACATCCATACCTAGGGGCAATTTAGAGTGTCCAATCAGCCTACTATGCATGTTTTGGAATGTGGGAGGAAGCCGGAGTACCCGTAGGAAACCCACGCATGTCTGGGGAGAACATGCAAACTCCACACAAAGATATCAATATTAATTTGTATGGTCACTTTTCTATTTTCCATTTTTTTTTTTTTTGCCAAACCACTTCTGGACAGAAATCTCCCCATATTTTTTTAATCATATTTTTGGACTGAATTGTGTTCACAGATAAACTTGAGTGTTAAGCAATCTCTAATGTTATGTCTGAACTTTAACATTATGTGACAAATGGTGTTTCATCATTTGTCTTAAATCACAATAACAATATGCACGTCACAGATAAATTGAACATGTGGGACAAGGACTTTGTGATTAGATGCCCTGTTCTGTGTGACCTGTTTTTTTTTGGTCATTTACATTATGTAACTGCCTTCTAAGACTGTGACATTTCACATTTCTGACCATGCTGAGACATAAAACTATTCTTAGATGAACACTACGAAAAGTATGTAAGAATAAAGCGGTACGGAGATAGATGGATGATCTTGACCAAATTTGGTCTTGGTTTTGGAACAGACATTTTGCCCTGCTGCTTCTTGTAAAAAGATTAACGGCTACCTTTTAATTCAAAACTTTGGGTCAATAGTTGCTGAATTTCAGTCATGTCAAGTTTTTTTTCCCCACTAAAATCATCAAAGACATCCCAAATGATCCAAAACAGGCAGTTGACCTAAAGTAAACGATATCATATCACAAGTGATCATTATAAACTTTGTCCTGATAATCTTATCTGTAGAAAATTCAAAGCATCCACATAATTGTTTTACATTTGAAAGTACCGTGTTGATTAATTAAAACAGTTTGATGTTCTAAATCAGTTTTATAGTTGATTTCCGGTTATTTTATTAGTATAAATTAAAGAAAGAAATTACAAATTAACAATATTACTCATTTTCCTTCTAAAAACCAGTTAAACCTGTGATTGGACATAAGGATTTTATAAACCAGTGCTGAAGGCTAACAATGTTAATTTACATTGATGTAAAAGTAAAAAAGAATGGAATGATCAATAAATAAATGTAATGGCTCAATGATTTTAATAGCAACTCTCTGCTGCCCTGTGCTGGACAAAATGGAATAGCAAAAGCTTCTCAATTTACTTTATTTTGATCAGCATGGTCAGAATTTCATTAATTTAATTATTCATTCATTTATTTTCCAAACAGCTTATCCTCACAAGGGTTGCGGACCCTCCGCAACCCTTGTGAGGATAAGGGTGTCCTCCACCTGGTTCCCGTATTGGCTGGGATAGGCTAGATTCTAGCCTATCCCAGCCAATACGGGAACCAGGTGGAGGACACCCTGATTCTGTGGCCAGCCAATCGCAGGGCACAAGGAGCAATTTATAGTGTCCAATCAGCCTCTCATGCATGCTATTGGAATGTGGGAGGAAAGTAGAGTACCCAAAGAAAACCCACGCAAAGAAAATATCTCCCTCTCTCTCTCATCTCCCTCTCTCTCATCTCTCTCTCTCTCATCTCTCTCTCTCTCATTTCTCTCTCTCTCATCTCTCTCTCTCTCATCTCTCTCTCTCTCTCTCTCTCTCTCTCTCATCTCCCTCTCTCTCATCTCTCTCTCTCTCTCATCTCTCTCTCTCTCTCATCTCTCTCTCTCTCTCATCTCTCTCTCTCTCTCATCTCTCTCTCTCTCTCATCTCTCTCTCTCTCTCATCTCTCTCTCTCTCTCATCTCTCTCTCTCATCTCTCTCTCTCTCTCATCTCTCTCTCTCTCTTTCTCTCTCTCTCTCTCTCTCTCACAATCTCTCTCTCTTTCTCTCTCTCTCTCATCTCTCTCTCTCTCTCTCTCTCTCTCTCTTTCTCTCTCTCAGAATCTCTCTCTCTGTTTCTCTCTCTCTCTCGTCTCTCTCTCTCTCTCTCTCTCTCTCTCTCTCTCTCTCTCTCTCTCTCTCTCTCTCTCTCTCTCTCTCTCTCTCTCTCTCTCTCTCAAATTCAGGTCACGTCCACCTGTTTGGAGTTGGCATGTTCTCCCCGGGCCTGTGTGGGTTTCTTACAGGTACTCTGTTTTCCTCCCATGTTCCAAAAACATGCATAGTAGGCTGATTGGACACTCTGAATTGCCCTTAGGTACAGGTGTGAGTGTGCATGGTGTCCTTTATCTCCTTGTGCCCTGCGATCGGCTGACCAATGTGGTATTCAGGGTGTCCCCCGACTCTGGTCCAGAGTCAGCTGGGATAGGCTCCAGCATGAAGATACAGCGGTTCAGAAAATGATATGAGATATATCTATATTTATATTGAGATCAGGTCTGAAATTTTTATCGTAGGTGAAGTTGTTAGTCATGTTGAGAGAAATTATCTACAAAGAAAAATCAAGAAATCACAATGTATGATTATTTAAAATGATTTATTTAAGTCATGCAGCTGCAAACAAGTATTTAAACACCTGTCTATCAGCTTTAAAAGTCCACCTCCACTCCATGCATTATCCTAAATTAGATACACCTGTTTGAGGTCTTTAGCTGCATAAAGACACCTGTGCAACCCATACAATTTGTAAGACTCCAATTTACTCAGAGAAGCCATGAGGCTCACCAGAGTAGGTGCGCCTTAGACATTGTACTTCTGTGGCCAGATTCTATGACGTTGTAGTCAGTTGAACTCGTTGGACAACAACATCAGTCTAATTTTTGTTCTTCCAGCCACACCTCCCCTGACTAAGCCCTGTCTCAACGGATTAACTGTTTCCCAACAATTGTTTTTCATATCAAGCTTATAGTACTTTCACAAAGTGAATACAACAACAGCAACAACAACAAAAAACACTTTGAATACTGGTTGTGGGCGCCAATAAACACCCTTCTGAAGGGAGGTTATCAGCAGCCCTGAGCAATAAATAACTCAGAGCCATTTCAGAAAAAAAGCCACATCATGGTATCGTTATACTTCACTTTGCAATGAAAGAGGAAATCCCAGTTTAAGACAAAAGTTTGACAACACTTCCTCATGCACGTGTTGTATTGCAGTCTTATCGTTGCTGGCATGCTGGATGAAAGAATGTAATCTCTTTTTACCGAAGAACAAGTTTAAATATTTGACAGCACATTTGTTTTGGATATCCTTAATGAATATCTTCTCCAAACGTCGCCGAAATGGAACCAACATCAGAATATACACAGAAGGTATGTGTTTGCCCTTTGCCGATTTTGTTGATTGGATCATACTTCAGTTTTGTTTAAATTGTCCTTAATACAAATTCTGTTTCTAATTAAAAAAAATACAATTTAATCCGAGTCCACTCATTGTCTGACTTGAAATCAGACCTAATGTTTCTTTTTTCTGATTTAATTAAAACCCAAATTATTTCTTCATAACATTCTTGTCATTAACACTTTTTTGTTACTTTTGTCATAGTCCAAAGTTAGTTTGTGTACAATACAATTGTCTTTAATATGACCTGAATGAACTTGGGTTAAATGTTTTTAACCTTTATCAACAAGCTTCTCAAAAGTGACCAGGAATTTTAGTCCGTCATTTAGGCGATCTTGTCCGAATTTTCTTATTATCTTAAATCAAGGCCTTTAATGGTCTCTCCAAAATATTGTTTTTGTAGTTGTTGTTAATGTTGTTTAAATTTATTTTGTTCTTAAGCCAACTCTTTTTAGTATACTACAGGTCATTGTCCATTTGGAAGCTATATTTGACATATTTTGACTTCTTAATTGATGGCTGTCTAACTTGACAATGAGATTTTGCTTCAATACTTCCACATAAAAGTTCTATAGAAAACTATATTTCTTCATGATGGATCTCATAATCTTCACAAATTATTTTCTATTTCGTTCACGATTCTATATACACATTCACAACCAAAGCACATTCATATAATGTTCTATTTTTCCAATTCAAAGATAAATGCTGGGTGATTTTTTTAAAAATCAACTTTTTAATGAGCCAATAAAACCAAAAGTGATGGAACTTTTCCACTTTAATTAAAACCTTAAAACACCATCTAAGAAACAATGATGTAATTTCCTTTTTTAATAACGTCCTTCAAATGGCCCCCTTGTTTACGAATACAGTCTTAAATTTGCTGTGGACCACTGTTGATAAAGTAGGATTTTTTAAAGCGCAAATTGGCAGAGGTGAGCAAGTGGCAACACTGCAAGACACCGATCTAGACCAAGTAAACATTCTGCTATTTTACCAATCATGGTTATTTCAGGGCGACCTGGTAATGAAGTGGTTAGCATGTCCACCTCACAGTTGTGAGATCGAGAATGTAATCCCTCGGTTGCGTCAGACCTTGAGTTTGCATGTTCTCCCTGGAATTGAATGGGTTTTCCCCTGTTACTACATTTTTTCTTCCTTTCCATGCTAGGCGGTTAAATACTCTAAATTGGCCCATGGTATGAATTGGAGCATGAAGTGTTGTTTATCTCCTTGTGCCATGCGATTGGCTGGCCACCAATTCAGGGTGTCCCCCACCTGCTAACCCTAGTTGGCTGGGATAGGCTCCAGCACCCCAACGACCATTGTGAGGATAAACAGTACAGAAAATTAATGAGTGGTTAATTCAGTATGAAATGTATACAATCCCTATTAAGATAATGCAGCAATCTCAAAGGCATTCATTTATATCTTTTCTGAGCCACTTATCCTCACAAGGGTTGTGGAGGGTGCTGGAGCCTATCCCAGTTTACTTTCAGGGACGGGTCGGGGACACCCTGATTCGATGGTCAGCCAATTGCAGGGCACGAGCAGACGGACAAGTGTTCACGCTCACACTTATTCAGTGTCCAAACATCCTAGTATGCATATCTTTGGAATGTGGGAGGAAATCAGAGTACCTAGGGAAAACCCACGCAGATTTGGGTAGAACTCGGACCCGTCTAAATTAAAATTTAAATTTCATAAATATTTCTTAAATTGACATTAGTTTTCAACATTTTTCTTCCATCAATCTTGGGGTTTCATTTTAAATGCTAAAAAGTTCCTGTTTTGGAAAGGTCACAAGGTACATTAATTATTCTTGCACCGTCATGTTTTCTTTGTCTTTTAGAGTACAAGGGAGCCTATGTCCGAAAACTGGAGAAGCCGATTGAGTTTTTCATCATTACGTGTCAAAAGTGAGCTTGTGAGGGAACCACTGACATTGAACCACATGGTTTACAATAGTATCTAATTTGAGATTGCACTTCTCTCCACAGAAAGTAACACCTGTCTTGAAGAAGGGGGAGTTCCTCGGCAAAGAGGAGCATGGTCCTTTTCATCAGCCAGAGAGTTCTCAAAACGAGGTGGAATTGCCATTATTTCTTCCTTTCTACAAACAAAACTGACAAGAATTCAATGAATACCCCAAACAATCAAATGCAAGTTACAAAATTAAGTACATTAATACATATTATTTCTCCCTAGAAACATTTCAGGATGGAGCTGCGGCCTCACAGTTACACAGAACTCAAGTCCAAATAGATAAACCAGGTAAGCCAAAAATTTGTGTTAGAGAAAATCTTAAGGGCAGTTGTGTCTTAATCAGGTTTACTTGATAATAGGGCATAGAGAACCTTGTGTTCACAGTTAAGAGTCCGGGTGCAAATCTGCGGGGTGTATTTGCGTGGGTACTAAGGCTTATAGGAGCATCTCAAACGCATGCAAATCTTTAATGATGAATAATAATGATGTTATTCACATCTGCTTGCAATCCCTTTTTTTAAGTACACAAGTATAGCATGTTTGCAAATAACACACATATAAGTCGCACCAGCAAATGAATACACAATGAAGAGTAAAAAAAAAAAAAACAATATACTACATCTATCTACAATGGGGCAAATAAGTATTTAGTCAACCACCAATTGTGCAAGTTATCCTACTTGAAAAGATTAGAGTTCTGTCATTGTCAACATGGATAAACCTCAACCACGAGAGACAGAATGTGGAGGAAAAAAACCCAGAAAATCACAATGTTTGATTTTTTAAAAATGTATTTGCAAATCATGGTGGAAAATAAGTATTTGGTTAATACCAAAAGTTAATCTCAATACTTTGTTATGTACCCTTTCTTGGCAATAACGGAGGCCAATATTTTTTTGTAATTCTTCACTAGCTTTTCACACAGTGTTGCTGGTATTTTGGCCGATTCCTCCATGCAGATCTCCTCGAGAGAAGTGATGTTTTAGGGTTGTCATTGGGCAACACGGACTTTCAACTCCCTCCACAGATTTTCTATGGGGTTGAGATCTGGAGACTGGCTAGATCACATTCTGTCTCTCATGGTTGAGGTTTACCCATGTTGACAATTATAGGTATCTCTGAGCTTTTCAAGTAGGAGAACTTGAATAATTGGTGGTTGACTAAATATTTATTTGCCACACAGTACATGGAGTAAAAGGGAATCTATTACATCTCTGAATGAATTGGTATTGCCCCAATGGTCCCCAGATCACATTCCTGTCCCTCTGTATTTTTTTCTCTTAGATTTTAATTAATCCTGGAAAACAAACATATTTACTTTGAAAACATTTGTAGACCATGGAATGTATATGTATAGCCGACTTATGGTGTTGAGCACGGGCTGCCCATAACGTAGATCGTACAACAATACCATTTTGACGATTTCCGCTGGTGGTGGTATGATTCTAAGTGGGAATGGCTGTTTGTCTCACTGTGTGGCTGAAATCTGGCTGGCGACCAGTCTGGGGTGTTTTCTGCCTTTCAGCCGAAGTCAGCTGGGATAGACTCCGGCAAACTCTTATGAGTATGCGCGTTACGAACACGGAAAGATAATATGACATTAGGGTGTCCCGGCGACTGAGTGCTTAGCACGTCGGCATAACAGTTCTGTCCTGGGTTCGATTCCAGATCGGCCCTCCTGTGTGGCGTTTTCATGTTCTTCCCGGTTTGTGTGGGTTTTCTCCGGGTACTCCAGTTTCCTCTCACATTGCAAAAACATGCATGGTAGGGGCTGGTTGAACACTCTAAATTGCCCCTAGGTATGAATGTTGGCATGTATGGTTTTCTCCTTGTGCTCTGTGATTGGCTGGCCACCAATTCATGGTGTCCCCTGCCTGGTGCCCAGCACCCTCCCACAACACTTGTGAGGGTAAGCGGTTCGGGAAATGAATGAATGAAATAACCTGAGTAAAATACTACCTGCATGATATCAGGGGGTGCTGTAGCCTATCCCAGCTAACTATGGCAGGAGGCGGGGGGGACACCCTAACCTGGTTGCTTGTCAATCAGAGTACAGACGTACAGATACCTGGAAATCAACGACAGTGCAGTAGGAAAGTGTTTTTTTTACTTGGTTACTTCTCTCGACGTCAATGGAGGATTTAGCTGTGGGATAAAGTGACTGGGGGCACTGGCGTTCTATCTAGGGATTGTCGCTGAAAAATCCTACTGCAGCAGGTAGGAAGTGAAAGCACCACGGCAGCAGTTGATCCCCATGCTCGGAGTGCAACACGAGACGCATACCCGATGATGGTGCATTTTGCCGTGCAGCGGAATGGAGATCACGCAGTACCTCTGTCGGTTTAGTCCATTATCTATCAAATCCAGTTCAAAAGTTGACTTTCGGGAGTAAGGCAGCGATGAGTGAAACAGTGACGAGAAGAAGGGCAGGACGCCGCCTGACGGACTTGAAAAGCAGATGGAGTAAGTTGCTGGCGACTCAACCTGTCGATGTTTATCTTAAGTTTTTGGTCTAAAACACTTCTCGAAACTCAATGCACCTTAAGTTAAAACAAGATCTGAAAGTCTTCGAGCAAAAAAAAAAAAAGAAAGGAAAACGGTTTGCCAACTTGTTGCTCTGTTTTGTTCAACATGGCCAAGTCTTCATGTCGCCGTCAGGTGTCCTAGCTTGAATTACTGTGGTGGTTTTGCATCCTTTTTTTAGCCTGTTGACTCCCAATGTATTACACTTAATGGCCTTCATGGTGTGTGTTCTTGATTATTTATTTTACGTTTCACAAATTAAACCAACAAAGAGAAAGTCAAATGGGGTCCTCGTTTTACGCCGTGTTCTGTGCTCAAGTCGACGTAAAACGAGTTCTCCGTTTTGCTGTCTGCATCACATTAGTCGTAAAACAAGACCTCCTTGTAGATTTTTTTCATTCATTCCTTTATTTTCTTACGGGCTTTATCCTTTATTATAGTCGCTGGGGGTGCTGGACCCTATCCCAGCTGACTCCAGGTCAGAGGCGGGGG
This sequence comes from Stigmatopora nigra, assembly GCF_051989575.1. Classification (NCBI taxonomy): domain Eukaryota; kingdom Metazoa; phylum Chordata; class Actinopteri; order Syngnathiformes; family Syngnathidae; genus Stigmatopora; species Stigmatopora nigra. The sequence goes on along the minus strand of NC_135508.1, from coordinate 22,320,486 downwards.
ACACCCTGAATTGGTGGACAGCCAATCACAGGCCTCAAGGAGACAAACAACCATTCACGCACACACTCATACCTAGGGGTAATTTAGAGTGTCCAATCAGCCTACCATGCATGTTTTTTGGAATGTAGGGGGAAACCGGAGTAACCGGAGAAAACCCAGGGAGAACATGCAAACTCCACACGGCTGGACCGACCTGGATTTGAACCCAAAATCCCAGAACTGTGAGGCCGACACGCTAACCACTCAACCGCCAGGCCACTTCTCCTTGTAGATTTGTTTAAGTAATTTGTCTGATAAACAGCAGTTAAGTTCTTCCTTTTTTTGTAAATTGCTGGAGAGGGGATGCATAGCAATAATTAATACATTGAAGAGAAATGCAAGTCAATGAATTTGCATACCTTTTCATACAAGTGACACCATTTTAATTCAGGGAATACATTCTCTATGTTATGTTTTGAAAGCTTGGCCTAACAGAGACAATTTTACGCTGTATAGTGTAATCTCCCGTCTAACAATGGACATAGTCTAAAATAGAAATAATCACAGGCCTATTGATCGTAAAATAATTGTAAACTCCTTCCAGTTTGGTATGTGTGATGAAAATTGTTATAAATCCTGTTTAGCAATAGCAGGTCCTACTCACCGTTTTTTGTTTTGGTAAAGCTACACATTCAAAAATGGGCAATTCTAATCGAATGACTGTGTAATTTAAGTCAGAACAACTCATCTGTTACTAAAAGCACCTCTGGCTTCTGTTCAAGTAGGCCAGGAACACATGCTAGCGAGCAAATGGACTACATCATTCTGCATTCTTACTTTTATTGAGAATCCCTCATGCTAAAAATCTGGATTTAATGTGGAGTCTAATCTGATAAGGCACTTAATTTTTTTCTATTCCAATGGTGTTATTTTATTTCTTATGAAAACCCAAGCTCTACTTTTGTTAGAGCAGTTGTCTGTAAGTTTTACACCTTCTGGATCGCATGTTTTTTTTTATCTGGCATAACCAAATGCGATTCATCGTGTCTCATTCTACTAAAATTTGGAACGTGTTTGTTGGGGTGGAAAAGAAACTGTTATCAAACAAAATGAGGCAAATGTGGATTTTTATTGCATTGAGTACAATGATAATATTGGAGTTAAATGGCAAAGAATTTATGCTCTTAAGACATTGGTCTATTTTTGTGACAGATTTGCCCTGGAGTGTATGATTCCCTTTCTCCTTGAAATTAACAGGATGCTGTTGTGACTTGTTCAGGAGTCTCTGGGTGTGGGCTGTAACACAAAAAAAAAGAAAATGGCCTATGTTTTTTTTCTCCCTCTTTCTGTGGTATCCCGACAGTATAAATGCTTTATTTATTGGCAGAATTGTACCAGGTATTCTAAAGTATATATATTTTAAAGATGAAAACATTCCATTTTGCCTTATATTTTTATTAGTGTGTCTTTGTGAGTCCGACATCAGTCAAGTTTGTGAATTACAATTGTACTCAAACACAACACTTGCATGACATTAACACTACAGTGCGTGAACATTTAAATTTAGCAAGCTAGCACTGCTTTTCCATGTGCCAAATTTACAAGACAATTTTTTTTTTGTCATTTTACCAGGTCTTAAAACATTTTATTATAGGTCATTTCCTAACACTTGCTTAAGATGTTATAATAGTGTTTTGCTCTTGATGATGCTTGTTTGGAATGAGTCACCATTCTCCCTTAACCTTTTCATATCAACAAACTTTCTTTAGACAGTACACTACAACATTATATTCTGAGTCAGCACGCTGTACACAATAACAATCTGTACATGGTTAGTGTATTCTGGCTCATGTGGGAATATTTGAATAATGTTGTACTTCTTTTATAGTATTGTTTAAAGTTCCTGCTATAACTAACGTTTACTTTTGCATTACTGATGGAGGATTTTAAGAATTTCCCTCAGGGGGATGTGATTACCTAACTGGTTTTTCTGTTACCAAAGATGTAACTCTCCCTCAGACATGTAGTATTGACTGTTAAAACATTATTTTCAACTTGTCAATGCTGAAACCTGCTCTTGTGGGCATTGCTACAATGGAAATAACTTTGACTTCTTTACTATTTTAAGCATACATTTGAGAGCATTCTTCTTGGAAGTTGCTTTTTTTCCCTACAACATGTGAAAATACCACAAGTATAAAACATTTTTCCCTGGAATTTAAAGTTAATAAACAAATGTTTCAGCAGCCCGCCAGAAATGGAGTACTACATTCAATGAAAGATTAGCAAAGATGACTGAAGCATTGGGTTGCCAGGATACAAAAAGAAAAACATATCATAAAATCCTGTGAGCTAATGAAATGTGAAGTATTAGAATGAAAGCAATGTGAAACCTTGCAATCATTAATGGTTAAAACTCTTACTCTTATGTTCACAACAAAGGGGACCTCGGTTAAAAAGGAACATTTCTCATGACTTTATCGAGACACTGTAAATCTCATTATGTAATGTTTCCAGGCTCGAAATACAAGTGCACTCATTAATGCTCCCTTTATGAGCTACTAAATTCATATATACATGATATTGTTCACGTTAAAACAAATTACCTCTTGCTGTTTTGTGTGATTACTACGTATGTAGCTCTGTCTGTACGTTTTTTTCCCTTTCTCTTTAAACATTTCATGTTTTTCTAAACAAACCGCAAATCTCTGAATCCACTTTACAGGTTAAGTTTCCTCTTGAACATTGTATAATCTCTACTGAGCTCATCTAAAAAAAAAAAAATCTGTTTTATAGGTGAACAGCCCAAGAGTAGCTTGATCTCGGATGTTGCTGGTAAGTCCATCTAACCAATATATTTTAAAGATCGTGAAACAAGCTTCACAGTACTATGAACTAAAGCTTTCTGTAGGTGTTCAGTCATTCATTTTCCGTGCTTTTTGTCCTCACAAGTGAAGCGCTGGAGCCTATCCCAGCCAACTATGGGTAGCAGGCAGGGGACACCCAAATTAGTTGCCAATCACAGAGCACAGGAAGACTGTCAACCATTCATTCTCACACTCATAGTTAGGAACAATTTAGAGTGTTCAACCAGCCTGCCATGCATGTTTTTGGAATGTGGGAAGAAATCATAGTACCCGGGGAAAACATGCAAACTCCCCACAGGAAGGTCGGTAACCCACCTGGGATTGAACCCCGCTTTGAGAATCTTTAGGCAGATGTGCAAACCATTTTTCTACAAGCCGACCATTTATAGATGTAGAACCCCATTTTAGAATGTTTCAATTTGTCAGGTCATTTCTGCTCGATGAAACAAGGAGTGTGCTGCAGCACACCTGGGTGCAGAAGACACACTTGCTCGGAACTAATAACCGCAATTTGTCTTCAATTAATTAATCGGCCCTAATATAAAGAATCAAAAACTATGCTAATCTGTTTTAATTTCCTAACAAATAATACATTTGAATTTTTTTATTCAATTGGTGTTTGATACCTTATTTCTGCAAGTGTCTGGATTTCTTAAAAGTTTCATCCAAATTGCAATCCATTTTGCGCTTATTTGGAGGAGGCAGATTGATAATACCAGTGCTGTATACACCTAGTTTCTTTAGAACAACCCTGGAAAAGACTGCTTGTTTAGTCAGCCTTAATAATACTTACTTCACTTATGGAAAAAAAACATGAACGAAAATTTTAAAGCAATTCTGAATCGATTGCCAGGCTGAAGCCGCACAATACGAATCATTCGTCAGAAATTGTAACTCGGATGATTCGCAATGCACTCGTGTTAAATTGAAGTTGAATCAAGATGGCGGAAGCTGTAGCGATGATGTAAATTTCGAGGCATTTAAATTGGAAATTCGGTACTTTTCCAAAATGGTTGCTTAAAAAAAATGTAAGTGAATATTTTTGGGGATTTCCGGAGTTTAGGGACATTGTCCGGGGTCCCGGAATTGAGTTGCATTTCCTGAGAAACTCCTGAAATTCAGTAGTAGTTGGCAGCCCTTAGTTTGATTTACAGCAGACAAAAAGCACAATGTTACTGGAAACGCATGCCACCATTGGGTCAGATTCGATCTTGTGAAGAAATCTGATAATGTCCAATACGCCATAAATAGCCATAATGGCCACCCCGATAATGACTATCATATCAGGACATCACTACTTATAAGGTTGCTGCACGCTCTAGTCGACATCATGGCTTATAAGCAAGATGTGCTGCTCCAACGCATTCTGTTCATTCATTATACAGCCCAAATATGCCATGTACATATATGGGTGTTTTTTTTTTTTTACTCACAAACTAAGTGTCTTGTTGTATCCTTAATTTGTGTGAGCATGATTTGTAAGCCCTGCGATCGGCTGGCCACTGTTTCAAGGTGTCCCCTGCCTTTGGCCCGGAGATAGCTGAGATCATGACGATAAAGCTGTTCCTAAAATGAGATGAGGTGAGATGTAAGCAAGAAGTCTAGGCTGCCCTATACTGCCAAATTCTTAACTTACAGCCTGTTGCCTCTGCTGGATAATACTTCCACAATTAATTAATATGCCCTGTAATAATACAAAATATATAATACAAAATCTGTTTCTGAGCATGGTTAGATACTGGGCCATGCTACATAGATCCAAGTTTCAAGACAATTAGTCCACAAAATAATAAAGGAATAGGGCTTCAAACTAAATGTACACAACAACAACAACAACTGTAGTGGCGACTTGGCAGCACTCAACCCTGTAAAAATATATACTGTGGTACCTCTACTTACAAACGTCTCTTCATATGAAATATTGAACTTATGTAATACCTCAATGAGAACATTTTTGACAACTAAACTCTAATTCTTTCCCTGTCCGCTAACATCCCAGGTGAAGATGCAGGTGGACGACCAAAAGCACTCAAGAGGCTTAGTGCTATGTGGTCTTCTTTTCGCAAAGACAAAAGAGATCGTGAGTTTTACATTATATAAATATATGAATATTCTTATTATATTATTTCATATATATATATATATATATATATATATATATATATATATATATATATATTTATTTTTTATTTTTTATTTTTTATTTTTTATTTTTTTTATTTATTTATTGTTGCCTTACACTATGTCACACATGATATCACACTGAGGGTGATGCAACCATTGCTTTTCTGTGTAAAGAACCTCCTTTGAAATACTTAATGAAAAAGTATGGCTGATGATGTCTTAAATCACTTAAACTGTGTATATCACTCACTCATTCAACTTATTGCCGTCAAAATCGATTGTACATCTAGTGTCGTCAATAGAACTAAAAGATGAGTATTCACGGGCAATGACATAAATACTGTGAGTTTAGTCTTTCAAGTATTATGGAAACTATGGCCAGTGTATTTGTGGTTTTATTCATATATCAACATGTATAATTTAGTTCATAATAGTTTAAAAAAATACAATAATGAGAAATATTCTTATAATTAGGTCCTGATGACTGCATATGTGGAGATCACTATGTTGGGTCATTCAGACCAGAGCAAATGTTAATATTTTGACCTACGTGGCCCAAACTGTATGTCAATGTCTCTGGACGTTTGGCCATTTTGGGATTAGAGTTCTTTTTTTTTTTTTTTTGCATACGACCGAACATAGTCACTTGACCTGTAAAGTGTTAATGTTTGGGTGAGAAATAGGCCCGTCAAAATGTACTTGTTTGGTAAATGTCATTGAATGCATGTGCCAAAGCATTCCAATACCATGAGAAAAGGCTCAGATTTACCCAAAATTTATCATTCATCAAATTGAAAAACATTGTTTAATATGTTGTCAAACAATTTAACTCACTCACCCCCCCAAAAAACCTGTCATTTTCCATTGTCTACAAAGGAGTAAAAATCCAAGATCCTCCGGAACCACTAGGCCTTACAGGGGACGAGAAGACAACGAGGCAACCTCGTTTTGCCAGTGGACAGTACTTTTTTGAATATCTGGTGGTGGTTAGCCTCAAGATAAACAAGAATGGCAACAACTACGAACCTCAAATCACTTACCAGTTCCCCAAGGTTTGTTTGTTGTCTTTGTAGTCTGTATATTTTATTGAAAGGAAATCTTGAGAACAAATCACTGATGTTTTATACCAACAGGTCCTACATTTTAGTACAGTGGTACCTCGAGATACAAGCTTAATGCGTTCCGGGACTGAGCCTGTATGTTAATTTACTCGTATCTCAAATGAATGTTTCCCATAGAAATGAACTAAAAACAAATTAATTTGTTCCAACCCTCTGAACAAACACCAAAACAAGGATATTGAATTGGAAAAAACATTTTATTTGTTGTAATTTGTTATCTATTAATACAGTAACAAATAACCAGTGGTTAAGATGTTTAATAGTATTAAAATTAGATAGATTTCGCAGAGGGGCGAGGGAGAGGGACAGAGAGAAAGTTGGGGGGTCGGGAGTAGGGGCTTCGTGGGCCAGAAAGGGATAGACTTTTTGCAAAATAAGTTTAATCTAAATTTACAATAAACTTCATTCTAATTTTTTTACAATTGTATACCTTTCTTCTCCCGGGTTGGCTCTAATTGCCCCGTGTCCAACTTGACTTTCAGCTTCAGCTAAAAGTACCCTTTTGAGGGTTGTTTACTTTTGTCTTCTCTTGAAAATATTCCGAAAATGATGCACACAAATGTCCTCACAATAGGATAACGCACGTCCACTGCCAACAAGAAGTAGCATGCTCCTCTCGTATTAGCAATTAAGCTCTGCCATTCTGGACTGACTAAGGGGGTGACACTGAAAAAATGCAACGCTCAGCCCTGTACTCGTATAGACATTATGTGAGAGAATTGCATGGAGAGAGACAGTGCCCATGGTGTTCTTATGAGCAGCCTCTCGCGTCCGCTGTATGCTCATATATCAAAATTTCGTATCTCCAGATAAATATTTGCTCAAAATTTTAGTTGTTTCTCAAATTGCTCGTATGTCGGAGAATTCGCATTTCGAGGTCTTACTGTACAGTCGTACTTCTACTTTCGAATTTAATTGGTTCCAGAACTTTTTTCGTAACTTGAAAATGTCCTAAGTAGAGCAGGAGGCCGCCTCGTGTGTTCAAGGGTCACTTGCCTGACTTCATTACGAGCAATCGCGGGCTCAATTCAACCAGGGCTCAATTCCCGGTATGGTTGGTTGTTTGTCTGTGTGCCCTGCGACTGACTGGCGACCAGTCTAGTAGGGTGTAGTCTGCCTTTCGCCCAAAAGACAGCTGGGTTAGGCTCCAGCAACCCCCGCAACCCTTTCGAGGATGGGCGGTATGGACGATGAATGAATGAATAGAGCAGTACTTTATATCTCAATTCTCTAATTCGCTCCACGCTCATCACACAACTACCAACTAAAAGATGACTATATTAGGTTTTGTTTTGATTATATATTCTTACAAACAGACAACCACATGAATTCATTGTGTGTCCTTGCATTTCTGCTTCTGTCTAATTTCATCCAGAGAGATGGGATGGCCAAATTTCAAAAGGAAGAGGAGGAGCGAACGCTCAAGGCAATCACACTCTTCTGCTTCCCGGAGGGTATCAAATGGGCTCCTTTGACTGAATATCATAGGTACATTTGACAACACATGCACCCATCTGATAACATATTCATGGCTTATTGATATGCAACATCAATTCATCAATTGTATTCCGCCTTTTTGTAGCGAAACATTTTCCTTTGTGTTAACGGAGATTGACGGCAGTCGAAGAAATGGATACTGCAGGCGACTACTGGTTAGCGGTTCAATTGTGTAAACTGTAAATACGGTCGGTCATAAGTGTCCTAATACTTTTGCTCTCCGACTTGCAGCCTAGTGGGAAGGGGGCTCGTCCACCAGAGGCATACTGTATCATCAGTAGCTTGGCTTGTTTTGGCCTCTTTTCTAAGGTAATTTGTCAAAAGGCAATCTCTCCCTTGTGAACAATAAATTATGTCATGTCAGATATAGTACTTCAAATTTCTGTTGCAAGGGGCACTCATGTACACATTAACTGATATTGGGCTGTCTAGAATCAGTTGTTCCACGGAACCCGTGATGAAATTCTTTTAGCTTTTGTCTTATGACTTGAGTTTTTGTCTGTGTGCAGATTTTTGATGAGGTTGAGAAGAGGCGGCAGATCTCCATGGCTATGATTTACCCATTCATGCAGAAATTGCGGGAGGCTCCATTCCCAGCTCCAGGAAATACTGTGGAGATTAAAAGCTTCATTCCTGAGTCAGGAACTGAGGTCAGAGCAACACTATGTCTCCATTTAGCTCTTATCAAATGTCTGACTTGAGTATCTATAGTGTGTATGCTTAATTTGTAATAACGTTAAAAACTATTAACTGATTTGATGTCCAACCATTTGAGCAGAGGTTTCTTTCAGTTTTTGATTTTCATTTACAGATAAATTTTAACGTTCATTACAGATATTTTGGCTTAAAAATTCTTGAAACCGTCATTTCTCTTGTTATTTCTTAATATTCGTCAACACGGTAATAAACTCTGATAGGCTGTATTAGCTCAGTGTACAGACCATTTAAAAATGTTAATTACATTATTTATATTATCTACAACATTTGGCATAGCAATAACAAGGTAGCAAATCAGTGCTAATGGTAAGGAAGCTTTTCTAAGGATTAGATGCTCGCCCTTTAGATTTTGTTGCTCTTCAAGAAGACAAACTAATGTAAGAAAAGGAAAGAAAACAGCAATTAAACTAGTAATATCCCAAAGAATTACATTGAAAATTCATTTGAATTTTATAGAAGACTCAATGTCATCATTAAGAGCATAAGACCAGAGATATAAGAAATTTTTGAGGGTACCCCAAACTGTATTCATTTTAAAAAGATTGGAAAACATTCTTTCTGCCCCCTTTATTATTTGGTTCCAGGATAAGTCCATTTACAAAACTACACATTTTAGTATCCTGGAAATGAATTATTTAAAATTTAAAGGTGAGAATGTAAAATATCTTCCAATTCGGTAATAACCCCATTCGACCTTTGGTGCCCATTTGCGATATAAAACGAGTATAAAAACATGGAGTTACCAATTCAAAAGGAAAGCCGGGCCGTTGTAATGACCTCAGAGTACTCATTCTTTGTGGTGGGTGTGTTTGTTTAAGGCGATGCCTCAACCTGTCCTACATTGCTCAACACCTACACCTCAAAACACTGAGCCACGTAATTCCACGTTGCAAAACTACATAGTCATTGCTGTTTTTTTTTTGGTCACACTTACCAATGACTGTCCTATTATTAATCCCGTCCGACCCGTTGAAAACTTTAGTCTCTATCTTGTTTCTGTTGTTGATAAAATATGGTGACTGAGAAGTAACCCGCAGCTCTCACCAGAAATCACAAATTGGCTCTACGATGATTTCAAACCCTGGGAATGCCAATTGGGTGATGATGATAATGACACGCTATTATCTCTGTGTCATATTAGTAAAAGTGGTATTACTCTTCCCAGATAATCAGACTGACACGACCACTGGATTCCTGGTTGGAACACGTCAACTTTGAAATGCTGTTCAGTTGCCTTACAGATGAGGAAGTGCTACTGGTGTTTGCAGCTGCTGTCCTTGAGAGACGTATTATTTTCATTGCTGATGAATTGGGGTAATTTGCACTCGCCTCCTTTGCAAGTCAACATGCCTTGACGCTAAACCTGAATGATTTATCAACATCACCTCAAAGTTGGAATTGCACATTTTAAGAAAACAACCTAATACTGGATTGCCCACAACACATTAGCAACATTGTTTACACACTAACCCAGGGGTGTCAAACTCCCTTTGATCTGCGGGCCGAATACAGCTTAATTTGAGATCAAGCGGGCCGGACCAGTAAACTCATTGCAAAATTACATAGAACTAACAATAAGCCCACTTTTTTTTCCTTTGTATTAGTCACTAATATTAATAATTAGTGCAAAGAATGAGTAAATTATCAAAATATTAACAGAATTTGCCCTTTACGTTATGAGCAATATATTATGAACAAGAGAATAACATAAGAACATAAATAAATGTCAATTCATATTGTCTGCACGTACTAAAACACCTCGCCCCTAGCGGATAATACAAAAACTACAATTTTAAAAGAGAATTCATATTTTTTTTATACAATGCAGCTTTCCTCCCCGGGCCGTACCAAACCACCAGGCGGGCTGGATCCGGCCCGCAGGCCGTATGTTTGACACCACTGCACTAACCTGTACACACATTTTTATTTGTCTACCGATATATACATTCTTCGAATTTGGTTTACGAAATATATTCTCCCCTCGGTAAGAATAGGCAGCAACACCTACATGCATTAGATTGCATATGTATATATTTATTTAGGGCTTAATTGTGTATCACTATTCCATAAGTCAGGAGTGGTGAACACGTGGCTCTCGAGGCGCTTGCGGCTTCTTATCATATTTTGTATATACTGTTATTCTTTGCCTCGTTTCATGTTTCTCTTATTTTCATTCTCTTAAAACAACATAAATAATAAATTATCTTTTTTTTATAACTTGGCACATTGGATTTATTTAATTTTTTCACCTGCGTCTGCTTTGGCAGGTCACTGCGTGGTATGGCTATTTTTGCTCTCTGTATCTTCCTTGTTCTTCACTTTTCCATACGTTCCTTTCTCACTGTCAGCTAAAGTAAAATAAAACAACTCATTATAAACAACCACTATTTCCCTACAACAAACTCCCATGTGACACATCCAAACTATTACTATACTAGCCTGTAAATACACTGAGTCCCATTCTCCTAGTCTAGGCAGTAAACAGATTGGGGGGAACATCCTATCAATTACAGCTAGGAATACTCAAAATAATAGTAGAAAAGTCACTGATGATGTAGCGGTTTATTTGGCTGACTTTGGTGCTGGAGCCTATCCAGTAGACCAGTGTTTCCCAACCTTTTTTGAGCTGCGGCACAGTTTTTGCATAGAAAAAAATCTGAAGGGACATCACCATCTGAAAATCTTTTCATTTAAAACTACAGTTGTGGTCAAAAGTTTATATACACTTGTGAAGAACAGAATGCCATGGCTCTCTTGAGTTTCCAGTTATTCCTACAACTCAGATTTTTCTCTGATAGAGTGATTGGAACAGAAAACATCCATGAAGTTTGCTTCTTTTATGACTTTATGATGGGTGAACAGAAAAAAAGTGATCAATTCTGCTGGGTCAAAAATATACATAAAGCATCGCTAATATTTGGCAACATGTCCCTTGGCCATTTTATTTGAAAATAAATTAATAATAAGTAGTTAACTAAATACATTTGATGTCTCCTTAAATTCTTTAGTTAGTAAGAATAGTTTTATTTAGTCTTAAGTTATCAAGAAGAACATGTGTTTTTTCTTGTTTATTTTACAGTGGAAACAAGCCAGTAAAACCTGTTTGGTATTTACATGTGTATATATACTGTATTTTCTGCTCTATAAGTTGCAAGGGAGGTGGACAAATTGTCTTTGTTGGTCTTGTTTCTTTGCAGCACATTATCCCAGGTCATTCATGCAGTAGCAGCTCTTCTTTATCCATTCACTTGGCAGCACACCTTCATCTCCATAGTTCCAGAGATCCTAATTGATGTCGTGATGGCACCAACTCCATACCTGCTGGGAGTACAGAAATGCCTGCTTGACCTCGTTACTGACCAAAATGATGTACATTTTGACATTATCATTCAATTATTGTTTTGTTCAAAATCACTGATACTTGTTCTTTTGCCTTTTTCACAGCTGCTAATAGTGGATTTATCAGAGGAAAAAAAGGAAACCTTCATTGTTTCTGTAAGAGAGAACATTTATTTTTCCTTTGTGTTTTGTTATTCTGCTCAAAATGAACATTATTGATTTAGAAGCTTGGAAAATTACTCTGTTTTAGGTTGGTGACGAGAGCTCCATTCTTCCGCCAAAACTGCAAAGTGAAATCCGCGAGGCACTCAGTGAGCGGAAGAACGTATCATGTGGGTGAAACTCCTTTTTTTTCAGATGCTAAATGTATTTCGTTCATTTATGACAATGTTTAACGCCGTCTCTTTCAGTAACAGAAGATGTGAACCGTGTGGTGTCAGAGGCATTCCTGCTATTCTTTGTGAAAACTGTGGGTCATTACATGTCCTATGTGAAATGCACTCAGGCTGGAGACCAGCGTGTGTTTGAAAAAAGGAACTTCTACAAGGCCATCGAGTCCAAAACCACGCGTCACTTTGTCAAGAAGTTTATCCAAACTCAGATGTTTGATCTGTTCATTCAAGATGTGGAACAACAACAGACTGGACCACAACAGGGTGAGGCTCTTTAATCCAAATGACATTTCCATTTGTAAACAATTTTACAATTTTCTCATCAATACATTACATGATTGTGAAAAAACTGTTCTTTTTTTAACGTTCATCTTCTCCCCTGTAGGAATATTTCACAGGAAGATTGTGGAATACCAGAAAAGGAAGAAAAAGGAAAAGACAAAGAAACATTAGTTTTTTGCAGAGTGTATATATAATGCTGTACAAGGATATTGAATGTTGCACTGTTTTTATGTCATGTTCTGTTTGAGAAGTATTTGCAACATGTGAGATAGTTTTGCTGCTACTTTGTCAGACCACTGGTTTAGTCTATTGCTGGTGAGCAGGTAATTTCAATCAATAAAGACTATAGTTTGCTTTTTTTAAATCCATCTTCATCCATTTAATTGCAAAGCAACCTTCAATGGTTCATCTTTGTCTTGCATTAAGCGTTGCTTCTTGATGCTGTTAAAAACAACCAAAGTTTGACAGGATGTGGCTGAAACCTTTCCATAGAGACAGTTGCAATAGAAACAGCAGTGATGCTTGCTGCAATTTCATGTGAACTACTTGTACCTTGAGGTCATCAGAAGTTAAATTTAGGAACCTCTGAAATCCACAACTAACTTTTGTATTAATTTATGCTGCACCCTATTAAGGCAATTAACTCGCTATTTTGTGGGGGTCCTTTTAATTGATCTTTTCTTGATTTGTACTAAATAATTTGCAACTGAAGTCATGTTAATTCCAACAACTAACCATAACAATTGGCTATTTTTGTCATTTAAATATGAATCCTTATCTTATTAACCTTCCGTATTTCGAGTTAGGTGATAAAACAGCGGTTAGCAGTAAAATGTTATTTTATAGATTTTAGTGTAAGTTCCGATATTGGCCGCTAGACGTCTCACTGACTCACGGAATGTTGGTGACACATTGGGCGCTGTTTAGTAGAGGAAGAAGAGGCAACCACAACACCTTCAAAGGTAAGACGACGTTCAAAGAGAAGCCTTTCAACTTTCGATTAAATGCGAATACATTCATATTTAGGCTGTACTTGGAAATCATCGCTTTACCTCGTACATTTGAAGCGAGTTTCCCTTTAAGTGTCTCCGGATTCAAACGTCTCGAGCGACTTTTAGCGAATGAGTGGCTAACGACACTTAGCTGAACTGCCGTCAAGGTGTTTTATTTTTGTTTTGATTCTGTTTTTTTAACATGGATAATGTTAAAAGTCACTGGAAGCCATTAACCACACAATAACTTTGAAATTCCCGAACTGCTTTTTTCTGGGCTGTGTCGTGTCCCTCTCCAAAAGTTCACAAACTCTGGAACTTTAAAACTGAGCGCTTCGTGCTAACAGGTAAAACTTACTGAAACGATTATTTCAAAGGAGCTTTTTCGATTCCCGTATACAATTGCTATGAAATTAACTCGTGTGTTTTCGTAAAGTACGAATGTATATATAAATATATGTAAATCGCATGTACGTTATGTTCCCAATTCTTACAGACTCCGAATTGACGCTACGTGTCGATGTTCTGCTCGTTTAGGTGTAGATTTGTGCGTACTATCATTTTCGGCTAGAAGGCCATGAACACTGGTTCTACCATGTGTGTTTTAGAAATACTTTTGTTTTGGTAAAGCCGGTCTAGCAGCCACATTTATCTGTTTTGGTTCTTGCAAGGTTAACTCATTGCCTGCCATTGGTGGTGTTCGAGGTCCAATCCAATTGGACTGTGTGGTCTAGCAATTTGATTGGACGTTTGTCGTTACCAATAGTAGTAAAATATGATCCCTCTTGGCCAGCCAAGCCAGTTAAAATGCATTTGATGTCTGTCACTATCAATGGCAGTTAATGTAAATATTAAAATTTGCATTTTACAATTGTTCCCTTTATTTACAATTCCTCAAGCGCAGTGATGCTGATTATAATAACACCAAAATGTATTTTCACTAATGTTCAAAGTATTCATTTTTTTACCGTTGTTTATCATCAAGTTTTGGTGAGTTAAAACTACCAAAGTGTTGTGACTCCACCCTGATCTTTCACATTTCCTTTTTGTTTCTTCATAACTCTGCTGTCACAACGACTCAGGCTTTCCTTCCTCTTTTCTCACATCGGAACAAGTATGAAATCATAGTCTCGAGGTTTCTCAAACTCTGAACCGAATCGGCTTTGATCTTTGTAGTCCACGACACTGGATCCGCCTCACTCAGTCCGCGTGTCTAGTTTCAGGTAAAGAATGGCAATGACGGGTCCAAGCTCATTCTCCTCCATGAGTAACCACACCAAGGAGCGGGTCACTATGGCCAAGGTGACTTTGGAGAACTTCTACAGCAACCTCATTGCCCAGCACGAGGAGAGGGAGATGAGGTAAAAGCAATAAGTCATATTTTTCTTTGTACAGTATGGACTGGGGATGATATGACCCGCCCCCTACACTCAACTCGAGTTCTGCACCTAGGAGCACCTAATCAAGACTAATATCCTATCTTGCATTTGCACTAAAACTCCATAGGCTACTAACCAATTTACTGTATTTTCTGGACTATAAGTCGCACCTGAGTATAAGCCGCACCAGGCAAAAATGCATAATTAAGAAGGAAAAACAACATGAGTCACACTGGAGTATAAGTCATTTTTTTATATAAAATCCAACACCAAAAACATGCATTTCATCTTGAAAGGCCAAACAAAATAGACGACAACAGGCTGAATAGGTGTACTGTATACTAACGTTACATGACTGACATGCCTGGTAATGTCAGTAATGACGTAACATTTTAAGAGTTATTCAGATAACTAACATAATGAACATGCTAACAACTTTATCAAACTATCAGTTTCACTCCAAATCATTAAATCCAATGAAATATTCATCCTCGCTGTCACTTTTAAACAACTCTCCCAACTCAAGAGGTAGACTCGGTTAGATTTTTTTGTTTTCTTCATTTGAGTAATGGTAATCTCCGCTTCTCAGTGGTCCCTTACAAGTTTCTCGCTAACTTTAAACTTTCTTTCTGCTGCTTTATTACCATTTTCGGTTGCATATTTGAAAATAACAATAAATTAATGGTATTATAGTGTGTTAATAATTTCACATGAGTCGCACCAGAGTATAAATCGCACCAATGGCCAAACTATGAAAAAAAACTGCGATTTATAGCCGGAAAATGTTGTTGACTACTTACTTATTTATTTGTGCATTTCATGGGGAAGCTTTAAATCTCATTATGTTGTATAATGACAACAAAAGCATTCAATATGGCGACTTGTATTGCCAAAACAATAGAATTGTCATGGATTCCTTTTATTGTCATTATTATATATGTCGTATAATTATACAGAAAATTACAGTGCCTATATTTCATTTTAAGAAAAACAGCGGAATGACCTCTTGATGTCTATACAATGGGTCTGATGAATCACCACACAACAAAAGCACTACCTACATAAATAGAACACAGTTTGACTACTATCGATAGATGCAGCTATCTAACCCATTAGAATTTGAAAGGGTTCATTCGCCTTCCAAACTGAGAAAATACTGTTTTTTATCAATATTGCTCAGCAATAATAATAATCGGTGGAATTCCATTTATGTTAAGGGGAGCTTTTGAGTTAAAGCTGTCCAAATGAAGAGATTTTTGTAGACATTTTTTGGCCAATCAAATGACTCTTTACTACTTTACTATTCAGTGCAATATATAGTTTATTTTTTAAATGAAGGCCACAAAAGTAATAAACTGTAAACCTGTCATCTCAGGCAGAAGAAACTAGAGAAGGTGATGGATCAAGAAGGCCTGGCCGATGAAGAAGTAAGTCATGATGTGATTTTATGCTGACTAATTTACTCCTGGGTACAAGTCGAACTAGCAACAAAAAAAGCGCATTGAAGTGGGGTGGTCCCTCCAGCTGCTGTATAAAGTCACATTTTTCATCGGAATGTTAATTGCATTGTAGTCTTTAGTTATAATAAAATGAGGAATAATGTGTATTAAAACAACACAACATAACCTGTTTACCAAACTTTTAATCTTTTTCTCGATTACTACCAAATACAATCAGGTCCTAATTTTTAGTATCACTTCAGATAATCTTTTTTCTCACTGTTTCTTTTTAGAAGAAGTCGCATTTGAGTTTAAGTCATCGACCTAATCAAACTATGACAAAAAAAGTGTGGTTTATATTCTAGAAAAGATGTATTTTACTTGAATGACAAGGTTTTGTCCTTTTTAGAAAAGTCGTCGGCGTACTGAGCATGCTAGGAAAGAGTCCGACTTTCTCCGTCTAAAGCGCACTCGACTCGGTCTGGAAGACTTTGAGTCCCTGAAGGTGATTGGCCGTGGAGCATTTGGAGAGGTAAAACCACAAAATAAGGAATAATGAGTTATAGATGCCATTTACAACTACAATGTGATCCAGCTTTGCTCATTAAAGTCTGTTTCTAAGCAGTATTCCGTTCTGTTTTTTGTCTTCAAGGTGCGTCTCGTCCAGAAGAAGGACACCGGCCACGTTTATGCCATGAAGATCCTTCGCAAAGCTGACATGCTGGAGAAAGAACAGGTGAGGTCAAGGAGTTCGCAAAAGTGGCGTCTTTATTTTAATGTTGGGTTTCATTGTGTAAGGTGGGCCACATACGTGCCGAGCGGGACATCCTGGTGGAGGCAGACAGTCTGTGGGTGGTCAAGATGTTCTACAGCTTTCAGGATAAAATGAACCTATACCTCATCATGGAATTCTTACCTGGAGGTATAAGAGTTGCTTTCAATGACACAAAACGATCTATGAATGTGAATCAAAATATGGTATTTATTTATTATAAGGGGACATGATGACACTCTTAATGAAGAAGGACACCTTGACAGAAGAGGCCACTCAGTTTTACATTGCAGAGACAGTGCTCGCCATCGACTCCATCCATCAGTTGGGGTTCATCCATAGAGACATCAAGCCAGACAACCTCCTTCTGGATTCCAAGGTGAATTAGTATGTTACATTTTCATCCGTAATTTAAAAAAAGAAAAAAAACATGTCGTGAACTAACAATGGTTGTCTGTGTTGACTTTTCAGGGTCATGTAAAGCTCTCGGATTTTGGACTGTGCACAGGACTGAAGAGAGCACACCGTACAGATTTTTACAAGAATCTGAACCACAGCCTACCCAGTGACCTCAGTAAGCAAAGTCAGGCAACCTCTTCCCTTTACATTCATTTCAAATTATGTTTTTACACCCTCATGCATATTTGGTGTGTTTATGTGTGGGAAATGAAATCAGGTTATAAAAAATCACAGGTAAAATAGGAAAAATAATTCTAGATGTCAAGTCCTACATCGTTAGAACAGGGGAGACATTTTTATTTGTTACAGCGCAAGAAAACAGCAATCTTAAAAAAGTGTTTTCTGTCCAAAGTCCACTCAGGGTTTAAACCATCATCTATGAAATATGTTACTGTTCGTTTTTTCTTATTGCAAAAGCAAGACAATACCGACAAATTGTTGTTTTCGGCGACAGAATGGCAGGTAAAAACGAAATACCGCTGTATTTTCGGTCAATAGGGTGCACTTTATGTCCTGCAAAAACTGTGCACTTATGTACAAACAATGATTAGACAATGAGCGACATCTTGGCAAGACACGATCTGATTGGTAGAAATGGGAGAAAAGAGGGAAAATCAAACAAAATTGCAGAACCTGATACTGACTGTCCATTTGCAGCTTTCCAGAACATGAACTCCAAGAGAAAAGCAGAAACCTGGAAGAGAAACAGGAGACAATTGGTAAGACAATGAACTCACCAACTTCCTGTACATAACATGAATGTGAATTCCTTAAAATAACTGCAGTTTTAACTCAAGTCATTGTTAATCCTGTGTATATTGCTTTTTGACAAGCGACTCCCAACGCAGCTATTCTCTAGTTTCCAAAAATATTTGTCTTTTGAATCTATTAAAAGCTTTCTTTTAGGCCTTCTCCACTGTGGGAACCCCTGATTACATCGCCCCTGAGGTTTTTATGCAAAACGGCTACAACAAACTCTGCGATTGGTGGAGTCTCGGCGTCATCATGTACGAGATGCTAATAGGTGGGAGTCGCCATAATGTTCCAAGGCCAGAAAACGCAGTCACGTCTGACAGTCAGGCGAACGCGCCATTCTTCCTTCAGGTTATCCGCCATTTTGCTCGGAGACGCCGCAGGAGACGTACAGGAAAGTGATGAACTGGCGGGAGACGCTCACCTTTCCTCCAGAAGTGCCGATCTCTGAAAAGGCCAAAGACCTTATCCTCAGGTGCCCTTATTCATTTAGGCGCAGCACATTATACTATACAGTCAGTAATCCCTCGAATATCGCAGCTAATGTAGATTATCGAAAAATTGCAAAGTAGGGTCACCCCTATTTAAAAATATATATATATATATATATAAATACAGTGTTCCCTCGCTACTTCGCGGTTCAGCCACCGCGGATTCAGAACTTTGCAGGGTTTTTTTTAGAAGAAAAAAAATACAAATATTACATTGAAACAACATATTTTACAGTTTTTTTGTTATAACATGAATTTCACTCTCCGTACCTGTAATCTATATGGTGTACTGTATACAGGGGGGGGTAAAAAAAAAATTAATTAGAATTATTCATTTTTGAACTGGCATCCCTACTTCGCGGAAATTAACTTATCGTGGGTGGTCCCGGTCCCCATTAACCGCGATAACCGAGGGAACACTGTATATATATATATATTTTGTTTTTGTTTTTTACTTCAGTGCTGAGTCCTAGTAGCAAGAGTGGCTTCGGCTTTTGGGTTTCAGCACAGATTTTCACAATTAAAGAACTTTTTTTTAAATTAATAGCGGATAAAAATCGCCAAGTAGTGAAGTCGTGATAATCGAGGGATTACTGTACACTAGACGAGTGATGCTAATGAGGATATTTGTCTTGGCAGATTCTGCTGCGAAGAGGAGCACAGAACTGGTGCTGTTGGAGTAGAGGAGATCAAGTCCAACCCTTTCTTTGAGGGTGTGGATTACGACCATATCAGGTAACTTTTCCATATCCTTTTAGCAGCTGTTTGCAGTAAATGATCAGATTTCGCTTCCATTAAGGAGTTAATAAACCAACTCCTGTTTTTAGCCTCATAAGCATTTGTGTAGCTAAAATTTTGGTCATGGTTGAGTTCAGAATCTGGCGGTTGTGCCCTACCACACCTCCTTTTTTGGCTAACACACCCAGCATTTAAACCCCATGCTTGCCACCACGCATTAGCAAAGGCATGAAATACAAGCATGCTTTGGTCCTTGTAGAAGAGTTCTTGTGTAGTAGCTTGTTTACTGTACATAAAAAGTAGTTGTTGGACTAAGGCTTGATTGATACTGAATTAATGAACATGACGAACTGTGTGGGTATGCAGGGAAAGGCCCGCCGCCATCCTCATCGAGATCAAAAGCATTGACGACACGTCCAACTTTGACGACTTCCCCGATTCTGATATACTCACACCAACAGGTAGGACCACCAGTCTTCTCCCGAGGGGCTTAATTTATGAGCTCGGTGATAGAACAAAATGTATTGGTAGGCCAGTGTTTTTCAGGGTGGTAGGCATGCCAAAGATTGAATGAAATTTGAAACGTTTAAACCGTCCGTTTGTTTGGTGGCTGGGTAGTGTCAGGGAAATAAATAGAAGTGAATATTCCAAATGCTTCGTAAAAAGGAAAAAAAAGGCAGTAAGGCCCAATATAGATGGTTTTATTGTGTTCGGATTCACGTCGCCCAACGTCCACATACCCAGAACAACTTGTTTTATATAAGATCAAAATAAGTAACGACATTTGTCTCATAGTTTTCCGACTTCTATTCTATGAATATTACTTCATTGATCTAATAAAGCCCAAAGTGGTTTTGCGTCTATGTTCCTAGAAGTTTCAGCCCGTGAAATAAAAAACAACTCCTAGTTCACAAAAAATAAATGTCCTGTGATATTCCAATTAACTTATAATATTACAGTGTAAAAGTTCATTCATGATGTTGCGACTTTAATCTCCTAAAATTTGGACTATTCTCATAGTTCTATTTTTTTTTGAAGTTGGGAATCTGCAAATTGCCTGCCACTTTTCAAACATTGTACACTAATACCTTGAGATACGAGCTTAATCTGTTCGCGGATCAATCCTGTATGTCAATTTACTCGTATCTCAAATCAACGTTTCCCATTTAAAATAACTAAATACAAATTCATTCGTTCCCACCCTCTGAACAAAAAACATACAAATAGATTATTAAAATGTAAACATGTTTTTAATTCTTCTATTTCACCACCTACACATTTGACTTTTTGCACGGCAACGCACTCGTAACATAAACTCATTTAAATGAACTTGGATTACAATGCAGACATGCTCAAAAATAAATTTAATCTAACCTTACATTAAACTTAATTCGAATTTTGTTTTAAATTATCTTATCTTTCTTCGCCCTGGTTGGCTCTATTTGCCCCGCCTCTACCCTGACTTCCAGATGCAACCTATCGAGGGTTGTTTGCTTTTGTATTCCCTTTAAAATATTCCGAAAATGATGCACACAAAAATTGCCTCAGAATAGGATAACGCACGAACACTTACCAACTTGTCCGGGAAGTAGTAAAGAACACTGAAATAAATGCAACGCCCAGTGCTCGCAGAGACATTACCCGAGGAAGTTGCGGGGAGAGAGACGATGCCCATGATGTTCTTATGAGCAGCCTCTCGCGTTCTCTTTATGCCCGTATATAAAAAAAAATTCTCTTATATCAAGATAAATATTTGCCAGAAATTTTACTTGTATCTCAAATTGCTCATATGTGGGGGCACTTATATGTCGAGATACCAATGTAGTTAAAAACTTTAGTGTTTACATAAAATCTGAGTTGCTGTTTTATCATTTCAAATGACTCCAATATCTTGGTCCAGCCACTCAGGTGTCTAACCATTCGGACGCCGACCTGAAGAATAAAGACTGGGTGTTCATCAACTACACATACAAGCGCTTTGAGGGCCTCACAGCCCGGGGAGCTATCCCGTCCTACATGAAGTCCACCAAGAGATGAAGCAAACCCAACGAACAACCTTGCCCTAGCATGGACAACTTGTTGTCTCCTACCAAGGATGAGTAATTGGTTTGGGGAGGGAGAAAAAGGGCTTCCGTCGATTTGCTTTGCACTGTAAAAAAATCGCTGCCTTCCTTTATCTTCACTTTGTCTGATGCTTCCAATGCTACCATCATGCTTCCTGCTCATTAAGGATTCTCTGTGGAAGCTATGATGGAATAGATTTTTAGTTAGTTCTTTTTTTTTTACTCCAATACTAGCTCCATCACATTCCTTCATTCAAAAACCAGCATTGTTCTTCCTCTCCTCCTGCTTGTCGAAAGGCGTCGAGTGCTCTCTTCAGGGATTTTGTCCAAATATGCTGCCAGCGCTGAATGGTGTCCAACCAAAGACTGCATCAAGAACATCTCCCTTTCGTTTGTGCCCTGCGTAATTACTTAGATTAAACGTTTTTATTTTTGTTTTTTCCAATCAGATTTTCTTGATGAAAAGAGGGATTTTAACTCATTGACAAAAATAGATATCCAAGTTTGGATTGGATGTCTAACATTGTCAGTCAACGCTCGCCAATGAGCTACACGTTGCCTTTTAGATGTCATGATTTGGTAGCTATTGTTTTTAGGGACTAGACTTAAGAAAACAATTCCTAATGAAGTGAAAAGGTTTCCCATGGAAGTTTTTTTTTTTTTTTAATCCTGACTGTCCAACATGACTTCGAAACTAGCAAATACAATCATCCCCTTTGCTTTCGTCGGCGTAAGCAAGGCCTTTGAGCATTTATTTGAAAGTGGAGTGGTGCCGCTTGGTTTATTTTTAAATCTCATCCCATCTTGGTATGTGCACATGCAAAATGTTCACTCACAGTCTGTAATTTAGAGGGTTGAACTGGTTCAACGTTCACCATATCCAGTATGCTGTCTTTTAAAATGAATGTAAATTTAATGTGTACCACTTGAATAATTCCAAATGCTGATCGTTTGAATGTAAGAGTTACAACTATGGAAGGAATTGTAATTATATTTGATCAAATTCATATTATATATATATTTCAACCGTTGGTTTTAACATGGCCTTTTGTCTGCAAAATAACTAGATTTGATTTAATAGAGCGTACAAATGGATAACCAACTCTTTGCTATTAAGTATCAAAGTCTTTGGTCAAAAAATGGACGCTGCTGATGGTAGTCAAAACAATAATATACATCATATCAGTTTAACACAGTTCAAATTTTGTTTTTAGAAAAAGCACCATTTGCTAATTATTCTAATCAAAGCAGAGATATTGTATTTTTCACACATGCTTGCTTTGTTAACTTTTAAGCATTATGAACTATTTTCTGACTATCATATTAGTTTTTTTGTTTGTTTTTAAACATTTTTGCAAGATTTATAGGACAAATTGGCTAACATGTCTGGCTGCGTGAAGTTTTTATTGCTTGTAATGTATGATAAAGACAATGAGCACATAGAATATTTTTAGAAAAGCTTTCAGTGGATTTTCCTTTTGCCAGGGTACCTTTTCTTTGCTTTTTTTTTAAAGAAGGTGATCTGTTACTGCAGTAATTGTGTTTAGTTGCCTTAAAAGCAATAGATTCTATGTTGAAGTGA